>NC_090184.1:30035342-30712842 GCF_024679245.1 Pseudorasbora parva
AGAACACGATTAAAGTGTTGTAAATTATCTGTAGTTTCGTTGCCCGTGTATTAGCGTTAAAGAGCGCATTCAAAATGAGTTTCGTTTTCAAGCCTGTTGGCCAAGTTCACGTGCGCATTTGCGTCCTTTTGGGCAGATGTAAATTGTAATAGGCATATATCTGATTAATCTCATATAGGATGCGTTTTACTGAGTTTATTAATTCTCTAGCAAAGTTCTGCGGGGTGGTGTATTCACAGTTGCAGCTCAAATACAATGCCCGATATCATTGACTGGGTTATTTGAGACAGTTAGGCCTATTTAGTTTCTTTTTTTAAAGACATTTATGCATCATAATGTAACAGTTATTTTTTTATAGTCATATGTTCATATTTGCATAGACATCTCATGTTTTTGTCGCATACATTTTCATAACAGTCTTAAAATAGTTTCATATCTCCATGACGGAGACGCCCCGCCCCCCGCACAAGCCCCGCCCACGGTTAATCGATTACTCGTTTTTGAGACCTATGGATGATCGAAATGAAAAATTGACAAAAATGCCCATCCCTAATGTCATCAAAAATTCTGTTTGGGTTCCAAAGATGAACAAAGGTCTTACAGATTTTAAATGACATCAGGGTGAATAATTAATGACAGGATTTCATTTTTTGATCCTTTTTGGGTGAACTGTCCCTTTAAGAATGAGGTAGCTTTGTGTGAGGGACAGTTAAACCTTGAAATCGTTATTCTAAAATTGAAGTCAAAATTTTTGTTTTATTGAGTGGGCTAATACTTTAAAGAAATAGTTAGTTTAAAAAACAAAAACAAAAAGTTTTTAGTGAACTGTCCCTTTAAGAGTGCCAGCACAGACTATTATGAGTTGTGCTGTTGTCAAGTCACCTTTCTTTATATAGCACTTTATGCGATATACTGGAAAGTATTGATTAAATAATGCAAACAGAATTCAATTCTGCAGTAGTCATTATTCAGTTGAAGTCAGTTCAGTGTTGATTTAATTACTGTGTAAAGTTAATCAATTATGGAAGGAGTTCAATTCATCTATAAAGCATCTCTGGAGAAAACAGTTGTGCTTTTGCAACTGCTGAAGTTATACGATTTGCATTACTTTGCACATAATCTACTTGCAATAATGATATGAATCGTCATGTGACTGTCTCAAAGACTGGCATTAAGGTCACTATTCAGAACGTGTGTGTTCTAGGATGTCCCATTATTATGTAAACGTGAAAGTCTGAGTGAGGGATTCGTTCACGACTGAGTGTTCATGTTCTGTCAGCTGTGTAATTGTCTGTTGATTCAGTGATTCATACTGTTAATTTAGAAATGTTCCTCTCCTTGTGCAGTCATATCATTATATTATACAGAATGGGGCATAAAATATTTAGTGGTAAATTATAAAGTAAAACGAATTGAGTTTTATTTGCTTGGATGAACATCCTGTCCTTCTGTCTCTTTTCTCTCTTTAGCCTCGTCTCTGGTGTCTCACAGGTTTGTGACAGTGCGACGGGGGAGCCCAGCAGCACGCAGTGGTCAGATCCAGCCGGGGGATCAGTTGGAGGCCGTGGAGGGCAGATCAGTGGTCACGCTTCCTCACAGAGACCTCGCACAGATACTGCGTAGAGCTGGAAACACACTCAGACTCACCATTATACCACGCTCTCACACTAGTAAGCACACTACACACACTTCACACAAAATTTGCTTGACTGGTTTTCTTTTTTTGTTTTTATTTTGTATGTTTTTAAATTGTGGTATTTTTGCTCATACACTACCGTTCAAAACTTAGGGGTTGGGTTGGTAATATTTTGTTTTTATGCTTTTAAAATAAGCCTCTTATGCTCACCAAGATGCATTTGTTTGATAAAAATATAGTAAAGGAATGAATATTGTGTAAGAATATAAAATAACTATTTTCTATTTAACTATATTTTAAAATGTCATTCATTTATGTGATGGCAAAGTTTAATTTCCAGCATCATTACTCCAGTCTGATCCTTCAGAAATCTTTCTATTGAATTTGGGCTTTATGAGCCCTGGCCCATACATGTCTGAGTCTGATCCCGAATCACAATGAACCAACACCTTAAATAAAGGATTCTTCAGCCGTTGACAGCATGCTATGATTTGTTACGATCTATAACAATGCAATACTATCACATATATATATATAAAAAAAACATTTTTACTCACGTAAGTGTTGCTTAATTCATTCATGTAATCTCATCCTGTCTAAAAATCCAGTCTCATGTTTACAAACTAATCGGTGGTGAAATGAAGGAACAAACGTGCAATGTCTTCCGGATATTCATTAAAAATAAAGTTCATCCATGCATTCATAATATTGGAATCTGAATGAAGCTTATGTGGTATGTTTATTTCTTAGAAGTTTGATCCGGTTTAGCTCTATCTAGGTCTATGTCAGGTAAGGCACGAGTCTGTGGGCAGGACTTCAGAATCAGGCTTCGTTCATCTTATGTTGAGGCGCCGTTTCACCATGGGTTGGCATATTCTGAGATTGATCATTTGCTGGGCCTGCTGTCAATAAAAGCTTTTCTTTGACTAACAAGGAAGTTTTCAGCTTTGAAACTTACAGGATATTCTTATATTACCATGTCATTTTATATATCAAAAGCTCAAGGGAAAGTTTATTTCTCAATTAATGACCCCTTTAAAAAAAAATCAGAAGTAATATTCCTTTCTGATATAGCCTAGAAATCTAGACGCACCCTAGCTGCAGCAAATCTAATCTGCCGTGAGAATCGTCTAGCAACTTTCAATCAGTAGCGTACCGTGGGGTTTCAGTCAGGGCCTTCACTAACGAACAACACACACACACACACACACACACACACACACGATCAACAAGCCCCACGCCGTCGCCATAACAACACACACACACACACACACACACACACACACACACACACACACACACACACACGTTTGTTTTTGTGACATATGGGGACATTCCATAGGCGCAATGGTTTTTATACTGTACAAACCGTATTTTCTATCCCCTTACACAGCCCCTGCCCCTAAACCTACCCATCACAGGAAACATTCTGCATTTTTACTTCCTAAAAAAAACCTCATCCTGTATGATTTATAAGCATTTTGAAAAGTGACATGGCCAATGTCCTCATATTTCACCCTCTCCTGTGTGTCATAATACACACACACACACACACACACACACACACACACACACACACACACACACACACACACACACAAAATACAATAATGCACTGTACGCAATACTACTACGAACTTTGCTTTCATAGTGTTCGTTGGGAAGGGGGCAAGCAAAAAGTACACGCGAGACAAAAAGGCAATTTGAATATTTATAGATGATACTGCACTCACGTGTCACCGTTTAGGCAAAATCAGCTGGCACAAATACTCTTGAAAAATAAGCAGATACAAATACCCCAACAGAACATCCAAAGAAACAGAAAAAACACTGCTTGTTAGCTAACATTACCGGCTTGACATCATGATCGATCATTCGCACGCAGCCTGTCATCCGCGGCGGCCATAGTTTATTTCACACAGAATTCTCACAACCCGCGAAAAGTTCAGACGGCTGATGACTTCAGCAGGGGGTAGCACACCGACACATTGCTGGGCCTCTGGGCCGTTCTATCACTACACATCAAATTTTGATTGGCCAATGACCCACGTCAGTCAAAGCTATGGTCCAATGGAAAATAGCAGCTTCAATGGAAGGCAAGCTATTCTACTAGTGCTGGTCCTCGGGGCTGTGATGCGTTTAGATGATGACATATGGAAAATACACCAAAAATAAATACATTCTTTCTGGAAATATAATCGTAACTATATATATATATATATATATATATATATATATATATATATATATATATATATATATATATATATATATATAATATATATATATATATAATGATTTTGACAGGGCCAGCAGAGAAGGCCCTGCTGGCCCTGACGGCCATAGACCGTAAAAAAATATGGACGACTCAACATCATCCGTTTCCGCTTGTCAGATTTGAAGCTTTCAGGCGCCCTTGCACGGCGCGGACATCTTGGGACCGAGTCTGCGCAGTAGCGATTTCGGGACCGGAGTTGCGCAGTAGAGCGCAGGAAGTAGGGCAGGAAGTACAGCCGCGATTTCAAAAGCCCGCCCACACTCTCGCAGATGCAGAACAATTAATTATGTTGGTGTGAAATAAACAGTTATGGAAATGTAGAAATTAAAGCTAAAGATCTAATCTGCTCCCAAAAATTTCGAAAAAAGTCCGTTAGTGCCTCAGTGACAACTTCACTCAGAGAAGCCGTCAGTCTCAGCTGTCAATCATGACGTCACACCCCCGTTTTTATAGCATCAATTAACTAACTCAAAGTAAACTTATTTTTAAAACGAACACCTGAAATGAAATCATCGTGATGATAACTGCCTTCAGTGACATACACTAACTTTGGGGAACATTTTTTGAAGTGTAATTTTATTATTTAGTTTGCCTCGCGTCCATTAGAAAACACAGAGGGGCGGCTATACTGGGACCGGTCACCGGGGGGCGATCGAGGCGCGAAAGCTTCAGTAAATGAGAGGGAGACTGCAGGCTTGCTGACGGCCCACCACTGCTTTCAATACACGTCTGAGCTGTAAAAAACAAACTCTGGTCGGGCCAATCACATCGTGTATAGAGTCGGTGGGCAGGGCTTAACTTAATGACGGCAGAGTTGCGCTTGAGTGTTACTAGTAAAACAGAAACTGGCGAACGGCGGTCTTTTGAATCAGCTTTGACCACGACTCTGGAAGACTTGGAGTTAAGCTTTTCTCTGGGAAAAGAACAAAGAATGGCACTGAAGTCATTCTTAAAAACGAAAATGTGTTCTGAGTTTTGCCGATCGGATACGTGAAAGTTGAATCTATCAGCTAGCTCCGCTTCAGGTTGCTCTGGCTGGTTGTAGCGCTATCCTATCGCGTGCAGAGAGTTTATCAGAAAGACATTTAAAAAAGACAACCGTTTATCCCACCCCTCAGACTGAGCACTGTCAATGGTGAGTTTCCAGACCAAACATCTGAATTGTGGGTCTGGCTGTCAGGCTATTTCTGATAGGCTTTGAGGTGTATTTTCCACAGTTGCCACAAGATGGTGGTGGTGTATAGACTCTAAATAAGTGCTACCAAAGTGTGTCTGTACCATACACTGTAAAATAAATAGGTTTTAAGTAATAAATAAATAACTGATGAGTGTTTTATTTTTCTGTCAGACAATAATCTGCCTGAGTACCCTGACTTTGATGCCGAAAGCCGATTAAGAAAAGGGCATCGGACCAAGCAAAAGGTGAGGTTTCATACATGCAATGTAGAAATGTTGGATAAATATATTTATTACATTTTTATAAATTATAAATAATTATAGCTGATTTAGCATGCTCTTTAGTGTAGCATGTTGTCTGCAACTTTCCAAAAGTATTTCATACCCCACACCATCCCGTCTAGATCCACATATGAAAATGTCTCTTTCTCAGCAGGATTCCCAATTTTATAGCGTTGATCTCGAGAGGGGCCCAACAGGGTTTGGTTTTAGTTTGCGAGGTGGAAGCGAGTATAACATGGGTCTGTATGTACTTGGTCTGATGGAGGGTGGACCAGCCTCACGCAGTCAGAAAATCCAGGTTTGTGTACACTCCTATTTCATTACGATACGCGTAAATACATTTCATTTGATGCTGTCAGGGATGTTTGAAAGTGTGACGCAAACACTAGGAGTCATGTTGTGAAGACCATGCTGGGTTTAGGTGCTGTTGTTTGACATTACGCTGAGTTACAGAAGGTTTTGCTGACTCATGTTGCAGGTGAGTGATCAACTGGTGGAGATTAATGGAGACAGCACAGCCGGGATGACACACAGCCAGGCCGTGGAGCAGATCCGAAAGGGAGGAGCATGGATACACCTCGTACTGAAGAAAGGCAATGGATATGTACCGGATTATGGTGAGGGAGACAAGGGTGGGAATAAAGGGTTCGAATAATTTAGCTTAATGTTTGAAAGATGGCCAATACGTTTGACAAAAGTTCTGCTTCCCTCTGATAGTTTACAGGTATAACTATTAAGTTACCTAGTCAAGACCATGGGTTGGTAAGAGGATATTTGGAGCTCGTGTTGAAATGTTACATCTGTCCACAAAAAAACAAGATGATAGACATTCAGGGTTTTATCAAAAATATTCAGCCCCAGATGTCCTCTAGTGCCGGCCATGGTCAGGACTGAAGCTTCTTTCCTTTCCTGAAGTGTTTGCAACGCTACTTTTATTATTTTTCCTCTTTATTTACTTATTTCTCTCCTTCACTGCTTCATACTTTTGCTCTCTTTCTCTCTCTTGAACTCTCGTCCAGTGGAGCTTTCCAGCTTATCTCTTTGTATGACTAACTCCAAGCAGGGCGAGCCTTGCTTCTATGTCATCGGCCGGACTGAAAACACGCGGTTGGTAACCGTTCCTGTTGGTCGTCTTTTTTTTATGTTCACTTTATCATCACGCAGTTCTCATGTTGCCTTCTACATTCAGCTTTTTCTGTTTCCTATAACTAGCGATGTTATTGTTATTGTATATCAAATATATAATATTATATATTTGTGTGTGTGTGTGTGTGTGTGTGTTTATGTTCAAAAGTGTGGGGTCGATACGATTTTTCTTTTGTTTTTTTATGTTTTTGAAGAAGTCTCTTGCTTAACAAGGCTGCATAAATTTTATACAGTGAACATAGTAATATTGTGAAATATTATTACACTTTTACAAGGCAATTTATTCATATGATGGCAAAGATTTTTGTGAAATAATAATAATTTAATTTGTACTTAATACAAATTAACGATTATACGAGGAAACGATTATAAATGTCACTTTTGATCACTTTAATTCTTCCTTGCTGAATAGGAGTATTGATTTCTTTAAAGAAAAACTTACTGACCCCAAACTTTTATAAGTGTTTATAATAATAATAATAATAATAATAACATTAATTATTACTATTATTATTGGAAGTTTATTCAAAATTCACATAAAAGCAAACTGAACTAAATTTGCTGTTTTTCTTTTCGGTTTGAATGCGCATTATGCTTTTGCTGTAACTGCTGCCCATTTTTCCATTAAATTGTGGCCTTAGATAAAGAAATATCAATGCATTGCAAAGATGCCCAAGGTCATCCATACTGTATATTGATTTGACATACCTATAAAGAATGGGTACACGCAATGCATATTGTAATATATATATTTTTAAATAATGGAGTTTATTCAAGCATTTATATAGGCAGTAAACATTTCTCACCAGCCAACTCCATCACATCCCTGTACTCAAGCTAAAATAGCAAGGAATAAACCCTTACTGATCTCAGAACTGTCATTGGTGCATCACATGCGTTCTCTTTCATCCACCCACTCCTCCGTCATCAAACCCTTATCTGACACCTCCTTTTGTAGTTTTACATTAAGATGGGCTGATAGCGTTTTATCATTCAACTCTCTCTTTCTCCTTCTCTATCTCAGACCGTGAATCTGGAGTTGTTTCCCCCTCCTCCCTCTTCTCCGAGGAGCCGCATGTGGCTGTGGTAGATTGCTGTCCTCCGAGGAGCAGCAGATTGGTGGATGACAGGGGACAAGAGAGGAGAGAGAGGAGGGGGAAGGGAAGGAGGGAATCGGAGGGAAGGAGCAAAGGAAGAGGAGCAGAGGAGGGCAAGCAGAGCCGGGCGGAGGATGTTGGCACGGCTGGTAGCTCCCGGTCGGCAGGAAAAAGAAGAGAGCAACAGATGCGTTCGCGGAGTTTACCTGGCACGTTGAGAGGTCGAGAGGGGTCGCGGAGAGAAGAGGAGGAGGACGGCACATGGGGGGAAAGAAAGGGAGAGGGGGAAAGACGAAGGGGAAGGCAGAAAAGCAAGAGCATGGGGGAGCGAAAGCAAAAAGTGAAGGATGTTAGTTCAGAGAGAGAGAACGGTCTCCCAGAGAGGGAAAAAGAGAGTGTCGGAAGAGAAAAGAGGGATAACAGCGGAACCAGCACAACGGAGGTAACACAGCGTGCACCTTTCTCCTTCCTCATGCCTTTGGACAATGACGATGATGGGTCAGGTGCAGAATCGGCTCACAGCTTCTCTGAAGTCAGTGTGTCTGCAGCCAGCATCGCATTCTCGACTCAGTGGCCTCTGGATCCCATCAGCCCTCTACAGGCCCCTGGATCTTCGAAAACACCTCCGGGACCCTGGCTAGTCCCCAGCCCTCACAAACTCTCTCAGGTTTTAGAGGGGAAAAGGCTGAGCCAGTATAAGGGAGGACTGTGGTCCTAATGCTAATTCCCTTAAAAGGATAGTTCACCTTAAAACTCACCCTCATGTTGTTTCAAACCCGTGTGATTTCCTTTCTTCGAGGAGAAATTTACGAGTTGTACTGGTTGCTCTTTTCCACATGGATGAATAGAAACGTTTTTCTATTCTATATTAAAAAAAAGTGTTTACGCTCAAAAAAAGTTACAAAACCACCAATAAATTGCTCATACGACTTGCATACTATATTTTAAAGTCATAGGCTCATTCCCAAATGGAACCCTAAAGCCCCGTTCACATCAAGGAGGAAAAATCTAATGATAACTATTCTAATTCTATGAGAATAGTGGAGTCCAAACCTAAACTATAACAACAATTTCACAGGGTAACAATATCATTGGAATTGGCTTAACAGACAGAACGTTATCATCTGTTGGTGTAGATGCCAATATAGTTATCATTACAGTTATCATTCTTGGCGTGAATGGGCCTTAAGCCTTCGCAGCCTTCGTCCAAGTCCACACTTTTATGGCATAATGCCGCTTTGACTGTCAGGTAGAAGACTGCTGTGGAGCTTGTACAGCCCAATTCAATTTTAGTGAATCAAATCAAGACAGCTAGGGCAGATTTCAGTGAATAGAGATGCAGTCACAAGCTGATTGGTTTAAAAGTGACTTCTGTGTGAGTGGTTCTTCACACATCGCCACACTGTAACGTATTAGTTATCATGTTATATGAACCCCTTCTGGTGCTTTTGCATCCTTTTTGAAGCTTGTATTCAAAATTTCTCCTTTTGTGTTTCACAGAGGAAATTCAGTCGTACCGGTTTGAAAGAACAAATTTTTACTTGTTTGGGGGGGTGGGGTAAACTATCCCTTTAAATCTCTCTTCTCTTTTCTCTCCCTCGCTCTCACACACCCATACACTCACACTCATACAGCCTCTCTAGCTCTGTCTCTTTATCTGTGGTTTTCAGTACACCACCACCATCCTATCAGTTTCTCTTCCGTCTCAAATCCATATCTATATGGTCCTGTGTGCGTTGCAATGGTATCGTCCAGATACCGCAGAGTTCTCATATCCAGGCCGAAAAAGACTTGATATTATCGCCATCGTGGCCAAGGAGAGACAATTAGCAAATGCTGCCATTATGCCGTGGCTAGCGTGACACAGTAACTGCAAGGTCAGTTAGTATGCGTCTGATTCATGGTGTCCTTCATAGCATGTCTTTTTCATATCATTTGACATTTTTATTTAGCATATTTTCCATTTATTTTCATAAGAATGCAACAAAAATTCTATTATAAAAAAAGATTTATTTAAAGCATGGTTGCTCAGTCTTGCCCCTGAAGAGCTGCACTTCGGAAAGTAAACTAGACTGAAAAAAAGAGATCTTCAGGACCAGGGCTAAGCACCGTCGATTTAAGAGATTTTATTAGCTGCTTGCTGTTCGTGACTGGACTATAACCCCTCCCCTGCTGTGTGCGCAGTGGTCTTGCTGTTGAAAGAGGGGGGGAAGGAAGATAACAGAACTAAAGTTTTATTATAAGGCCAGTGAGCCGTATCAAACCTCTCCAGGTGCCTTCTGCTTCTTTAGCCAGTGTTTACCAAAAAAAGAGAAACAAATACAAGTAAAAGAACATAAGACGTAGCATAGTAGAAAGTGTGCAACACAATACTGTTCTGCCTCTTTAACATCTATATCTTTGCAAGACTTGGTTCACAAGTTGGGGAAAATATTCTGCACACGCTCTGCGAAACTTCAGCTAAGTGAGTCAAAGTGAAAGAGAGCCATTACAAGTGCCTCATGCGATATTCCTTTATACGAGACATAGAATTCCCTCAAGCTTAAAATCAGGACCCAAAGTTTGGATTTGGATTTTTTTTTTTTCCATTGTGATACTTTTTGCGTTTGTATGCTTTCTGATTCAAATTTTCAGACCCATTTCATTGCCCTCGACATTTCAGAAAAAATACGAAAACAAGAAAACGAAGGCCTGATTGGTCCTCATCCCCGAGCCCTCCACCAATCAGCATCGAGCATCATGCGGAATCTTCATTTCAGGAGACAAAAAGAAAAAAGAAAAACTAAACAAAAAAAGAAGAAAAAAAAGGGCATTTTGATACAGGTCTTCTATGCATTTTGTAAGACTTACTGATCAAAAATTGCGGTAGGAATTTTTCTACCTAAGATATGAGATTCGTAATTTTGTGTACTGTTAAAATACACAGGCAGGTTGGTGACTCGAAACCGAAAATTTAAAGGAGATCCGGTGATAATCAGACATGCTGTACCACCAGCTTATGCATTGATCTTTTACCTCAGAACTGTCTGAGCAATAAGTGCTATATCTTTCTGTTCAGTGTCATACCAAGCAAAGCGCTAGACGAGCTCATCGAAAAGCTGAGCGATAGAAATATGCATGGTAAAATCTTCTGTGATAAATTAATTCAAATGAAATGCATCCCTATAGACATGAATTTTGGTATTTTAAGATAATATAGTATTTTATCTAATAAATTTGAATTTATTTAAAAGTTACATATTGTAAATTAGAATTTTATCCTGCAGACATGAGTTAATTTATCACTAGAGCTCTTTACTGTGCTGTAACATATCAATAATGCTTGCATTGAAGATCACAAGCGAGTTCTGTTGCCATACGCAGCCTGGGAGCATTTAGCAATTCGCGATTCGGAAAAGTGATACAATGATCTTAAGTGTTAACACTTTAAATCAGGGCTCTTACATGAGTACTACAGCTGTACTACGTCTGAGGTGTTCTCTGAAGTTCACTGCTCTCAGAATCCTCAACCAGCCTGGGTATTGATGTTGACTTTGTACCCGATTATCCCATTGGCATCAGCACGTACTGTACAGAAACTGGGATGAGCCTTGTAAATGTTTCGTTTCGGGTTTATTTTTGTGAGGGGGACGATTTTGTTTGTTTTCCAAAACTTTACTGTAGCATTTCCCTTACTGTAGCAGATCTTATAAGCAAGCTTATTGTACATAATTATAGACCCTGGACATATCTATTTTTTTTTTCTATCCCCCAATGTCTCACATATCAGAAATATACAGCACTGTCGAGTTACCCTGAGACGTGCTACATTTTAAACCGAGGTGCCCATTGGCTTGACGAGAAGCTTGATATTTAAAATGATTCTTATAATTCAATCTTGCATGACTGTAGTGAGTATACTAGTTTTAATAGCACTGGCCCTTATAATTGAAATCAAATGTCCCGATGGCATGATACTGTATTCCACAGCCCAGGAGGCCAGTCGCATTGTTTTATAGAACATCTGTTGTCAGTTTCAAATTATTCAAATTGTGGAATCTGATCTGACAGCTTGATCGCCCACCGTGGTTTTTGCACAGCCCTCTTTTATAGCCCTCTTCATTATGTCTTCAACAACATATTAAAAGCAAGGTTTAGAGATACAAAGACCTCAAGTATGTAGTCCACAAAGATAACAATTAGCATGCCCACCAAACATTGTCCCGCCCCCATATAGGTTTCCTCGTACCGGAGACAGTTTAGACCCTTAGATGTTCAGTAGTCAGAGATGTAGTCTCAGAAACGAGCCATACTCTGAGCCAACCGATATATGAATACAACAATGCAATGTTTTTTATAATAATGTCTGCAAGGTTCCTGTCAGTGCAAATGTGCCATTTAAATGCTAATCAATGATGTCATACTCTTTCCCTCTACTGAGAGAAATACAGAGGGGCAATGTCTGTCCCTCCGAGTTTGACGCTTTTAAAATGTCAAAACACGAACTGAGTGTTTAAGCTTTGAATTTTCAACTTGAATTTGCTATATTGGCCTTGTAAGGAGTCAGCCATTGTACAGAACAAGAACAATTTTATTTGTAAAGCGGAAGGGAAAGGATTTTTTTTAATATCTATATTCTAGAAATATAGGATAAGTAAGCAGGGGTGTAAAGTACTTGAGCGATTATGCTTCATTACTATACCTATTTATACTTTTGCAAAATTACACTTCTATAAAAAAAAGTTCTTACTTTATTTTTTACAATAAACTGAGATATTAAAAAGTACATACGGTATTACACTGGCCATCATAATGGAAAAAAGTTGAAATGTGTCATGTAAAAAGTATTAAATTCAATTATGGTAATCTGTCCTTGTGAAGAGAAAAGTCTTCAGCCTTTGGCCTAAAGGAATGCATTTTATTTGTTATAGGCATTGTTGAAGATTACGAAAACACAGTTCAGTTTGATCTGTCTATAAATCAGTGTTAACTAAAACTATTAAGAACGTTTTCGGTGCTTGAAAATTAAGCTGAAATATAAAGATAAGATGAAAAAAAAAGAAATGTTGTCTTGGTAGCTAACTTAAATTAAGTTGAAGTTAAAGTGTTAAAATTACTGACACTGAAATGAAAGCTAAATAGAAATAAACTAAGGAAAAAACTAATAAAAATGACAAAAGCACATACAATTTTGAATACTAAACATGAAATGAAAATGAAAAATATTAAAATAAAAAGCAAATTCAAAATATTAGTCATTATTAAATAATTATAAAATAATACTGATATAAACAACTATAGGCCTGTGTGTCAAACATCATCAGCAAAAAAGCTGTATAAATCGTTTAATTCCTGAGAACATTGAAAAAAAAAATATTTAAATAAAAATCGATCTTATTTACTTTGTTAGCACATATTACAGGTCTTATGGTGAACAATTAATCCGTTTAAGTTAATACACAGAAAAATAGACAAGCGCTATAAGCTAATCTGTTTTTAGAGATAAAACTCTTTACATTCGATTTTCATGAAAACGCATCCCAGAGAACGATCTACTCGGCAACATTCTGTTAATTACCCGGAGTTGTCCTTTAAACACATTGCTCTGCAGTTTAGGTTGCTTTGCAATGTTTATCTTTTAACAAACATAAAAGTGCGAGTCTCCACTATTTTTTCATTTGATTTCTAAAGCTAAAACTTTTAAATACCAAGTGCAATTGCATGTGCAAACTTTTCTACTTTCATTCTAATCTATTTTTGGCTAGATACGTTTCTTTTTTTGACACCGTACTCGTACTTCAGTATAATCTCTCAGTGCTTTTTACACCCCTGTGTGCCAGACAGATCGGCCCATAATAATGAAAGCAGAGGACATTCTGTCGTATAAAGGAAGTAACCGCTGCACCAGTGAGGCAGCCACCCGGTCTGAATTCTTGACGTGATCTCTTTTTTTTAAATCCATTGGTGCTGATCCTCCAACTCACTGGATGCGGTTGCTATTTTGCTTTCCCCCATTCAGTGCATATGGAGTTCACCACGCGCAAGTCAGCGGAAAGCAGTTAAAACAATTTCAAGTGTTCAGATGGGGCAAAAAAAAAAAATGTGTAAAGGTTCTACTTCCTTTATAGCATAAGCGTCCTCTCCTTCATTTTGACTTAGTGTAGACAGGACTGTAAGTATAGAATATGAGGAAGCAGGCAGCAGTGTGTTGCAGATTTTTACCTGCCGGGTCTGAAGCAAGACCTTGAGTAGCCGTTATTTCAGTGGCGCCCTCTGCAGGGAAGATGCTGAGTGTGTAAATAGCAGTCCATGAGGGGACACCTTGAACACAGATGTACAGGTTTTTAATTGTTGCTCTTGATATGTATGAAGATAATGTATTGTTTTTGAATGCATCAACAGGGAGTTTTGAATTATGAATAATGACATGCAGTTAAAGAAATAAACTGAATAAAACTAAATAAAATTTGTGTTCACTCATTTCCACTCGCTTTATAGCTTGGTTCCAAAACATAGTGAGCTACATATAGCCTACAACTGTGTTAGCATGTTGCTAAGCTAACAGTTATGATCTTAATAAAAAAATGTTTTCACTGAGCTGCAGTGCACTCTGAAAAATCTAGATTAAAAAAAACTTCCTTCCTAGACAGCTCACTAGGTTTTAAACCCAAGCAGATGAGTGCTAAAGCAAAAGTCTTAATATATTTTACTATTATTATTGTTATAATGATAATTTAAATGTATGCCATGTTCCCAATAATTATCTTTTGATTCTCAGTGGAGATCCAACATGTCTGTTTTTTTAATCTAATCTTCTTTTAAATTGCTATGGAAAGTATATATCTCAGAAAAGAAAACTGTCAAGAAGCTTTTTTTTTTTTTGGAGATTGCTAGCATGAACTATGCTAATCATCTAGGAAGCGGGCCCTCAGAATCTCATGGCTCTGCATTTCAACAGGCGAGTACTCACACATATCACTGTGTTGCTTGGGAATAAACTCCTACACTGTACATTATCTACCACACTTAATATTCACTATGTACTGCTGTGGAAGAATATCAAACTGATCTTACAATCTCAAGCCACCTCACTGTATTTTGTCGGCAACAGTCTAATGGCCGTTCACACACAATTCCTTTTTATGTTTAATTTGAGAATGAAAAATACAAACACCAACTTTTAACAGTCACAAATAGTGCTCCTAGCATAAAAAGCACAGCTCTTAACTAGCCCTCAGTTTAGAATTAGCACATGATGCCAAGCTAACAACATTAACCTAGAGCTAACATAATTTCACATCATAAAGTTGTTCTACAACTAGTCCTTATCTGTCAGTTTGACTGAATGAGCAGTAAAATGTCCTTAAATGTTCTCATGTTGGGAATTTTATTTTAATGGTATGACAAGAATATCTATGGCAAGAGCTCTTTTTAGTCGCTGCATTAGGCTATTTTCCTCCTGATTATTTTATTTTTTTGTATTCTGACAATATATCCTATTATTAATTTACTGCAATGCACTAAGAAGCACTCAGACCAGAAGCCATTTATACCACAACTATTTTTAAAATATCCAGTAAATCAAACAGCATTACCCAAAAATGTGTTGTCATTTATTTTATCTTAAATATTAATAAACATGTGCTGATGTCGGTAGAAGCCTAATGTTTGAAGTGTCGAATGCATTAATTAATTAATTAATTTATTTATTTTTAGCATGTCTAACCAATCTTTCTCACCATCTGTAAGGAAAATATAAAGAAATACATTAGTATACCTTATAATTACTGTAGTATCGTCAGATGTTACTACTGATAATAATAATAATAATAGTTTCAGTTAAAGCAGCACTAGGTAACTTTTCAACCTTCATAATATATTTTCAAGACTCTTGTGACGATACATCGTTGAATGACACGTCTGCCATAGACTGACGGGGTCTGTATCATGGCACTATAATATAATTAAAGTATAATTGGGACGCAGCAATTGAATAATGCGGTGCGTTTCATGGCACTTCAGCGGGCAGCACTAGATAGATTTTGCTCTCGGGGTCCCCCTACAATTGTGAAACAGTATTGTCATAAAATAATTATTCAATTGCTGCGTCCCAATTATACTATATAGATATATATATATAAAATCTTTAACACATCATAGATTGTTTGTGGTGGGGTAAATTAAACACGATATGCGGTGATGTCACAATCGCTTTGCATTGTGGTATATGAACCTGTCTGAAGTGTACATATTAAGTATGCTGTGTCCCGATTCGCATACTACGTCCTAAAAGTATGTACTCTTTTTGTGAAGAAAAAGTATATACTTTTGAGTGTGTAGCAGACATGTATGCATGCTTTGGGACATACTACTTCGCCATCATTAACGGACTCTGTTACTTAGTTACGTGCATCCCATCACCGTTTATCTGCCCTGTAAGGCATCGTCAGATTCATCACAGTTCAAATCCTCCACATTCAGTTTAATCTTCTACCGTATTGGAGAGAAATGTAGCCGCTTGTTGATCTGCCATTTGTTGGTCTTTAATGCAGAGACTCTCCTCATGAGTTTGCAGTTTAAATATAATGATGCGTTTAAAGGTGCACTATGTAGTATTTTTGCAGTAAAATATCCAAAAACCACTAGGCCGGTGTTATATATTTTGTTCAGTTGAGTACTTACAATATCCCAAATGTTTCCAACTATTTGTAAATTGTGAGAAAATTGCTATTTTAACTAAGGACCTGGACGTTTCAGCATAGCGTTTGAGCTGGTCGCCTGTCAATCGCGTCATATCTGCGTTACCCTCGGTTTTATTCTGCAGAAGAGCTTTTCTCTTAGCAGTGTGAACATGTCACAGCAGCGCCGAGCGAACGCACAGAGTAACGTCATAATTTTAAACACACTTAAATGTATCTATTATGATAAACAGAGCTGCTTTACCTTATAATCATGACCGGAAAAGCGGTAGTGTGGGTGCCCGGCGACTGTGTCCCGTCCCGTCATAATAAAAGTCCCGGTACTCGCGAGCCGTGTGTTTGTATAACAATCGCTCCAGCAGCCTTGCTCAGCTCCACAACACTCGGTCCTGCTCTGCTTTACACTACAGTAATGTTAATAACCTCATCCATGAACATGATTTCTGCCCGAGTCCTATTTTCCACCGGCTGTGAGATGAAGACCACGGCTGCGTCTGAAACCTGGAAAATGCTGCCTTCGGAGGACACATTTGAAGGCAAGAAGGTATCAAGCTGCGTCCGAATCTAATGTTTGCTTCACTTCCTTTCTCCTGAGATACCTTCATCTGATCGATTTTTGAAGGCAGCATACATGTGTCCTTCGCTGCCTTTGATATCCCACAATCCTGTGCTTTCTATTTAATGACAGTTGAGCTGGGGGGAAAATATGGCATCCAGAAGTTGCGTTTGCGGGTCAGTTTGTGTGTAAATGTACGATTTTTACCAACAATACACTTCTGATGTCATTTCTAGCGAGAAATCACTACTGTAGTAATTAAATATGTGTTTAGTTCTCACCAAAGCTCTCTCTATTTTGCTGTAGATCATTAAACTGTTACACTGCCTTAGGAGTCTGTCCGAAATTAGTTTCATGAGATGCCATCATGCACAAAACGCTGCCTTACAAGTCATTGTCTGGTGAGGCAGCGAGGCAAGGAGTCATCAGCCTAGGTTTTTGGACGCAGAATAGGCGCCCTCCAGTGGACGGAAAGTTGCATAGTATGTAATGCAAATGTGCAATTACAAAAGTTTACAATGCTGCTGCAGGTGAAATATAATGTGGACAACACTGAATAAATATATTTTTGTCAGGTTAAATATTGATAGTCATGATTGATGGTCACTCAAACCCCTTTATCTAAACTTCTCTACTTAAAACCCCACGTAAGTGTTATTTCAAAACTGTTTTAGAAAAAGGACTCTGGCCGAGTGGAATAACAAACGTAGCCAATCAGCAGGTAAGAGGCGTGTCTATGGTGAGAAGAGAGGCTCAGTGCATAACATTATTCAAAACAGAGTCACACAGGACGGACATTAGCCAAGAAAGAACTGTGTCCGACAGGTAAGATACTATACTCCTAATTTATGTTTGTTTCCTCTATATAACCCATCCGGTCATAACTGTAATATGTTGTTAGCTGGACTATCAAACTTGTATACTAACGTTAACCTTATCGAGTTGTTCATTAGAACTGTTTGTGTTTTGTAATAGCTATAACTAATCTACGGTGACTGGGCCCAGTAGTGCAGCCGTACTAAATTAAACCACAACACAACGAAATTGCCACAACACAACGGAAACCAGGAACAACAGAACGAAATCGCCACAGCACGACGGAATCACCACAACACAACGGAAATGCTCCCGACCACGAGGGGGGAGTGCAATAAAGTTAGTTTCCCTTGCCATTGCTCTATAGATTGGCTAGTCTTACAAAGATTTAAACACTACGGTCATTTTTAAGTGTGTAACCATTGTATATCGACATGAAATATCAACTCAAAATCACCTACAGGCATAGCATATTTATACTCGAAAACGCTTTTACATGCTGCCATGGCGCTGATGCCCAAGGGAACGTCTGCCGATTCCACATGCAGTTGAAACATGTAATTTGTATGAATTAAAATTACTTTTAACATTCAAAAACAGACATGTTAAAATCCCACAGCTTTTTGTATTCTAAAAAACTGACTCAATGCATAACATTAGAATTTGAACATTTAAACAAAACAAAAAAACTAATTTTAATTAATAAACTTATACGTTTCAAACACTTGGTGGAATTGGCAGACGTTCCCTTAAGCATCAAGTGCCGTGATCGCGAGTAAAAACGTTTTTGAGTATACATATGCAGCTATATTGCATGTAGGTGATTTTGAGTTGATATTTCATGTCGATATACAATGGTTATACACACTTAAAACTGATCGTAGTGTTTATATCTTTGTAAGACTTTATCTTTTTCTATTTTTGAATACTATTTAGTAGGGCTGTAACGATACACCAAACCCACGATTCGGTTCGTATCACGATTTTTGACCCACGGTACGATACAAACCTCGATATGGGGGGGACAAAACAGTTTTATTCTGTACAGTATTCTGTAGCCTATTTTGCCGTCAATACCATATATCTGTATGGTCAATAGGCTACTGCCGACATTTTCTTTGCGGTACCAATAGGCAATATATATTTAACATGAAGTATAGGGCCTCCTGTACATCAGTACCAACAGAAGCGCCGCGTCAGACACGCTTCTGGTGTGCAAAGAAAGAAAACGCCCCGCAGATGACACGCAACAGAAACGCCACGCTCACACCACGTTGCCAGCCGGTTGGGGAAGCTTCTTGAAACACTTACGGCAAATTGTGTGGGTCTTGTCAACTACACGATTGCCAGCCTTGTTCTCCACCGGGTAGCTGAAATGTTGCCATACTGCTGACTTAAAAGTTGGACCTGGACAGGAAGGATAATTCTGGGAGTTGAAAGGGGTGTGTCGCGATTCTGCCTCCTCACATCGCGATACAGGTTCGTGGACCTGCGTATTGCGATTTCGATTTCTTATCGCATATCGTTACAGCCCTACTATTTAGTAGGCGAATTTGGGACGCAGGGGTAGACTTGCTCCCTCGGTCAAAATCGAGGGAGCAAAGTCTGTCCATATCATAGACCGTAAAAAAATATGGACGACTCGACATCATCCGTTTCCGCTTGGCAGATTTGAAGCTTTCAGGCGGCCTTGCACGGCGCTGACATCTTGGGACCGAGTCTGCGCAGTAGCGATTTCGGGACCGGAGTTGCGCAGTAGAGCGCAGGAAGTAGAGCAGGAAGTACAGCCGCGATTTTAAAAGCCCGCCCACACTCTCGCAGATGCAGAACAATTAATTATGTTGGTGTGAAATAAACAGTTATGGAAATGTAGAAATTAAAGCTAAAGCTCTAATCTGCTCCCAAAAATTTCGAAAAAAGTCCGTTAGTGCCTCAGTGACAACTTTACTCAGAGAAGCCGTCAGTCTCAGCTGTCAATCATGACGTCACACCCCCCGTTTTTATAGCATCAAATAACTAACTCAAACTAAACTTATTTTTAAAACGAACAACTGAAATGAAATCATCGTGATGATAACTGCCTTCAGTGACATAAACTAACTTTGGGGAAAACATTTTGAAGTGTAATTTTATTATTTAGTTTGCCTCGCGTCCATTAGAAAACACAGAGGGGCGGCTATACTGGGACCGGTCACCGGGGGGCGATCGAGGCGCGAAAGCTTCAGTAAATGAGAGGGAGACTGCAGGCTTGGTCCATATAAACTTCACTTCAAAATGGCGGCGGGGATTACCCCGAGGGGAAGTGCTTAGGGAAGTTTACAAGTGCATGTCTTAAAGTGGAGTGGAACACAGCACTGAGCGGACCTTTCTGTTTGGTAAAGCCAGTTTCCTCTAACACTGTTTACCATCATAATCTTCTCCATATCGTTTTGAAATGCAGCATTCTGTATAGAATTCAAATGGGTCCGATATTTGTTGTCTGCGCGGACTTGCGCATATGAACCGAGCCGCGCTCTCTGTAGTCTAAATTTAGACCAGAGCCGTTGGTGTGTGTGCACTGCTGCGGTGCGTGAAAATAAGTGTAAAAACAGACTTCATTTGCCTCAAATGAAAACATATTTACACTGAATCGTTTCCTATCACATAGTGTGATATGTGCGTTTCACCATGTAGAAATGAGTAAATGTGTGTTAAAGGGTTACTTCAGCGATTAGCATATGGCTTTGTATCAGTAGAAACCCTGGAGTATATTCAAATTATTGTGCTTTCCCCCCTCATATCTCCCTGAGACGAGAGATTTATGCATTTTATTTCTGGAAAAATTCCTCCTATGATGCAAATTGACGATTTTTGCATCATAGGAGGAATGTTTGCCCAGAGGCTAAAGACTACAGCCAGCAGAGGGAGCCATTTCCGCATGTTTTGAATCTGCGCATGGGGGATGGGAGATTACACTCAGCTTGCAGGGAGAGCTCAGCTTGCAGCTACAGGATCATTTAAACGTAGCTATGGTGAGCAATGTAAGTCTTTTAACTTCTCAAATTCATTTCTATGAAAGTTAAGCTTGAAAAGGCATGAACTGAAACGCGCCAGATTGAACTCGCGTTGTGAATTAATGCCGCGAGTGTAGTCGCGATTACCTCAGCTCTCATCACTCGTGCAGTAAGCGCTCAGTGCTGTGATACTCGCGCGGTGACTCACTCATTATATTGAACAGACACGTTCAGTTTTTAATTGTAGTGTCTTCTCTGTTTTCTAACTCAGTCACAGTAATGACGTTGGTGGCGTTGGGAATGGCCTCACAGGGCAGCGAACCATTCTGGGAATTGTAGTCTTTTATCCCCATGGGACAAAAATACATTTTCTGTCTTTTCTCAGTCTAGAAGACACCAAATTCAAAAATAATTTCACATTTCTACTGCATTGATGACCCAGTTTAAATACAGATTCATCTTCCCAGCGCTGAAGTACCCCTTTAACAACTGACCGATTTCAGCTGCAGCTTCAGCAGTGACTAGAGGCGGGGCTTCAGATTCTAGAGAGCATTTTGATTGGACAGAAGATTTGACGAGAAGGTGAAGTCTGCGATGATGTCATCAAAATTTGAGAAGTGAGAGACTACATTTTGAATGCTTGTATGTCCTAAATACAAATTTTGGAACATACCAGCTCATTCATAAATTTAAGGCTAGTAAAAGCTAAAAAACTTAAAGGGTTACTTCAGCGATTAGCATATAGCTTTGTATCAGTAGAAACCCTGGAGTATATTCAAATGATTGTGCTTGCCCCACTCATATCCCCCTGAGACGAGAGATTTATGCATTTTATTTCTGGAGCTATTTCCTCATGTTTTACACTTGCATATGTGGGATGGAGATCTCACACTCACAGCTCAGCTTGCAGCTTCAGGAATTCCTTTAAATGGACCTATGCTGAGAGCAATGTAAGTGTTTTAACTTCTCAAATTAATTTTTTATGAAAGTTAAGCTTCCAAAGGCATGAACTGAAAACGCGCCAGACTGAACTCGTGTTGTGAATGTATGCCGCGAGTGTGGTCGTGATTACCTCAGCTCTCATCACGAGAGCTCATCAGCTCATTTATGACGTTAAATGTAATCTGACTCCTGCAGTTAGTGCTGTGAGACTCACACAGCGACTCGATCATTATATTGAACAGACACGCTCAGTATTTAATTGTAGTGTCTGTTCTCCAAGTCAGTCACTGTAATCCAGTAGTGGTGGCTTTGGGAATGGCCTCACAGGGCAGCGAAGCATTCTGGGAATTGTAGTCTTTCATCCCCATGAGACAAAAATACATTTTCTATCTTTTCTCAGTCTAGAAGGCACAAAATTCAAAAATAATTTCCCATTTCTACTACATTAATGACCCAGTTTAAATAAAGATTGATCTTTCCAGCGCTGAAGTACCCCTTTAAATTTTGATTTCAGTGGGCATTTAATGCTGGTTAATGCTTGAATCTGATTGGTTGACGAATGTTCTCACAGCTCATAGTTATGGACACACACAAACATGTTGTCAGCGCTGCTCTGATGATTTTATCTTAACAACTTAAAAGCTACATGACTTTTAGCATGGTAATAACGGCCCAATCTCTGAGTAGATAAACTTATCGTTTTGCTAGACACTGCTGCCCGAACACTGTCGTGAGCGGTTGAGAAACGCAGACTAGTCAGGTAAGTTAAAGGTCCCGTTCTTTGCGTGTTTTCGAAGCTTTGATTTTGTTTCCAGTGTGCAATATAACATGAGTTCATGTTTTGCGTGTAAAAAAACTGTATTTTTCACACAATTTACTTATCTGTACACTGCTGTTTTCTCTGTCCTAAAAACGGCCTGATGATTTCCTTGTTCTATGAAGTCCCTCCTTCAGAAACACGTAACCAGTTCTGATTGGGCCAGCGCTTCCCGTGTTGTGATTGGACAGCAGCTTAGCGCACTTTGCGCACTTAGTGAACTTTTGTAGTGATACGTTTGGCCATTAACTTTAAAATTAATCATTATAATGATTCATTTTAAAGTGTTTGCAGTGTAAATATATATATTTACACTGCAAACACAAGGAGAGTCTCTGTATTAAAGACCCACAAATGGCAAATCGACGTGCTAATGCATTTCTCTCTGATACGGTAGGAAATTAAACTGAATGTGGTGGATTTGAACTGTGACGATGATTGACAGGGCAGTTTAAATGGTGATGGGATGCACGTAACTAAGCAACCGAGTCCATATAGATGACGAAGTAGTGTGTCCCAAAGCTAGCATACTCTTCTGCTATACACACTCAAAAGTATGTACTTTTTCTTCACAAAAAGAGTACATATTTTTAGGTTGTATATTATAAGTAGGCGAATTGGAACGCAGCAAGAGTCACGGACATATGCAGTGGTCTTACTTATTCGCTCTATCTAGATAATGAAAGAGAGTGAAACAAAGCGGACTGAGTTTACCTTTTGGCTTGATGACATTTAATCTAGATATCCTCTGTAGTTCCATTTAGCCACTTTTTAGCAACTGCCTTTTTAAAAAAAATCATGAGTGGGGTACTGATGTATTTTATGTCATAGAATAAAATGGCACAAACCTTATTTCAGTCATTTCAACAAAACCCTGTTCAAAAACGACGAGGGAACTTCGTTCTAAAATGCGGAAGGAAGGCTTTTAGTGAACTGTAATAATAACTCTAAGAATAATGCTTCTGAAATAACAGAATTAACAGAAATATCTGTATTGAATTATCTGTTAGTCTAAGTATAAACCAAATGTTAACCATTTAGGTTAACATATTCCATATAGCCATGCCACATATTATTTTCTGGACCATATACCTCAATTAAAATGTTGATCTAAAAGGAATTCTCTCCAATTCTAAAGCCCTAGTAAAATAAATAGAGAAAATGTGGCCCACATGTGCTTAACCATTGCATATGTAGGCGAGATGTGACCGCTTTCTTCCACATTTGGCCCAAACGTTTTTATCTAGGTTTTTTCCCCAAATCTCAGTTCTTTTTCCAAGTTTGTTTTCACACAAATCCTTTAAAATGTAATTGTCTTCCCTTTTCATTTCTAATTCCTAGTAGCACAAAAACATCATCCAGTAGGTGAAATAATGCATTTTACTTTGACTATTTATTTAACTATTTTCTTTTTATCAATGATTTTAATTAAATTACATTTTTACATTTTAAAATATATATATTAAAATATCCACAATGCCTTGAATTTGGCCAAAAATTATTGTTTTATGAAATAGTCACCTTCTAATGTTGGAACATCATGATAGTTACCTCTATCTATCTGGTTTTGGAACAAAGCTGTTCATTAATTCACAATATCTAGATCAAAGTTTCAGTACTTCACACTTATGAACACAAATCAATCATGTAACTAAATGTAATT
Organism: Pseudorasbora parva; assembly: GCF_024679245.1. Taxonomy (NCBI): domain Eukaryota; kingdom Metazoa; phylum Chordata; class Actinopteri; order Cypriniformes; family Gobionidae; genus Pseudorasbora; species Pseudorasbora parva. The sequence continues at coordinate 30,059,423 of NC_090184.1, forward strand.
TAGAGAACTTATGTATCTCTACTGAGTCTTGCTCAAAGCAGCATTCATCAAAATACATTTTGAATGAACTATGATTATCACTTTTTTTATTCTTTAGAAGCAAGCAGGCCTGTGGGAATAACAGTAAGGCTTCTCTCACCCTCTCTCTCTCTATTCTAATTGCTCTCACTAATTATACACTATGCCTTACACCATGTTAACTCTGAAATGGGAGGGTGAACTGGGGCTCTGTGCCTCATCCTCCCTCCCTTCCTCTATTTCTCCCCGGCATATTGGGCTCAAAACTCAGATCACTGAGAATTGGCCATTTTTGACCAGCAGAGTCCTTTATCCATTATACATCTCTCAGCTGACTAAGTCTCAATGATATGTATTCAAAAGATCACATAATCTTTATTTTTAGTCTTAGAGCGCACATAACCTACGCCTAAGAAACAGACGTTGCTGGGGTGTGAATGTGTGTGTGCTGCTCATAGCAGAACAGGGCTGGATGTTGAGCACCAGGGAAATGTCATGTTGACCTTTTTAATCAGCAAGCTACAGGCTGCTTCAGATGGGACGAGGAGGGTTTGTGTCACTAGCATATGAATTATTATCTGCGATTAAGTGCGAGGCGTGTGCACAAGGGCTGTACATTACAGCGTCTCTGATATGTTGCACATTATGCAGTTGGCCTGGATATTGTATGTGTGTCAGAGTCAGGCAGGTGGTGGACTTAAGAAATGAGGATGGTTTTGAAGTGCAAAGTATGCTAGGATTAAAAAAGTGTTTAAACATATAATGGCGGTGTGGATGCCCACAGCCCGTGAAAACTTTACCGATCAACTAAGAACCATTTTCGACCGGGTTCCCCCACGTAATTTCACATTACATATATCAGTTGAAGTGGATGATCTTGTGTTGTAAATCCAGCAGGCTCTGACTCCCTGTTAGTATTGAAAACATGTAATGGCGGCACCCACCCACAGTCCGTGATAACATACTGATCTACAAACACGTGCACTAGGCGGTTAGCGAATTAGAAAACAGCTGGGCCAGCTAACCAATCTGAGCCCATTGCGTATTTTTGAGGGACTGGCTTCATAGAACCCAGAAACCATCAGATCGGTTAACAATAGGTAAAATATAGGAAAAAAAAAAAAAACGAAGCATGAACACATGTTACAGTGCACCCCACAAACACAATCAAGTCTGAAGTACAGTATATACAACTTAAGACAATTGAAAAATAACGCTGGTCAAAATTAGAGAACACTTTCAGATACCTTCAACTTTTGGGTGTTAATCTGCCACTTGGTGCTAATTTCCGTAATAATCTGGCAAACCATATTTAACTTGAAGCAAACTTTCCAATTTTCACTGATTTTGCAAGATGGCAAGCCACTCTAAGTTGACTGAAACCCTACGACACCAGGTTGTCCAGATGAAGGCCAAAGGGATGACCCTTTCAGCTTTTGCAAAAGAAGTTGGTCATTCCAAATCTTTAATTTCTATAATATTGAAGCTTTACAAAGACACTAATTCATTCAAGTACCCAAAAAGGTACGCAAGGCCAATACACGAGAGGACAGGACAATGCAGAGACTTTCAATGTGGAATCGGTTCAACACTGCAGCTGGAATTACTCCAGTTCAGAGCTGAACACAGTAAGGATCTGTTTTGCCATACAGTGTCTTGTCATTTAAGCGAATTCAGACTGAAAGCTCACTCTGCAGTGACCAAGCCTCTCATCAGCTGAAAGAATCAAAAGGCTAGACTAACCTTTGCTGAGGAGCAGGGCCGTGCACAGGGGGGTAGCCCGGTGGCTAGAGCCACTGCCCCTTTGCCCTCATCGGCTAAGGTGCCCCTCTTGCCCTCTTCCCTCCCTCACCCTCAGAGGATTCCCATAAAAGCATTCGGTTCCGCTAAAAATCCACTAATTCCGCTAATCCTTTCCGTGTTTTCCTGCTCGCTCCGCAGCATCGCTCAAAGTCTGCGGCGGTGTCCGCTCTCTGTGGAGACGGCAGTTAAAGAATGTCGAAGAATATTAGTAGTACAAACTACAATCCACATACAGACAGTGGTTGATCCGCAAATTCCTAGTTTGTTTGTTTCAACAGTGCAAACATGGATTCAAAGCTCCAGCATGCCAGCGGGTAAATCGCCATACTGTTGGCTATAGGCTACTGAATATTGCTGACAGTTTGTCACTCTTTAACTCCTGCAAAATAGATTTCCGATTATAATCAATTTTACAAGTTAATACTATATTATCTACAGTCCCTGACAAAAGTCTTGTCGCTTGTGTACAAATTGACCTAAAGTGCCGCTGAAATATATTTCTAATCAAGATTTTTTTTTAAAGAAATGGCTCATTTTAATCCCACCAGCTTTTGTGATAATGTTTCAGTGAAAAACTAAACTTTCAAAAAGTATTCTAATATTCACAGCTTGGTAAAGCCCATTGAGTCAATTTTTGCAAAGACATAAGTGTTGTCATCTTGTCATATGAGCTTCACCTGTGACTAATAATGGATCAAAATTAGGTCTCAGGTGTGTATAAAAAGAACCCCAGTACACTAGACCTTCACATCAACTGCAACTAGACCTCTGCAAACATGCCTAAGATTCACCCTGAGACTAAAGTTTTGATTATCAAGAGGCTGAAGACCAGATCCACTGCTGATGTGGCAGACACCTTCAATGTGTCTCAGCATCAAGTACAGAGGATAAAAAAAAGATTTGAAGAGACTGGAGACGTTTTTGACAAGCCCAGGTCAGGCAGACCCCGCAAGACAACTGCTCGAGAGGACCGTTTGTTGGCTCGGAAATCCTAGGCCAGCCCATTTTCCACTGCAGCAGAGCTCCACGAGACCTGGTCACATGAAGTCCCTGTGTCAACCAGAACTGTTTGTCGGATTCTGTCTCGAAATGGCCTCCATGGTCGAATCAGTGCCCAGAAGCCAGCACTAAACAAAAGACAATTAAAAAACCGTGTGGCATTTGCCAAGGCCCACAACCTGCTAAAAGGATGGACGCTGGAAAAGTGGCAGAAGGTGGATTTTTCAGATGAATCTTCTGTTGAATTACACCACAGTCACCGCAAATATTGCAGGAGACCTACTGGAGCCAGAATGGATCCGAGATTCACCCGGAAAACAGTGAAGTTTGGTGGCGGAAAAATCCTGGTCTGGGGTTACATCCAGTATGGGGGTGTGCGAGAGATCTGCAGGGCGGAAGGCAACATCAATAGTCTAAAATACCAAGAAATCTTAGCTACCTCTTATACCCAACCATAAAAGAGGCCAAATTCTGCAGCAGGGCGGTGCTCCATCGCGTACTTCCATCTCCACATCAAAGTTCCTCAAGGCGAAGAAGATCAAGATGCTCCAGGATTGGCCAGCCCAGTCACCAGACATGAACATCATTGAGCATATGTGGGGTAGGATGAAAGAGGACGCATGGAAGACAAAACCAAAGAATATTGATGAACTCTGGGAGGCATGCAAGACTGCTTTCTTAGCTATTCCTGATGACTTCATCAATAAATTGTATGAATCCTTGCCAAACCGCATGGATGCAGTCCTTCAAGCTCATGGAAGTCATACAAGATATTAAATTTGAATCTCACAGCACCACAACTTAATTTGCTGACATATTTTTGTATTTGCAGTAAATTTGTTCAATTTCTGTATAGGCGACAACTTTTGTCTTGCCAAAATTTGACCTTTCTGTCTTGATTAAATGATAAATATTTTTTCTATGAAAATTATTTATTTCAGTGCATTAAACATCATTTGGGAGGGTTTTAGCTTTCCATATGAGCTATTTCTAACACCAACGAATTAATTAAAAGTCAGGTATTCAGGTATATCAGGTATTTCTAGAAAATAGATAAGCAACAAGACTTTTGTCAGGGACTGTATAACATATGTCATATTTATGATATTTTATTTAGACCATATTAATCGTATACACAATTTAAAAAAAGGTAATAAAGGCTATTATAAATATAAATAAGTTGTATCAGGGTACAAGCACACCCTAAGAAAAAGTGCTCATTTTGCAAAAATGTCCATGCTTCAAAAAATCTCTAGCAACGTTTGCAGTATTTTCTGTTTATTTTGATTAATAAAATAATCAACCATTGTTCAGTAAATATTAAAATGTTAATATACAAATATTTTTTTTAAATACAGAAACTAATTTTTAAGTAAATCTGAAAAAAACTGAGATCCCATAATAATTTAATAAATTTTTATCGTTGTAACAACTAAATATATTTGTATTATATGATCATTATCATATTTTTATTATAAATATGATGTTACCTCTAAGATGGAACTCTAAGATGGCACACTGTTCGCAGACTTGTAGGGTATTTGATTTCGGACATATCTATTGTCTACTGTTAATGTCTGTGCATTCTGTCAACAAAAATCACTTTGATATGTCATTCGTCAATAACACGTTTGTGTTATTGTGTACGTTTGTACACCAGTGGCAAGGTTCATTTTGAAGCACAGTGTTAAAATTAATATTTTTTCCCTATTCACAGCTTCGGTTTATCCTTATTAGTGAAGGACTTGAGATCCCATTAGTCCTGAAGAAAATGCAAAAAATGCACTCATCCACTCATCTCTTTTTATCTAACATTTAATGACAGACTTTAGTGCTTTAAGTGTAGAAAAAATAAAATTTACATTTATAGTTTTGGCAGACAGCCAGACAATATAAGGTATTGGAATGTGACTATCCGTTTTACAAACCAACTGTTGGTCCATGTGCAATCCTCCCTCCTGCCCTTTGTTTAATCGAGCATGGTCACTGCTTTCTAAGCGCTAATGTCACTGACAGAACGAGACAACAATTGGACCAGACCACATGAAGCCACCACAGCTCTGTAAAGTCTGTAGAGCAAACATCAGATCAACTGTAAAACCAATGTGACATGTTGATGAAGCTCCTTATATAACACGCTGCTTCTTGTGAATGAATACTTAAAGAATAGGAAATGTTCCTAAAGCATTTAAGAGGGAATGGAAAGCTCAGCGTGAGAGAACAAACGCTGTGGTTGCCCTGTGGGGAGAGAGAGGAAGAGATGGGGAGGGCTGAAAACATGACAGTAGTTTTGAAGCTTAGATCTTCACAATGTTCTCCAGCTTTCTCTTTCTGACTGGTGTCGAGACATAAAAGAGCACAAGAGAAAATAAAACAGCAAAGAAAGATATAAGAGAATGGAACAGAATAACAAAAAAGAGGGAGACAGACAGAGATTTGAGAGATGGATGGATGGATGGATGGATGGATGGATGGATGGATGGATGGATGGATGACAAATGGGCTGAAGGATAGATAGATAGATAGATAGATAGATAGATAGATAGATAGATAGATAGATAGATAGATAGATAGATAGATAGATATGCAGAGAGAATTATGCAGCTGAATAATTAAGGATTCTGTGTGGGAGAGTAAAGAAATTAAATGGATTTCTCTCCATCCCTCAATTTTTTTTCCCTCTTACATAAACACGGTGGATATCAATATGCTCTATATGAACAAAGCGTGCCCAATTCGCCCATGTAGAGCGCAGACTCTTATGGTGAACACATTTTCCTGAAGATTCATCCAGGACCAGTAAAACCATGTAAGCTGATAGCATTTGAGCATCATAGGTGATTCTCACTAGTTTGCACTGTGGGGATTTGTCACTGGAATGACAATGAAACAGTCATTGAAATGACTGCCCCCCTTGATAATACACATATTGTACTAGAGAGCAGATTGACATACTCTAGGTTGTATAACAGCTAGCACAAGCTTACGCATAGTGTGCTGCATCGTATTGGTAGATTCTATTGCAAAACTGTTGATAGAAGCATTACAGAATCTACCCTGACCGTGGCAGGCTATTAAATAGATAAATTAAGCTCTAATGATAAAGTAAACCACAACATAGGCTACTAGTGGTCTGTCCTTTCCCTGCATGTGCTTAGCACATCCCTTTCACTCGCACACAGTTCTGTGACTAAGGCACGGATAGAGAAAGAGAGGGCAGTACGTGTGGGTGGAAGTAAGGGAAAAAAAGGATGGTTTAATGTGGGTGCTGAAAGGAGTGAGAGAGCATGAGAGTGATTCAGCACATGAAACGTCCTAAAACTGCTGTAAAAGGCAAAAGCTACTTGTCCGCGTTTTTTTTTGCTGCAGTAGAAAATTAAAACAAAAATTAAAATATTCATATTAGGCATTGTCATCAAATCGCATTAGCTGGGCGATGTATTAATGTTTTAGGCTACCTGTTGCTGGCTGAAATTTAAATTTGAGCTGCACTGAATGAGAAACATTGTCCCAGTGTGTAAATCTATTCTTGCTTTTTCTGCACCACACTGCCGAGAGAGAGAGAGAGAGAGAGAGAGAGAGAGAGAGAGAGAGAGAGAGAGAGAGAGAGAGAGAGAGAGAGAGAGAGAGAGAGAGAGAGAGAGAGAGAGAGAGAGATTGCGCGCGAGTGAAACTGCACTCATTTTGGCTCAGCGCAAGGAGGTACTCTCCTGTCGAAATGAGTGTTATTGCGTTCCAAAATGGCCGACCACGGGGACACAGTTTCCCCGGCATGTTCCTCTAGCGCTACACGCTCGGACCAACGTCAGAGCCTCGATTGAAAAGAAAAATATATTCTCTGACTCACTCAAATGAATTTAACCCCTGCAGCACCCGTTACCACGGCGAGAGGCGCCGAGCATCATCGATATGCTGCGAAACTAGCGATTGAGACACATGTGGACACTGCGGTGAAACCGAATGGCGGCGAGGGGCGGCAGGTGCAGGGCTGTCCAGGGAGCATCAGGAAGAAATGCACGTCTGTTCAACATGTGAGCAGTTAATTCATTAGCGAATATCCTTAGTCAGTGGCATAAGGCTGGAGAATATGTCGTGTACTGGGGGAGACAAGATAGTTTTTGGTATTTAATTGGTTGTCATGCAACACAATCTCTATAAATTGTCTTAAAATGTTAGTGACAGCTGTGCTCCATCAGCATGGATGTTATTTAATGATCTCGCGCGCATTGGCTTGACACTGTGGACGAGCACGCGGACGCTGTATTGCGCGTCTCAGCTGTTTCGGGACCTGAGCGCCTTCGCGCTGATTATACAAAGCGACATAAAACTCGACAGGCAGTGGACATCCTGCTGCAAGGATTGTATTTCTTCTCGGTTTTGTTTCAGTTGGTCGGCGTTGCGACTAACAGCGGCAAAAATCAACAAACATCTGCTCGGTTTAAACTCATACAATCACTGATTCCTTGAATTGGAACGGCGAATTTGGAGATGTAAACGACTTTGATGTCTTCGTTTTAGACACATTCTACATATCTCGTCTTTATCGGGCAGCTGTAACGTTACGCGTTGGAGACGCGCGATTGTCTTCAAGGACTGTCTGGGCAATAAGTGTGAAACCGCTCGTGAGTAGACGACAAACGCGTGGATGAAACATTAATGATTTATATGATTTTACACTGAAGAGAGATTTGGGTTTAAAAAATAATGCAATAAAGCTGCAAAGAAATGGTATGTTATTAAATAGCAACATATTGTATTGAACGGACTTAACGTTGAAATGCATCATTCGTGGGGAATCCAGGTGATGGCTTAAATGTATAATGACAAGCAATATTAATGGCTTGAATGAACAGATTTTGCTATTGTAATGAGGGTGCAAATAAGAGAGAAGGAAGGGGGAATTGGGTTGTTCTGAAAGACATGCGCACACCTCCCAGAAGCCAATTTAGTATTGCAGTGGATTTATCAGAAGAACTTTAGTCGCTCTCTCTCTTGTTCTCTCTCTCCCTCTCCCTTTGTCTCTCTATCTCTACACCTTTCCATCTTGGTCGCCTCTGGAATAGAATGACTCCTGACGAAAATGTCTCCCAAACACTTCAGTCTGGAATATGAGTCATGAATATCCAGCCAGGAAACAGCTGCAGTGCTTCAACTCCACATTTCAAAGAGAAACGGAAGAGGATGTGCACCAGAGAAATGGACGAAAAGGAAATCTGCTTTCCTTCCTGTTTAATGGATATTTGCTGACTTGGCTTTTTGCGGCGCATCCTTACCTTGGACTTGAGGTGCTGGGAATGTTCTATGACTGCCGAGTTAGTTTTTTTTCTTCTTGATTTTTTTATTACCTACTGAGAGTAAATATAGCTGAATGACTGATGAAATGAATTTCCGCAAACTGACTTCAGTCTCAATTCCATGATTCCTTGGTGTCAGTTGAAAAAAATGACACTCTTGACAGAAGAATAGCAATGCACACTTACACAAACTCATGCCCACACCCATCATAAACAAGTGAACAAAATACTCTCTTTATCATCATCATCCCTTATATGTGAATACAAATTTCAAATTTGGAATTCCCTCATCTCTTTGCAGTACTGTGATTTCCGAAGCTGAATCTAACTTTGAGGGAATCTCAGATTAAAACCACTGACTATTTTACCCTGGTAAACCAACTCTAACTCCAACACATTTCCGTCTCTCCCCCCCACCCACTCCACGTGGGGGGGAGAGCTTCCTCCTACAGGGTGATCCCAGAAGCTTGTCCCAGCAGACGGTGACTGTCGTGCAGGTGTCCGTCAGCATGGATGCTGGCCAGGGCAGCCCAGAGAGCCCTAACCGGGCAGTGGAGTACCTGCTGGAGCTCAATAACATTATCGAAAGCCAACAGAAGCTTCTGGAAACTCAACGGCGGCGCATCGAGGAACTGGAAGTGCAGCTGGACAGACTCAGCCAGGAGAATAAAGACCTGAGGTTGGACCGAAAGCCCTGCCCACCCCCACCTCCACCTCCCATCCACCCTGTCCAGCCACCAACGTCCCACGCTGCAACCTCCACCGCTGTGTATGCCAATTTGAGCCACAACAGCGGGCCCATCCCAATACCCATCCCTGCTCCTGCGCCCCCGCCCCCACCTCCACCCGTTCCACCACGGGATCGCCGTGTCAATGCCAACACGCACACAAGGCTTGGCCAGAGCCTTTCAGCTGGACCCAATTCCACGGAGAGAGAAAGGGACCGAGACAGGGAACGAGAAAGAGATGGCGCTGCGACCAGTTTGGGAAGCTCTCTGCAGAGACAGTAAGTACAGGCCTAAGGGCTCTTTTACTGCATAGCTAAGGGTCTACTGTACAGTCTCCACAGCCTCCATGCTGGCTGTTTGGAAAACTGTCAATCAATAGCGTGTGTTCACATGCAAAAACCATTTAAGATGTTGGTTGTGCGAGTGTGACCTCCTGTAAATAGACTACAGTTTGTAGTAATCTGTATATTTTAAAGGAATAGTTCACTAAAAAAAGATTCTGTCATTGTTAAGTCAAACTTTGTTTCAAAGCAACTTCACAGTAATAAACAGGAAAATAACAGATTCAATGATGCAAACTTCCATTAATATTAGACAATTCAAATTCTGCTGTAAATCATATCTAAAGTGTGTCACAGTGTCATTGTTTAGCTCAAGTTGGTTTAGTGATGATTCAGTTAACTAAACTAAAGTTAATCAATTATGAAAGTAGTTTAATTCAGCTATAAGCGGCTCTACAGAAGACAATTGTGTCTTAATCAGCTTGAGTCAGCAGAGGTGGACAAAGTATACAACTCTATTACTTGAGTAAAAGTAAAAGTACTACTGGTCAAATATTACTCTGTTACAAGTGAAAGTTGCAAAAACTGATTTTTACTCAAGTAAAAGTACAGAAGTATTTGTTTTCAAAATTACTTTAGTATCAAAGTAAATGTCCTTTTTTATGCCAATGCATTATTTTATTATTGTTGTATAATTGCACACTGTCATCATTCAGTGATGGTCCATCTGATGTACTAGCATGCGACTAACTTAAACTAATTTAAATACTTGTATATAAAGTTACAAAGCTCTTTACAAAGCTGCTGTCACTTCAAGGCCGAAATCTCGGATCCAATCCACCAATACACATCTGATATTCTCCCAACTTTACTCTTCTCTTTCTATAGAAATGCAGTGGAGTAAAAAGTACGATATTTGTCTTTAAAATGTAGTGAAGTAAAAGTCATCAGTTTCCAGAAAAAAATAATACTCCAGTAAAGTCCAGATACTCAAAAAGTGTACTTAAGTACAGTACTCAAGTAAATGTACTTAGTTACTGTCCACCTCTGTGAGTCAGTTACAGTAACGGTCTTGATATTGTAGAATGTATCAATTATGAAACAAATAGTTTTAAAGTAGTTCTACAGAAGTTTGGTTCTCAACTGAGTGTCAGTGTAGTCAAAACAATAATATTACTAAATATGACATGCCATCAAAAATGGGACCCAAAAAATATTTAAAAATGAGGGTTTTTATTTTCATGAAATGAGTGTCCTTTTGGACCCCATTGATACTTCTTGTACGGACAGTTGAAACTCTTTAAAATATCTTTTGTTTCCTGCATAAATACAGTCATACAGGTTTGGAAAAACATGAGTGTGTAAATGATGACAGAATTTTTGATTGAACTATCCTTTAAAGCTGGACACTGCTGCGTGCACTGTAATTCACTGACACTGGGTGAAGATTTGAACTACACATACTTTTGACTATTTGTGTACGCTATGTTTTACATTTTACACTAGTGTTTTGGAAGCATTTACTGTAGATTACACTAGTAATGTTGGCGCAGAACTAAGAAGGCACCTTTACAGAGGGTATTTCTCCTGTTTGTACTCTGTCTGTCTTACAAAACTGAAATTGAGTGCAACAGTCTGTCACAATAGGGCTGTTTCCAGGCCATCGGACAGGCAGCTGGCTGTGCCATCGAGCCTGAACATTATTACATAAGCCAACAGACTCTTATGTGGACAGACTTGTGCTGCTGGGTCTTTGGCAGAGCGACAGGCTAATGTCACGGGATCCTGCAATTGTATTAGCATGCTAAATCTGTCACAAATGTAATAACCTCTTTGATATTGAAACATTGGACCACACCGGTGAAGATTTCTGGAGAATAAGGAAGTTCCAGGAAGTTTAACTGTAAACAAAGCGTTAAGCTATGAACCTGTGGAAATAAGGCTGTCCATCCATTTAAAAAAAGTGTTGGAGGGTCCCTAAAAGATTTCCACATTGATCTAAGCTGTCAGTAGCCAGTAGCCTTTGCTGTGTCAATAGACTTCATATAAATCTAGAAAGAGGTGTAGTCGGCCACTCCTTGTGCTGCTGACAGTTTGACTGTTTGTCTCCCTCCCTGCATTGCTGAGGAATCGACCTCTCCATTGCACCTCTGATCACTCCCGCCTGTAGTGTGCACTTGAGCCGGCTTCATCGCAGCATGCGATGCATACAGATTCGTGCTTGAGAGTGTGCAGATTAACATTAGGTGGATTGGATCAGTGTCGAGCACTGCAGTACAGCATCTCCTAGTTTTTAAGGCAGGTGGCTAGTGTGGTGTGGAGATTCATTTTGTATGTATGATCGGGCCACTGTGTAGGAGAGGTTGTGATTAAAATTCAGCGCAGAGTCAGATTGTGGATCAACTTGTGTGGGAGAGCGAAGCATGAAGTCAGAAAGAGAGCGAAAGAGGCTGCAGAATACACTGCACCCTTTTTGTGTTGCTCACTTTCTAGGTTTTGCTTCTCTGAAATGCACAGCCCTTATATTTGTTTCTCTTGCCCTGATTTCCGATGAAGAGAAACCTGAATGCCCTCTGATAATTTGAGTGCTTTCCTTCTTATCTGAGACTTGTTTCTTTTTTCCTTGAGGGCAGGTAGTGTACTTCACTTATTCTTGCATAGCAGTCATGTTTTAACTGTAGTATTTGTTAGGGGTGGTGATTTTCATTAAACTTTTAATTAAATCTACTAGTGACTCAAATCAGTGAACAAAATTTTGTGGTGAACGAAAGCAAAATATTATAGTCACTGTTGGGTGCAACTAAATCAGTGAGTAATCTCTCTCAGTGAGACTGTAAATCCATGAATCTTTAGTATATTGTTTGCGATTAAATAATAAATGCATTTTCGCACAGGCGAAATTTGTACGATTCGGAAAAAAATATCCAAAAACACTAGAACAATATTATATTTGTTGACTTGTGTGCTTACATTATCCCAAACATTTACACGAATGTTTAAATCCAGAGAAAAATAGTGATTTTTAACCAGGACACGGAATGTCCGTGCATTACTTATCAATGGTGTCATTCCTGTGATACCCTCCATTTCCGTATTTAGTAGAAACCATGGAAACAACAAAAGACATTAATATATTGTGTGTTTTATTAGAAAGATGAGCAACTCTTTGGATACATTTATCGACAGAAAACTAATCATTGTTATAAAGCGCAACACAGTCTTATTGTTTAAATCTTTTCTTTGATTTACCGCGAGTACCATGTTTTACTAGCCTGACAAGCCAGATCCACATCAAGATGTTTGGTCTGGAAACTCACCATTTACAGGGCTCAATCCGAAGGGCGGGATAAACGGTTGTCTTTCAAACTCCCTCTGCACGGCGTGCACGCAATTGGATAGCGCTACAACCAACCAGAGCAACGAAGGTGATCAGAGCTATTTGAAAGATTAAACTTTCGCTGTATCCGGTCGGCAAAACTCAGAACACATCTTCCCTTCTTAAGAATGACTTCACTGCCATTCTTTTCTCAGAGGAAAGCTTAACTCCAAGTCTTTGAGAGTCGCGGTCAAAGCTGATTCGAAAGACGGCCGTTCGCCAGTTTCTGTGTTTACTAGAAGCACGAGCTACTCGGCCGTCATTATGTTAAGCCCCGTCCGCCGACTCTATACACGATGTGATTGGCCCGTCCAGAGTTTGGAGTTTACAGCACAGAAGTGTATTGAGAGTTGCTAGACGACACTCACGGGCAGATTACATTTGCTGCCGCTAGGGTGCGTCTAGATTTCTAGGCTAATGTTTTACCATGTCTAATATCGATCTGTCCCGTAAGTGTCTCATAGCCTTGTGAAGAAAACAGCTCCATTGATTCCGTAGAATGATTCTGTTTGTATAAGCGACCTCTAGGGGCAAACAAATTACATATTGTGCCTTTAAATCTTTTTGTTGTTTTAATAGAAAACCGTTAACATTGTTAAGAAATAATATTAGTTTATATACTAGCTGTGTTTTGATGGACCCTAATAATGTTCTTGTAATCAGACTACAGTTGGTCTAAAAAAAAAAACAAGTCACATGTAACCACTAACCACATGAATTGAAATAAATTGGCCAAATTCAATTTCACATGGATTGTAAAGGGTGGTTTACACCGTTTGTAATGAGTTTGATAGGACATGTAAACACTAAAACTGGAAAGGTCTGCACATGTGCAATGACGTAGAATTGGCATAAAGACGTATGAGACACGGAACGAGCTGTATTGTTGAATTTAGTGCCATACATTTTTGTGTCAGTCTAAAATTCTTCCAGTCATCATCTGTGAAGTGATGCAGAACAGTCCTTGCTTCTGACTCCCATCCACAGATTCCTTGTTTTGGGCACGGGAAGGGGCATTTTTAATGCTTAATAAATATAAGCTGCACAGCTCAAAGCGCCAAGTACTCGGCATTTCCTTATAAGGACCTGGAATGGATAAAGATAATCAGCTTTTTAAAACAAAGAAAATAAATGGTAGGAGGATGGTTAGTGCACCAATAATGGGAAACTGTATATTTAGTGCATGACAAATGATCAAACCCAGTTTCTAGCTTGTGACATATAAACATGGCCATTAAACCGATCACTTTATTTTCACCATGTTCGGTTTCATCAATCTGAATGATTTAATTCTGATGTAAACAAAAAGTGTCTATGTAATTCTAGGATCTACTCATTGTCAGTGTACAGATCCTCATCCAACACCTCCTTGCTCAGTTTTTTCACAATTACTTTTAGTTCATTCATGAGATTGTCACTTAGTGATGATAATCTTATCTTTGCTCGTGTTAAGTCTTTGAAGACAGAAAAAAGATTGTCTTGTGAAAAATATTACATAAACGCATTTAGAAACTAACAGCTAAAAAAAAAAAAAAAATTAGATAAAAGTAGATTTAACTTCTCTGCCTTGGTGTCATCTCCTGTGTCATCAGATGATTCACATGATCAACTCACTATCCGTCTCGTAAACAGCATCTGGTAGATGTGGCCATGTGTTTACTTTTCACCTGAGTGGCTTTAGTGCTGCTAGCTTTAGCTTAGCATCAACTGTACTCAAAACAATGGAAAGTCCCGTGACACTGAGTGCAGATGGCTTGTTTTACTGATAGATTTGAGTGTTTTACAGACTATTTTTAACAGTTAGCCATCATTTGACTGATTTCGAATGAACAGCATATATCCATCCATGTATTCCTCTATTTTACACTATTGCCAGGTTTCCCAATCCCTTGTTCACCCCCTCACCCGCCCTCCCCTGGTGCTGAGCAGATGGCACACCAACATGCAATTTGCCATTTTCTTTAGGGTCGCCTTTTCTCTTTTCACCCACAAGGGTCGTTTACAGCATCGTCTTTTCATGTGAGCTCTATTTCGGTTTATATGTGGGTTTTTTGGCACTTTTTTTCCCCCTCACCCTCCTCCCATCAGCGGATCCAAGTGACCCAGCTTGGGTGATCACAGTCTTCTTCTTTCTCTGGTGTAATGTTTTCAGCTAATGAACAAGTGTAACTACTGCTGTGGGTGAGCTGTTGAGGTGGGATTGTTTCTCAGAATAATTAGCATGGTCGGTGTTAATTACATTTGTCCATTGAAGGTGGCAATTACTGCAGTAGATTTGAGTTTGTGAGTAATGTTGGAGGACCGACTGATAGAGTTTATAAAATTATGATGTAATTGAATGTCTGTGGAGGAGCTTGCATGGCAGTCAAACTTGACACCTGCTGCTTTGTGGGATATTTTTTATTTGTATTAGTTGTTCTTCTAATCAAAGTCGTAATTCATTTTAATCTAATTTTACAGTTAGTGTAAATGGAGAGGGTGACAAAGCAGTGGTTTGTCAGTTTACCTAGTGGCATAAGAGAAGGCGTCATGTGACCTTTTTAATATTGTTAATCCACAGTCATTATTTAACACTGCACTTTTGTAAACCCTCGATCGGAGGTCTTTAACTCACCTCCTGGAGACCCAGTGTCCTGCCAAATTTATTTCCAACTGCTTCAGCTCAACTGCAGGTTTTCAAAGAGTCCTGGAGAGCTTAATTGGCAAGTTAAGATGTGTTTGATTAGGGCTGGAGCTAAACTCCCCACCCAGGAGCAAATGACCTCTGCCCTGCATTCTTGTTCTTGTTCGCATATTTATAAGCATAAAAACTTGGTTTTCATTTCTGTGGTGTTGTGCTGGGTAGCTCTGATAATCTCTAATGACAAATCAGGGATGGAAATTAACTTTTTTGTCCACCGGCCACTGTGGCTGGTGGATTTCAAAATCTACCAGCCACTCAATGTTTTTACCAGCCACTTTCTTGTTTTTCACTGATAATGTGTAACTGCACATGAAAATTAATACTACAAGATTTGCAAAACTTAAGCAGTTTATTTAATCTCAAGTCTCAATGAAATACTGACATTTTGTCTTATACATACACAAACCATGAACTGATTTACATTTCATTAAATGAGTAGGGGTCGTGCGCTCTTTCTTTTTTTTTAAACCTGGATGTGGCATTTGGATGATTCGTGGTCTTTTATAGCTTCCAGTTTTAGGTTTTTAGTCTCAACAACGAAACTATTAGTTTTGGCATCTTCTGAAGCGTGTTGACGACACACCAAGCAAAAAATTGTCAGTATACACCGAAATCAAAATTCTTGGCCAAAACCGAAAGAGAGGATACCAAGGCCAAAAAACGAAACGCCAAAAGAAATGATGCCAATTATTAGTACCATTGCATTTATGGCTACTGATATGACTGTAACTTAAAGGCCCACTGAAGTGCCTTGAAATGCGCCGCATTATTCAATGTGTTGACGTAATTTCCCCTGAAATGGCTTCAGCTGTTGGCAGCTCCTCCCCTTTTTTGAAACAGCCAATAGCGTTTCTTTAATATACAGTTTGACTAGAGCGCAAGAGCGGACCTTCTCTCCCTGTTTGGTAAAGCCAGTTTCCTCTAACACTGTTTACCATCATAATCTCCTCCATATCGCTTTTATCGATCAAATGGGTCGATATGTTTGTTGTCTGCGCCGACTCGCGCATATGATCCGCACTGCGCTCTTGTGTCTGTAGTCTAAATTTAGACCTGAGCCGTCGGGGTGTGTGCGCGGCTGCGGTGCGTGAAACTAACGTGAAAACAGACTTAATTCGCCTCAACTGATTTAAGGAAGTGGGAGACTATACATTTTGAATGCTTATATCTCCTAAATGCAAATTTTGTCATAGTTTTGGAACATACCAGCTTATTCATAACTTTAAGGCTAACACAGTCATACTAAAAGCTAAACAACTTAAATTTTGATTTCAGTGGACCTTTAACTAAAAATCAAGGCATTGCAATTGCATAAATTAATATTAAAGTTTCAAATAATAAATCAATTACAAGTTATGCAAATATTTATTTAGCACATTGCAACAATGCACAGTATAAAATAAAATTCAAAATAAAATGTTTAACTTGACCTCACTCATTTGTACATTTAATAATAGCTAATGTATAGGCCTACTGGCCTGCAGAAAGGTACAGAAATTGAATAAAGTAATCAAATGTAAAATAACTGCATATTAAAGATTAATCCTTATTAAACTTACAAAAGCTATTCAATAAAGAGCAGTGAGTGATGTCCTTATCTTTTGTTTGACATTAAACAGAGCAGTAAAGGCTACTGCCCCTTTAAGACCTAATGCAGGGAAATAGGTCGTCTTTCGAGACTTTCTCGACTGTATACAGTTCACTTAAGGCATATACAGTCTGCTTGGATACTCATCAAGATGGACATGTTGACATACTTTTTGTGGGAGTTTGTCCGTTCAAGCACAAGACTTGAAAGAGAACTCAATATTTGCACGCTGTGAGACGAGAGCGCGCTTTCGGATGATGCACAGAGACAGAATCTTCTCTCAGCGCCCGTGAGTCCTCCTCATTCGCGTCTTCGAGCTCTCACGTTACACACACCCGTGTGATGATGAAAATACAGCAGCAGCAGTCGAATGCATTAAACAAAGTTTACAAAGAGGTGAAACAGTAGATATTTTTATTAACCCGCCAAGGTGGCAGGAAAGGTGAAGCAAATTCCCCCGCCACAACTCAAAATCATCCGCATTTGGCAGGTGGCGGGTGCTAATTTTCATCCCTGTGACAGATTACTCTAAATTGTAACGAAGAAGCCCGCATGTTATTGAAACAAGATGTATTGTGAAAAGCACTATACATATAAATCGTGGATTGAATTATCGCAGTCCACAGTGAAATCTCATCGCTTCAAAGTCCTGACCAAGCAACTGTATATTAAACTTCAAATATGTTGATTGGATGCGAGTTGTGACTGTGATTGTAACTACACCTGTCCGTTTAGGACGTCAACATGGTTTTCTAGCCATGGCTCCCCATTGATAAAGTGGGAAAGAAGTCCAGTGTAGACATCATGCGTTGGCTGATACGATAATGTATTGATATGCTCAAGGCAATAATTTTTTTTTTTTTTTTGTTGATTCACAGTTTGTAAATAAGAAAGAACTGTAGTCAATTGGGTTTTCAAGTCGATCTTTTAAGAAAATCATTATTTATGATCATTCAAAATCATTTCCCTGCACAAGATCAATTCACATTTGTTCCATTGTTGTATCTGTATTCTTTACTGTATGTGTTCAATAATATAACATTACTGACACTTCCACTTTCTTTGTGTCTCCATGTCTGTCTGTCTGTCTGTCGCTCTCACTCTTTCTTCCACTGGATCCACAGGCCAGAAGGAGACTCCTCCAACAAAGACAGGTCTGTGTTCACGCTTTCATCTAATCTCCATTTCTTCTCCTCCTCTTCCTCCTCCTCCACAGTGCACTCTCTGACTCCTGTGGTAGAGCACGCTTCGTCAAGTGACAGAGGCCTGTTCTATCTAGGGCAGCCTGAATGCATGTGGGACATGCCATTGCTTCTAATGACTTATTGCTTCGCTGTGTGAAAGAGCTCTTGCATCTGGAGCAGGTTTAGCAGAAGAACAGCACTGTGAGCGAACTGAGAGATAAGTGTGAGAACATCAGAACAGAGGGAGGAAAATCATTTGGAAATCAAGAATTATCGTCACTTGGCTGCAAGACTCCCTGTTAGCTGTTGCCGTAGTGACCAATATGCCCAGTGTGAGTATGTTAATGGGTATTGATATGCATGTCGTTTGCATTCGCCCATATAGTGAAAGCGTACATGGGCGTCAGTGGTTAGTCAGAAGTTACATGAGTAATATCCCAGCTGTGTGCGTGTGTTTTGCGTGTAGGAGTGTTAGTGGGTGCTGAGAAAAGGGTCAAATGGCAAGAATGTGCTGGATTTTGATATGTTGGGAATGTCTCCTGTACAAGATTTTTTTTTATGCCATGGTGTTGATATTAGAGGGATCTGTGAATTTTTTTTTTTTTTTTTGGAGTGTCTCTCTGTGGCGTTGTTATGACGATTCCGCACCATGGGCACGAGCCGGGGATCTGAAGGATAAATGATTGGTTGTCATGGAAACACCTGTAGATGAACTGGATTGCCGAAAAAAAGTTGCTTGTGTAATACATAACCCATTTGGTGCATTTTTAGTGTGCCTAGGAGTGTATTTTGTGTGTGGGTGTGCATGTATTTTTGTTCCCTAGACACGGCAGAAGGACACAGATGCACGGTGCTTGAGGACAAGGCCGCTGCTATGTCACGTTTCACTATAATTACTCTCTGGATGCTTTTGTCCTTGGTTCACGAGTCGCACCGTGTTATAGATGCGAATTTAATTGTTCCCACATTGTTAAATTGCAGTGATATGCTCTCATAAATGTGACATCGTTTATGCATTGCGCTATGATTTATACTTGTTTTTGTGTGTCACTACAACGCTAATGCAAGGATGCAATAATTAATGAAATCCCTTTCGTATTCCGGCTCAACCTGATTTCATGAACGTGCGTGCCGGTTGGTCTCTGCCGGGCTACGCATGGAAATAACTGGCAGCAGAGGTTTGCTGCGCGGCTGCCGTGAGCTTTTCTCCCACCCCAGCAGCCCCTGCACTCCGCAGTCAGCAGCAATGCATCACTTCAGCCCCGAGGGCATCAGCCGCTGCTTTAAACCACCAGCCCTAGAGCTGTGCGTGTTACGGTGCATTGGATCTGGACTTATGATGTAATACTTGTACACTTTCTTTAGTACAGAGCATGTGAACCAGTGTATTCCAGTAGGGGTATTAATATGATTATATTATTTATCTATTAATTCCCCCTGTAGGTTTAGTTGTATTTTGTTTCCTGTGAAAAATATGTCTTTGTGTCTTAAAATAGCTCGACTATAACTACACCCTTTGCTTCATTTAGTATATGTGGAACCATTAATATGCAAATTAGCCCCACCTCTACACACTCGGAGATCCACTCGGTTGGGCCAAACTAAGCTCTCCACAATTGTATTGCTCTTTACAATGTCGGACCCATAACGGTAATTAACATGATTAACGTTTTGCTTGACTACATTATCAAACAGCTAATAATGTGTTGCAAATGTAATACAAACCATGTTCCTGTTTGCCATCTCAGTCTGCCTTCTAAAAATCAGCATTCTAGAAATGCTATGAACATTAGTGGAGAAAAGCATATAGTTCATTATAGCATCGTAATGCACACGTCATACGTAATTCACCTGCTATATTGCTAAATATACAAAAAAAAAAATCATAAAAATGATGATGGGTATTTTTCTTGAGACTCCCCTGCTTCTCATCGTAGTAATGATAATGTGCTAAAGCCCACCCATACGTTGACGTGCTGACAAGGCAGTTTGTCACGTCAGAAACAGAAGCAATTTTCAAACTGTGTTTTTGAGACGTCTTGGTAATGGTGTTGACTTATGACTTTGCACATGTTTTTTTTCTTTCTTTCTGAAAGCATATTAAAAACACCACATAGACATAACTTCATTTTCACCTCGGGGGGTCTTTACCATTTTTAGCTTTAGCATTTAGCTTTAGTTCATTTTGTTAATTTTAATGCTTTAAATTAAATATTACAAATGTTGCCTTGGAAACTACCTGAAGTAAGATGCTTTTCATCCAATATTTTAATTTAACTTAACTTTTGCTTTATTTCTAGTAAAGAAAACAACTAATTTTTTACAAGTTTTAGTTAAAAGTAACAACGCTATCATTTAGTCATTTTTGTAATACCAAGGTCCAGTTATGTGAAAAACATAACAGCATAATAACATAAAACATTCTAAATGGTGACATTTTTACATTTTTCATATACAGTATAAGTATGATTTGAGTGTTTGGTTAGTTTCTTTTAAGCAGTGTTTTTATTTCCCCCAATAGTATTATTTGCATGCAGTTATTTCTATTAAATGTACAATTAATAAAAATGTGTTATTCATTTTTTTTTTTTTGTATATTTGTATTTAGCTTTGTGCGCTTTGCACAATAAATTTTTTTTTCTTTCATTTAATTATTTACATTGTTTTTCATTCTGCTTTCCGTCTTGGAAAAAACTGCAGTGTGTTCAATGTAGCTTAAAGTGTTACATGCTATTTGTAGCATTATCAGATAAACCACAATATTAAATAAATGAACTGCAGGGGCTACGAGATATGCTCTTATTCTGTGGAAATCTCTGGAGCTTTCTTTAAATGCAAACTATGTGCAGCCCTTCAGTACATATATCTATCTTTTAAGTTTAGTTATTTGAAAGTCTCTGAGGGGTACAGTTATATTGCTGCTATTTCATTAGTAAATAATCACTTTCAGGGATGGCATTATTTTTCTGTGAACAGTTGTATAACAGATTTGCCTGTATTGTGGAGTGACAGAATAGAATTTTGCACGTTAGAATGAAGGTCGACCACCAACGCTTTAATTGTGACCAAATGTCAGCTTGTGCATTTTGTGTTCAGTGCTTGAAATTTGTCTGCACAAAACGTACTATTAAACATTCAGCAGAACACAGGGCCATCTCAGGGAGGGTCCTTGGGGAATATTTACCTATGACATTTTGTGTATGCTGCAATGTATTTCATATTGTCCTCGTTTCCTTGAATCTAAGCAATGACCCAAAATAACGGCACCCATCTGCCATAGTGTGAGGGTGGCTTGAGTTTTTTTTTTTTATTGTATACTGTATATATATATATATATATATATATATATATATATATATATATATATATATATATATATATATATATATATATATATATATATATATATATATATATATATATATATATAAAATATTTTTTTTTAATATAATATAAATTGTGTATTTTTTATATTATTTTTTTATTTTTTTCTTGAAGTCTATTTGGATCGATGCAGAATTTAGTTCCTGGATCTGTCAACATGTACAACAAACAGGCTTTTACACAAGTTTACATTTTCACATTAAAGGCCCTGATATACTCATGGCAAAGTTCTTTTTTTTTCTTCGCTTAGGGGTTAAAGCGAAATTTGAAATGTGTGAGTAGCAATATACTGTTAGTGAACATCCAACGCCGCCCACACAGCTGAGAGCATCGTTTACATGAAAATGTAAATGTGCTGCGTGCTTTCCTTTCAATAACAAGTAGTGATACACCGATACAATTTTTTCATAACTGATCCGATATTAAAGGGGTACTTCAGCGCTGGAAAGATGAATCTGTATTTAAACTGGGTCATTAATGTAGTAATGTTAAATTATTTTTGAATTTGGTGCCTTCTAGACTGAGAAAAGACAGAAAATGTATTTTTGTCTCATGGGGATGAAATCCCAGAACGCTTCGCTGCCCTGTGAGGCCATTCCCAAAGCCACCACTACTGGATTACTGTGACTGAGTTAGACAATATAATGATCGAGTCAATATAATGGTCGAGTCTCACAGCACTAACTGCAGGAGTCAGATTACATTTAACGTCATGAATGTGCTGATGAGCTCTCGTGATGAGAGCTGAGGTAATCGCGACCACACTCGCGGCATACATTCACAACGCATTTTCAGTTCATGCCTTTGGAAGCTTAATTTTCATATAAATTAATTTGAGAAGTTAAAAAACTCACATTGCTCAGCATAGGTCAGTTTAAATGAATGTCTGCAGCTGTGATGAGCTGTGAGTGTGATTTCCATACACTGTAAAGAAATATGGACGTAGAGTCCGTGATAGCACCCATAGGATTCCGATAAGCCATTCTGAAGCTTAAAGTAGGGGCGATCTGGGCGTTGCCATCTTGCGAGCGAGTCATTGCATGTCACACCCGGATAACATAAAATGGTTCAACATAAAACATAAACACAATCATTTGAATATACTCCAGGGTTTCTACTGATACATAGCCATATGCTAACCGCTGAAGTAACCCTTTAAAACAATTCTGAGTATCGGCCGATACCAATGCAGTTTTGTTTAAAAATTCTATGTAGAATTTCCTAACCTCAGTGTGTTGAATTGATAATCACTCTTTTGTGAGTTAAACACAATCAACTAATTACAGACATTATAAAGAAAAACAACTAATAAAATATAATATAGAATATTGAAAGGACAGTATATATAAATATATAATCACAATCTATGACAAAAATACTACTATGATACTAAATTAGATTAGTGGATAATTCAGCAGCAAAAGTTACAAAATCACAAGTGCACAATAATTGTATAAAATCAAAACATTTAGTGGTTAAAAAATTAAACCATAAAAGTGAATAAGTGTAGCTGTAAATCTGGTAAAATGTTACACAAAATACATTCATGAAAAAGAAGTAAATATTTATAGAATTAGGGCCTATATATTAAGAAATTACATTTATTTTAAATGTAGAGCGCATCTTTTTAATGAGGCAGCAACATATTATACATAGGGCAGAACAAAAAAGGCTGTTGATAATCTTTCATAGCGCAAAAGTGTTATAATGCAGAGCTCCACAAAGTGTGTATAAGCATCCCATGTGCAGAATAATGCACTTGAAGCAACAGAGTAAAATAAAAAGCACGTATGCACATCCCGTGCGCAGGATGATCCGGTTGAAGCAACACGGAGTCAGCGTTCTGCACTCCGTCTGCATTTATTGATAAGTTCAAAACACAAAGGGAAGATATATCGACGCATAGAGTAACAACATTATCTATGCAATATTTTAAGCCCTTTCTTTTAACAGGTTAACATTTCAGTTACGGTGTGTGTGTGAAGAACAATACAATATCTAGTCCAATGTTTGTAATCTAACAGACAACCAGTAGAAAGGAACACGATTTACATAAACACCA
Organism: Pseudorasbora parva; assembly: GCF_024679245.1. Classification (NCBI taxonomy): domain Eukaryota; kingdom Metazoa; phylum Chordata; class Actinopteri; order Cypriniformes; family Gobionidae; genus Pseudorasbora; species Pseudorasbora parva. Next base: position 30,082,823 of record NC_090184.1, read on the forward strand.
GCAAGCTAGTCATTTTATGAGAAACCATACCATTAGACTGTTATCTACAGATCAAGCATAATAACAGGAACAATTAATCATCGTGGGGAGAGTTTCATCGTGTTGACTGTCGTAACCTAACGCGACACACAGTTTGAAAGCTGAATGGAGAGTGACTGACTGAGCTGCAGCGGAGGGACGCATTGACGTGGACTTAAACGTTCATCTGTACCTCACAATAAACCATGGAATGGCTTCAGAACACTTATAATATGGTGCACAAATCGTTGATGATGCTTTATAATGTTTTTGTGCCTTTTGTGGGTAACTGGGGCTTAACAATAACACCAAATATTATATGCACAGTATTGAATTTAAATCGCTCTGTCTGACCGATTTCCAATGTGGTAAATAATGGCGGGATGGGTATTTTGGCTCCGATCCACCATTATTTATCCATATAAAATATTGCATAGATAAGGTTGTTTAACATTAACATTAGATAATGTTACTCTATGCGTCAATATATCTTTCCTTTGTGTTTTGATCTTCTCAGTGTGGACAGAGGGCAGCACGCTGACCCCGTGTTGCTTCAAGCGGATCATCCTGCGCACTAAATGTGCATACAAGCTTTTTATTCTACTCTGTTGCTTATGTATCTTGTTATTAACAAGATACACACTCAACAGAAATGAGAAAACAGCAGGCATTTTAGTAAAGCATAAGAAACATGGATCTGTTTGCTCGAGCTATTCAATTCGGCACTCTAGTAAAGTTAAGTTTATTTATATATCACTTTATAATAGATTGCATAAAAGCAAGCAGCTTTACCGTATTAAACATTCAGTCAGCCTCGTTTCATCAGAGGTACTTTTTTTTTTCTATAAAGCAGCTGTCCAAAGTGTACATGTTTTCATTTACAGACGTCTGATCTTGACGGCTCGGCGCGCACCTACTACGTATTACATAATTGCCATGGACCAATGGTAGTATAAAGGTGGTTTACCAGCCGTAACAACTTTTCCGGAAACACCAGTTGAAGTTTTTGTCAAAATTAACATGCAACTTAAGCGTAAGATAAAACAATAATTATCCGAAACCAAACTCCGTTCTGTAGTGTTAAAACATTCAAACTCCAGCTGTAAATATGCAACAATGAATTTAATATGCACTTTCATAGCTTCACTATCAGGTCAATTACACTTTAACTGACAGACATATTTCCCGTCAGAATACTAAATGACTTGAAGAAATTGACAGAAATGCAACATCAGGAAATGAAGATGGATGCTTTTTGTTCCTGACTAAACTATGCAGAGTGAAACTGACAGCCCACCTGAACAGTTATGACATATTCCACCAGCTCAAACGGAGTGTCTCGGCGATGAAGGAAGTGGTTGCACCAGTGAAATCGCATTGACAGGGTTGTGCAGGCATGGTGGGGCCATCTTCCCTGACCTCAGCTAATGTGATAGCCCTCAGCTTCAACACCGCAAGTTCACAGTCAATAGACCTTAGTCATGTTTAATTTTACACAAAAGAAAACAAGGCTGTGAGGGACTAAAGAACAGCCTGCACATCGTGCCCTACTGTACACTGTCGTTCAAAAGTCTGGGGTTGGTAAGATTTTTTTAAAGCATGTTTATGAAAGAAGTCTTACAGACACCAAGGTTGCATTTAAAATTTTTACTATTATGAAATATTATTACAAATAAAAACGCGTTCAATTTTAATATATTTTAAAGTGTTATCTATTCCTTTGATGGCAAAGCTGAATTTTGAGCTCTCGTTACTCCAGTTGCCACATGATCCTTCAGAAATCATATGCTGATTTGGTGCTAAAGAAACATTTATTATTATCAATGTTAAAAACTATTTAGTTCTTCTGTCATGAATTAATCACTCATTCTAAACCCGTACGACCAGAACGTTGGCTCAGTGTAAATTTCAAAAGAACATTTACAGTATTTAAAATAGTTTTTATTTTATTTTTTGTCACTTGCTGAAAAAAAATATTAATTTAAAAAAACCTAAACTCATTGAATGTTCAGTCTACAAAACAGTGGAAATGTTTTCACAAATTTCTGCACTGAAATATACACTAAAAATTATAGATGTGGCCGTACGAAATATTAGATGATGTGCAAAACGTTTTAGGCTACGCTTACATGTGGGCGGCTGTTTTCATAAACGGACATTTCAGCCTCTCCGGTTTCAAAAATAACTGGGCACACATTGTTAATTTACACGTAGCCATGTATATATGCTGTCAAGAGCGTGTAACGAGACGCTCAAACCCACGTAAGCCAATCAGAATCCCGAAAATAACGGCAGCGCTGGCGGTGACTAGTAGTCTCTGCTCCTCGACATAATGGGGCAGCTGTATTTGCAAATGCAAACACGAAAAGAGTTGGCACCAACATAAATGCGACTGGTACTCTGAACGCTTCCACGATCATATGTAAACATAGGTCACACTTTTGATGGAGGTGCGAGCTTTGGCGTATACTGTGACATTGGCTGCCGAAACACCCATTTGACTCAGTTTACATGCAAACGTGCAAACGAAGATTTTCAAAATCTCCACTCTGGCCGGAGTTTTTAGAAAGACTTGTTTTTAGAAGCTAATTCTCCATTTGTGTGTAAACGAAGGGCGCAAACGAAGGGAAATGTCTCGGTTTTTCAAAATAACCAACTATTAAACGGGTTCTTAATAGTCACAATTTCCATTCTAGTGTAGGTGTTTCCAAATATACTGTGTACAGTACGTCAATTTTTGTAATTAATCTTAAAATGGTTAACAAAAATATTTACTGTTGATTCAAATGCCAAATTTGGCATTACATTGGGGGGTTGAACTATCCCTTTATCATAATAATATTTTATTGTTAGTTTAGTATTGTGATATGAGGATATTGTTATATCCCTATTAAAGAGCCTTTAATGTGTTCTTGTACAATCACTGCAGGACGGAGTATTTAGCCACAGCTAGTTTGTTCAAGCAGGTCACAAAGTCACAGAAGTGCTCTCTTGTTCTTTTTTTTCTCTCCCTTGTGGGCTTCAGTAGAAGTGTTGCTGGGGGAACGAGGTGAGTTTTCACAAATGTGTTTATGTGTAAAGAACTGTGTGGGCGACAGAGAAAGAGAGAGGGAGATGCAAAAATGGAGAAGGATAGAAATGCAGAAAGAAGAACAGAGGTACTAATTGAAAGAAGGAAGGAGTGAGAGAACGAGTAATGTGTAAAAAGAGAGGACAGTGCAGTTGACAGGCTAATAAAACATGCAGTGAATTACAAAGGAAATGAGCCTTCTCTGCTCACACATACACACTCCCACATCCTATCAAACGCACAAAAACCTCAACACAAAACAGCTCTATCATTTGCATCAAGGGATGTCAAAACAAGTCTTTGTTAAAAAAGGATGTCAGATTTAAACTGGCTTTTTTTTGTGGCTGTGCTTGAGAATGGTGCATGTTTTGGGCAGGTCTTATTGACCTGAAAGTATACATGTAGGACAAAAAAATGGGTGTCAGAATATAAGGTTTGTGCATTCGAAGATAAATGTGGTCTATAAGTCCTGCTGCTGTTCATCTTATTATAATTGTACAACAATACAGACAGAAAAAGAGAACCCCTAACTGTACTTAACATTTTTTTCATTATTCATTTATTATTATTATTTGGAACAAATTTGAGTCAATAATGCTTTATTATTTGGAAGCAGCAGTTACTTATTTAACAAATCAAGTTTCACTTTAAAGTTTGGTGTCTGTAAGATTTATATACTGTATATTTACAATGTTGATTTCAAAGTTATCTCTTATGCTCACCAAGGCTACATTTTATCTGATAAGAACAGTAACAGTAATGTTGTGAAATTTTTGTATCATTTAAAATAACTGTTTAATGCTATATTAATATATTTTAGAATGTAACTTATTCCTCCTGTGGTGGCAAAACTACAGCAACATTACTCCAGTCTTCAGTGTCACATGATTCTGAAATCATTCTAATATACGGAATCAGTGCTCAATATTAATTATTTTGATCAATGGTGAAAACCTTTGTGCTGTTTAATATTTTTGTGGTAACCATGACACACCGATTCTTAAAAAAATAATAATAATAATTTGAATAGTAGCGTAGCCTATATAAATGTTTTCAATAGCATATTGTTTTTGTTTTTTGCTATGGTACTGAAAACGATATTAATGCATCATGACATTTACTTGTATTGGTATTGGCCACTGAAACTGAATAGGCCAATCAAATCATGACAACCTTCGTCGCGCCAGAACCTTGTTTTTCTAACCAATCAAACATTTGTATTTCGTCTTGATTAATTAATTGTTAATTGTCTTCTCAATCCATGTGATTGACAGCAGCACTGCCTGTTGATATCAGCAGAGAAGTGTGCGATATCCGCCTTCTTCTGTTAGGGGACGGACTGTGTTTCCTGCGACTTGCATCAGCCCTTCCAGATGAGTCCAGAGAGACTCGCAGAGCCGCAGAAGATGGCAATACAGGGTTTAGCTCTTGAGGTGCTTGTTCACCGAGAGAGAGGTGATGAGGCATTTTCTCTCTCCTTTCCAGTGGGATGGTGCATGTCAGCTGGTTTTAAGGTGACCACATGGGCATGGACACATGGGGACAGATTGTTTTTTGTTGTTGTTGTTGCTGGGCAGTAAACGTGTGTGTGTGTGTGTGTGTGTGTGTGTGTGTGTGTGTGTGTGTGTGTGTGTGTGTGTGTGTGTGTGTGTGTGTGTGTGTGTGTGTGTGTGTGTGTGAGTGAAAGAGAGAGGGAAAGAGCAGTTGAGGAAAGGGCTTGTAAGAGGTCATGTACCAATACAGTCCTTCCCTAGAGGATTCGACACTGCGTGCCTTGCCAACAACTGTCCCAGCTGAATTTTTATCAGTGCAAAATTCTTCACGATGAAATCACAAACACGGAACCAATGGAGAAAGGAAATGTTTTATTAAACACAGTTATGGAAACAGATGACATATCTGACCACATCTCAATTTTGAATGGCACAAAAAAATAGTTTAATGTAGAGTCATTTTGAGGAGATTATTTCTGGCAGTGGATTCTTCTATTTTGTTCATTATTTCCCCTCAAAATCACTTAAAAACTGAAGTGTATTTTTGTGTGTGTATTAAAAATACTCTTATCCCACTTTGTGCATTTATAGCTGGATGTAGTATTATCAAAACCTTTTATTTGAAAATCCAGTAAATGGAGTGAGTTTGGGGCAGGGCTATCTATTTGGGTGACCAATTGGAGTGTTTTTGCTTTTCCTGCTAGAAAGAAGCCATCAGAGGATGGGTACATGGTGGTCATAAAGGGATAGACATGGTCAAAAGCAATGCTCAGGTAGGCTGTGGCATTTAAATGATGCCCAGTTGTCACTAAGGGGCCTAAAGTGTGCCAAGAAAACATCCCCCACACCATTACACCACCACCACCAGCACCAGTCTGCAAAGTGGTAACAAGGCTTGATGGATCAATGTTCTCATTCTGTTTACGCCAAATTCTGACTCTACCATCTGAATGTCTCAACAGAAATCGAGACTCATCAGACCAGGCAACATTTTTCCAGTCTTTCCAGTCTTTCCAGTCTTGAGCTCATGCAAATTGTAGCATCTTTTCCCTATTTGTAGTGGAGATGAGTGTACCCGGTAGGGTCTTCTGCTGTTGTAGCCCATCTGCCTCAAGGTTCTGCGTGTTGTGGCTTCACAAATGCTTTATTGCATACCTCGGTTGTAACGAGTGGTTATTTCAGTCAAAGTTGCTCTTCTATCAGCTTGAATCAGTCGGCCCAATGTCCTCTGACCTCTAGTAGCAACAAGGCATGATGGATCAATGTTCTCATTCTGTTTACACCAAATTCTGACTCTACCATCTGAATGTCTCAACAGAAACCGAGACTCATCAGACCAGGCAACATTTTTCCAGTCTTCAACTGTCCAATTTTGGTGAGCTTGTGTAAATTGTAGCCTCTTTTCCCTATTTTTAGTGGAGATGAGTGGTATCCGGTGGGGTCTTCTGCTGTTGTAGCCCATCCGCCTCAAGGTTGTGTGTGTTGTGGCTTCACAAATGCTTTGCTGCATACCTCGGTTGTAATGAGTGGTTATTTCAGTCAAAGTTGCTCTTCTATCAGCTTGAATCAGTCGGCCCATTCTCCTCTGACCTCTAGTAGCAACAAGGCATGTTGGCCCTCAGGACTGCCACATACAGGATGTTTTTCCCTTTTCACACCATTCTTTGTAAACCCTAGTAATGGTTGTGTGTGAAAAATCCCAGTAATTGAGCAGATTGTGAAATACTCACCAGCCCATCTGGTACCGGCAACCATGCCACGCTCAAAATAGCTTAAATCACCTTTCTTTCCCATTCTGACATTCAGTTTGGAGTTCAGGAGATTGTCTTGACCAGGACCACACCCCTAAATGCATTGAAGCAACTGCCATGTGATTGGTTGATTAGATAATTGCATTAATGAGAAATTGAACAGGTGTTCCTAATAATCCTTTACGTGAGTGTATGTTATATTGTGTTTCTGTCAGTAGATCCTCTTAAATAATACACTGCACCTTTTAAGAAAGTTTTGTTGTTGTTGTTTCCCAACAACAACTCACAGCAACAGGCTCAGCCAATGGAGTTAGTTTGGGGCTTGGTTTGGGAGTGTTGGAGTGTTCCCAATGGGAGTGTTCAGGAGACCTGTTTGAAAACAATCCTTGCTTTTCAGCTTGGTGAAACTAGAACGTTAAACACTTCAGTTTTACTTTTGGCACCTTTAAAAAGTGTTGTTGCACATACTATAGCGTAAAGGTCTCTCAGAGGACTTTGTTCACACCCACAGATTCATCCATGGCTTTTTTACGCCAATATACTCTGAGTACTCATGCCGCCTTCCTACACTTCTGCACCCTTTTCTTTTCAGGCCATAATATCTATCCACCTCTCTCCTTTTTTCCTTCCTTCATACTTTCCTCGTTTACTTTAATCATACCAGTCCATAATTCCCTCTTTGTTTTCTTGTGTGTGTCACTGTGTTCTGTGTCTGCTTTAGGTGGTGTTGAAATATATGTGCTTTATTTATTTCTCAATGTTTATTGCTAGCATGACAGACTCCCCGCCATCCATTAAGACTGAAGACAAAAATAACTTTCAGCTGATCATGAAATACCTGAGATGGTATAGTATTATGATTAAAGTATATTATTATGCAAAAACGTAAAGTGATTCAGTTTTATATATGTTCTATATATACAGTTTATATCGTATATATGTTCTATGTAAATGACCGGTCTTATTGGGGATGATTCATCAGTGCAAAAATCTTTCATAAAAAAACATTTTCTGCCTAAAATCTTTTTTTTTTTTTTTTTTTTGCGCGAGATCTTGCCTTGAACAGGGTAAAAGTTTTGTTAACCAATAATATCATAAGCCACCCATGTCAGTATGGAATGATCATAGTCCTGCCATGCATTATTCCCCCATTATGCTCTGTTAGGCTTGGAAATTCATTACATTATACATCACATTATGGAAGTTAATTGCTTTGTAAATGTTGTTAAATATTTTAAATGAAGCCCTATGATCGGCCAGAAGGGGTCAGTCACACACATTCTTCACCAAACAAACTTGCAGGATCATAATTGTATCGTTACATTTGTTATTAAAGCATGTGGTTCGGTGATTACACTGTGTATTACAGAACAGATGATTCATATGAACAGATAAATTCATTCCAATTGTCATTTTTGGCATGACAGAACGCCAATGTGGAATAAAGGCTCATAGATATTGAGTTTCTTCCTGAACATCAGGCACTATTCACCACTCATGTTTATCAAGCAAACCTGCTTCATTTTTGCTCTGACAGAATCTTGTTTTCAGTTTTTGAAAAATCCAAGAAACTCTTAGTTAAGGAAGAGATTTCATAAAGCTCTAATTTCTCTCTAAGACCTGAATCCTTTAATTTAATCACTTTCTCATTCTTATTGTAGGCCAAATGAATTCATGCATATCTGTATGTAACTTTTTCAAAGGATTTTTGGCTTCAAATGGGTTCATTGAATGATGAATTATGCAAACTGTTAAAACAAGATAAAATAGGTCTTCTGTGAATTGCTTTTGTCTAGTGTGGCTTATACAGCTCTCGGTCAAGCTGCAGTGTAGTGGAGAACAAGTCTGCCCTTAAACACGGATGTGTCTCAGTCCGCTTTAAAAAGTTCACTATTAAGTTTACTACCTAACCCACTACCTACTTTGGGGGTTGGGTTGACAAAAATGTTTCAGACCATTCATACAGTTCTTTCCAGAAAGCACCACAAAAACCATGAACATTGTTTTACATATTCACACAGTCACACAAAATGTATAGACATTATTTGTAAAGCATTATTTATCCATCAGTATCGCATAAATTACAGTTACACTCACCCAAAATACACCTATGATAATTTTTTTATTTCATTTGTTTATGCAATGTCTGGATGCCATTCATGTATGTGAATGAATATTTCCAAATGGTGCTGTATTTTTAACAGCTAAAGTGAAGATGCACAGTGCCATTTTGTAAATTCAATGGCTGACCTAAGGTGATCGTGTCATCCGTGTCCCAATGTTTAGTGGACCCTTGCTAGCGCCCGAATGTGTTCTTTCTATATACTGAATTCCCAGCATAGGTAACAAGGGAGCGGATTGAGACACAATCCTGGTCTGTATGCTGTAATACTCCTCTATGCAGGTAATTTGACATAACTCTACATAAACCATCTTAATCTTCATTAAATTTTCTGCCTGACTGCACCTAACTCTCCACAGCTCGATAAAAGTCTGCATAACGCTTCATAACTCTGCATAACGCTGCCTAACCATGCCTGTACTGCTGCTGCTAAAGTGTTTGTAATGTATGCATGTGGCTGTCTTTGTTGTCTGTTATCTTTTTGTTTCTTTCTTGACTTTATTTTTTCTCTCTTTCTCTCTCTCTCGCTCTCACTCTTGCTCTCACTCTCTCTCTCTCTCTCTCTCTCTCTCTCTCTCTCTCTCTCTCTCTCTCTCTCTCTCTCTCTCTCTCTCTCTCTCTCTCTATCTATCTATCTATCTCTTCCTGTGCCTATCTCTATCTTATCCTCTTTCTCTATCTCTCTCCCCTCCTCCTCTTTCTTTCTTTCTCTCTGTCAGGTCACCACCCTATTCCACCTGTAGTACTTCTTCTACTCGTACCAATTCTTCCACCTCCTCTACTGCTACTCCAGCTTCTACCTCTGTCCACACCAGTCTGACCGCAAACAGCCACTCCACCCACCACCAGTACTGCTGCCCCGCGCGGCTCCTTCTGCCCAAGCCGCCCTGCGCCCTCCCCCCTGCCCGGCACCCGGAGCAGGCAAGGTAAGGGCCTGAGCCCACACTTCCCCTCTCGATAACTCGCTCACCCCTTCCTCCACAACCTTAGCGTCTGCCATCATCCATGTCCGAACGCTCACCTTTCATCTCCCACCTCTCCAGAAAATAACAGGAGAGCTGTCCTCTCACTGACTACCCTTAATTCCTTCGTCCAAACCTAAATAATGCTTTTGCTTACAAAAGCAAGTAAATTGTGGCTTTTTGGAGATTAAATTACCTTGCAAGTTACCTAGCGATATCTGAACCCCCGTGTGCCACTGTTATTTCAGTCTCTTTGCTCTTCATTTTTTTGTATTATTTTTTTCAATATTGAAACGAAAATGTGCTTTGTGATAATGTGATAAACGTAATTTAAATCTCTCAGCCGTGTCATTTCTGTGATCGCAAAATGAACAACACTTCCCCTGTCTACCTTTGTTTGGTCAGTCTCTCCCCCAAACGCATTGGTTAAGCTGTCTCACTTAAGCAAATGTAATTTTGTGTTATTAAATGCACAGAAATTACACGCTGCCCATCTGCGTTATTGCCCCCCCCCCCCCCCACACACACACACACACCAGTCTCCTTGGTCCACACTCCGTTCACAAGTGGCATTTCCTCATGCATAATCCTCCACACACCAACGTATGCACTCATCCTCACATGCTCATTCAGATGTAGTTCTGCCCCTTCATTAAACGTGAATCACACAGAGGTGGAGACAAAAGTGCATGCAGAACCCCACCACCCGCCCACCTACACAAACACATCCTGATACATTTCACACTGTTACTGCATGATTCAGTCGCATTCCTCCTCCATCAAATCAGCCATTTTTCCCAGGATTCCATGCTGCATGTATTTGTGCACATTGCTTTACTTCACTTTTTTCTTCTTTTTTAGATTATGGAGAGATAAGATATTTTAAAGTATTGTGATACCATGAAAAATCTATTATTATTATCTATTATTTTCATATGATATTATTGTATTCTGTAGTGCTGGTGATACTTTAGCTGTAGGGTTTGGTTGGCAGAACTGTGGCGGTTGAATTCAGCTTGTACTACAATTCTGCCCCCTGCTGGAAAGGACTGAGATATACAAGATTGAGTGAAAATTGAGGTTGAGGTTTGAATCCCTGCAAACAAGACAATTCCTGAATCAGAGGTGCTGGATCAGACTTTTAGCCAACTCGGTCAAACTTTGTTAGTGAATATTAAAATATTTTAGTGATTTCTAGCAGATTACACGTTTGTTTACGTAAAGAAATTCCTTACCAATGTGATTTGTGTAATTATGTCAACATTATTTAAAAATGTTAAATCTTGGAATGAGCTCCATTTCATACTCGATGTCCAAAATAATTGTTATTTTGACATGGAGTGCTGCAGGAATGATGTATATTTGTAGACCAAAATAAGCTCTGTGACCAACATGAGTTTATGACACTTAAATTAGCCTACATGTTTTGTTCATCACGATCATTTGAATTTTGAAGCCTACATACAATAACCAGAAGTAATAAGCTAAAGTTAGTCTATAAAGGAACTATACCACAGTTGAATGTCTTCTATAGCCATATTTGGTTGGTAATTGTTTCTCACATGGACGTTCATAAAAATAAGTTTGCATCCCACCTCAGTGATAAAACTTGTGCATTTGGATAGCGATTAAATTTTTTTTTTTTTAAATGTTCCACACCTGGGAATGTGGTCACACCTGCTCTCGTGGTCAGTCCAATATTGTACGCTGTAAATAATATGTAATATGCTTGGTATAATAAGAATAAATGCATATTTAATTTAATAATACGTAAATAGAGATGTGGATTCGGACAGCAATCCAGTTACCACACAACTTTGGTATTTGTCTAGAAACATTAGGAAATTCAGCTGGGGATTTATACGCGGGTGGTGGGAGAAAAATACTGACATTCTGAATTCGAACAGCAATACAATCACAGACTAGCTCCTGTCAATGATGAAAATACGACCCCACGAGAAACAATTTCCGAATAGGGCTCATGTCAAACTTTTCTAACTCGTAGATTTAAAAAAATACTTGAGTTGAAATAGTTTACAAAAGTGTGTTTACAGTGAATAGATGAAATGGATTCGGTGTAATGAAGTTTAATGTTCCCAATAACCTCTGTAGTCCAATTTAACCACTTATTACTATTAGCAACCACTTCTTATTTTAGGTCATATATTAAAATGTGAACATTTCTTGAGCGTGTGTTAACTACTGACCTTATTTTAAGTATTTAATCAAAAACCCATAATAAAAAACAAAAACACTTTTTTATGCACTTCCTGCAGCACTCTTTTAGCTTTTAATATTATCAGTACATATAATCAGACTATAAATATTATAATCTTATTTGCAAGTCTGTGCGGAGCTTGTGCATATCTGCACTGGCCAATATATGAATAGTACAAAGGCGAATATTCGGGTCATGAATATTAATTAATGAACATAATTTGACAGTCTAGGAAAATTACCTAGCAATGTCAGTAGGAGCGAATTAATATTCATGATCTCAGTTTCCTCCATTTTTGACTCTTTCTAAAGCTCATTCCAGCACCCTCATTCTAATTTACAAGAAAACTAAATTTGAATCACACATTCATCGCAAATTCCAGCACTGTAGCACAGTATATATAGCGACCCATCCATTATTCCATTAATTCCTCTTCCTTTTCTTTACTGTACTTACTCTCTTCTCTTTTTCTGAAACTTTTTTTACTCTTTCCACTCCCTGTTCACTTGTGCCGCACCCTAGAGAGGATGAGGACGACGACATCGCCCATCAGTTCTGTTGCCCCGCCTCTGAGTGCAGTAGCCCCTCCTCTAGGTAACCAGCAGACTTATTGGCCCCACCCCTGACAACACCCCTCAGTTTTGCTCTGCCCACTCCAACAAAACTCATGGGGTGGTGCTTGTCAACCTGGATGCTAAACTTGAACCAAGCGCGTCTGAATCTGCAGCCCAAATGCAGCTGGTCAATTTAACTGAAACCTATGAAACAAAATATAAAAATATCCTTTGCACTAGCATGTCATCTGCATCCTACCACGTCTCGGAAATGGACAAATATCCTGTACGTGACTAAAGAGAACGGAAGAGAATGAAAACCATTGTTGTACAAAATTAATAAGGGGACATACTAAAGAAGATCTGAAGCGGAAGATCAACCCGAAGAAAAGAATACAAAGCAGATGGTCCCCTTTTCTCCACCACGTCTGTCTGTCTCCCGGTCCTCTCATTGTTGCGATATCCGCTTCTCTTTGATTTCTGCTTTTGTCTTTCCTTCCATGTGTTCTCTGGCCTCTGTGTCTTGTCTGCCAAACGCCTGTGTAACTTTAGTATGGTCTGTGATGTGTTGTGTTTGTTCCCACATTTTGTGTCAAAAGAAAGGATATGTATTTTTTTTTTTATCATCCTCCATTTCCCCACAGAGAGAAAAAGAGATGCTGGTCTGTCAGCCCGGCTGTCAGTCTCCCAACAAAATTAAGGATTTACAATACTTTTGAGTATATATTAGGCCCAGCATGACAGCAAGCCTCTCTAAAGCCATATTTGAATGTGAAGCTTCACCGACCAGCATTTGTCATTCCTCAGAATTCTTTTCAGTCGCTTTCTTGACATTTTGTGTCTTTTTGTATTGTTGTTTACTGGCATTTGCTTATCACTTTAACAATCCAAAGCCAAACCGGTCGTCGTCATCCCACCTCTACCAACTCAGACTAAAGTTTGTGACTCTGTACATACATGGAAATGTCAACGGTTGAAACGCAATGCAGTACAGGACACTATACGGGCCACGCTGAAGGAGAACAAAAGCCTGGTTGGCATGTTAGTCTAGCGATGTAGGTCAGCAACAGGGATTAAATGGTGCTTCATAATCGAATCGGAAGTTTTTTAATCCCCTGCCTACTTCAATGAATGAATCCTCAATAATGGCACTGAATTATCCAGGTATAGTATAGAGATATTGTTATAGTAAACTTCTTACTGTACCTCAGGTATATAAGATATGATGTAAACAAAGCGTTCGGCACTATTGTAGATCACATCATTCTGGTGTGGTGGTTTCAGTAGCTAGACGTCCACAGAGATTGACATGCTGTCACAGCTGGCTGATCCAAAAACGGTCTCACCTCATTGGTGATAGTGTCCAAGATTGTTTTGGATGAAGAGATATTCTAGAACTGTAGTGTTTTGTTTGTAATATGTAGTTTTACTGACAAATTCCCGAACACGACACGCACAACAACGTACATGCATAAATGAATTGTTTAGGAAAAATTATTTAGCGTTCATGATTTTAAATAGATAAGTATTCCTTACCTGATCAGTTAGAAAGTCAATTGAAATGTTGAGGTCCAATGAAAAACTAATGAAAGAAAGGTGAGGGGAATCATTGCATGAACCAAATATCTTTCTTGAGAAGGACTGAAAAAAACACGTTAGCCAGATGTGTCACAATGAAATGCCCCTGCATTTGTGACCGAATGATGACAATGACTTTGTTGCCACTTGCTCAGAGACTCAACTACATAAACTGATAATAAGAAAAGAGTTTTTCGAACTCTAATGCATGTTCTAAAGTCATTGCTCTTTTTAAACTCTTTCATGGTTGTGACTGGTATTGTTTTTTTCTTGTCGTGGAGGCTTAATTGTTTTTACTTTGTTGTACCAGCATTTTTGATGTCTTTGGGAGCCGTTAAGCATGGAAAGAATGGAGCTAAAGGGAGAAGTCTCATATTCACTGGTTTATCTAGAGTCTTAGGGTCTTTCCTCCAGTCGGTGCAGAAGTGGGCTACTTTTAAAGGAGCCTTTCACATCATGGTGGAGCTAGGGACGTACTACAGGACAGGTGTACAAGTTCAAAATTGAACTTTTGTCAAATGAAAAAACAAAGAGCAAAATCAAGCATCGTTTTATTAAAGCTGCAGTCCGTAACTTTTGGAGCTCTAACAAAACTGGATGCTTCAGCGGATTTCTCTCTGTTTATGTCTGTGACGAGTGACGCAGGTACAGGGCTACACCGCAGCGGTGGAGACCTGACTGGTGTTAAATAGTCTGAATATAAACACTAATTAAAGGTGTACCATAGTGATTCAGGGTAAGACAAAAACACAGTTTGGAAAAGGGTTTAGTGATCGCTCATTAGGCCTATATAAATGTTGAACATTTATATATAAATGTTAAACATTTTGAACATAAGTTGCGGACTGCAGCTTTAAATATCCAAAATCAAGAAGTTAATATACCAAACCTTTACTCCTTGGTGCAAATTAGCATAATATAGTAGAAGGGATATACTTTTATACTATTTTTATTTTTGAAGTCGTCAACAACGTATTAAATGGTTATTTCACAGAAAAACGAAAATTCTGTAATTAATTCTAAACCCGTAAAACCTTTGTTCATCTTCGGAACACAAATTTAAATATTTTTTATGAAATTCGAGATGTTTCTGAACCATCCATAGGCAGCGTCATTGCAACTTTCAAGGCCTAGAAAGGTAGTAAAGACATTGTTAAAATAGTCCATGTGACTACGGTGGCAGTCACCATTGTTCCGCAGCGGCGCCGAGTGGCATGGTTATCAAGCTATTGTTATCTAATTTTTTGGCCTTCAGAAGATCTTAAAATACACATATGTAGATCATAGAAATCTAAATTTTCTCGGGGGAGCATGCCCCCAAACCCCCAACATCTGTGATCTCAGTGATAATAAACCTAGCTACATTATTCGATTAATGCATGTACAATATGCCCATGGAATAAGAAAGTTCATATTTACTTATTAAGTTGTAGTTTAAAAAAACAAACGGCTAGAAACGGCCCTGGCTGCAGGAGTCAGATTACAGTGACAGTCATGGATGAGCTCGTGATGAATGCTGAGGTAACGCTCACGGCATAGATTCACAGCGCATGTTCAGTCTGGCGCATTTTCAGTTCATGCCTTTGGAAGCTTAACTTTCATAGGAATTAGTTTGAGAAGTTGAAACACTCACTTTGCTCCGATGGCCGTGCCGTTTACATGAAAGCCTGAGGCTGCAAACTGAGTCCTGTAAGTGTGATCTCCCATCCCCCATGCGCGGGTTGAAAACGTGGAAATAGCTCCCTCTGCTGGCTGTAGCCTTTTGCCTCTGGCCAAATATTCATCCGATGATGCAAATTGACGGATTTATCCAGAAATAAAATGAATAAATCTCTTGTCTCAGGGTGATATGAGGGCCTTGAAAGTTGCTATGACCTAGGTGTGGTTCAGAAACCTCTCGGATTTCATAAAAATCTTAATTTGTGTTTCCAAGATGAATGAAGGTCTTAAGGGTTTGAAAGGACATGAGGGTGAGTAATTAATTACAGAAATGCATTTTGGGTAAATTAAACCTCTAAATTTAAATAAATGTAAATAAATATGCATGTCAAACATATGCAGCTTGAAGACTAATCCTTCGTAAATATTAAAGAATAATGACATTCTAAAAATGTCATTACAGTAGAAAAATCTACAACTTGTCTCTGTACTTATAATGAAACATGACATATTACATCCAATGAATGCATCATGTATGCCTGTAGTACCTCCCCTTAAACCATGCTGTGAATGACACGACTTCACTGCTAATACGGTGACGAGTGGTGGAATCTATCGCCTCAGCGTTCAGTCAGCGTGTTCCTGTATTTAGCGCTCACAGCAGGAATGAATGCGATGAGTCACACATGAAAGAGCCCTTCTTTACTATTTTTATTCTCTCTCTCTCTCTCTCTCTCTCTCTCTCTCTCTCTCTCTCTCTCTCTCTCTCTCTCTCTCTCTCTCTCTCTCTCTCTGTCTCTTTTACATGCTGTAAATACTAAAACAACATTCCTACTCCTTTCCAATGGAGGTGGAACATTCATTGATATATGTATATTACATGAATGACAATGGATATGACATAAAACTGATATATTAAAGAATATTACTGAATATTATAAGAATGTTACTGATGATGGTGGTGATGTGGTGGTGATGGTGCTTCTGATGATGATGATGATGATGAAAGCGACTGAATAAATGCTCTTATGATCCAGATTAAAATGTGGTCATGTAGTCTTTTAATTTTCCAGTATAAATATTAATTTATAAAAGACGTATTTACTTAAGAAGCAGAATTTCATTCTTATTTTTTTATGCAGTTATTATAATTCAGAGCATATCTTGAATTATCTTGAAAGGATTTTCTTTTGCACAAATGTCACGTCTTAATTTTAAAGGTCCTGTTCTTCGCAATTCCATCTTTCAAACTTTAGTTAGTGTGTAATGTTGCTGTTAGAGCATATATAATACCTGTAAAATTATAAAGCTAAAAGTTCAATGGCAAGCGAGATATTTTATTTAACAGAAGTTCCCTTTCAAAGCCTACAGCGAACGGCCGGTTTGGACTACACCCCTGCACTTCCTGGCATGAATGACGTCACTAGAACCGTTTGTTGACTAACCCTCCGTCCACAAGAACACGCAAAATAGGGGGCGTGGTCTTGTTGCTCTCCCACGTGGAGAAGAGCGCGCATTCAGCGCTTGCATCTCCCTTTTATGGTAAGAGGCGGGACCTTTTCCGGGCAAAGTGCGCTAAGCTGCTGTCCAATCACAACACGGGAAGCGCTGGCCCAATCAGAACTCATTACGTGTTTCTGAAGGAGGGACTTCATAGAACAAGAAAATCATCCGACTGTTTTTAGGACAGAGGAAACAGCGCTGTACAGAGAAGTAAATTGTGTGAAAAATACCATTTTTTTAACACGCGAAACATGAACTCATGTTATATTGCACACTGTAAACATAATCAAAGCTTCGAAAACACGCGAAGAACGGGACCTTTAAGCTAAAAAAAATCTTTAGGTCAAGGTATACTTTTGTTGTCCCCAAGGAAAAAAATTCTTAGGCTCCAAAATACAACCACCACACCACATAAAACATACCGTTACAAAATAGCACAACACAACATTGCATAATATTATTTAATAACTTAATTGCACACAGAATAATTTAGTTCTTGAACTGATTCAATCTGCATCTTGGAATTCCTAATCTCCTGTCGATTTGCAGCGATTCAACAAACTCACAGTTCAAGATGTGTGTTGAATCATGCAGAATCTTATCTGCCTCCCTTAGCATCGACTTTTCGAATAGCCTTTGGAGATAAAGAGGTTCTCTCCTGCCTATGATTTTTATGGATGTTTGAATAAGACGTCCAAGCCTAGATTTCAGCTGTACCGTCAAATTAACGTACCAAAGGTGTATTACATTTCTAATCACACTTTATAAAATGGCTTCATAAAACAAAATCATAATTTTTCTACTCACCCCATCAAATCTAAGCCGTATCAAAAAATACAATCTTTGCTGTAACCTACTACACAAACTGTCAACGTGAACATCGCCAGAGAACAATCAAGGTAAACACCAAGGTATTTATATAAAGACACCTGTGTAATTGGAACGTTATGAATATACAGTATACAGAGCCATGATCAGTCACAATTTGACTTCGGATCGAATATCATCTCCTTAGTTTTCTACACATTCACAATTAAATAGTGGGCATCGCACCAATCTAAAAACTGACTTGATCTTGACCATTATATGATAGGCTATGGATGACAGTGTCGTCACCAAAATTCACAATATGATTGTTGTTTCTTTTGCTCGCACAGCTATCTGTGTACAGTGTGAAAAGACCTGGAGAGCTCACACACCCTTAAAGTACTCCTGTACTGATATATTGATAGTCAGAGATCATCTTTTAACCTGTTTAAACCTTTTAACCTGATGAGTTTTAACTATTAAGAAAGAAGAAAACAATCTTATAATATAAGGATTTACATCCATATGTTTACATTTTACCAATAACAAATATGGTTGCACAGTGTTAAAAGCTGAGCTAAAATCATTAAAAAAAGGCATCTATATGCCTTTGAGTCCTCCAAAATGTTTAGAAACGAAATGGGTGATACTTTCTACTGCTTCTTCCGCATTCCTTCCCTGTTTATAATTTCGAGGATACTTATAATATGGACACAATGTATTTTTCAAAGCGTTTCATTACAATTGAAGTTAGTGCTACGGGTCTAGAAACGTTGAAGGATGTTCTAACGTTGTTAGAATCTCAGAAAGATCACAGTTTTTTTCCAGAGGGCAGGGATTCTGTGTGAATCCAATGAACGCTGAAAGTTTCAGCCTCACAAGTTTTTAAAAGTTGTGCAGAAATCCCTTTAGGTCCTGTAGATTTGTTTTACACATAACTGTCAGAACAAAGATTGCACCTTAGAACTATCTTCCTCTATTCTAGTACCCATGTCATCTATCAAAGAACCCATAACAAATTCACAGTTGTCAGAGGAATCCTGAGTTTGGAACCTTCATTGGCCTTCTGTAAAACATCTATTGCATCTTTGTGGTCTCTTTGGTTCCATAATATTATTAACAGCCTTCATTGTGTTCCATAATTCCAATGTTCCATGATATCCTTCTGTTGTCTCCTTTCTTTAACTGATAATTAAGCTCTTTTTGTATGGGTTTCAACCCTGCATAATCTTTATTCTAAAACGCAAACTTTTGCAACAACATACATTTTTGATACTTAATTTTGAATGTTAGCGTATTCAGCAATAATATATTAAATTGATCAAAAGTGACAGTAGATAAATGTATAATTTACAATAAGTTACAAAAGGTATCATTTCAAATAAATGCTGTTCTTTTGAAATTTTTCTATTCGGTGCCAAATCTTGAAAAACTACAAAACAGTTTTCAACATTGATAATGATAATAAATGTTTCTTGAGCAGCAAATCAGCATATTGTGACATTGAATACATTTTTTGCTTGAAAATAAATTCTAATAGAAAATGGTAAAAGTGTAATAATGTTTCAAAATATTTTTGATCAAATAAATAAAGCCTTGGTGCGAATAAGGGACTTTTAAAAACATTACAAAAAAAAAACTGCTGTTCAAAAGTTCGGGATGTTGAAATTTTTATAATGAACTTTTTTCAGCATTATTGCAGGTTTACAGAAGAACTCATTAGTTTGCTGATTACAATTAAACATTAATAAACACATCATGTTATAATAATACAAAATTAAGACAATTAAAAAACTAAACAATCCCATATTACAAAGATAATTTCATAAAATCCACAATCATTAAGAAGTCTTGTACATATATTGCAGGGTTGATTCTAAAACCCACAGTCATTAAGCAGTCTGCTCTTATAAGGAATGGGTCATTTTTTTGTATCTCTCAGTTCGGCATCTTGGATTTGTCATCTTATTTGCATTCCTCATCTCACAGTCTGTTATCTCTGACAGACTCTGACTCTGAGACTAGACTTTTATACCTTTCTGGCAGAGTCAAGACAGCTGAGTTTTTCTGTCTGCTAGACTACTCAGTCCAAGGTGATCGAGGGCATCAACAGAGTAACTTGGATACCTTTGACCAAGTATGATTTTACAGACACTTTCCAGTCTTTTAACTTAATTAGCAGTCGAAGAACTGTGCCAAACAGGAACTGCATGTTCCAACACAGAGTGCACATACCCTTTATAGATGGTAACCCCAGGTCAGATTCACGGACACCAATTTTTTTTTAATTGACGAAGAGCAAAAAGTCTTCTTCCAGGTCAACATGTGATGCTCTTGACTATTCCATCTCAAGTCACTCTGTATGGTGACCCCCATACAAAATGATTTAAGATTATATATAATCAGTGCAGACTAACTCTAACTGTAGAGTTTTTTCCGAAGGCATCTTCTGGCATTTAATGTGCGGTAATAAAAGCAGATCAAAAACAGACGCCTTCAGATAACAACACTTGTACATACCTCCGTTGTGGCACCTCCCACATGTTTTCAAACACTAAGCTGATTCCTAGGGTTAAACTGGCATTAAATAACATTTTAAAATATGTGTATACACGCATAACAAAAGTGCAGCATCCTTAAAGAGCTGATACATTAGGGATCCCAGACAAATAATGAGTGTGTTCCCTTTTCTGGAGTAAACAAGCTCACTGTTTTTAAGAGTTGGCAGACTGATTGATTGTACTGTAGATGTGCTTCAGTTTGTATGCGTCACCTCAGTTGGACGCAAGGTCGGGTGGGGATAATTTGATTAAAGTCTTAGCGGAAGAGATGAAAGTAGTGTCAGCGTTGGAGGGGGGGAAGGGTGAGAACCGGAAAATACAACCTCGGGGAAATAGAAAATGAAAGGAATGGGGAGAATCGATGAACGAAACCCTGAACAGCACTGTGAATGTAATCCAAGTTGACCAGAACATTTCCTCAACAGAGGTTAAAAGGGTTTTGCCAAAGATGGGAAGCATCAAAAGGCAGTGATTTATATATTAGATCTAGTGTTCTTATTTGAATATATTAGTATGCAAAATGAAAAAAATATATTAATAATTGCTCCCTGGGCAAATGTGTTTAACAGGCCTCTTGAGAACAAAACAAAAAACACTCTATTTGTATCTTGTGTATTCTGGGTTAACCTATCCATCATTTACTGATATTTATCCATTAACTAATACTGTGGGAAATACTGTTCCTCTGCCAGGAACCATCAACAAGGTTTTCTCCCTCTAGATTTGCTTCTGCACAGTCATCAAATCTAAATCCTGTGAGGTAACTCATTCAAGCCAGTGCGTGAAAGGGCTACAGAGAGTCTCTGGGCTGGACACAAATGGTAGCTATGTGTTTACTGCTGTCACATTTGCCGTTGGGATCTGATCTCTCATATCACTTCAGCACACAGAGCTGGCCCGTGACAGACTGGACAAGCAGAAGCGGTTTTAAATGGATGTGCTGCAGTCTCAACGGTTGGGCCTCGAGCACACGGCAGAAGGACTGGGGAGTCTGGACTATGTGGTGTGGAATATAAAGGAGCCGTATTGGTAGTCAAGTACTGGAGGAAAGGTGCTTCTCCAATTCTCTAAGAGGATAAAGAAAACAAGTAATGTTTGTTTTGCAGTGCATCTGTCCAGAGTTTTGGCCGCTGTTCTGTATGCGGTTAGTAGGCACATCGTTCCGCAGGTATGTGCTCAGAAAAAGTCAAGTGAGTTTTATTATTATTTTGCCATATGTGGAGACATTCAGTGGAACAAAATGTTGTGCCTCACAGTACCACAGTGATATATATGAAAACATAATTATAAACATATAAACAGTACAGTTATTATGTGACCCATGATGGCAAAAGGAGTAGGAATGTGCATGGGATAATTTCGAGCTACAGGCGAATCACAAAAATGAGTTAAGTCCTCGTCTAGCGATCCCAATGCTCCAAATAGCAATTAAACATCTAAAAGTATCTTTATCGGAGGAGTACTTTTCCTTTGTCTGAATCTCGCTGACTGACAGATCTGAAGCGTTTGCACAAAGATGCCTCTCAGACAGCATGCGATCCCAATATACACACATAAACAGTCTTGGTGAGTATTCACTCAAACTGTTATATCTTAAATGAACATAATGTTAAAGGGTTAGTTCACCCAAAAATGAAAATGTTGTCATTAATTACTTACCCTCATGTCGTTTGAACATGCCAGAACTGCTGTTCAAATTTTTGGGTGAACTAAGCCTTTAAAGCTGCAGTCTGTAAGTTTTTCCTCTGTGTCGCCATCTCTGTTTGAAACCTACAATTGCAGTTATCTGTGGCATTATTGTCTGTACGTGCACCTCAGCGCGGATAAATCCAATGTTTTGAGGAGTTTGTGCAGTTGTGCATGTGGATACTGTACTTCAGAATCAAGGATTCTACGACTTGAAGTATAACCTAAATATGAAATTTCACCAGAAAATGTCATCTAAACAAACATATCTGTAAATAGTTGAATATATATTTTTCCTATAGATATTTGGTTGTGACTTTCTGTTATTATTTTTGAATGCTTTTCTAGTTTTTCTATATTCATTTATCTGAATTTTAGTTAATTTGATTTTTCCTTTATTACATTCAATTTTGAATTGCAATTCTGCATTATGTTTTCTGCTTTAGTTCAAATCAAGGTGTTTACGGCCTATATGCAAACTGCAGAGGGAAGGGTCTTGTCCTCTAAGCTCCAAATGAGTAACATTGAGCAAATGAATGCTCTCCACCCTGCTGCTCTTAAGGCAGTTTCGCTCCCTGCCCACTGCTGCATCAGGAATCAAGCTTACTTTACTCTTATCTCATTTTTGGTGCCATCTGCCTGTTTGTTTATTAATTGTATGTGGGAATAATCATGGATAGCTCCTATTCTCCCAGTAAATTGCTACATTCTCTGATGTTTATCGCTCAAGTGTCCTTTATTGCCAATTAGAAACAGATGGGCTCTGGATTTTGCACTAATCCAACAGCAGCACTAACCTGTACAAGCAAAACAACCCAATTGATCCCAGGTCAGTGTTTAAAGGTAACATTAACACTCACAGAATGATGGAAAGATAAGGACCCTCGAAGTGTTGTTTTGAGTTTTCACTGTGTTGTTCAGTATACTTATTTTCAGAAGAGTATTTTTTATGCAATCAAGCATATACTTAGTACTCTGATGTTTTTGGAAGGTTTTTGCGTTATTACTTTTGTTTTCTGTATTAATCTTATTGATTGTTAAGTGCCCCTGTTATGTTTGTATTATTTATATATTTTAGCATTATGTGTATATATATATATATATATATATATATATATATATATATATATATATATATATATATATATATATATATATATAAACACACTCCGATCAGTCATGAGCACCTTCCTAATATTGGGCTGGTCCTCCTTTTGGTGGCAAAAAAGCCTTGACCTATAGAGGCATGGGCTCTACTAGAGCTCTGAAGGTGTGCCACCGAGATGTTAGCAGCAGATCCTTTAAGTCCTGTAAGTTGCGATGTGAGGCTTCCATGGATCAGACTTGTTTGTTTAGCACATCTCAGAGATGCTCGATTAGATTGAGATCTGGGGAATTTGGAGGCCAATTCAGCACCTCAAACTCATGCTCCTCAAATCATTCCTAAACCATTTTTGCTTTGTGGCAGTGTGCATTATCCTACTAAAAGAGGCCACAGCCACCAGGGAATACCATTTCCATGAAAGGGTGTACATGGTCTGCAACAATGCTTAGGTAAGTGGTACGTGTCAAAGTAACATCCACAACATGACAGGACCCAAGGTTTCCCAGCAGAACATTGCCCAAAGCACCACTGCCTCCGCCCGCTTGCCTTCTTCCCATAGTGCATCCTGGTGCCATGTGTTCCCCAGGCAAGCGACGCACACAGTCATACACGTGATGTAAAAAGAAAATGTGATTCATCAGACCAGGCCACCTTCTTCCATTGCTATGTGGTCCAGTTCTGATGCTCACTTGTCACTGTTGGTGCTTTTTGCAGTGGAGAGGGGTCATGGGCACACTGACTGGTATGCGGCTATGCAGCATCATACAAATGCGATGCACTGTGTATTCTGACACCTTTCTATAAGAACCAGAATTAACTTTTTGAGCAATTTGAGCTACAGTAACTTGTCTGTTTAAGCGTCATTGAGCCATGGCTGCCCAGACCCTGACACTGGTTCACCACAGTTAGAGATAGATGCTGACCACTAAAGACTGTGAACACCCAACAAGAGCGGCAGTTTTGAAGATGCTCTGACCCAGTTGTCTAGCCATTACAATTTGGCCCTTGTCGAAATTGTTCAAGTCCTTACACTTGCTCATTTTTTCCTGCTTCTAAACACATCAACTTTGAAGACAAATTGTTCACTTGCTGCCATATATATCCCACCCACTAACAGGTGCCGTGATTAAGAGATAATCAGTGTTATTCACTTCACTTTCAGGTCATAATGTTATGCCTGATCGGTGTATATATATATATTTTTTTCATTTTGATACCCAACAACCATTCCTATTTATTTTTATTGGGAAGGGGCACACAAGACAATTGATTAATTTAATCCTTTCTGCGTTCAATGGAAGAAATATCGGCTATACGGATTTGTCAAATTCAGTACATTCCATTAATTTTATTTTTGTTGTGTGTGATATTTTGATAGCAAGTAGAGGGATTCATTTAGTGTATGTGATCTTCAGCTCCTTGTAATCATTCATTCTCAGCTTTAGTTTCCATCAGGTTTATCTCGCCACCGCCGAATCGTCATCACAGTAAATCTCACACACATGCTGTTCAAATCTAAGCTGAAGGTGTTGCAATCTGCTGCGTTTGTCGGGCAGACAGCAAACACGCAAGCTACCAAAACCGATAATGGCAGAAAGAGCCAAACATATTCCTAGAAACGGACTTCAGAAGTCTTTTAAGACATCAAATACCTAGTCCCTGCATTTCTCCGTTACCCCACACTGCAAAAAGCCCATTCACACATGTGTGTGTGCGACTGTGTGTGCATGTGCACTCATGAGTGAAGTACACACGTGGAAGAGACCTGTCAAGAATGCAGCCTTTTCGCTCCTCAGATAGAGGGAGAGGGAGATAGAGCGAGAGCGAGTGAGAGAAAGAAGGAGGGGTGGTGGGTGTGTGAGAGACAGAGTAGACTGGAAGAGGGGTTATTTTTTCCTCCGCTTCCCTCAGCCTGAATGGGACCTCTCTGTGTCTGCACGGCGGTAAGCTCTCGTTCGTTTGTTCACTCCTCCATCCTTTCATTGACTCTGCATCATTGCACGTTTGTCTGTGGCATTAGCGCTGACACTTAACTAAGCGGCTGCGCAGTCTTGAGATAACAGACATGCCGTCCGCTCACCCTGCACGGGGAAATATGTTGACTGCGGGCCTTTTTATCCATGACATTTTCAAATTCACTTTCAGCTAATCTGGTTCGTACTCATCAGTGCATCACGTTTTCTATTACTCCCTATTGAAATTCAGTAGAGTGCTTTTTCTTCCTGATTTCAGCTGTTTTGGACTGTGTAGGACAAGCGGACAGCTGACTCTCTAGAATGTTGTGTGTAGCCCAGCGGTGATTACAGTTGGAGATGAAGGCCCACAGAAGTGCATCGTATTACCCATTTATCCATTTTCATTACAATTGTAGTAGTGCGTGAGATTTGTTCTGACTGCTTTTGTGTAAATGTTGCTTTAAAAATAAACCCAGGAGCCACTAGGGACGGAGTGAAGTGAAGTGTCTTATGCCTGAGTGAGACAGAACTCAATAATTTACAGTTTGGCCTGCCTTCAGGCTGCTGGGAATGTGGCATGTTAGTGGTTAAGTCTTTGTTTCGGAAACAAAATGGATTTAATTGAGCTTATTTTGCCTAAAACTGATGTCTTTGTCTTTTTGAGAGAACAAAAGGCAGGAGGTGAACATCTGTGTGTGTGAGAGGATAAGCAGCTTCAGCACTCCTTTAACTAGGAATGTCGGATTAACATGTTTTATTTATTTAGTGTGATTCATTATATAGTAAATTCAATTCAAATTGCACAGTTGATGTAAATTCTAAGTCATTTTTCTACCGTCTGAACATGACAATATGAAAATAAATAAAACAACATATTGACTTATAAGGGGACAAATGTTTAAAAAATACCATGTCCATTTTTTAATACCATTAATAAATTAATGTCAATACCACATTGGTTACCAGACAATATTAGATTTTTTATTTATTGGCATCTTCTGATATTAGATGTTGAATCTTGCATGATTATTTCCTGTATTTACATTTAAATTACCTTTGCCATCATCTTACTCTCAATTAAATATCATCTTTAATAACAGCATTTAATGTAATCTTTAGCAGATATTAAAATCAATATCTATTTTCATACTGTACATTTGAATGTTGTGATGCCTAAATTCACATGACATATTTAAAATTATTGCCAAGTAAAATTATCATAATGACACCATAACATTTTTAGGACGAAAAGTCGGTTGCGAGAAGCCTTGAATCGGGCCACGCCCCCCAGGTTGCAAATCGGGCTTAAAATGTGTTAAAAGTGTGTGGCCAGCTTTAGTTCTGTCCCCGGTCTCGCTTGCGTTTGTTCATGTGGTTGTGATTTTCTTATTTCTATATTCTTGAGTATTTGCTATTAAATATAATTCTTGTTGAATTCTCATTTGCTCCTTTGACAATTATATGTGACTAATTGTTATATATTGGATCAGTTAATTGGCATATCGTGTAATTAATCTGATTTAAATGTAATTGATTGTTATGATTGTTATTTGTATGTTTGAGACTAGAAGTGGTGATTAATAGTTTAATAGCAGATGGGATTCGTACCAGCTGTGTTGTCAGAGAGAAGAGAAGCGTGAGGGAGAGAGATGGATGGAAAGAATGATGAATTGACACATCTAGAAATGAAGTGACAGGTTCAGAAATCCAGAGGGAGAAAAAAATCAGTCAAAACCATTTTCGGAGGGGAGGGGGAAGGGTGTGAGAGAGAGAAGAAGTAGAGTGAGAGGTCATGTTTTAAATTAATAATATAAAGAAAAACAGCTGGCTCCATGCAGGAATTTTCAAGCGGGTGTGAGAGAAAAAGAGAAAGCGGGTAGATTTATAAGCTGAAGAGGGCAAGGCGTTTAAGGTTAAAGAAGAATTCCAGCAGAATCGTCAGATTTACAGGGTGTGTGTGCACCCGTGGGTCTCATCTATAGTGACAGAAGATTAACTGTGTCTGGTAGGAGCACTTCTTGTATCCTCAGTCTGCAAGCACGAGGCTGATGGGTAATTTAGAGCTGTGTTCTGCTGAAGCGTCCCTCTTAATGCCTCCTCGCTCTCTCAGGAAAAGCAATCCCTTCCAAAAAGTTCTGTGACAGTACCCTGCTACAGCAATTGTGTCTAATGGTAAAACTATGATTCTGAATGATTATATATAGAGAGAGCGAGAGTATGTTTATGGCGCTCCATACTACAAAAGTACACCATGGAAAATCATTTCAAAGTCCAAAGAAATATTTCAGCCCTTTTATTTATTCACAAGAATCATTGAGATGAACCAGATGAGTATCTCCTATAATACGTTTGTATGTGTATTTTTTAAATGATAATGAATCAGTGTAGCGCTTTTCAAACAGATGTTTAATTGCTATTCTTTTATCATTTTATAATAGCTATAAAGCATGAGTGTGCCCATTATCATATTCATATATAGCAGGGGTGTGCGGTCCATATAAGCCACGAATGCTGTGCATACCTTAGCCATTCGTAGACTCGCTGATTAGTATTAAAGGTGCAATATGCAGGATTTTTGCAGTAAAATATCTAAAAACCACTAGGCCAGTGTTTATATATTTTGTTCAGTTAAATTCTTACAATAATCCAAATGTTTTAAACAATTTGTAAATTGTGAGAAAATTGCTATTTTAACCAAGGAGCCAGGACGTGTGAGGAAGTCGCCTGTCAATTGCGTCATATCTGCGTTACCCGTGGTTTCTAGTTTTATTCTGCAGAAGCGCTTTACTCTTAGCAGTGTGAATAAGTGTTATAGCAGCCGCGGAGAAAACGCACAGAGTTACGTATTATCTTTTTAAACACTTAAATGTATCTAGTATGATAAACCGACCTGCGTTACCTCATACTCATGACTGGAAAAGCAGAAATGGCACCGGCGACTGTGTCCTGTAATAATAAAAGTCTCATTGCTCGCGAGCCGTGTGTTGTGTAACAATCGCTCCAGCGGCCTTGCTCAGCTCCCACAACACTCGGTCCTGCTCTTCTTCATAGTACAGTAATGTTAAATGGATAGTTCACCCAAAAATGAAAATTTGATATGTACCGCTTATCCCACTGCTTACTCCAATATGTAGGTGTGTTTTTTCTTTAGTAGAACACAAATTAATATTTTAACTCCAATCTTTGCTCATAAAATGCATGTCAATGGGGTCTAATTCTAAGAAGATAAACATCAAATTTTCAATTTCTGGGTAAACTATGCCTTTAATAATCGCATCCATGAACATGATATCTGCCCGAGTCCTATCCTGATTCTTTTCCACCGGCTGTGAGGTGAAGATCGTCCTATTCTGAGCTCAAACTTGCCGTCATCAAACGTCACCTTTGTTTTGAATAGGCAACCTCTGTGGACGGAAAAATTACATAGTGCAGCTTTTACTCCAAATTACTATTAATTCCCTTGTTTGAGGTTTACCATAAAGCTCACATGATAAAATGTTGGTAATACGCATGTAACTCTACGTCATTTATATATCTGACAAACGACTGTAATTTTCTTTAAATCTGCCACTCACTGATAGTTCTGGGTAAGCAGATTCACAGCCTCTTTGGCGTCTACGCTCTGTTGTTATGTATCGTCATTATTGTCCCTCGTTCTCATTGGTTTGCTGACGTATGGGGGTTTTCATGCACTGGGTAAGTGCTGCCAGATCTCGATCACGAAAATCACATTGTATTTGATATATTATTAAAGGGTTAGTTCACCCAAAAATGAAATTGATGACTCACCCTAATGTCGTTACACACCCGTAAGACCTCCGGTCATCTTCAGAACACAGTTTAAGATATTTTATATTTAGTCCGAGAGCGTATCCAAGTGTATACACACTTTACTGTCCATGTCCAGAAAGGGAATAAAAACATCATCAAAGTAGTCCATATGACATCAGTTGGTGAATTAGAATCTCTTGACTCATCGAAAATACATTTTGGTCCAAAATCATTGATCCGAATCATTGATCGATACACTGATCCACAACCGTTTGAATCTTTATTTGAGGTTTGAACACAAACAAGGAAGAGAAGACAATGCTGAATAAAGTTGTAGTTTTTGTTATTTTTGGATGCTTCAAGAGATTCTAATTCACTAACTGATGTCACATTTGTTGATGTTTTTATTCCCTTTCTCGACATGGACAGTATAGTGTGCATACACTTGTATACGCTCCTGGATTAAATATAAAATATCCTAAACTGTGTTCCGATGATGAACGGAGGTCTTACAGTGTGGAACAACATTAGACATCAATTTCATTTTTGGGTGAACTAATCCTTTGACTAAGTGAAAAATGTCATAACTGAAACTATTCATAGTATTTTTTATTATACTCACATTCTAATATTTTATTTGTAAGACGCTACTAATATTTATTATAATATACGTTGTAATACAGTTCGTAGATGGGAAGGAAGGAGGCGGGAACCGGCGAACGCTCAACATTTATTAACTCAAAATAAATAAACAAAATGAAAGTAAAACCGCGGACAGCCCCTCACGGACGACTGCCCGCAAACACACACAAAATACAACGTGGGCAGCCCCTCACGGACGACTGCCCACAAACACATAAACAAAACATAACATAAAATTCCAGGCCTGGTCCTCTCTCGTCTTCCGCTGTCCTTGCTCCTCCTTTATATGCTCCCGTCACATGGCCGCGAGACGAGACCGGTGTGCCACGCAGCTGGCACTCGTGAACGTTAATCACCGGCCCGCTCTCGCGGTCCCTCGCCCCGCTGCTTGCCACACCACATACCCCCATCGCCCCTCGCAGGCCGGGGGGCACTCCCGAGACGGCGCTCTACTCCCCCTCCCCCCCTCTCCCGGGGGGGGCCGATCACGGCGGCCGCGGCACCTGGGGGTAAGGACAGAGAGGCGAGAGAAATGTAGACGGGAGCACGAGGAGCCCACGGAGCCCGCGGACGAGAGAGGGGAGAGAGGGAAAAAAGAAAGAAGGGGAAAAAAAAAAATTTCTGGTCCGGTTCCCAGACACACTGCCGTTCGGCCCTCCGCCCGCCGAGAGGCTCTTCCTCGCGGTGCTGTGCGATGGCACCGGACGCCTGGTGGGCCGCTCGATCCTCCTCCGCCCCCTGGCGGCCGGCGGTGACTCCTCCTTTCGAGGGACCCGGCAGCGAGCCCCGCGCTCCCTGCTCCTCCCCTATCAGGCGGATGGCAGCAGGCTCCGGCCCCCGGCAAGCGCGGCGACTCCTCCGCTCCCTCTCGGACGGCAGCCACCCCACCTCGACCCAGGGGCACGGCAGCGAGGTCTCTGTCCCACCTTTCCCGCTCCAGCACCATCGCCTCGGGCAGCCCTCGCGGTCTTTCATCATCCGCGCTGCCCGAACTCCTCAGCACCGCGATCCCCCTCAGCAGCGAGGGCTCTCCGACAGCGCGTCCCTCCTTCCTCCCGGGTTTTGGCACCAATGTAATACAGTTCGTAGATGGGAAGGAAGGAGGCGGGAACCGGCGAACGCTCAACATTTATTAACTCAAAATAAATAAACAAAATGAAAGTAAAACCGCGGACAGCCCCTCACGGACGACTGCCCGCAAACACACACAAAATACAACGTGGGCAGCCCCTCACGGACGACTGCCCACAAACACATAAACAAAACATAACATAAAATTCCAGGCCTGGTCCTCTCTCGTCTTCCGCTGTCCTTGCTCCTCCTTTATATGCTCCCGTCACATGGCCGCGAGACGAGACCGGTGTGCCACGCAGCTGGCACTCGTGAACGTTAATCACCGGCCCGCTCTCGCGGTCCCTCGCCCCGCTGCTTGCCACACCACATACGTATTTTTTACTTTTAATAAACAAAAAAATTTTTTATTAATACATTGCATTACATTAAAATTGACATCTGTCATGGTGTTTCTTATTTGTTAGCCGATGCGCTGTACCGTTTAAAGCTGAAGCATGTAGTTTCTGCAACATAGTACATTTTTTAACATAATCATTTTTTTACATAATTCATACATCATTTTTTTGTTTTGTTTTATTTTTGTTCTCATTCTTTTTTGGAAAAATATTTATTAAGGAAATACTTTTCACATAATAAAATAATTTCAACCTTGATAAATATGTATGTATGTAGCACTTTTCAAGCAGCCACTCAGCCTACAGGTTATTCTTTTGTAAAGTCTGTGTCTGAGGATGTCCACTGAGAAGTAAATCGCCAATCCCAAGCCGAGTAAGGGCTGTCCAAGCTTAATTTACTCTAATGATGTACGAAGACTGTTTGCTGTCATTGTGCTGTGACGTGCGACCTCAAACTGTGAGGGATTTAATAAATTGTTAATTTGCTAATATGTTTCAGCGGGGATGACTGTGTCGGATTAATCTTGTTTGGTAGACAGCAAGTGTCGGCTTGTGGTGATCATGAAAGGGAGCTAAAGGCAGATTAGTGCGAGCGCACATCAAAGGGTGCGGGTGACTCCTTTCTGCACGCGGCTGGAGATTATGGCATCACTGTTGGGCAGTGCCGTCATAGTTGGTGCTTCACTGCGGGTTTATACTATATTAAATGCGTATCTTGTGTGTGTTTGCATGAGTATATATGAGTGTGAGTGTTGAATGTGTGTACTGTCTATTTTGGGCACAAACCAAGGTCACATATATAACAGAAGAGAAAGCAGGAGGATGTGTATGAACGGTTTAAACAATAATCCAAGAGAAGTGGAAGAGATGGAAATGTTTGGCTGTTAAAGAGAGCAAAAATTTCCTAGAGTCTCTGATGGTTGTATCAGGATTTTTTCCCCTCAGGTGGTTTTTTGCTCTGAGTTCACAGTGTCTTGCTCGTTGGCTCTGTAGGAAAGCACTGGTGACAGCAAATACAGTGACAGAGGAAATCAGTGAATTATAGATGACAGTGTGGATTAACCTAGAGGTCAAGGTTGGGCTGGTTAGCATTGCCTGGTTAGCTCCTGTTGGCAGATGCTGTTAATACACCGTTGGCTTCGAAGAGCATTTTCTATATTGACTGGCATTCAAAAGTGTATATGAAGTGACAGTAAAAACATAATAATCTTAAAACACATAATGCTGCAAAAAATATATAAAAATATATTTTAAATAGATGCTGTTCTTTTGAACTTTCTATTTGTAAATGATACACAATATTATTATTTATTTATTTTTCTTGAACACCAACTCAGCATATTAGAATGATTTCTGAATGATCATGTGACTGTAGACTGTAATAAGAGCTGAAAATAAGGAATAACTTGCATTTTAAAATATATTACGATATATTTCACGGTTTTACTGTTTTAACTGTATTTTTGATTAAATATAGAGTAAAAAAAGAGATAAAAATAGACTAAAGCAAATGTCTAATGTCATGCTCATGTTCAAAGTTCCCTGCATAATTAATGAGCACAGCTGCTGTAAATATATTTTGTCTAAACTTATTCAATAAAATATAGCCCAATCCTGTCCAAATATGGCTTTCTGGTAGAATCAGTTTAATGGAGAGAATGTAGCAGTCACATCGCAGTACTAGCGCTCATGTGACCACAGTCCCGCTACCCTGCCGACAGGCACCAGCTGAATCACGCTGCAGTACAATGGCGTGCAGACGTGGCTGTTTGCTCTCTGCTTATTTATTCTGTGTGTAAATAAACATTTTTGATTATGATCAGTGAGCTTGAAGCTTCAATTTCCCTGTGCCCTTATTTGGAATCCAGACTTGCTTTGAGGTTAATTTTACACTCTAATAAAGTGTGTGGAGTAATTGCTGCATAATTCATAGTGGGATAATATGATTAAAAGAGAGGATTATTTGTTTATCAAAATGATCCATGTATCACACTTTCTAGCAACTTTTCTAGCAACTCGTTAAAACTAGACTATAAATTGCAGCACTTTCTTTTGCTCTCTGAATGATTATTTTTTAATAATAATAGCAAGTACTTCAAAATAAGTGTGTGTTTGCCTCATTAAAATAAGCCTGCTTTGAGCAATAAGGAATTTTGTTTTTTGACCACAGGTGGCGAGAGAGAGGCCAAAGTTTTGCACTGCACCTTTAATTTCAAACTATAGCCTGCCGATTATTTCAAAAGGTTTTAAGTTATATTAAATAATTACCATTCATATATTTATACAATTTTATTGTGTTTTAATGTTTGTTTTAAAAACATTTTATTCTTTGTATAATCAATTTTAGTGCTGTGTTGGTTTACCACTCAATGTCTAATCAATGTACAAGCAAATCTAGTAGAGTTGTTCCGATTCCGATACTAGTATCAGAAATATTACCGATACCAAAACAAATTCTGGCATCGGTATTGGCGAGTACTTGAAAATTACTCGATCCGACCAAGAACCATAGTTATTATGACCGCTAGCTTTGCCTAACCGCTGCATGGTTCTTCTTCGCTTTGCAAACACAGGCAAGAAGAAATTAAAACGTGTTAGCTGTATGTCCGCTGTTTAGCCGTATTTCAGACCGGAAATTCGGTACTGAAATGTTACAAATGCGATGCTACCAGCATTTATGAAGTACCAACTCCCGTGTATATTCGGTACCCGCAGCTGCATTCAATCGCTTCCGTGTTTATCTATTATGCCTAGATGGAGGCTTATTTTTCATTTGTTTTGTTTAGAGATTATTTTCTGATTATCATATATTTAATATTCCTAGATTTATTTGTTGCCCTGTTTTTTTACACAGTTATATTGTAAAACTAAAATACCCTTTTTAGTTTGCGGCTTTATATATGTGGCTGCATCTGAAGTTCCCTTAATAAAAAAAAAAAGAAAAATTTCATGTTAGCCAAACACAAATACTGAATGATATGAATTAGTTGTGAACTGCTATAAAGGAGGTCAAGTTGCCGTGAATGATGATGCCTGTGTTCAGCACAATGGACAGCTCCCTCTGTAGTTCCCTCAATGAGTATTCAGCCTCTAGATGAGACAGCTTCCTGACGTCCATATATGTGTCTCTATCTTGTGTCCTCATGATGTTAGAATCGTTGTTGGGTCATTCTTCAAGTCAGCAGTATTTAAAAGTACAATATGCATGATTTTCAAAAAGAATAAAGTATAGACTCATGTATATAAAAATATTATGCTTCCCAGTCATTATGGTTCAGTAGAAGTGTGCGGTTCACGGAGACACCGCCCTGTGTTAGTATTTTCATGTTTTCTTTTTGAATCCCTGTGCTCAGGGTTTGTCTGGTATGCAACCTTTTGCCAGTGGGTGTATTTGAACCTTTGGCTCAGCCAATATCTGCCAGTGTTGCCAGATTGTGCAGGTTCCCATCCAATCGGAATTCTTTTGATCGGTTTGAACCAGGGTAAAAAAGCATTGGGCGGGTGAAAATATTTGGGTCATGTTATTTTAATACGTTCTAACATGTTAGTGAACATCAATATATTATTTTCCTTTGCACAACTCTTATTGGTTTAGTTTAAATCAGGGCCAGGTAAGGAAGAACTTTCAATCAATATTTTTGTTGATTTTTGTTGTTGTTGTTGATGTTGATGTTGGTTGATGTTGGAGTGTTGGGGAACCTGTTTGAACAATTCCATTTTCACAATTCCTTTTGGTGGCGCTAAAAGTACAGAAATAGCACACTTTTGTGATTTGATGAGGTGTCATCTGCATTGTAAGTTAAAGGGTTAGTTCACCCAAAAAAGGAAAATTCTGTCATTAATTACTTACCCTCATGTCGTTTGACACCTGTTAATGGTAAAGGGTAAATGGACTGCATTTATATAGCACTTTTAACTGACCCTATGGCCATCCAAAGCGCTTTACATCCTCACAATCACCCATTCACTCTCTCATTCATACACTGACAGCGGTGTCTGCCATGTAAGGCGTCATCCAGCTCATCAGGAGCAGCTGGGGTTAGGTGTCTTGCTCATGGACACCTCGACACTTCGTCAGGTGGAACCGGGGATCGAACCACCAACCTTCTGGTTTGTAGACAATCTACATGAACCACTGAGCCACTGCCGCCCCTCACAATTCCTTTTGGTGGCGCTAAAAGTACAGAAATAGCACACTTTTGTGATTTGATGAGGTGTCACCTGCCTTGTAAGTTAAAGGGTTAGTTCACCCAAAAAGGAAAATTCTGTCATTTATTACTTACACTCACGTTTGACACCCGTAAGACCTTATATAGTGATGGGCCGATTTCAAAACAAAGTTTCCAACCGTTATGAATCAGCGTATTGATTCATAATTCGGATCGCGTGTCAAACCACCAAACTACTGAAATCATGTGACTTTGGTGATCGATTCACTGAATCATTTTGGTTCAAAGCTTTGTTTTGAAATCGGCCCATCACTATATAAGTCGTTATTTAGTTGTTGTTTTTTGTGCACAAAAACTGTCCTCGTCGCTTCATAAAATGATTGTAGAGCCACTGTAGTGAGATGGGCTTTGTAACGACGGCTTTAGTGCCTTTTATGGGTCTTGAGAGAGGAAATGACATTGGTGTCAATGGAGGCCTTTCTGAGCCATCGGATTTCAACAAAAATATCTTCATTTGTGTTCTGAAGATTGAAGGAGGTCTTACGAGTGTCGAACGATACTTACGAGTGTCAAGGGTAAGTCATTACTGAGAGAATTTTCCTTTTTGGGTAAACTAACCCTTTAATCTGTTTACAAGCAGCCTCTGGTCCGGTTTCAAATTGTTTTGGTTATGTAAACTGCTGTAAATTTTATTGCATTTTCATTACTCTACATTCATATATGAATAAAAATGTATATATTGCCATTCCCGGTTTTGGTATTTTTTTTACTTTTATCCTAGAAATAAGATTAGCTCTAGTGTTTATGTGTGTACTTGTGTATGTTTATATTGTATATGTGGATATATGATGCTACAAACCCCTCAGAGGTACTGTGATCCCTCCCATCTTGCGCCAAATCCTGTAAGACAGTGTGAAACCTCGGTCGCCAAGGCAACGCCACTCTTGACTCTGGTTCACTGCAACCCCTCCCACATCCGTTTCTCGGCAACCGTCACCAAGCAACTCTCTCCTCTCATCTCCGCCCCCCTCTCCCCTTCTCTGAGTCTGCCTCTTCCAGAGAGAGTGACAGCGCCGAAAAGGAGGGATTAAGGGTGGAAGCGGTGGGGAAATAGAGATAATGATAAAAAAAGAGAGAGGGGGCAGTATGATTATAAAGAGATGAGAAGTCAAATGATGAGCAAGAGAATTACCGTAATGGACAAATGGAGAGCACAGCGAGAATAAAAATGGGGAATAATGAAGCAGGAAGTGACAGGGTTGAAAGTGACACGCTTTAGTATTTATGGATCAAGATCATGAAAACATTTCCAGGTCTCCGTTCACTCCAAACTTAAAGGGAAAAATAATAAATCAATTATATGATAAATTATATTTTGAAAAAGCACATTACTAGTTCAAAGATACAGTAAAAACAGTAATATTTTAAAATGTATTGTATTCCTGTAATGGCAACGCTGAATTTGCAGCATCATTACTTCAGTATTCAGTGTCACATGACCCTTCAGAAATCATTGCAATATGCTGATTTTGCTGCTTAAGAAACATTTATTATTTCTATTATCAATGTTGAAAGCAGTTGTGGAAACAGTGATACTTTTTTTTTTCAGGATTCTTAGATAAATAAAGAGCTCAAATAAACAGTATTTATCTGGAATAGAAATCGTATGTAACATGAGATGTCTTTACTGTCACTTTTGATTACAAAAAAAAAAAAAAAAAACAGATCCCAGACTTTTGAATATTGTGCTAAATTCTCATTAAAATATCACAATTTTATGCCACTATTTCTTTTTATTGTGGCTCTCTTTTTCTCTTAGTAACACTTTTTATTATTTTTTATGATGTCATGAAATGGCTTTTTTATATACTGTTGTCTGAGGTCAACTTATGACGTTTGCATCAAAACATAAAGAGCATTACATAAATGAATAGGCTGTTTTCTACATTGATTTTGAGGCTCTCTCCTGAACGCTGGGTCTTGTTGGGCGTGCCTCACTAAAGACTGACGACTAGGATTGGATAAAATTGGCATACAGTGAGGAAAATAAGTATTTGAACACCCAGCTATTTTGCAAGTTCTCCCACTTAAAAATCATGGAGGGGTCTGAAATTGTCATCGTAGGTGCATGTCCACTGTGAGAGACATAATCTAAAAAAATTTATCCAGAAATCACAATGTATGATTTTTTTAACTATTTATTTGTATGATACAGCTGCAAATAAGTATTTGAACACCTGAGAAAATCAATGTTAATATTTGGTACAGTAGCTTTTGTTTGCAATTACAGAGGTCAAACGTTTCCTGTAGTTTTTCACCAGGTTTGCACACACTGCAGGAGGGATTTTGGCCCACTCCTCCACACAGATCTTCTCTAGATCAGTCAGGTTTCTGGCCTGTCGCTGAGAAACACAGAGTTTGAGCTCCCTCTAAAGATTCTTTGTTGGGTTTAGGTCTGGAGACTGGCTAGGCCACGGCAGAACCTTGACATGCTTCTTACAGAGCCACTCCTTAGTTATCCTGGCTGTGTGCTTCGGGTCATTGTCATGTTGGAAGATCCAGCCTCGACCCATCTTCAATGCTCTAACTGAGGGAAGGAGGTTGTTCCCCAAAATCTCGCAATACATGGAGTGCAGTCGCCCTGTCCCCTGTGCAGAAAAACACCCCCAAATCATGGTGCTACCACCCCCCATGCTTCAAAGTAGGGTGGTGTTCTTGGGATAATACTCATCATTCTTCTTCGTCCAAACATGTTTAGTGGAATTATGACCAAAAAGTTCTATTTTGGTCTCATCTGACCACATGACTTTCTCCCATGACTCCTCTGGATCATCCAAATGGTCATTGGCAAACTTAAGACAGGCCTAGACATGTGGTGGTTTGAGCCATAGACTGTAAAAAAATATGGACGTAGTGTCCGGGATGTAGGCAGAGCTTGGGTGATGCAATGACTATAGACGGCAGATAAATGGCTATCTACCAGTAACCACGCCCTTAATTATGCAGAACTAAAAATTAGCCTTATAGGCCAAAACCACAATTTGTACCAGGCAAATTGTTTTATTACTTGGCCTGTTTTATTACTTGGCCTGCCCGATCGGTGGATATAAGCGCGAACCGCACACACACACACCGCTCTTCAAACATCAAGTCAAGAGAGTGAACATCGCAGAACAAGAAATGAATGTTATTTCACTATTTAAGATTCACCAGCCTGCCGACATGCTTACATTTTGGTTGCCCATCTAGAAAACACATAGACCTGGGACTCCCGAAACGCAATGAACCAACAAATAAATTATTCTCCAGCCTGTGACAGTGTGCTAAGGTATGTTCTGTTAGACACATCGCATGCACATAATCAGTACGATTTGTAACAATGCAAATTACATATAAAAAAAAAAACATGTTTTACTCACATAAGTGTGTTGCGTCATTCCTGTCGGATCCGATATAGAAGGAACAGCATTGTGCTTTAATCTCAATTTGTCTGCAAATCCATTGTCGACCTGTGTCTTGTTTACAAACGATTATCTTGCTATATCTTCAGCATGTTTACTGCTCGTTTAGCTCCTCGAGTTGGTGTGCGGGGCTACAGAAGCAGACGTACTCATTTATCTGTAGAGGCAGCGTTTCCCCCTTCTAATACGTCATTGATTTGAGAGCCTCGTTTTCTGGGCCTGGTGTCTATAAAGCTTTTTTTTACTAACAAGGAAATTTTCAGCTTCAAAATCAGGTACATCACCCCTTTAAGGTGACGCAGTTACACATTACAAACTGTAGTAATGACAATAAATTATGCATAATTACAAGTAACTAACCCTAAACCACCAAACCCTAACCTAACCGTAACTCTATAATAAGTACATGTAGTTCATTAATATTACTCAGTGCTTATGTAAGTACAGTGTAACTACATCACCTTAAAATAGTTTACCCTTTCTCTTTATTATTCCTCGAGTTGTCAGGTTCTGATATGTACCTATTGTAAAATAGTGTTTATTATGCAGAAATCATAATATAAAGTGATGTCTCCATTCCCCTCAGCTGGTTGAACTTGCTGCATTCTGAAGCAGAGACTTTCTGATAGCTCAAATGACCTAGTTAGACTTTATTAATATTGCAGTCAGCAGCACGTTGTAGCGTTGTTCTTTGGGAATCATGAAAGGGGAAATGCGAGGAGACTGACGTTGACTCCGCCCACCACAGGAGGCCGATAGAGCACAGTCATGAAGCATCATGTCTGTCCAATCATGTGGAGATACGCATCATGTGGTGCCCCGGTGACATTAAAATAGACTGAGTGCTGCCTGAGTAGAAACTCAAAGCACATTGAGATGATGTATGTAGCTCTACAGTTGTTCAGTAGGATGGTTTCAACAATTTGTGTAATGAAATAGACAACTCATCAATATGTGCAGGAGCAATGAGTCTGGCGACATTTCATACTGTATACCTTGAATGAGAGCATTTGTGGTGATGTGTTTTCTCAGTGTGAAAGCATTAATCTCAGCTGTGCATATGAGTTCTGTTCATTTTGTAAAATGAAGCACGACTGTCATTTGTTCGCCATCGCAAGAGGGTGAGAAAGAGAACGTGAATATGCAATCGTCCAGCATGTTCAACGGGCCACATTAGGGGATTCTTGTACACCATATTCAGGAGGTTTCCCAAACATCCATCATGCACTTTGTTAGTCTTGCTCTTATGCGCACTCTATCAATCATTTGAGGATTTCTGTTCCACTGAAACAACAAAAAAAAAATTCATCCTTATTTCTTTAATACTACCACTGACAGTTTTGCCATTTTAATTGGTTTAATTGCAAATATTTCTATATTTGTAGAACTCATCTTAGTGGTCTAGAAACTAAGAATT
Organism: Pseudorasbora parva; assembly: GCF_024679245.1. Classification (NCBI taxonomy): domain Eukaryota; kingdom Metazoa; phylum Chordata; class Actinopteri; order Cypriniformes; family Gobionidae; genus Pseudorasbora; species Pseudorasbora parva. Next base: position 30,122,794 of record NC_090184.1, read on the forward strand.
TCACTCATAAATTGCTAGTAAATTTCAGAATTAGTTTGAAAAAAATGGCAAGTTACACACTGATATAAACATGAAATACTGAAAGACTTAAATATTTATTGTATTCTTCACATTTATTTAGACCTTTTAATTTTTTTTTTACAATGTACAGTAGACCAAAACATCTGTAGGAACATGAAAAGAAGTGCGCCCAATATTTCCGTATTGTTATCGATACCCTTGCTGTTTATTATCCTGCATTGTATCAATATGGACAGTCATTTAGCCAACTCATTCTTTTTCATTCATGTTCTTAAAAATAACACATGAGTGTGATGAATGGCAAAATATAGGTCATGAGACTCTTACAAATGTAGGCCACATTTTTACTTTTTTTTTTTTTTTTTTTTTTAAATCTTAATGAAAAAATGAGAATTCCCCGCATATAATTTATTTGGACATGCACAGATTTAAATGAATACCCCCCCCCCCCCCCCCCCCTCCACACACACACACACACCCCTCCCTTTTCCACTAACTCACACTAAGCCCCACCTCATGCTTGGTATTTATAAAAATAATTTTACAAAGACTGCCACTTGGATTTTTTTATTGTATATCAGGTACAAATTATGATATTTTAACAGTGGTTGTGAAGTATCCTGGAAATCACAATTGTAATGATCCCTGGCCTGATACTTCCAGGTTTACCCTGACCGAATGAACCCTAAAAAAAAAGAGAGAAAGTGACACAGGGGAGATAAAGTGAACAGAACACTGAGCAGCTTGTGCTGAAGAATGAGACAGATGACAAACATGGGGAGAAGGCATCGAAATGGTGGCTAATGTGGAATATGATGAATTATACAAAGCTGTCCTGAGGCCAGGGAGAAAGATGGAGACAGAGAGAGAGAAATATCACAAATCTCTCCTGTGTTTTGATGTCCATGCTAAAGATGGAGGCAGAGCTGGCCATTGTCATAACCAGACGACTCAAGATAAGAGAAGAAGAGACTTGTCACAACAGAGTGGGTTGAAAAGTCTCTCTCAGAAAAAGTCTCTTTTAAAATTAGGAGAGAAATGTGGAGCGATACATCCAAACTATTAAAAAATAAGTGTGAAGACCTTTAACATCCACAGTACTACATCTCCAATACACAAAATATGCTTTAAAAAATACACAAAAAATTGAAAAAATGGTTCTTCAAGATTAAGATGTTCTTCACACTAGAAAAAAAGGTTATTTAAGTGAACCCAAAATGGTTCTACTGTGGCATTGCTACTATGACATACCTTTATTATGAGTGAACTTTGCGAAGTGGCTCTGACCTAACCACCAGATCAACACAATATGGTCCCCCTGAACCGCGCGACGAATCGAGATGTGAGTGACTCGCACAGATTATGTCACATGACTCTCTGATTGATCTTAATGGCACCGAACAGAGCCTGTCAGAGGAGTCGAAGCAATGATGCCTGAGGTGTGGATCATGCGCTGCAAACAGGAAGCAGTTTGCCAAGCTCGGCTGGCAGACGCGTTTTCGCGCCCTTACTGCTGTGTCACGCTGGCTGCACGAGCCTGAAGAGATTCAAAGGAGAGAGAGAGAGAGAGAGAGAGAGAGAGAGAGAGAGAGAGAGAGAGAGAGAGAGAGAGAGTGGCCAAGGATGAGAGAATGAGCTTATCATCTTCTCGCTAATGACAGCACATGAAATCGCAAATCATGCATTTTAAAGTGAATCCTACTCCGCGCGCACGCCGTGAGGGACGCTGTCAGCGCTCGAGCCAAATTAGCTATCAAATGAAATAGCGCTTGCGCATCCGGACGTGTTTCTCGCAACAATGTGGTGCATCAATTGTGCGTCGGATAAGACTCCAGCGATTCTTCATAACAAGCTTGTGTACTGGTAAGACGCAATGTTATGATTTTTTGGGGGGTGACACGACTGGCTGGAATTGTTTGTTATCCCGTGCTAAGTGGATTTTAGTGTGTATGTTAGAGTCGTTCATTTAAATGACCCTGTAATGAAGCATCACTATAAAAAAACAACGTAACAGCCGCGCAATATGCGTGCGCGCGAGTCCTCTGTTCATTGTAAATGGAAAACGCATCTCTAGCCGCAGAGAAAACGCTTGAGGCCAACGAGTCAGAAGAAACCACTACCAAAAAACCGCCAATTGTGCATTTAAATGATATGTTATTACGTGAATACCTGTAATGTACAGAGTTTATGAGCTTGTGCAGTGGTCTCCGTTTTTGAATGCATGTTCTTGGCAATGACTTGTAGGTCACAAGTTCCCTCAACACAGGATTGCCCTCATTTGAAAACAAGTGTAATACTGACTCACGGTTATATTTTTTTTTCTCTTTTATGAGTGCTGTACTGTACATATTTACATGACTGTTGTGTATTCAAACATTTTACAGTCGAAGGACATTTTTGAAGCTTCTATAGTCCTTTGGATTTGGTATAACCTGTTTGAACACACAAAGTTGATAGTGTGTGGTGGTTTGTTTATTGTTAATTGTTAGTGTAAATTACCATTTACATTACATTTTTAAACAGTGTCTGGAGCCCATGTTATACAATTAACAAGAAAACAATACTACACTGTGTTGAAAAATATATATACCTGATTTATTATACATAGTTATAAACGAATGTATTTGTATTGATTCAGTGATTATTAAACATAAATGAATTTAATAACCTGTGAATTAAGGGGTGTTATAATTTTTTTAATTGATATATTTAGTCAATATTAGCATACAACTTTTGTAGTAAATTCAAGTTTGTCGTCTTTAACTTTTTAAATGCCCTCAATTTAAGTAAGCATTTAAAAAAAAATTGGCTATTTTTATTAAGAGTCACCTTTTTTGGAACATTATTAGTCAGACTCAGCAAATATGTCAATGGTCTCACTTTCATTTAACTAATCAGAAAAGCTGTTCATTAAAAGCACAGTATGTAAGTTTCGCCACTGAAGGTCGCTTATTCAAAACAAAGGCATTGCTTAATGACACCGTGAATGAGCGTTGAATCATAGGAGTTGTCGCCCTTCACCTGTGGGGTAATGCAGCACTGTTTTTCTTAGTCATAATCGGATACCACAACAATTTAATTCAAGATAATTCGTTTGTTCGGCCCAGTTCAAGCAAGCTTCGCTCAGCATCTTAAACTGAAGAAAGTGGCAATTACAACTGTATTCCTGCAAGCAGTAAGTAGCGATTTTACCCACTTATTGACTGTTTAAACAATTCCAAGTACCATACAAAACTAAATAGTGTGTCTAATGACAAAGGTTAATATTATTTTGTATTACAAAATACAGCCGTAGATACGTTGCTTACAGATCGTTCACTCGATCCTTCTAGCAAATGTCACCTTTTCCACCATATAAACGATAGTCATTTGACAAGGCTATTCATTTAGTAAAAATATATATCTTTATATTTTTGAGAACTTAAGTATGTTGTTTTTGCATGCTTTTATTTCAGAGTACATCACAGTCACTGCGTAGCCTACATTGTGACTAACGTTATATAAACGTGCAATATCGTTGAGGAAAAAAGACGAGTCTAAAATCACTGGTTTTGGTTTTGTCTGAGGGAAAGAAGAGCGTTCGTGTGGTTGCCAGTTTTCAGTTAATTTAAATCCCCCAAACAGAGCTTTTCTGTGAAAAGAACACGTATACTATCTGATGTTTTACCTAAACGTGCAATCTGGCAACCATATGCAAGCGAGCTCTCTCTCGCGCACGGATGATCTAAAAACACCAATAAACAAGTAGGCTGCATTTTATCAATCTTCATTTGAGATGTTCTGCTTAAAGTGTCATTCAGTCGGTCTGTGTTCTGTCAGGACTCATGAGCCGCTTTGCTGAACAACTGAACTGCTGTGTGCTGTGAGCTGCTGAAATAAGCCAATCAGAGCAGAGCTCAACATTAATATTCATGACTCTTCCAAATAAGGCAAAAATGTGATCGTACGTGGGTTAACAAACTGGTTTGCAGAGCCAACAGCATTGTCATATGTATACTCCATTGCTACAACGTACAATTTGCAATACAAACTATTACAGGAAAACACATAGATGAAAAATAAATCATACTTACAGGTTATGGCCCGTTAACAGCTTCTGTTTTTAAAGTTCGAACTGCTCCATCTTTCAGGACAAGATGTTGTGCGATTGCTGTGTTGAACTCGCGACATTTGTGAGATTTCCTTTTCCCCCTAACTCCCCCGTCCCTAGGAAGGCTGAAAAAATTGGAACTACAATCCAGATGAAAATAACTGCGTTTCATTGGCATTGCAAAATGGCATCACCCCTCTTATTTACTATTCTCGAAGGAGGGGTTTATGTAAATATTGAACACGTCAGCGAGTCTGGAGTAAAAGCCTGTAGTTCCCTACCAGCCGTTTGCTGTAGTCCTTAGAAATTGATTTCTTTAAAAGCAAATATCTCCCTTTGCTTTAAACTTTGAACGTTGTAACTTTGAGATGTCGTTTATGCTCAAACAGCAACATTACAACAGCTAAAGTTAGAGAATTGAAATCATGTTTTACCACCCGTTGAAGTAAATTTAGGGACCGATTGTAAAAATGAGAGGTGAGTATTATCACATGGATAGGTTAATTGGCCAATCATAGTTTTGTTTTGTTATTGTACTGGCAATTATATTTTCTTCCAAATTTGGAGGAGGTGCTGCATCCGTTGCTTCTTTATAAAACTCCCCTGGCTGAAGGAACAGAGCTGTATTTCATAATGCTTCAAACCTCATGTTCTCACACTAGTACTATGAAGGACCGGATACAGCATCTAGATTTGACTCCTGTCAAAAAAAGCATGATAAAACTCCTTAGTACATTGTGTAGAAACAGGCTGTGGTGTCTCCCTAGTCTCTCTCTCTCTCTCTCTCTCTCTCTCTCTCTCTCTCTCTCTCTCTCTCTCTCTCTCTCTCTCTCTCTCTCTCTCTCTCTCTCTCTCTCTCTCTCTCTCTCTCTCTCTCTCTCCCTCACTCTCTCTCTCGCTCTCGCTCTTATTTTTCAGCTGGTGGGGGGTCTTCCGAATCCGTTAGACCTCTCATGTGAGGGGTTTAAACAGTGCTGGAGAGATTTCAGCTGTTTTACAGGCGGCTGAGAGTTACAACACTGTCAAAGAGGCACAGAGAGACGGAGTATGTGAGAGAGAATCGCTGTTCTTCAGCAAGTGTTCTGCCAGCAAGTTGGTCTTGTAGTTTTTTTCCCCCTTACTGTCGCCGTCATGATGGAAAGATCTGGAGGACTGTCATCCATTGCAATAAGGAATTATTTATTAAGCACTTCATCACTCTAGTTGCACGATAGTAAGTGAATATGTAAGGAATAATGTGCCTCCAGCTGGTTGTTATCACAGAATAAACCCCGACAAAGTAAATGGGATAGTTCACCCAAAAATAAAAATTAGCCCTGGATCTGCTCGCCCTCAATGTCATCCTCGGTGTATATGACATTCTTCTTTCAGACGAATAAAATCTGAGTTTTATTAAGAAAGTCCTGGCTAATCCAACTTTATAATAGTAGGAGTTGTAGCTCTTTTTTTTGAAGTACATCAAAAATGCCTCTGTCCGTCAAATAACGTTCTCCACACGGCTCTGGGGGGGTTAATAAAGGCCTTCTGAAGTGAATCAATGCGAATGTGTAAGATATCCATATTTAAAACCTTATAAAGTAAAGTTTTGGCTGATCGCCTGTCTTCCAGTTTTCGATTGTAACCTGGTGGTTAAGTGTTTTTCAGACACAGGATGGCATCAGACAGTCAACGACAGCGGAGTGGCACTCTATAAGTATAGATAACTTGTAGTACCCGGATGAGCGGTGTTTTATTCACTTTAGTGGTTGTTATCTGGGAATAACATACTGCTGGAGTGCACGATTGACCAATCAGAATCAAGTATTCCACAGAGCAATGTAATAAACTATATAACAGGCGGTTATTCATGTGCCTTCAGATTCAGATTTTGACCTTCAGATTCATACTCTGACCACCTATTGTCCAGTTTAATGCTATATTAAATCTTTGAGTATACTTTTATCTTTATGAACTTTTGAACATTGAGGTTCAAGGGCGATTATATATAAACCAGAGTTAGGACTATCGTCTGTATTACGTTTACGCTCACATTATGTTGCTGTTCTGTGCCGTCACGAAAGCTCATTTGAATGTGTTTTTATGCATTGCGGTTTAAAAAAAAAAGATTTTAAACTGTTGAAGAGCAATAAGTAGTGAAAGAGAACTCATATTGCTAAAGTTGATGCTCATAGAGGGTGTGAAAACAGTTTAATAAGAAGACTTTATAAAGATAGTACATTACGAAAAAAGTCTTGACGAGTCGAGCCACGAACGCTTCATGAAAACGCATCCCAGAGAACAATCTACTCGGTAACCATGTGTTAATTACCCCTAGGTTCATTTTTGAACCGGAGCTGTCCTTTAAAGTGAAACCTGCTGCTGTTCTTGACTGAATCACTTTTGTACCTTTAATGACAGATAAATAATGACTTAGATACATTTGATTACTACACGATTTCTGTAGTATTTCTTATTTCTAGTGGTTAAAGTTTTTCAGGTAGTTCTATTTCATTTGAGTCTTTGTTCTATTGTAGTTTGTCCTATTGCTTGTAATTAGTTTCTTATATTTTATCACTGACTGTTTAGGCCTACTTGTCTTCAGTAAGCTTGAGTTTTTTGTTACTTTTTTTATTGGTGACAAAAGTAATGACATTTTAATACGATCAAAAATTTGTCGTCATAACTTTATTTAAAGCAAAAATAACTATACTGTAATGTATATTGTTAACTTGAAATATAATTAATTATATTGTGAAATAAGATTTTGTCATATCGCCAACCCCTAGCACAGTGGTTATTTTGAGTGGTATATTAGTTCAGAATGCTAAAGATTTCTTCTGAGCTTTGACCTCTCTCTGTCTCTCTCTGTCTCTCTGTCTCTCTGTCTCTCTCTGTCTCTCTGTCTCTCTGTCTCTCTGTCTCTCTCTCTCTCTCTCTCTCTCTCTCTCTCTCTCTCTCTCTCTCTCTCTCTCTCTCTCTCTCTCTCTCTCTCTCTCTCTCTCTGTCTCTCTCTCCTCTTCTCTTTCTAACCCCCGGCCATGGTCCTTTCCTGTCTGTTTAATGCATTGGATTTGAACCACAGCTGTTTTATCTTTACTCACACTAATTCAGTTTATCCGTACAACAATATTTATGTTATTATTGTGTTTACATGCACAGATTTCCCCCCCCCCCCCCCAATCTATTCACTGTGTGTATATGTCTCTAGTGCATCACATTCATTCCAAACACATTTCTGCTCATTTGAAGTGGCATTTAGTTACCATAGCAGTGAGAAGCTTGTCAGTCCTGTCAGAGAAAGACACTAAAGAAGTTAGGCACCTCAGTGAATAATTGGCATGTTGTGCCTTTCTAACATGTCTAAAAATATGGAAAGAAATCTTTCTTCTCATGGTGCTAACCTAACTTGGCGAGTTCAGTGTGTTGAAATCTTGCATTAACATTTTCATGCCCATTTTAGTGTTGGGATGGGGACTATATTGTGCACACAGATGCAAAGTGAAACTGTCTTTTCTCTTTTTAAAGTAATATTGGGATTCAGATTAATATTATTAAAATGGTTCCTTTGAGTGGTGAATGTGAATCAACCTGTACAGAAACAATTAACTGGTTTACTTACACGTTTTCATTTAAAATCTTTGTATGTAAATATTTAGTTAAATGCTCCGGTTTCGAAATTGTCTAAATTATTAATATGTAAATGTATTAAGTTATGAAATGATAAATTATTGAACACATTTTTGGATCAAATGATTCAAGTTTCTAGGAAGATAATAAATATATAATAAATAAATTATATAATATGATTCTGCCTTTTTTTCTGTATAGAAATAATTCTGCTTTTTAACTCTATTTAATATATTTGGATCAGCTCCATTTGAAATTTATAAAACCATGGTTGTTTCAGTTTGCCTACTGTCTATATTTAGACACTAAATTATGTCATTATTAATCTTCCTTGAACATTTGTCTTGTTCAGACTGATCTCTGGAGTTCAAAGTAGTGTGTTACTTTTGTGTTTCAGCAGTCCTGCTATTTTAAGCCTAAAACGTTCATGTCGTCAGTGTTTCGCTCTTCTGTGCTGCTGAAGCTGTGATCCTGTTTGGTGTAAATGACAGGCCGCTTGAGGTTGTGCAAAAAAGCATGAGCATACACGACGCTCTGTGTCGTGACAGGCAGCAGTATTATTCTCCAGCAGTGTGTTCTCAAGCTGAGCCTTTAGTAATGAACACAGAGATGATTCCCATGGCCGCTTTAGCAGTTCTGGCCTGTAGCTTTCAGCAGGAAGTGCGCTGTGAATGCCAAACACTGCTTTTTGAGGGAGTGCATAAAAATGACGTACACTCTCTTTGGCTTCTGATGCTCACTGCGTGAAGAATTGTTGTTTGCTGAGTCTGCAAAATTAAAGCTTCCGGTGTTTTATTATGGTCCACTCCAGAAATAGTGACATTATGTCATATTTGGACATCTGGGTAGTATTATAATTAGCATTTCATGTTTTTGCACTTTCTAACGTGTGTTGAAGTCACGGTTGTGTTAGAGCCGATAACCTCTTAAGTAGCTAACCGACATGTAGCATGATTGCTCTTTCGGGTGACCCAAGTTCGAGTCTTGGCTCACAAACCTTTCCCAATCCAGTCCCCTTCTCTCTCCCACTTCACTTTCTGTCTACTCTATACTGCTATAAGAGAGGCAAAAAAACACCCACCAACAATAAATCATTTTTTTTTTTTTATCTTGGTTATGGCAAGGGCGTGGCATTTCTGAAACACACTCAAAGCAGTTGTCCAGTCACAACACACTGGTCCAGCCGAACAATTATAACATATTGTGCTTTTTAGAAGGAGGGGCTTCATAGAGACAGAAACTAAAGAGAGCATTACTGATAGACTGGGAGGAGAGGTGCTGCAGCAATGTAAAATTTGTGGAAAAGAATATTTTTTTGAACATTCAAGCTAAATCAAGAAATCTAGATTATATGGCCTCTTTAAAGGGATGATTCCCCCCAAAATGAAAATTCTGTTATCATTTACTCACCTTCAAGTTGTTCTAAACCTGTACGAATTTCTTTCTTCTGCTGAATACAAAAAAAAGAGATTTTGATGAATGTTGGAAACCAAACAGTTGATGTACCGCATTAACTTTTTTTAATAAGAATTAAAAAATAAATTAAAAAATCATACTATGGAAGTGATTGGGTTCCTTAAATTGTTTGTATAAGCACGTGAATAGGCTAAATGGTGAGCCCTGAGTAAATGATGACATTCATTTTCATTTTTTGGGTGAACTAGTATCCCTTTAAAAACATCCTGCAGCGACACATTCTCACTGTCTCACACCTGTACCTGCATGACAGCAGAGATGCACATACAGTACTCTCAAGGAGACAGATGACTCAGAGACTCCTGTTACCACTTTACATTTCAGGAGGAAGCCATGTGCCTGAGTGTGAATTAAGTCTAATTTTAAAGCATCCAATTTTACAGGTGCAGTGTAACTGTGTGCCAGCGTCAGATTTAAAGAACTAGTACACTCAATTACATTTCTGACAAAGTACAACCATCCTCTTTTAATTCGAAATTTGCACTTTAGCTCTTAAAGGTCCCGTTCTTCGCGTGTTTTCGAAGCTTTGATTATGTTTACAGTGTGCAATATAACATGAGTTCATGTTTCGCGTGTAAAAAAAACAGTATTTTTCACACAATTTACTTATTTGTACAGCGCTGTTTTCTCTGTCCTAAAAACGGCCTGATGATTTCCTTGTTCTATGAAGTCCCTCCTTCAGAAACACGTAACGAGTTCTGATTGGGCCAGCGCTTTCCGTGTTGTGATTGGACAGCAGCTTAGTGCACATTGCCCGGAAAGGTCCCGCCTCTTACCATAACGGGGAGATGCAAGCGCTGAATGCGCGCTCTTCTCCACGTGGGAGAGCAAGAAGACCACGCCCCCTACTTTGCGTGTTCTTGTGGATGGAGGGTTAGTCAACAAACGGTTCTAGTGACGTCATTCATGCCAGGAAATGCAGGGGTGTAGTCCAAACCAGCCGTTCGCTGCAGGCTTTGAAAGGGAACTTCTGTTAAATAAAATATCTGGCTTGGCATTGAACTTTGAGCTTTATAATTTTACAGGTATTATTTATGCTCTAACAGCAACTTTACACACTAACTAAAGTTTAGAAAAATTTAGAAAGAATCGCGAAGAACTGGACCTTTAAAGGAATAGTTCACTCAAAATTAAAATTCTTTATTTCCTGTCATAATTGTATGAATTTTCGTTTTTCTGTGGAACATAAAAGAAGGTTTTTTTTTATAGGAAATTCATTACATGGACAAAAGCCATGGCAAAAGTTTTCAAAATATCTTCTTTTATTTTTCACAGAAGAAAGAAAGTCATACAGGTTTTAGCATCATGATTAAAGGGGGGTTGAAATGCTGTTTCATGCATACTGAGCTTTTTACACTGTTAAAGACTTGGATTCCCATCCTAAACATAGACAAAGTTTCAAAAACTAATGTTGGGCGTTTGATGGAGTATTTCTGTGTCAAAAATACTCCTTCCGGTTTCTCACAAGTTTCGGAGAGTTTTTTTTCGAGTATGGGTCTACTTGACGTCGATAGATCGGAAGGTCCTTGTATGGGCCGTACGGGCTCTTCTCCCGGTAGGGTGCGCGCGCGCGTGATTAGAGTGAGAGAGAGGAAATGCACGCTGTAAACAGTCTCTCAGGTGCAGATCCAGTCGTCCGTGAACACTTATGTCATGCGCCGCGCTCCACTTTATTCCTATGGGTGACGTCGAGCGACTTCAACGCTTCAGCACAGCATTCCGGGAAGGCAGCGCTGCATTTGAACCGATTTGAACGCAGAAATGACGGGAAGCTTCACAACATCGTTTCAGTCACGTCTCAAATTGGATTTACACGCTACTGCTGTCACAGGACTTCACCAAATCATACCAAAGAAGTGTGTTTTTGACGGAGCGGTCCCAGCGATAAAGGTTCGGTGCTTTGGAAGCAGCCGGTGAGTTAAACTGCTTCAAATGTCTGTGCTGTTGGCTACCGTCGCATGAGTAAACATCAGTAAACGACACGATCGCGTGCTTCGTCATTCAAATGCGCTAACGGTTACTCCATTGTTGTTCTAATATAACGTTACACTAGTCTGACGTGCAAAACCGTTTTGCTTGCTACTTCTAAGGTCTAGTCACATACAATAGTCCATAAACCGAATCATGTCCTCATAAACTGCGAGTAAAGACACAGAAATGTTGACAGGCCACTAAATACAGTACATACCACAGAGACGGACGTCCTGATGTTGCCGTTTCTCCTGTTCAATTTATTTCTGCCTCAGATTTGATTCTGGATCATTATCTGTATTAGCTGAGATAGCCATGGGTTTCTCCACGCTTGAGGACGTCACCGCTTTGCGCGCTTGTCATTCTTTAGCTCCGCCCACACGATACGCCCGTTTTTTTCCGGAAAGACTCGGTACAGCCTATATTTCTTTTATAAATATGATAAAACTAAAGACTTTTCGGAGATATGAAGGATGCAATACTACTCTATAGGTACTCAAGATTGACATGAGATTGACTGAAACTGAGTGTTTCACCCCACTTTAAATAATGACAGAACTTTTCAGTAATTTTTGAGTTATCGCTTTAAATTTCAATCACATTCATATTTATTTGCACATGTGTTTCTTCCCTCTATACTAAATAATGTGAATGACTATGCTTATGACTGTATGCAAACAAAGATGTGTATCATAACATATTTTATTAATATTTTTTATTATACGGCTTTAGATGCCTTACATTTTTTCAGTATTTTTTGATGAATGAAAAAATGACATAAAATAACATTATAAAAGTTCTTACTGTAAATTTTGTGCATTCTTGCTAAATTAAAGTATTAATTTCTTTTAAAAATATATATTGACCCCAAACCTTTGAACAATAGTGTTCTTTTGGTAAATAGAAAAGAAAAGCTGGAATTTTGAAATGAAGATCCCACCCACAAAATCTCTTTCAACTCAAGGCTAGTGATACTAGACTGATATGGTGGAATTACTGTAATTCTAAGCCTAAACTAATTTAACATGATTATAAAAATCGATAGAATTGATAATGAAATAGCTCCTAGCTGTGTTACACCAGCCCCCATCTCCTGTAGCAAAGATAAAAGCTCTGTTCCAAAACCTAGTGTGCTGCCTACGGAGGCAACATTTTAAGACATCACATGGCTGTTCCAGAAGGAAGGCAGCTTAATTATACCGCCTCCTACATTGTTTAGGCCGAATTCTAAGGCAGCATCTCATGTATCCATTGTAGAGAAGGCAATTCTATAATGCATTGCAATGAGCTCTGTGAAAAAGAAAAAAAATCAATCCAAGATGGTGAAAGAGATGAGAGAATTATAAATAAGCTTATATCATTAATCTGATATTACTATTATTATTATTATTATTATTAATGTTTTTTTGTTGTTGTTTTTGCTTGGAGTACTGTGGCGTTAGCTTAGCAGCATCCTAACACTAAACTCGAGTCTGAAAAACGAGTCTCTTTTTGGTGCTACACCCACAAAACATGGCCCACTGTCTACTAGTGTAATTTGTAGAGTAAAAGTTGTTGATTACGTTCCGATTGTGTATATTTGATTTTTGCTGTGGATTGCTTGTGGTTTGTGGTGAGATCGCAGTGACACACATAAATTGGTATAGATTTACACAGAACTAGCTGAGGAAACAATTCAATAACCCTTCAGAGATCAATGGCGCACACTCTGTCAGTCTGCTTTTTGTTTGCTAGGTTTTTTATAGCTTTTTCTAACAGCTGTACATGCTTGCAGGATTACATAAAATATTTGACATAAATATTGTGGACTTTTTAACCTAATGAATGTCAATTACTATAAAATCATGACAGAATGATTGCAGAGTGACAATTTTAAAGTGCACTATTGTATAATTGCAGATAAATGGTATACTGATATAGTGACATTAGCACAATGCAAGATCATTCTATTGGAAAGCAGATGGCTCTTTAGATAATGAAGTTAATGGTGCTGCTCATTATGACTTTATTATTGGTTTTATAGATCAAGCTAAAGCTGTGCTAATGTCTGCTGATCCTGTATATTTGTGCTGAATTACTTGTATTGTGTATTTATTTGAATGTGATTGGCTCATGCACTTCTATAGTGTGAGAATGTGAATTACTGTATTTTGTATTGGTTACTGGGGCACCTGACAAAATTATAATTGCAGTTTCTATATTGTCTGCATTTCATTGTATGCAAAATTACCGTGTCCTAAATTGTAGTGTGTTAAAAGTGTTCCGGTGGCCATTTCTGATGGATCTGTGCATGTTTTTGAGCTAATATTGCAGAATCACTTGGTTGTCTTCCTGTTGATGAACGTTTTCTTTTTACAGGTTACACTTATGCTACCAAATGCATATAGCATCGTTCTGAGTGACACTTTCAATTAACAGCCGTTCACTGACTCGCACGGAAATATTCCTTTCTGTCAGCGTCTGCCCCACAGGCGATTTCATGAAAATACAAGTGTACACAAACAGCTAGTGCACATGCATGTTTTGCTCTTAGTACATTTCAACCTTCAGAAAGGGTTCCTTATCTTCTTCTGTGCTGTCATGTATTAAATCAGATATCTATGTGAAGAATTACAACAAACAGCATCTGCTAAGTGAATAAATGTAAATATAATTTTTCTCACCCTTATGTTGTTCCAAACCTCTATGACTTTGGCCCTGTCCCAAATGGCACCTAAACACTCACAGTCTTCCTAGCAGTCTGTACTTCATGACGTAACGGTGAAGAAGTCTGCTGCGCCACCAGTGCACCACATTAGTTCATCGAGGGTACATATTGGTCGCAAAGGGGGCGCTCGCGAGCACCTTTCTGAAACCTTAAGTGACAAATGGGACACCCTACGGTCTCAGACACGTGCACGTGGCAGCCATTGTAAGTCTGCAAGACCAAAAGTGCATGAATTGTGCCATTTGGGACATGACCTTTCTGTATGATACCATGGCCTCTCTTTTCAATGAAGGTGCATGGGGACTAGGGATGTCAACCTTCTAAAGGACAACAAAAAAAGTCCATATGACGCATGCAGTATATTTGTAGTCTTTTGAAGTGAGTCATTATTCACTAATAATCTTTCCTTTTTAGCTGTTAAAGGTGCAGTATGTAATATTGACAGCTAGCGGTTGAAATGGGCACTGCAGTCCTATCTCAAAATATTGGTGAAGGTTGTTTCTCCCGCCCCTTCCTCCTCAGACTCGACGCTCTCGTTGGTTGCCTTTTTGAGAACATGCAACAGGAACGAGTGCAATTGACAGTGGAAGGCGACGAGTCACTGTAAGTTGATAAGTTGATTTATCCACATTTTAATATGCCTCTGGATAGAGCTTTTTAGATGGATGCTGAGGCAATACGCTGTGTTTTCCCCCAACTGGTAACCCAGGGTGTCAAAATGCTGTCGAGTATATTATCAGTGGGCCGGATCACAGAACGCACATTTCAAAGTAGAATAACTTGCTATAACATTGTTTTTCTAGAAACACGTTTCCTAAATCTCTGCAAACATGTTTTGGAATTTTTGTGCTTTAGTACAGTCAAAAAAGTTACATACAACACATTTAAACTACGGAGCCCTGCACATGAAAAAAAATGCAAGATGTTGAGGCCACGAAATGACTAATTTAAAACGAGGGAACAAATTAATACAACATAGACACAATTTACCTAAAATGGGGAAATTAGGATTAAGTTTTTAAAATATTGTGGCCACAATATTTTCTTTCAGTCTGATTTGGGTTTGTTTTTGTGAATTGGATCAAAAAATGCCTCAAAAATATGGATTATTTAGATAATGGCAGCTTTAGTTCACTATTTAAAAAAACATTAACATATTTCAATGTGAATGTTTTTGTTATACACTTTTGTTCAAAAGTTTGGGATTAGAAAGATTTTAAAAAAAGAAAGAAATAATACTTTTTTTGGTAATGATTCTGAAAATGTAGCTTTGCCATCACAGGAATAAATAATGCTTCACAATATTACTTTTTGTACTGGATTAAAAAATCTTTAAACTTTTGAACATTTGTGTATATTTATTGTTACAGGAATCAATAATGTGACGCGTTTGCACGTGTGCCTTTCTGTGACTTGCCCCGGAAGGTGGGGAAAGCACGGCACACATGCACCATGTGACCGGGATCCTACCACAGCTGCATATTCATCATGAGCAAACACACATACACACACACATACAGTACATGCACATATCTAAAGTCACTCATGCTGATCACCGCAAGATTGCACAGCTGGCCTACTTGGCACTATTCCTGGACACACATTACCATACACGTCCTGGACAGGAGAGAAAGTCGGAAGGGCATTTATTGCCATGTGTGATTGAAAGAGAGAAATAGCAGTTGTAACTGCTGCCTTTTGGTGGAACAGTATATATTGCGAAAATCTAGGCTGTATAATAATCATACATTGAATGTTAAAGCGTGTGGCGGTATATAATTTCACTTGATTGCTGTTGAGCCGATTGTTTTGAAGCTTTGCTGTTGCTGGCAAAACTGAGCCGTTGCCGTGTTGGTAGTTACCAGTCCCCTGGTGTGAAGAGATTTGTAACGCACAAAGAGAGAGAGACTGTATGTGTGTGTGTTGCTACTGTACTGCTTGTAAACTGCATCGGCTCTGCAGTAATTGACAGATTGTCGATGCGGTCATCAGGAAACTCACTGGCATGATTCAGCTGATCCCAGAGCAGATCTTACACAAACACCCGCTCCTTATCACACCACTGCAGACATCATGTGTGAGTGTGTGTTCACCTCCTTAGCTGTAGCTTAAACTGCAGCTATGAGCTCTCCACGCTTCCATCGAAAGACTAAACTCCTGCACAGGGCCCACGCCTATATGTGAGTAGAGAACTGGAAAAAAAATAGAATAATGACTGATAATGCTTTTTACGACCAGTACTCATGCAGAGTATTTTTAAGTGTCTGATATTAATATTTAACCAATATTAATAGTTTATTTGTGTTTTGTGGCACAATACTAAATTAGACTACAACAATAAAATTGTAGCATAATAATAATTTTTAGAAGTAATAGTATTGTTATTGAAACTGCAAAGTTTTATGATAATAAAAAAAAAAAAAGAAACTTGGCTGATTGGAAGTTGAAAAGTAAATATAACAGTAAACAGTTCTAAATAATATCCTTAACCAATTTTGAAATAATTTATTCATGCTTTATGGCTACAAAAATAAAAATTACAAAATTAACATTATTAAATGTAAAATATAACATTATATTTATAACATTTATAAATTATATAATGTACTTTTTGCTAAGTTGTCTTGATATTAATATATACATATATATGCTGACAACAGGAAGTGAGTCATCACAATACAGTACACCTGCTTCAGGGAGAAGGAGATACTGAAGTTTGACTTGCCTTTATACTCCTGTTCATTCTTTTTCATGCTTGTCTCTTTCTCTCTTGCTCTTTTTCTCTCTGAGTCATTCCGGGTGACTCAGTTCTTATAATTTTTGATGCCTGGCATCTCTTGTTGACAGTATGCCACACATGCCACTGTTTTTCTCTTCCATCTCTCTCTCTCTCTCTCTCTCTCTCTCTCTCTCTCTCTCTCTCTCTCTCTCTCTCTCTCTCTCTCTCTCTCTCTCTCTCTCTCTCTCTCTCTCTCTCTCTCTCTCTCTCTCTCTCTCTCTCTCTCTCTCATGCCCTCTCTCTGTTCCTCTTTCACACTCCCTCCATCGTCTCTTGTTTCTCTCGTTCTCCTGTATTCCGGCCAGATGGCTGAGTCCTGGCTGGGTTGCATATGGGCATTTGAAATGCTAATGTTGGTTAGTGTGCTAATATGTTTGTCTACACTGATCAGTTTCAGTGCCAAGATTACAGACTTGTTTTAGTCTCAAATTGTCAACAGATAAGACCGTTTCTGGCAGTTGTTGACCTAGAGCTCATTCTCCATCTCGCTCTCTCTCTCTTTTTTCCCTCTCTCAGTGTGGAGGGAGATCCTCAGTGCCCGGATACAGCTAGCTTTTCCGACAGCACCTGCAGTCAGGGCCCATACCTGGGCAACTCGGACCGCTACGGGAACATCCGAAACATTCCTGGCCCTCAGGGGCCTTCTGGGGCCACTTCAAGCCCAGCGAGCCTGGCCTGGGCGCAACGGACCCGCCACCAACCCGCCAGTCTGGCACTCCGCAAGCAAGAGGAAGAAGAGAGCAAGCGCTGCAAAGCGCTCTCTGACAGCTATGAGCTCTCAACGGACCTGCAGGACAAGAAGGTGTGGATGCATGCCTCAAGAAACACATACAGTGCATCCGGAAAGTATCCACAATGCTTCACTTTTTTCCACATTTTGTTATGTTACAGCTTTATTCCAAAATGGATCAAATTCATTATTTTTTCCCTTCACTCTACAAACAATACCCCATAATGACAACGTAGAAAAGGTTTGTTTGAAATCTTTGCAAATTCATTAAAAAGAAAAAAGAAAAATCACATGTACATAAGTATTCACAGCCTTTGCTCGGTACTTTGTTGAAGCACCTTTGGCACCAATTACAGCATTAAGTCTTTTTGCGTATGTTGGTTGGCACACCTATTTTTGGGCAGTTTCTCCCATTCTTCTTTGCAGGACCTCAAGCTCCATCAGGTTGGATGGGGAGCGTTGGTGCACATCCATTTTCAGATCTTCCAGAGATGTTCAATCTGGTTCAAGTCTGGACTCTGGCTGGGCCACTAATGGACATTCACAGAGTTGTCCCATAGCCACTCCTTACCATACAGGCCTGATTGGTGGAGTGCTGCAGAGATGGTTGTTCTTCTGGATGGTGCTCCTTCCTCCACAGAGAAACGCTGGAGCTCTGTCAGATTGATTATCGGTTTCTTGGTCACCTCCCTGACTAAGGCCCTTCTCCCCCGATCGCTCAGTTTTCTCAATGCTGCAGAAATGTTTCTGTAGTCCTCCTCAGATCTGTGCCTCGATACAATCCTATCTCAGAGGTCTACAAACAATTCCTTGAACTTCATGGCTTGGTTTGTGCTCTGACATGCACTGTTGATGTGCAAGGTGAGCTAAAAGTTGTGTTCCTTTCTAAATCATGTCCAATCAACTGAATTTACCACAGGTGGAATCCAATCAAGTTGTAGAAACATCTCAAGGATGATCAGTGGAAACAGGAGCACATGAGCTCAGTTTTGAGTGTCATGGTAAAGGCTGTGAATACTAATGTACATGTGATTTTTATTTTATTTTATTTTTATAAATTAGCAAAACTTTCAAACAAATTTCTTTCACATTGTCATTATGGGGTATTGTTTGTAGTATTGAGGAAAACTATTTAAATATTTAATCCTTTTTGGAATAAAGCTGTAACATAACAAAATGTGGAAAAAGTAAAGCGCTGTGAATGCTTTCCGGATGCACTGTATAATCCTTATGGTCATTTGTCAGCATTTAGAGTTGTGTATATTTCTAAGTATGGTTTGCTCTAAATTATTTTACTGACTAAAAATCAAAAAAAAAATTAAAACTTGGGAATCGGAAATTGGTCAATGTTGTTTTTTTCCAGATGTAATAATTAAATAAAAGATGCATTTAAATAAAAATCATACATACAAAGACTTAGGCCAAAGTATACTTCGGCCGCCCACGTCCGTGCACCATCCGTGTGCTGTAATTGGTATAACGGTCCTGATATCATAATTTAAAAAAAACTGATATTCTAGAAAAAGAAAAACTTGCTTTGTCAATATATTAGCTTTGTTTGAAAAACTTTTGAAAAAGATGTGGGAATCTTGCATAGTACAGGAATGTATCAGAAGGTTATACTATAGTCTTTTTTTATACTATGGAATTGTGTACAGTATATCATATTAATGTATAATGGTGTTTAAACAAAATCATTGTGCCATCTCCAAAACACAATACCATGTTTTAATATTTGTTTAAATATGTTAAATGTATGTTTAAATTTTATATTAAAAAGGGGGTGAAACACTCAGTTTCAGTCAATCTCATGTCAATCTTGAATACCTATAGAGTAGTATTGCATCCTTCATATCTCCGAAAAGTCTTTAGTTTTATTATATTTATAAAAGAAATATAGGCTGTACCGAGTCTTTCCGAAAAAAACCGAGCGCCTGGAGGCATATTGTGTGGGCGGAGCTAAAGAATGACGAGCACACACAAAGCGGTGACGTCCTCAAGCGTGGAGAAGAAAACGCTACCCAGATTCAACTAATACATATATGATCCAGAATCAGATCCCGAGGCTGAAATTAATTGAACAGGAGAAACAGCAACAGCAGGACGTCCGTCTCTGTGGTATGTACTGTATTTAGTGGCCTGTCAACATTTGTGTGTTTACTCGCAGTGTATGAGGACATGATTCGGTTTATGGACTATTGTATTCGACTAAACACTAGCAGTAGCAAGCAAAACGATTTTGCACGTCAGACCAGTGTAACGTTATACATAGAACAACAATGGAGTAACCGTTAGCGCATTTGAATGACGAAGCACGCTAGGTTTAAACATAAACGCTAGGTTTATGTTTGTGTGGTTTTACAATAAACAAACTGACACCTATAGTGGTCAGCTAAACAAATGTATTTAAACACACACCATAGATCGCATGCTCCATTGATAAATTAACTAACGTTATACACGATCGTGTTGTTTACTGATGTTTACTTACGCGACGATAGCCAACAACATAGACATTTGAAGCAGTTTTACTCACCACGCACGACAGTGAACCTTTATCGCTCGGACCGCTCCGTCAAAAACACACTTCTTTGGTAACTTTTGATTTCGTGAAGTCCTGTGGCCGTGTGACCGTGGAGATGCGACTGAAGCGTGATGTGACACTTCAAATCGGTTCAAATGCAGCGCTGCCTTCCCGGAATGCAGTGCTGAAGCATTGAAGTCACTTGATGTCACCCATAGGAATAAAGTGGAGCGCGGCGCCACAGAAGTGTTGCTCAGATGAGTGGATCTGAACCTGAGAGAGTGTTTATGGGTGTGCATTTCCTCTCTTGCTCTAGTCACGTGCGCGCACCCTTCTAGGAGAAGAGCCCGTACGGCCCATACAAGGACCTTCCGCTCTGTCGACGTCAAGCCGACCCATACTCGAAAAAAACTCTCCGAAACTTGTGAGAAACCGGAAGGAGTTAGCCTAGAAATCTAGACGCACCCTAGCGGCAGCAAATTTAATTTGCCCGCAAGTGTGGTCTAGCAACTCTCAATTCCTATCTGAGCTGTATTCCTCAGAATCTGGACGGCCCAATCACATCGTGTAGGTTATAGAGTCGGCGGGCGGGGCCATAATGACGACGGCCAAGTTGCGTTTGCGTGCTTCTAGTTACACAGTCTTCTAGTAAACACAGAAACTGGCAAACGGCGGCGGTCTTTTGAATCAGCTCTGCCCGCGCCTCCGGAAGACTTTGAGTTAAGCTTTCCTCTGAAAAAAGAACAAAGAGCGGCACTGAAGTCATTCTTAAAAAGGGAAGATGTGTTCGGAGTTTAGCCGAATGTTTAATCAGTCAGCGAGCTCCCCCTTCACCGTCATTGCTCCGGTTGGTGTAGCGCTATCCTATCGCGTGCAGAGGGAGTTTGAAAGACAACCGTTTTTCCCGCCCCTCGGATTGAGCCCTGTCTATGGTGAGTTTCCAGACCAAACATCTTGATGTGGGTCTGGCTTGTCAGGCTAGGAAGGAGTATTTTTGACACAGAAATACTCCATCAAACGCCCAACATTAGTTTTTGAAACTTTGTCTATGTTTAGGATGGGAATCCTAGTCTTTAACAGTGTAAAAAGCTCAGTATGCATGAAACAGCATTTCAACCCCCCTTTAATCTTCAGTTTGTCAAACACTGTCAAATTAGCTTGTTTTGTGCTGGCTTAATGTTTGTCAAAACTCTCAGCGGCAAAAACAGCCCATAGGAAAATCTACTTATCATAACATGTTTGTGTTTTAATGTGCATGGAGGCCATCTTATAAGCTTTAAACTACAGTCATGCCTCAAATGTACATAATGTCCTCTGGTCATGTTAATGGGAAGCCAAACCTCCATCGTCTCACATAACGGAAGTTGGGATTGCAGTCATGATCTAGATCGTGCTGTTATGTTTGCATATTAATACCACTGATTTCTGCATTGTGGAATTATCCACTCATGGAGGAGGGACTGAGACTTAGTCACCTAAAAATAATCACATAAACACTCAATTGAAAATACTGCTATTTACAGAAATACTGCTGATGACTATTTTTTTTTCTTTTATAATTATTGAGCAACATTTACATTAAATTGAGTCATTTCCCAGATTGTTTCAGGTTTGATTGGTAAAGCATGTAGACAGTACATTATTAGGTTTAAAGAACAATGCACCACGTCTTGTCTTTTCCATTCCCTTTTCATGCTCTCTTTCTCTCTGTTTTCCTTTTTATCAGGTGGAGATGCTGGAAAGGAAGTATGGTGGTTACTTCCTGAGCAGGCGAGCGGCTCGCACGATTCAGACAGCATTCCGGCAGTATCGCATGAACAAGAACTTTCAACGGCTGCGTAGTTCCGCCTCAGAAAGCCGAATGACTCGTCGGATCATCCTGTCAAACATGCGTTCGCAGTACTCGTTCGACGAGCGACAGCCACAGGCAATATAACAGTATAATGGTTAAAGCCTGCACTAATAGGAAAATTAAGCTTGACTGTCAGATATTTATTCTGTTTTATGTGATGTTTAGGTCATTTTAATTCCTGTTTTTAATTTTAATTATTGCTCAGGTTCAGCCCCAAATGCCCCAGCAGCAGCAAGGTCGATATACCAGCCATCACACTTCGACTCTAGGAACAGCTGGTCAAGCAGGAACCGCAGACACACAGCAGGATACTGACTCACCTGGACACTGTCCTTCAGATAGAGAGGAGTACTCGCATGCAGATGACGCCTTCAACAAACAGGTCAGAGATGAGTGAAATAGTCATTTTAATTAATTTCAGTGCAGATGACATACAGATAGGGCTCCAGACTGTGACAAAAGGGTCACATTGCAACCTTTTTTTCTGCTGGTGCAACTGAATTTTGTTAGAGGTCGCACTGGTTTACACATTCGAATCAGAATTGTCAAATCTTTCTATAGTCGACTGATAGTCGAATCATGTACGTCTGTGCGTGAATAGGTTGGGAGGGGCACGACACTAGTCAGCAGGAGGGTAAAACTATTTTTATTTTCCTTTACACACTGCACACAGCAACAACTTTTAATGAAGTGACCAAAACTGCCTGCCAACTGACAGACGAACTGACAATGGCTTTCTTATTTAGGTTTAAATAAAAGGTAATGTGGTGGATACACATTCGTAAAACCTTTTCTCATAACATTTTAAAGCCGCAATCGAAATACAGAACATCACACAAATATATAAAAGAACATTTTGATAAATAAACCTAAAAAAAATACCTGCCTAGAGAGGAAAACACTTTGAGTGCGTTTACATGCACTTTCTTAAGCCAAATGTGCCTAAAGGTGGTTGCACGCCGGATCAAAGCTCAGTGCCGCGTCTCGCGTATCTCACACCAGAGTCACACAATATAAACGTGCAAGCTTAATTTGGAATCGACTTCTGACAGAAGTGCTGCACGATGGGTGTATCTTGTAGCACAGGGTGAAATCAGTATGTACATTAACGATTTGAGGAAAATATAATATACATTTAATAAAAAAAACCTTAAAATGGCCCTCTTTGGCTCGGCAGGATTTTAAACGAGATCGGTGGTCGAATCCGGCTCTGTATATCGATGCATCGAATCTTCGACTATTCGGGGTCACCCCTACTGTTTTCATTACAATGGTAAAGTGTACATTTCTTTCTTTGCTGCAAATATGCCAAACTACATGAGCCGACCTCTACCTGTTCGCTATCAGTATCGTTCAACAACTGGTTCATTTAGTTTCCTTAACAAACGACATGTACCAGTTTGTTCAATTTGTTCACGAACGAGATCTCTCATTTATACTCAAAGCATCTTGGTCAGTAAAGTATTCGTTCACAGAATTCAACAAATCACATGCTCCATCACATCTCATACTCGAATGCTATTGGCTCAAGATTTTGTCATTCTTTGACAGAATTAAACAGTCCACAAGCTGCACATGCACTTGCTGCTAATAGCGCCACGCTTTTGTAGAGGGAAGAATTTCATTGAATGAGAAATATTAGTCAATGGGCTACGTGAACGAGAACGATTTGTTCACCTAAAAAGATTTGTTCAAAAAGAACGGTTTGTGCACGAATGTAACTGTGGTGAGGTAGTCGAGCGAGAGACGTGCAAGGAGCGATCGAGACCGGTACATGATTGAAGATGAGAGAACTCGTGACCTGTGCCAGGTGACGTTCACCTTCAATCACATACTGGTCTTGCTCACTCCTCCCGCCTCTCTCGTTCGACTACCTCGCCACAGTAACATCACTAGAAGCGGAGCTAACTGATAGATTAAACTTTTGCCGTATCCGGTCGGCAAAACACAGGACAAATCTTCCTTTTTTAAGAATGACTTCACTGCCGTTCTTTGTTCTCTTCTCAAAGAAAAGCTTAACTCCAAGTCTTCTAGAGTCACGGCCAAAGCCGTTTCGAAAGGCCATTTTTCGCCAGCTTCTTTGTTTTCAAGTAGCACGCGGAACCGTCACAACTATGCCGTCATTATGTTAAGCCCGCCCACCAACTCTATACACAGTTTGATTGGCCTGACCAAAGTTTGGTTTTTCCAGCTCGTAAGCCAACAGAGAGTTGCTAGATACCCTGCCAAATTAAATTTGCTATCCACTAGGGTGCGTCTAGATTTCTAGGCTAGCAAAAAAGCACTTTTATTTGAAAAATAAAATAAAACACATGAAATTACTGCTATATAACCAGTAAGGTCACAAAGTATCATGAAACAAAAAACTTCTATCAAATTGTGTCTGAATTACACTGAAAACAAGTAAAGAGTGCTCCTTTTAGTTCAGTATGGTACTATAGAAGAACAAAAGCAGATTTATTAAGAGTGGAATATATCAATTTTCCTTATACAAATTAGTTTTTTGCACATTTAATTAGTTGTTAAAAAATTATGCATATCAATTCAAGCTCACTGTTTCACTGTTAAATTTCCAATAAACATGTACTGTTATTAGTAACTACACTTATTAACAAAACAATGCAAAACAATTGTAATTAACTTAATGATACATTTTCCTCCAGAACCGCTAAATCCTAGTGGTGCTGGTGCCACTGCTCTCAAAATTATACTTTTTCAAAACAATCCACAGCATTACACTGAGATAACATTTGGTTTACTTGTCAATTAACACAACATTACAAAGTAGCTAATTAAAGAGGCAATCTCCCTATAGCCTGAATTAAAAGCTTTTATTAATGGAGAAACAGAAAGAATAATTGTTCTGGGCCTTATTTCAGATTTTATTAACTAATATGAGTGGATTTAAATATGGTAAAATGGCTACTGGTTAAATTAGGCAAAATATTAGAAATGCACAATTTATCAATCAATCAATCAAATTTATTTATATAGCGCTTTTACAATGATGGTTGTTTCAAAGCAGCTTCACAGTGTTAAACAGGACAATATTGCAACAAAATTTGATTTGGAGGAATTTAAAATTCTGGTTGATACTGATTTTCTGACTGTGACTTTTTTTATGGCCAATTAACGATAAATAGTGATATTCCATACTATTTTGTTAAGTTAATTAAAAATTTAAAATAAAAAAACACTGAAAGCTATAGTAATTTATATCCTTACATTTTAAAATATATTAAAACAGAAAACAGTTTTATGTATTATTTGAAATGAAATACTGTGTGTGCATACATATTAGGCAACCCAGTATTCTGATTATGTTGTCTTTCAATCACATTTTACCACTTCCAAACCACATCAATCTTAATTAATTCTATTAATTTTACATACATTCATTTATGAGTTATATATTGTTGTTAATGAGGGCTGGAAGTGAAAATGCCTTGTATACTGCAGATGTGGTTTTCATTTACATGTAAATGGGCCAAAAAAGAGATTTAACTCACACTGAAAAATTAACAATTATTAAATGACCATGAGAGAATTGGAATTCTACACTTCAGCTTGTGGGAGTCATGTTTCAGGATTCCTTGTCTTAGCAAAGTCTCTGAGACTCTGACACCTTGTACTTCTGGAGACTCCTGCTAGTTTCCAATTTGGAAAATGGTGTCACTGGAGACTAAGAATTAAAGCAAATAATTTTTTGTGAAACCACCAAAAACTCATTAACAACTTTTTTCTTCTCAGACAGTTTTTTGTTACCCTGCTGATCCAATGAGCATTTTGCTGACCATTATCAAGCATTAATTAAAAAAATTATATAGCACTGCATCATAAGTTAACTTTTCAGTGCGAGTTGAATCTCTTTTTTGTTGTTGCCTATTTTACCTGTAGAAAAATAACTGGCTAATAATTATGCACATCCTAATACAAGGCTTTTTTCACTGTAAGCCCTCGTGCCACAAGATCTTGCGAGACTATAATGTGACTAGATTTCTCATTGAGTTGAAAAGCTGTCTCGCTTTATATTGTCATTGCGGAGTGTGAGGGTGAAGTTAGATAACTAACTGCGTCCAAATTCGCCTACTTATACTGCGATCTAAAAGTATGTACTCTTAGCTCTGGAGCTTGAAGAAAGAAGTGGTCTCTATTTGCACTTTGAATATTGAGAATATTGAGTACTGAGTATATGTCAAAAGTTGTAGAAGCTCATAAATGATGTGCAGTTCTAAGGTCTGAAGAGACAATCAAAAAAGAAGCCAGTCAGTTGAGTTTATGCAAAACCTTCTTCAGTGAGTGTTGTTGTCTTCATAATTCATACTCAGAAGGTAGAACTGAAATGACATTCATTACAAGATTATGAGTTAAAAGTTAAAACATTTCAAATGCACCTGAAGACTATTTGTCTAGTCATGTATTTCATCTTTTTTTTTAGGATTTCTTTTACTATGTAAAAATCTTGTCTCCTCCTCGTGAGATAAGTGTCTCGTCACACACCTAGTAATTAAGATTGATAGGGTTTTCAGTTTGTAAAATGTGCTTGGAAAAAATATATGATCAGAATATCAACTTGCTTAAAAATATGCGCACACTGTAATTTACAATATTACCGTTTTTACTGTATTTTTGGTCAAATAAAGGCAGCCAGAGTGAGCATTAGAGACATTTCAAAATTCCCAAAAAGCCCCCAGACATTTGAACATTAGTATAAATGTATGTGTGTTTTCTCTCTCAGGTGACCTCTCTGGCTGACTCTATGGACGACACTCTTACTTGTCAGTCAGGCCGAGGAGACTCTCAGGATGGTGGCGGGGGAGGCGGCGAGGAGAGCGAGGATTTCGGCGAGTGTGTGTGGAGCAACAAACCTACCTCGCGTAGGGGGGTCTTGGGGGAGCAAGAGCGTCTAGGGGTCATGCACGAGGACAGCACAGCCACCTCGTACAGCGACGTCACGCTTTATATGGATGACGGCATGCCATGTTCTCCAATATCTATTGAGCGTGTTCCGTCTAGCACAGACACAGAGTACTGGGGGGTCAGCAGCGGGGTTGGAGGTCGCGAAGACAGCCGGGATACGGAGGGTGTTGGGAGCAGTAACAGCCGACGGAGCACGCCGTGCACTGAATGCAGAGATTTCCGCTTGCGTGGGTCACACCTTCCTGTTCTCACCATAGAGCCGCCTAGCGACAGCTCCGTTGATATGAGCGACCGTTCAGATCGAGGCTCCCTCAGCAGACAGCTACTTTACGAGCAGGAGCCTACGACTGCTGGATCACCTCAAGGGACTCTCAAACACAACCCTGCACCTCGCACTCCAAATCCCTGCGCGGCACAGGGCCAGACGCGACCGACGGGTCGCCCCATTCCATCCCCTTTGCCTACACACTTACCACACCACGCTATGATGCACCACCATCACCACCCACATCTTCACCATCCATTGCACCATCACCCTTTGCCACACATCCATCACCCTTACCCAGACCCCACGTCTCCCTCACCCACCCAAACTCCGCTCACACCTCTGTCTTCCTCATCCTCTGCACCCCTGCCCCCTACTGGCCTGGAGCACTCGGATGGGGACAACGACTCCCTGAATTCCACCACCAACTCCAACGAGACCATCAACTGCAGCTCAGGCTCTTCGTCTAGGGACAGTCTAAGGGAACCATTGCCTCCTCTAGGAAAACAGACCTATCAGAGAGAGAGCAGGCATAGCTGGGACTCGCCTGCCTTCAACAATGACGTGGTGCAGAGAAGGCATTACCGCATCGGACTCAACCTCTTCAACAAGTAGGAGATGTTATTATTAAGATATATAATAATTAATGTTAATTAATTATTTAAAATGTAATACAATTATTTAGAACGTTCAGTTTTCTACAATTAAACATTCTGGATCATATTGCCACTGATCTATATAAATGACTGGATTGCTCATGACGTTCTAAACTGCTATCAGGAGGTGAAGCCACCGGAAGTGTTCGAGCGGCCATCTTACTATTCCCTACCAACAGAGGGCATCAAACTGCCAAAACATTGACCTAAAATCACCAGATTCTCAGCATCTCAGTCTCACAGGATTAGTTTTAACTAAGATATATGTATGTAAATTAATAGTTAACAATTATGGTCTTTTCAGAGAGGATGAGTTATATATTAAAATCGTTAATGTGGGTGTGTCTACTGCACACTGCCGAAACAGGTAACTGAGGTATATTACTTTATGTATATAATTATGGAGGAAATATTTAACATTAACATCTATTTGTGTTTAGCTGCAGACGTACTGCTTATACAATACATATTAATACAAGCCTTTGTTACTATTTTGCACTCTATTGTATTACAATTCAAAGTGTGCCATGCATCATCTTGGTAATAAAGCAGTCAGCGTCTGAATAAGTTATGATGCTTGTTTTTTATTTCCTTATTGTGCAACATCTATTTTAGACTAAAGACAGCACAAATGTATGGCATTTACAGTTTCCATATGAGTAAAGTGTTAGGTATGTTGTGAATGTGTTGTTGACTTCATTATTAATTTAACCATTCATTCATTAATTTAATCATCATTTAAATCATTAACTGCTTCGAAATGCATGCTGTTAACTAAATAATTGCAGTTAGTCTACTGTATGAATAAAAATGAAACAATGCGATTTCAGGTTACAAGGCATAAATATTATTTCGATTTCAGAATGCGTGCACTTTGATTTTTGTAAAACATACGCTGAAGTGTCTCATCCACCTGCTGAGCTGATGTTCACTATTATAATGAATATGAAGGTAACTTTTTAATAAGCATGGGGATATTCCCGACTTTAAAACAAATAACCATTTCCCTGTTCAGGGCTTTTGTGCTGTAAGAATGTACAAATAGACTTCATATATTAAAACAGTGTCTCCTTAGGCAATGTTTTCATACTAAAATAATATAATTTTCTATTGATTCAATTCACGTGTGAGCTTACTAGGGAATACCAATATGGCGGTGCGCAGCTTCACTTTTTATGATGTCATGAGCAGTCCAGTTCTCTAAATAGATTAATGCATATTACTTGAGCAACTATATATATTTTTTAATGTATTACTATGAGAACTTTTGAACTGTAAAAAATAAATAAATAAATAATGGGGGGAAAATGGCAACTAATGTTACAATTTTCATGTAAGCAGTAACCTTAAAACTTTGATGTTAAAAACATTTTAAAGGACAGATATTTTCAATTGGCCATCTACAGATTTCTCCTCCATGTGGTTTATCACACCTGTCATATTTTATTTTTATATCCTAATATTAAGGAGATGACAAGTCCAGAGTAATTTCTCTGAACCTTTTCTGACTTAATACCTGTTAAAATCACAGATGATTTATGAGAGTATGGTGTTATTTTAACATGTCCCTCTATTATAAATCATAGAGAATTGATAATAAAAGGTAACTGTAACATTTTATGAATCAAGATTGACGTGTTATGAATCTTTTAGCGCCTGGGGACCTTGCAGCAGGTTCCTTTTGAAGACAAATGCTGAGGAGGAAATGAAACTGCAATCAAATGGATTTTAAGATCAATTAAAGGGGAAAAAAATTTAAATGGGAGCCTAAATGATAGAAATCTGATTTAATTTCGGCTCCGGTGTCCATACATCTGTCTACTGTCAGGCTATTGTTAAAGGGTTAGTTCACCCAAAAAGGAAATTGATGTCATTAATGACTCACACTAATGTCGTTCCACACCCGTAAGACCCCGGTCATCTTTGGAACACAGTTTAAGATATTTTATATTTTAGTCCCAGAGCATATGCAGTCTATGCCCACTTTACTGTCCATATCCAGAAAGCTGTCAATGATTAATGATTCAGATCGCCAATGTCACGTGATTTCAGCAGTTCGGATCGTGTGTCGAACTCCCAAACTGCTGAAATCCTAATCATTGATCGATTCACTGATTCATGGCCATTTGAATCTTTATTTGAGGAACACAGAAGAGAAGACATTGCTGAATAAAGTTGTAGTTTTTGTTATTTTTGGACCAAAATGTGTTTTCGATGCTTCAAGAGATTCTAATCAACCAACTGATGTCACATATGGACTACTTTGATGATGTTTTTATTCCCTTTCTGGACATGGACAGTAAAGTGGGCATAGACTGCATATGCTCTGGGACTTAAATATCTTAATAGTTCCGAAGATGAACAGCGGTCTTACGGGTGTGGAACGAAATTAGGTCATTAATGACATAAATTTCATTTTTGGGTGAAGTAACCCTTTAATATGCACTTTTTTGTCTTTATTTCAGTTTATCGCAGATTTACTCAAATTAATCCTATGCTATCTGTTTATTCCTTACTCTCCCTGTGTTTTTCTCTCCGTGTCTTTCAGGAAACCAGAGAAGGGGATCCAGTATTTAATAGAGAGGGGTTTTGTATCAGACACACCTGTGGGCATTGCACGCTTTATCCTGGAGAGGAAAGGCCTGAGTAGACAGATGATTGGGGAGTTTCTGGGAAATCGACAAAAACAGTTCAACAAGGATGTGTTGGAGTAAGTAATGCTGTTTTTTTCAGACCCAGATTGTGGCAAAGTATCCATATGCTGTTCACACCAGCCTGGAGGCAAACAGAAGACAGACACTGGCTAAAAATATAAACAAATACATGTTGACAGATAAATTTGGATCTTTGTCGATTCTTTCTCAGCTGTGTGTTGGATGAGATGGATTTCTCGGGTATGGATCTGGATGATGCCCTGAGGAAGTTTCAGGCTCAGATTAAGGTTCAGGGGGAAGCCCAGAAGGTGGAGAGACTGGTAGAGGCCTTCAGGTAGCCTTTACTCTCATCACACCCTGTGCTCTTTTATCTGCATTTTGTAGTTCCGGATGAGTATCGCCTTCTTTCTTTCTTGCAGTCAGAGATACTGCGTGTGTAACCCTGCGCTCGTCCGCCAGTTTCAGAACCCAGACACTATCTTCATCCTGGCATTTGCCATCATCCTCCTCAACACTGACATGTACAGCCCTAACGTCAAAGCTGAGAGGAAGATGAAGCTGGAGGATTTTATCAAGAACCTTAGAGGTTGATCCGCTCCATCTATCCATTAGTTGTAGAACGTCTTTAGCTAAATCAGATTTTTCAGCTGTTTTTATGTTCATTGTCTCATTCGTTTTCAATCTCTTTTTCATTGACAGGAGTGGATAATGGACAGGACATTCCAAGGGATATGTTAGTGGGCATCTACCAGCGCATTCAGAAATGGGAACTCAGGACAAACGATGACCACGTGTCTCAAGTGCAGGCTGTAGAGAGAGTCATCGTAGGCAAGAAACCTGTGAGTCAAACCATGTGATTCACTCATGCATGTCATATTTGTGGTTGAAACATCATATTGTTGTAAAATTTGTAGTTAAAAGGAAATTTTTTCAGTTTGTTTGTGTCATTTAGCATGAGACAAACCAAGTGGTATTTTGATGCATGTATGTGTGTGCAGGTTCTTTCTCTGCCACATCGCAGGCTAGTGTGCTGTTGTCAGCTGTATGAAGTCCCTGACCCCAATCGACCACAGCGGAGTGGAGTTCACCAGCGGGAGGTCTTTCTCTTTAATGACCTGCTAGTGGTAAGTCTTCACTCAGCACATATTGGTCTAATTACTACTAGAAGATGTAGAGGAAAAATACTCCCTTTGTTTTATATAAGTCATGTACACTTACAATAAGTATATAATAGTAAAAATTTTACATTGAAAAATGTTTACAGGATGTATAGGCCTACAGTTTTCAAAAAACATAAAAATTAAAATTAAAATTAAATCTATATTTATTTTATTTATTTTATTTTATTTTATTTAAATTTACATTTATACATGAGGAACAGGATGAACTGCCAGACCCCTTAAAATGACCTCCAGCAGGCCACTGGTATAAATGTCTCTGACCAAACAATCAGAAACAGACTTCATGAGGGCCCGACATCCTCTAGTGGGCCCTGTGCTCACAGCCTGGCACCATGGAGCTTGATTGGCATTTGCCATTGAACACCAGAATTGGCAGGTCTGCCACTGGTGCCCTGTGCTTTTCACAAATGAGAACAGGTTCACCCTGAGCACACGTAACAGTCAAGAAAGGGTCTGAAGAAGCCATGGAGAACGTTATGCTGCCTGTAACATCGTTCAGCAGGGGAGTCTTGGGAGGCATATCCATGGAGGGACGCACAAACCTTTACAGGCGGGACAATAGCACTCTGACAGCCATTAGGTATCGCAATGAAATCCTTGGAACCATTGTAAGATCCTATGCTGGTGCAGTGGGTCCTGAGTTCCCCATGGTGCACAACAATGTCTCATGTGGCAAGAGTATGCAGGCAGTTTCTGGAGGAGGAAGGAATTGATAACGTCGAATGGCCACCACGCTTACCTGACCTAAATCCAATAGAACACCTCTGGGACATTGTGTTCCTGTCCATCCGACAGCGCTAGGTTGCACCTCAGACTATCCAGGAGCTCAGTGATGCCCATGTCCAGATCTGGGAGGAAATACCCCAGGACACCATCCGTTGTCTCATTAGTGTGCCCTGACATTGTCAGGCATGCATACAAGCATGTGGGGGCCATACAAACTACTGAGTACCATTTTGAGTTGCTGCAATGAAATTTCAGCAAAATGGACTAGCCTGCAGCATTTTTTTTTTTTTTTGCTTTGATTTTCAGGGTGTCTTTGAATTCAGTCTTCTGTAGGTTGATCACTTTCATTTCCATCAAACGATGTGGCATCCTTTTGTTCATATCACATTACCTAGTCCATATTAGTATAGATATCCAGCATGCTATTTTCCCCATTGAGATCTGAGATCTGAAAGTGTATATAGAATATCAGTACATTTCAGATTTTAGTTTTTCAAAGAAAAACTTTTTTTTTGTTTTATTTCTCCATATCTATCAATCTCAGCAGGTTTGTAAAATAGTTTGCCAGGTTAACTTTGGTAAATGAAAACCCTACTTAAAGAGTTTGTTCCACATTATAAACAAGACAGTTTTATGCAATATGAGAAGGAAGAAAGACCATTCTGAGAATGAAAAGCATGAAATGGTGCAATGTTATGCAAAAGGCATAAAACATTTAATACTGTGTGAAAACTGAATGGAGCTTATCAAACTATCATAAGATTTGTGATTAATTTATAGCACTACATCAGAACTCGGTCAGATTAAGGCTTATTAAGGAAAGTTTCATTAAAAAAATATATTGTATTAAAAGGACAGCTATAAAAAAAAAACACTTGAACAGCAAACAGGTATTTGGTATTTGAAGCTGCTGGTGTCTCTGGGTTCTCAAAAACCTCTCCATGCAGGCTGGCAATTTTGTGTAAAGTTGCATATTCAGTCAAGTGTATCCAAGCATTATACATGTATGTATAATGATCATAACTACATCATAACATCCCTTCTGTTCCCTGCTGCAGGTAACAAAGATTTTTCAGAAGAAGAAGACGTCTGTGACGTACAGTTTCAGACAGTCCTTTCCCTTGGTGGAGATGCAGGTTCATATGTTCCAGAACTCCTGTAAGTATATTCATCCATCCATCTGTCTCACCATCTGTCCCTCCTTCTTTATTTATACTATCATTCCATTCCAGCTCGTTTACACACTCTGCTCTCATCCATTCCATCTCAGCTCGGTGCGATCTCATTACTCTTTCCTTGCTTTCATGTAGGTGGTGTTTTGATTTCTTACCAGTATATGACAGAGAAAAAGACATCCTCATGCCATCACCTCGATTGTGGCTATTTTGTTGATTCTGAGAACATCTGTTCTCTATTTATCTTAATCATTATTTGTTTTGGACTTTTGGAATATCTAAACATTCTTAAAAGAAGATACATTAGCTTAGGGTAAAATTTCATAAGATTAAGACAATCCTATTCAAATTAAATGTATTTTTCTTACCCCATTGGTCAGTTGTTTTTTTATTGTTTTAAACTTAAACCTTTCTATGTTTTGTTAGATTTATGCTTAAAGAAAAAACAAAAAGTGTAAGAAAAACGATTTACATATAATTTTGATAGTACACATTTATTTAGTTTTATGGTTGTTAATTTTTTTTTTTGCTAGAATACAAAGGTTATCCAAAAAAATGTTGTTGAATGTGTAAGGAACCTGGCTTTTTCTGGGGTTCATTTTAGAACAGTTCATGAGTATATCTGTGGACTTTTGTCAAAATGAGAGATCTATAACTAATTAAATGAGGCACAGCACATGCCTCTTTATCTGGGTCTCTCTTTAATTGACTGCATTTACCCTCTATCTCTGTCCCTCTCTCTCTCAGACTATGCTCACGGTATCAGACTGACATCAGCAATGCCTGGCAGTGAGCGTAAGGTTTTGATTGTGTTTAACGCGCCGAGCCAGCAGGACCGAACGCGTTTCACCAGCGACCTACGTGAGAGCGTCGCTGAGGTCCAGGATATGGAGAAATACCGCGTAGAGTGTAAGAAATCCTTTTAAATGATCTGTTCTTTTACACTTGACAGATAAAAAGCATGGGGTTATTTTCTTATTTGCAAACTGAAATTTCAGAAATGTGCTGTGTGGCTGATACATTATTTATTATGGTTAATGTTCATCTTGGTAATTGTCAGTTTTGCTAGCATTAACCCCTTATCTCTCTTCTCCGTAGCTGAGTTAGAGAAGCAGAAAGGTGTGATGCGTCCAGGGCTCATGAGTGGAGATGTGGGCGGGGTTGGCGGAATGAAGACTGAGGCTGTGAACGGCACTCTGGGAAGGCCCAGTCTGGATGACACGTACGCAGCAGGGGAGGGGCTTAAACGAACCGCACTTAGCTCCTCACTGAGAGACCTCTCTGAGACAGGTACAACACGCATTCACACAACAAACTCCCTTCTGTTTCAACTAGGCTCTCAAAAAATGCAAGACAAATTAGCACATTTGATTATCCTTCCTGGAATTCTGTGGACTGTAGAGCATAAACAAGAATTTATAACTCCACCACAGTTTTATCATGAATGCCATACTGTAACAGTTGTGGAGTGCTGAACTTCTGTTATGAAGTACAGCTTGACAGACAGTGCCCTCTAATGGCACATTATGTCTTTGCATACTGTTTTCAATCTAGCGGCTGTATTTTGAATGTCAAATTGCTATTTTTTGCTGTGATTAGAATGTGCACTGTCTAAGTAAACTGTGCAAACAGTTCTATGCAAACTGTCTGTATGCATAGAATACAGAGATGATACATTTGTTCAAATGTGCATTAAACATCGGAAAAGACTGTGTAAGGGACGTGACATCAAGCCGACAGTCGGCCAACGGTGAGCGTCTGTCAGGCTAGTTTTTGTGGTCTGTTGTACACACTGCGCTGTAGGTGAGAAAGATCAGTGCACAAGAATAATAGTGAAAGTGATGAAATCAAAAAAGTCAAGATGGCATAGACACAAGGCTGTTCTAATTTTATGTCATCTTACATGAGCATTCCTGTAGTCCTTATGGTCTGGTGTTCAAGCCCAGCTTTTGTCCCAGACACCAAAGACACTGGTGTGTCACGGCCTTAATACCGTATCACACAATGCACAATGCGATTATCTTGACTTTGGTCACCTATTTCCATGAAGTTAAAGCTGCCAAAATGTTTGGAATATTTTTATTTTCTCAAGTGTTCATTCCTTCATTGTTTGATCAGGCTGCCAAGAGTTAAAGGGTCACTTCACCATTTTTAAAAAAAATAGGGCTTATTCAGTGGGCTTGTCTCAGTGCATGCATTGTTTTAGTTTGGCAGGGTCGCCGCTAGCTTAACGGAATGTAATGTGGTCATGTGACGTACTACTCTTTTATATGGTTTCTGAACACAGCCATGTAGAGTTCAGTGGCGTGAAGTTTATTTTGTCAGTAGACATTTGCGTAAACAAATTTGTAGACATTGTTTGTTGTAAATGGATCATCCAGGGTCAAAAAAAAGGTTTTTTGGGGGAAAAATTCTCCATGACCCTGACCTTGCTGTGCTTGGTTGGGTGCAGGAAAGCGAGGCCGTAGAAACAGCGTTGGCTCTTTGGATAGTACCATTGAAGTAAGTTGGACAGATCTACTAACTGCTCGTAATCACGTTGAAATGGATCTTGTGTTCTTGTGTTGCGGCTTTGTTAAGTGCATGAGTCCTCTGTACTGTATTTAACAAAAACGGCGTTGCATGAATTTGTGGTTATTGTGTGATGAAGTGCAGCATGTTTTATTCTGTATTGTGTAAAAACAGTAATCTGTGTTTGCTTTGCATGCAGCATGTCTAATAGGTTATCCCTGGTGCATTGACTAAATACTACTAACAATTGCTCTGGTAAAATAATGCCTCAATCAGTGTTCCTTCTGTTTTAAAGGTTTAGATACATGTTTTGAATGAGTAAAATAAGTGAGGTGCTCTAATAAGGAAGCTTTAGTTTGTTATATAGTCGATCATCACAAACATCTGACTGCATTGTGGTTTGTTTAATGTGATATTGACATTTCTAACTTTTGCAAGATGTTTGAGGATGTTTATATTTAATGCTGAAAGGCTTTTTGGTTTTTGCTGTCCAGAAAATAGGTGTACAGTGTGGATGTACTTTATGTCTCAAGCTACATTATAGTCTTGCTTGTAATTAAATTTATGCATGTCCTGATATTAAAATTCTGGCTAACGCAGACAAGCCAATAATTATTTAATATATTATGAATTCTATAAAGTATTAAAGCAATTAAAATATAATATGTATACATTTATAGAGAATACATTTTAGATGCTACAAGTGAATTCAATCATAATGTTTGCTAAAGATTAACAATACATTAAAAGTGTTTTTAAGTATTCAGTAAATGTAGTCTTTAATCTTGTAAAATCTAAAAATAAATAATATTTTATACTGTACGTTAAGGGTTGTCAAATGTACCAGTACTGATTTTTTTTTTTAAGTGACAAAACCAGCCTTTCGGCAGGTGTAAGCAAGCACTATGTGAAGCGCGTCAAAGGTTTCTATTTACAACATGTTTTTGAAGCCTTGATTATTGTAGCCAATCACAGACATATCTCTGAGTGCTTGAATGCAATGGCCAATCAGAATCCTTGCAACACTGCTCAAAACGTCTCAGGTTACTCACGTAATCTATGTTCTCTGAATAGGGAACGAGACGCTGCGTAATGACAAATATGGGGTACGCCCATGGGCGTGCCAATTGTGTGAAGCCCTTATAGAATCACGCCAATTCATTGGCCGATGGCGCAGTGCCGCCCCTCTAGCTCATCACCTTTGAGCTATACTGGCATGCGCGCCAACTTCTCCCTACTTCTCTGCCGAGCAAGACGGCTTGTCGGCAGTGCGGGGAGCTTGGCAGCGTGCGCAGTGTCTCGTTCTCTATTCAGAGAACAGGTTACGTGATTAACCTGAGACGTTCTCTTTCATAGGTTCACTTCGACGCTGCTAATGACGCATATGGGGAACGGTATACCACACAGGCCAAGCTAAATCGCTGCCACATCTGACACGAACGTCAGGTAGACCTGTACGGCTGGATTAAGCTGACAGAACATGCAAACCCGGAGCCATGTCAAGATTTAAACTATAAAATTTAGACACCTCTAATAGAGCATGCTCTTATGCCCAGAGGTGAAGGAACTCTGCGCACCTCATAAGCTAAAGAGATAGCCTTCGTCACCCAATGTGAAATGCTCTACTTCGATGTGGCAAGCCCATGGCTGCCGGCTCCGAAACACACAAACAACAAGTTAGACTCCCTCCAACCACCTGAATGGTCAACATACAGCTTCAATGCCCTAACCGGGCAGAGCAAATGTAACCTCTCGTCCTCCGAAGACGCAAAAGGCGGAGGGTGGAAAGAATGGAGGATGGTGACCTGCAAACGGAAGGATGTGGACAAAACCTTGGGCACATAACCCAGCCTGGGTCACAGAGAGACCTAACTAGGCCGGGAGCAAAACCCAAGCAAGCCTAGCTAACAGAGAGGGCTTGCAAATCCCCCACTTGCTTAAAGAAGTTAGAGCCAATAAAAGAGCAACTTTTAAGAGTCAGAACCTGCTTCGGAGCTGACTCCAGTGGTTCAAAGGGAGCACTCGTCAAACCCTCCAGGACAAAAAAAAGTCCCAAGAGGGTACACCAGGGGAGCAAACTGGCCTGAGGCGCTTGACCCCTCTCATAAAAGATGAGACTAAGAAGGCTTCCAAAATGGGTCTCATCCAACTCCCTGTGAGCGGCGATAGCCGCTACATACACTCTGAGAATAGTAGCCGCCACCCCGGCTGCAAACTTCTCCTGCAGAAACTCCAGAACTGAACCAATATGGCAGTCGACTGGACTTCTACTGTGGGCCGAACACCATGCCTGAAAAACCTCCCACTTGGAAGAGTAAGCTTCCTCGTAGAGGGGGCTATGCAATTAGCGATGGTCTCCTGCACATCTGCTGGTAGACCGGCACTTAAGACTGATGGCCCCTGGTAGGCCACACCCACAGTTTCCAGATCTCGGGACGAGGATTTTAGAAGATTGGCCTCGCTCTCTCTCACTCACAAAACCGCAGGAATCAGCTTGATGGGTGGGATTGCATAGAGCTTCAACCTCTGCCAGGGGTGAGCGAACGCAACCACTCCCAACGGCGCAGGAGGACTTAGAGAGAACCAAAGCAGGCATTGGGACACTATCGACACAAACCACTCCCCTGCACGAACCTGGGCAATGTTTTATAGACTTCAGTGTCCACATCTTGAACCTCCCTCTGACGAGGGAAAAGTTCAGACATCGGAAGTCTAATATGGGCCGCAGACCGCCGTCCTTCTTGGAAACCAAGAAGTAATGGCTGAAAAATCCTCGCTCTACGTCCGTAGGTGGGACTTCCTCTATCACTCCCTTGTTAGAAGGGAGGACAGCTCCTCCTGTAGAACAGAAGCCTCTGGAGCACTGTTTTTTTTTTTACAGTATGGAGGACCCCACTGAACAGGGGCGGGTTGCAGCAAAACTGAAGTGTGTAGCCCAGCTGAATCGTGCAAAGCACCAAGGGTGACACTCCTGGAAAAACGTTTCCACTCCTGGACGAAATGAGAAGAGAAGTAGTGAAGTGTAATGCAGTTGGCATACCTGATTAGGGTGCCGAACTGGGACTCCGTGGATCGTCCGGCCGCAACGGATAGCCAACTGCGTCCATATGCGGCGAGGAGGCTGCGATGACCTGAGTGGGAAACGTAAGGTCCACTGACCGCTGGAGAGAATGAGCCGTGTCACCTAGAAAATGGGTAGTGGAAATGTGATCCGATGGACTCAGGGGGAGAAAGCCTAAAGCGTCTCCATTCCCTGGCGTGGGGGTGGCGAGAGGTTGAGCTGACCTCGCCGGGAAGAAACGGTCTCACATGCTTCCGGGCTGGGGAACAAATAGTTTTGTGCGCGCATACAAGCAAAAAAACTTCGCTAAGCATGCGCATTCGGGAAAGGGAGTGAGAGAAGGGAAATAGCCCCCTCACACTCGATGTCCTAGAGCGAAACATCCGAAACCCAGGCCGCGGTCGAGGGAGGCCTAGCCACCTCGGGCGCGCGGCGAGGGAATCAAACGGTTTTAAAATACCTCTTCAAGAGGGAGTACATAGCGACATTGGCATTTCAATGTACCCTGAGCCGCCTCACGTGCGTGGGCAGGCCCATATACATAATATATAAAATAATATTTAATGTATCACTTACCATGCAGGTCATCGCTCGAGTAGAGCGAGTGCACGGCGGGGCAACAACGAAACTCCCTCATATACTTCACCAGTTAGGAGAACAAAGTTACGCCATCCGTGGCTGTTGAAATAATGAAAGAAAGATGCTTAAATCCAGTTTTTAAGGGCCAGATAAATCGCACGAAGGGTGCGTGCCAGTATACCTCAAAGGTGATGAGCTAGAGGGGCGGCGCTGCGCCATCAGCCAATGAATTGGCGTGATTCTATAAGGGCTTCAGACAATCGGCCCATGGGCGTACCCCATATGCGTCATAACGCAGCGTCGAAGTGAACCTATGAAAGAGAACACACTAGAGTTTTCGTTCAACGCGCTTTAAAGTTCTGCACACTCGCAAATCCTTTCATTATTACCAAAAAGTGTAGATCTCTGTGATTGACAGCTTCAAGGATTAAAAAGGGAGTGCTCTTTGCTCGCTTTCTGTGTACAATTTGAATAAAAGTTTTGTTTTTCATGCTGCTCAGTACACTGCACATTTTTAGAATTTACAACTATATTTAGTGACAGTGATATAACCATAGCAACAGAAGAGACAAAACAATCTGATAGTGTATGTCAAAATATATGTGCATTAAGTCTTAGTGTAAATGTAAACTAAAATACCTGCCACTTGTTCTATCTAATGTGTATGTTTCTTTGTCCCTCTTTTTATAAGCAATGTTTTTATTTGAAGACTACATGCAGTTTACATGTATTTACTAAAATACTACTTATTTACTAATTATTAAAACATATATTATTTGTATTTTCAAATAATTAAATAAATAGTAAATAGTGTTTTTAATCATGTTCGCTATGGTATGGAAAATGGTACAGCGAACCGTGATTTTTTTTTTACTGTTATTGGTACCGACTACTGGAATTTTTGATGACAACCCTACTGTACATTATGACAGTAAAATCCCTTGTTTTAGTGGGAGGTTTATTGTTTTTAGAATTTTTTTATAGCATTTTAATATCTGGTATTTAGTGGTACTGCTATAACATAAATCATTTTTGCTTTTACATCATGGCCAGAATTTTAATGTCGGTGTATCCCTGAAAAGAGCATGTTATTTATTTAACAAAGTAACTGAGTCATGTCTGTCATGTGTTGGTCCCAGCACTGTCCATCCTCTGAGATTTTCAGTGCAGTGACTGTCTGGCTTTGTGTGTTTGTACGCACTACAGGGATCTATCATTAACAGCCCTCAGCCACATCAGCGTTTGCCCATGGGGGGCGCTGTTCCCAGCTGCTACGGGCTGGAAGACTACCGGCCTCACCGCCCCATCCTGAGCCCCGGAGTAGGGGTGGGGGGTGGGCCGGGGCAACTTCACAACGCCGTAGGCAATATGGGGGGAGTCCCTGGCATCAACGATCGAGGTGGGGGGCCGGGGAGCAGTTCTGGAGGGAGCAATTCCGGTTCCTTCCTGGGCTCCCTGTTTGGGAGCAAGCGAGCCAAACCCCCTGCTCCCCTTATTCCCCCCGGGCCACATTACCCGGCCCCCGTGCCACCTCCTACTACAGGAGGGCCGCCGCCTCCGTCCCCCTCCGCCCTCAGCCAGTCAGACCCCGGTGGACCGTCCAAGATCCAAGCGCTGCACGCTCAGTACTGTCACAACAACTTTGGGCAACCTCCGCCCCCTTACCACCATCATCATCGATACCACGTGCAGGCTGCCACCCCTGGCCATCCACCCGCTATCCATCACACCCTACAACGAGGGTCCCTCCCGCGACGCGGGCCGCCCGCTCCTTCACACGCCCAGCTCCAGCAGCAACTATCCCATCATGCTATGCAGCAAGGCCGTTACGTCAATATGGCCTGCACCCCTCCACCTCTGTCCCCTCATTCACCCCATTCGCCCATCGCCCCATTCAATTTCTACCATGTGCACCCCAATACCATACGCCACGTACGGGTGCCCGGTCCTACCGGCAAGCTTCCTCTTACTCTGTCTCACTCTCAGCCCCACCCTCACGCCCACTCCCACGTTCACTCTCATACCCACAGCCATCCCGTCCACGCCCACAGCCCCCACCCCTTACTGCATCACTCCGCCCATCAAACTCATTTCGTTTTCTCTCCGCCCCCTCAGGCACCATCCGCCATCACCGCACGGCACATACCCCAGGGCACCGCCCACTACATACCGCAGTACCCGCCCCTCTCCTCTATTCCGCCGCCTCCACCACATTCCCCATTACCTCCTCCATCACCACATACCCCTCTCACCCCTCTTACCCCGCTCTCCCCGCTAGCCCCGCAGCTCCCGGGACCCATGGGGTCACATTCAGGCGGCCCAGGGGGCGGAGGTGGAAGCGGAGCCAGCAACAGCAGCACGGTCGGCAGCTCCAAATCCAAACCTATAAACCGCATCAGCACGGTGGTGTGAGGGTGAGCCATGGCAGAGGGCGCAGAGGAGTCTCAACGCGGAGAAGCCGGAGTCCAGGCAAGAGGAAGCATACCATACTCAGACTCTGTTACTTCCACATCCGCTTCCCTCACGTGTAGAGCGGGAAACCCGGCCAGCTACATGCTCATTGCTAGCCTGAACGGCCTCTTGCTGTCCGCAGCCATTCAAAACAAAGGCTGGGTAACAGCATAATATCTCCGACCGAAGATCTGAGGAGCCTAATGGAGACAATGGTGAAGCCGATGAAGTGTTTTTAGGAGTCGAAATTGACTTGCATTGCTGCCAAAGGAAGAGGTTACAGGGGAAAAGGGGGAAAGGGGGTGCCAATTTAAGTCAGACTGATGAATTTAAGATTCATTTTATGATGGCGAACTCTTCAAACACTCAAAATGGATACATAACCGGACAGATGGGTGCAAAATATACAAGAAACTGAACTTTCATTTGTAGTCTTTTGAGTTTTCATGTGTCTCAGATGACAATCATTTCAGGGTCAGTCAGAAAATGTTTGCTTGATACATTCCTCAAAATTGTCAAACTTATTCCTCAGCGTGTAAAAAGGGCCAGCATGCACTTAGAGGGATGCCAAACGCTATATTTTGATTCTTTTAAACGTTTATTTTGACTTGTCAGTGAAAGAATGGGGTGGGAAATCACTTAAATCTACATGGTAAAAAAAAATATTATCACTATTTTTGAACTATTTAAAAAATGTTTGTTTCTCTGTTTTGTTTTTGTCTTGAAGAGGCTGGGCATCAGGTTTGCAATAAGTCAGCCATAACAGTAAAAAAAAAAAAAAAAAAAAACTTTTTAAAGACCTCAGTGAAGTTGTGTCATTTACGCCTTTCATTTATTAAACAGAATGTGTAGAAAGAGATTTAAGTTGTTTGGTAGATAGTTCTTTTTTTGTAATATATAAGACAATTCAATCTAACCTAACATAACAAACCTAAATGTAACATACACAAAAGAGTCATGACTAATAGCGACCAGTAATCAAAATATGGATAAATAGAAAAATCAGCATTGCATTTATTTCCTGCCACCCGTTTACCTCAGCATTTCTCTTTCCCTTTTTAGTGTTGCCATTTCACTATTATTTTTGTCTTGTTCATTAACAATATCATCTGACCAATGAGACATTTATATTTGGCAGTTCATTGCAAAACCTTAGTGCCTACTGTAAAGGTTTGTCATTGGAGGTTCGGGAACAGTGGTTACGGTGTGATACACCTGGATATTTTCTCTGGATGACATGCTGGAGGAGCAAGATGTTCGTAGTGTGTCATTGAAACTTTGAAATGAATTCTGTACTTATGTACTTGAGATTTAAATGTGTTACAGATATCTTAAATATTTAGAAGTAACTGAATTTTAAAGAAAATCAGGATATGGATGAATTTAATGGATGACTTTATTACTATTATGATGTCAAATACTACTGATATAATTCTTGCTTTTCTTGGTGTAAAAGCTTCTGCTAATATGATACATTGATATGTTTTAGCAGAGTGCCGTGCAGAGTGTTTTCTAAGAGATTTTTTTTTAGACAGACCAACAGGCTAGTTTTTTTGTGTGTGTGTGTGTGTGTGTGTGTGTGTGTGTGTACAATTAATGTTTAGCCAACTAATTGGACTGCTGATTTCAGGTAAATGTTTTGCAGCAAGTTTATAAAACTATATTATCCACATAAAAGCTGTATGATCCATGTAAAACTTGTTGTTGCCAGAAGCCATACACACTTGAGCAACTCGCTCTTTTAATATTGTGAATTTTGCTGAGTTGCATGTCCAATGTCAGTGCCCTCTTCTTTTTTTTAAATAAAAAGGTGTGTTTAGAGGACTTATAATCATGCGCACACACACTCATTTACACTGAGAGACTGTAAAAGCATCTTCAATTGTGAAGATCTTTTTGCTGAAAGTTTCTGGTTTTGCACATACACAAGTTAAAAATCATCAGTGCCTAGGATCCAAAGTTCCAATTCCATCTGTGACCCTCCAAACAGTCCCTATCACTTTCTACTTCTGCTATCCCCCTCGACAACCAAAATGGGCCGTTCTCGCTCCATTAAGCAGAATCATTCACAGTATTACATTAGTGATGTTTGTGTTGAGGAGTTATTTTTATACTTATAAAATGTTAACTTTTTTTAAAATTCCTTTAAGGATGAAAACATCCTAAGAATATGAATCTCTGCTGCTAGGCCCAGCCTTTTATTTATTTTTTATTAGTATTTTATTTCCCTGTACAAAATACATTTAGTTGAACAACAATAATGTTTATTCAGGTAATTGATTCCAGCACTTCAAATCTGCTAGCATTATCCATAACTGGAAACTTAACTAAAGGCCCTCGTAGACAAACAGGAATTCCATGTCCTTGTTATTAGCTGTGGTGTGATCTGAATTTAGAGGGCTGTTCTCAATACATTTCACTTTTTTCACTTTTTTTTTCTATGGGTGGTTTTGCTTCTCTCTAACTCTACCGCTTTGCTCTTGTGCTTGTATTAAGAGTCCTGAGTGCTGGGGCATGCTGAGC
The DNA here is from genome assembly GCF_024679245.1 of Pseudorasbora parva. Lineage (NCBI taxonomy): Eukaryota > Metazoa > Chordata > Actinopteri > Cypriniformes > Gobionidae > Pseudorasbora > Pseudorasbora parva. The sequence goes on from NC_090184.1 coordinate 30,167,252, forward strand.
TCAAACACAAATAAAGCAGAGATGTATGATGTAAAAAAAATAAAAATAAAAAAATCAATCCAGTAGTTTTTTGAGACGCGTGTTCTGGTTTCTAACACGCTAATGTCTTGCGCCACCGTGCCCCGTGTTGCATGTCTGCACTTAGCTGAATGATGCTGTATAAACCTGAATGTATATATTAGCTGATATAAATATGCCATATTTACTCTGCACTGGACTGAGGAATCAATATCTGGCTGGGAATGGGAATATGAACCATTGTTTACATTTTAAGGACCTGGGGGGGGGGGGGGGGGCTTGGAACGAATTGTAATTGTACAATTGTATCAGTATGTGTGTGTAAGAGCAGTTCCTATATTTAAAATTATTCATTGTATGAAGTTTTATTTGTATATATGTATGAGGTTTCGATGCAGAACTAATTCAGAGAAATTATGTGATAATTTATTGCTCTCATTCTATAAAACATGTTCTTGCTGTTGGAACGTTGTTTATTATTATTTTTTGCAATATATATTTTTGATTGACTGTTGTGTATGTGACCCGGGACCACAAAACCAGGTCATACGGGTACATTTTTTAAAACTGAGATAGATTTAAACATCATCTAAAAACTGCATAAATAAGCTTTGCATTGTTGTATGGTTTGTTAGGATAGGACAATGTTTGACAACTATTTAAAAATCTGGAATTTGGTGCAAAAAAAATCTCAATATTAAGAAAATCACCTTTAAAGTTGTCCAAATGAAGTCTTTATTAACACATATTACTAATAATACGTTTTATATATGTTTACGGTAGGAAATGTACAAAATATCTTCATGGAACATGATCTTTACTTAATATCCTAATGATTTTTGGCATAAAAGAAAAATTGATAATTTTGACCCATGCAATTTATTGTTGGCTATTGCCATAAATATCCCCGTGCAACTGGTCTTGTGGTCCAGGGTCACATATGTGTATGTGTGCAAATAGTTTATGAAATCAGGCTAATGACAGATTTATATTAAGCATACAAAATCATTTTATTTGTCTAAAATGTTATATTTTTATACTGTCTCAGCAATGCATTGAAATAACCACTCAAGAACTAATGCACATTACACATTGTATAATTAGAACTATTGATATCAGTCAACAGGTAGGTACCTTATGAGTATAACTGTAAGTTTCTACATTTTTATCTAACACAAAGACAGAAATGACAAATGATGCTGGATAAAGTATTCTGGTCACATACATTTGTATACTGAGAAATGGAAGTTCTCCATTAAAGTTCACTGTGTTTCTGGCATGTACAATATAGTCAAAATCATAGTCAAAGTCATGCAAAATTAGTTGAGTTGAACAAGTGACTCTCATCACCAAACTGGTCAAAACTCTTAAGGCCATGTTCTACAAAATCTTCAAACAGTTTTGAACACTTACAAATATGCTAACAAATTCATATATCAGTCATTTATTTTCATTTTGAGCTCATTTGCTACACTGTTGTGTGAACCACTTCTGGTTAAATGCTCCTTATAACAGTATATTAAAATTTACAATCTGTTTTCATTTTGAAGCTGGTTATATTTCATAGGATTCCAGAGTGTTTTGTGCTTCCCCTTTTGCTGGTGATTAGTATGTGTTCGCATTAGGCCACATAGGCTTGTGAAGGTCTCTCTGTAATGACTTGGGGTGTTAGGGAAAATAACTATCATACATTCAAAATTTAAAAGCATAATGTGACTTACATTGTGCTTTTGTCTTATTTGGGTCTTATAAACCGTACAGGAGAATAGTGTAAACAGACAATCACAAATAATCAGTACAAATTTTCAGCACCACGTCCTTTTAGAAAAAGTTTAACATGATTGTGTCTGCACAGGTTAAGCACTTATATGATGTTGTAGTTAGAGAAGTAAGTTGTACAAAAGTCTTATTGTTATTCCATCATTTCTTGATGAAAATCAAGAATTAAACAGTTAAGAAATTTAATTGTTTTTCTTTTGTGCAGCTGTATGGAAGTTACATTATGAATTCCATTTTTTTATATATTTGTTTGAAATGGGCAGATTTTTGACTAAACCGTTGTCCTGCTTTATGTTCACTAAACCCCACAAAGAGACCTGCCTGTTTGTGTGCAGTTTGTGTGTCTGTTGTGCTTGTCTGTGTACGTTCAGTCAACATTCATAATCTTCCAAGAGTCTTTGTCACTTTGCTGTTTTTTAGCTTGAATATATAATCCGAAACCCTTGAAAGCGGATGCTTGACCCCAGAGGAGTGTCAGTAATGTATATCGAGAAGCAGTGTGACATTCATTAATCAAGAAAATCAAGTTTTTCTAAAAGCTTGAGAGTACCACCAACCATGAGCTCTTTAAAAAAACTGCTTAATAAATGTTTTTAACTAGTCTTTCATTTGAAATGTACATTTACTTGAGAATCATCACATCATGAGATTTTAAGACTCAGAGAATGTTAAATTAAAGAGGGTGATAGATGCTTGACATTGCTCAGCAATAGTAGTACAGTTGAATGATGACCGTTTGAAAATGCTGAGAACTGTTCAAGAAAGTAATTGGATAAAATAGATTCTCTTTCTGTTGTCCTTCCTCGCCATCCTTTCATTTTAGACTGTGGTAACGGACAGAAGAGGATTGTACACCTTTGTCCCATCTGGAGAGCGAGAGCCATGTGCCAGTAGCTCTTGGATGGTGATCCAGTTGTCCAGTATGCGTCGATTGCGTTTCTTGGAGCTCTTTTTCTGACTGAGCTCCAGGATTGAGGCTGGGTTCTGACCTGACGACTCCGACTGGCTCTCCTTGCCCATGTCGAGACCATGATCCCGCAGATAGTCCAAACGACTCTGCATCATGAACTCTCTGCGTTTGCGCTGCTCACGGGCCCTCAGTAGCTGTTGCTTACGCTCTTCCTTGCTCCAGTAGCGTCCCATCTTCATTTCGCTCACTGCGTCGTCATCAGTTGTCATTCCGCTGCGCTCCTCTCGGATCTTCATCGCTCGGGCTTTCAAGAGTCTGTCTCGGACGGGACGTTTGGCCACATAGCGGGTCCCATCGCTCCTTATCTTCACCTTCCACTCCATACGTGGTGAGGCAGGGGGAAGTGGCAAAGGTAAAGCCAGAGAAAGCTTAACTGGGCTGGGGTGAGAAAGCGACCCAAAAGTGCCATTTCCATGGCCCTCACGGTCACTGCCACCCATTGGTGCCTCACTTTCTCCTTCCACAGCTCTATCCAAGGGTCCAGAACTCTCGGAAAGTGAAGATCCCAGATGCGTGCAACTCTGGTAGCGTTCTGGAGTGAAGCAGTTGGAATGACGGCGTCGAGTGAAGTAAGGACTTGACTCTGCGCTACGACCGCCATTCCTGTTATGGCTGCTCACCCTGGAATTGCTGCCCTGTGTCATCCCTTCAGGCGTGCGACGGATGGTTGCTTCTCTTGAGAGTGAGCAGTATTTCTGGTTCATGGGGGTGTTAGTCTGAAACTTCTTGTAGCTGCTTGGTGAATATGAACTGTTGAGACTTGCTCGTCCTCTCTCGCTCCAGGTTGGTCGATCCCTGTGTCTGCTTAGCAGAGGGCTTGTGGACTCTTCCAACTGAGAAACTGGAAGTCGATGCTCACTCACCATAGGCGTGCTCCTGCAACTCTCTCCCCCAGTGTTGTAAGCGCTGGTGCTGTCCTTGTCCGATCGTTCCTTCTCAGGAAGTTCGTTGATGTCCGATAGCTCATGCAATGGAGACCCCTGGGGTTCTGCAGATGCCCGGCCAGATGTTTCTTCCTCCATCAGCCAGGCTTTCAAACAGCGCTCTCTTAACTGCTGCATCTTCTGTGCCCGTAGAATGTTCCGGCATTTGAACTCAAGGTGCCTCATTTCCTCTTCCAAAAGTGCCATCTCATGTGGAGTCAGGTTCTCGTTACTGTTCTCATCCAGAGTCTCCTCCCTCTCCCTATTCTCATCTTCCTGTTGTGTCTCTCCTTCTGTCACCTTGTCTTCTTGAACCTGCTGCACTTTCTTCATCCTCTTTTCATAACGACACTTGATTTCCAGAAGTTGCCTGTACCTCTCACATTCCTCCTCTGTCACACCCGGCATCATCATCCCACTGATGGGATCATGAAGGTACCCGCCACCCACGCTTCCACAGTCCAGTGAGTCTGTGCTGAGGTGAAGCTCTCGGAGAGGGAACAGTGGAGACGGCGTGTCGCTCCCTCCTCCGCTGTTCCTGCTGGGTCTGAACTTGCGCAAGCTGCCAGGTGTGTTGGTGGCATTTGTGTTAGAGGCGCTGGTCTGCTCTTCTCCCAGAAGGATGTCATGCTCGGAGGACTCTTCATTCTTCGTGCTCTCATCAGTGCGGCCCACACCACTGTCGAGCTCCTGGCTGTTGCTGAGAGTTGCTAGGCTGAGTATGGGTGTCTCGCGATGTAGAGCTTCCTCGGGAATCCCTGCTTGGGTTCTCTGTTGGCGGAAATGGTACAGGCCGGACAGATGGGAGGTATTAAGGCTGTCCACACTCATCTCTACAGGTAACTCGCAATCAAGCTCCTCTGGGTCTAAATGGGTGTCCGTCTAGTGGAAAGGCACAAAAAGGAAGTGAAGGAGAATGTAAGCAAGCAAAGAGGGAAGAGTTAGAATTTGACATCTCACCAGTATTGTCTTAAAAGTAAATACAGTAATACGCTTCAACACTAGATGGCAATATTGACATTTGTTTAAATGTGTGATCTGGGTTGTTGAAGAGGCCTGTTATTTGTAGTAATAACCTATATATATATATATATATATATATATAGAGAGAGAGAGAGAGAGAGAGAGAGAGAGAGAGAGAGAATATATGCATTTATTTATATATGTGTATTTAACATACTAATGTACAGTATTTTGTGTGTATACATCTGTATTATACGTATAGATTGTCTTAGATTGTCTACTTAATTTTGCATTATCTAACAACATCCAGAACAAAAACACACACACACACACACACACACACACACACACACACACACACACACACACACACACACACACATATATATATATATATATATATATATATATATATATATATATATATATATATATATATATAATAACAGTAAATTATGCAATTAAATACAACTAACCCTATTTCTATCCATAACCCTGAAATAAATAAATGTTGTTAATTAATATTACTCAGTACTTAAATGTATAATTACATGATCATTGAGACTAAGGCACGGAAATATTCTATTTACATGTTCTTTTTGTGACATACTTAATAACAAATTGCCAATACCCTGACTGTTCATTTGTTAATGTTAATATGTGACAATTATGTTGTGTCAACATCCTACAGATTTATTGATGAATACAGCTTTATCAATGTGTTGAATTGTTATCCCTGCATCTTTGTCTATAATTGGAAGTCAATAATCAATTTCAATTATCACTTGATTATATCTAAGGCTTATATTAAGAGCAACACAGGTTGTTTTAATGGTCTGCCCATTCTTTACGTGTATCTGACTCTCTTCCTCTCCTCTTGATTTATTCAGCCTGTAATCTTTCTGTAAGTCAACCATTCTCTTTTCCCTTCACTGTCTCTTTCTTGCTCTCTCTCTCCATCTCTTCCACTCTTGGTCTGACAGCTCCACTTGTTTCTGGTCTTCAGTTCATCATTAATCATTTTGTGTTGCTGGGAGGGTGATGAGAATGAGAGGTACAAAATGGCCCTCTTTTTGTTCTGATCTTGTTAGTGCTGAGCGTTGGCTGAAATGAGCTCCCTATTTTATTCATTAGCTGACGGCTATGCTCATGATAGATGATTTTTGCCGGCTGCACACAATAACCAACATCCATTTTTTCCAATATCTTCACTGGATCCCCAGAAATTGCAGTAAAATTGACACAGTTACAAAATTCATAAATTTAGAGCACCATATATCCATCGCTGAAATAGGTGCTCGTTTAGAACAGATAATAAATGAGTGGTGCAAGAGTAATAATGCTGTTAAATGTTTATTAAATAGAATGTTAAATTTGCTAGAACAGACATATTAAAGATTTAGTTTAATCTCTTATATTCTTATTTGTTGATCACGTTGGTTGAAAACATCTGCAAAATGATTTTTACATTTGTACAATAGCATTACAGTAATTTAAGTAAATAGATGAATGTGTTTCTAATAATGAGCAAATTTACTAATTTGTAAAAAAAAAAATTCCTATAGATATACCATGAATATGTTCACAGCTTAATCAGATGTGTTAGTTTATGTCCTTGGAATCAGCTGACTGTGGAAAAAACAATTTTCTTTTTCTATACCTCTTCATTTGCCCTCTCTTTTATACCTTCCATCAATTCCTTCAATTACTCTTGCTCTGTGCATGTCTTTCTAATGGTGCACTTTTCCCCATTCTGTAAAGCAGCTTTGTTCCCTCTCACTCTTCACCTCCTTGTGGAATAGTGTTAATGGAACTGCCACCAATCCTTGACACCCATCACTAAGAGTGATCACATGATTGAGACATTGAGCGATGTGAGACTTCTGTTTCCCTTCCTTCAGCAAAATAAGCCATTAATTTAAGGATATGCTGTCGTTGGGGACAGCGTGGGTCCATTAACTTTGCATGTGCCTCAAAAAGCCTATTTTTGCATGTGGGTGATTGTGTGCATGAATTGTGCTTGCACGAGTGTGCCTGGAGGACTGTTTATTGCTCAGAGGATGTGCAGATAATTTCGTGGAGATCTTTATACTGCATTTTAACGGGTTTTTTAGGTTTCTCCTAAAAAAAAGCCAAAATATACTGTGAAAAGTAAACACAGGAAGATTAAAATGTGTCGTGGGCGGGGGTTTAGGCGGGATTACAAAAGATTAAAAAGAACACTACAGTGCATTATACAGTAATATTGTCGTATGCTTCTTTTTAGGGCCCTATCATGCACCCAGCGCAATGCAATGGCAGACGTGAAGCAAGTGTTTTTTTACTAGTTTCCGCCCGAAGCAGTTATCATTTTCACGTCCAGCGCCACGTTTTTTTTAAAATAGTAAATGCACTCACGCTCATCTGTTTGTCCATGGGCGTGCTGATCTGAAAACGAGGTGTGTTCAGACGCACTGTTGACGCGTTGCTATTTTTAGGCAACTGAAAATGACTGTGTAATATTTTTGTGTTATTTAAAAGGCGCATTAGAAATGTGCACCTATAGGCAGGTGCACAATGCGCATACAATCTGCTTAATATACACACAGGGACAAGCAGCAGCACAAACTTTTTTAAATATTAAAAATAAAAGGATTCCTCTCTAGAGAACTGTTTCGTTTTTCCGCTCGCAAATTCTGCCATGTAAATAGCAAATCCTCCATGGTACAAGTGCAACTGGCTTTTAAAGGGAATGGGAGATGAGACTCTGATTGGTTTATTGCACGTCCAAAGCAAACCCATGACTCATTAAGAGACCAGGTACAACCCTTTTGGACCATGCGCCTGGTGCGCAGACCTTTTTTTCCATCGTTAAACTTGCATAAGTGGATTCGGACATGGCTGAGTGCACCTGCGCTATGCCCTCAGATCGTTAAAATAAAGCCCTTAGATGCTACCACATTAAAAACTGTAGCACTTGACAAAACATCTATAGCTGGTTTTGGTTTTGAAGGAATTCTGATTTTTGATCGCAGTCTTTCTGAACATTCTAAACATTTGAGATCTCTTCTGGAATTATGTAAGACATACATATGAAAAATATGAGAAGCATCAATTCACTCTCAGATTATCACATTACTGTCTTAGGCCCCATTTACACTGCATGGTTCAAGTGACCCAATTCCGAATTATTCCTCTCTTGTGGCACAGATCGGATATGACATGTGAACGTGTAAGCAGGAAAAAAAACGCATGGATTCCGATATCCTCAGATCGGATTCAGGCCTACCTCATATGTGGTAATAAATCCGATTTGAAGCAGATAAGTGCATTTGCGTCTGCCATGTAAGCAGTCAAATCGGATATTCCCCAGTAAATGCAAGTCGTACGTCTTTGAAAGAGGGACGGAAGCGAATGACGTCAAATCAAATGCTCTCCTCTTTCTCTCCGCCTTACGAGAGAAATGAATTGCTGACCTTTAAAGATGTGTGGAAAAGTGCGGAAAGCAAAACATTGAATAATCAGTGTGTCTGCATCCATTGCATATCGCACTATTTTACTTCCTTTTCCGGTTAACATAGTCTTGGGCTGTTTCGCCAGTGTACAGTGTAAGTGCAAATATCGGATACGGGTCGCTTTTAAAAGATGATGTAAGTGGGTCGTCAAACAAATTGGATATAGTCACCAAATCGGAATTGTGCATCAAGACCTGCAGTGCAAATGCGGCCTAAGAAAGGAGTGCCCAATCCTGCTCCTCTAGGGCCACTGTCCTGCAGAGTTTAGCTCCAACCTCAATTAAACTCACCTGAACCAGCTAATCAAGGCCTCGAGGCTGTGTTTAGGCAAGCTGGAGCTAAACTCTGCAGGACAGTGCCCTCCAGGAGCATGTTTGGACACCCCTGTTCTAGGACATTGATAATTGATAAATAAGACTTACTATTGTTTTTGCATGTACGGTCATAAATATATAAAGGTTTGTCCTTCTTCACTCTATTCTAGTGTATTCACATTGTAAATCCTTTTTCTTTCGTGTGTTATATGTCTTTTACCTCTATCTCTGGTCTGGCCAGCAGTAATGAGAAGTTGGTGCTGTCCTCACGGGTCAGGATGGCCACCGCTTCCTCTCGGTTCTGAACTTCCATCCCATTTATCTAATGTGGGACAGACAGAGCCATCACTCACAGCCAAACACAAAAGGTCAGCTCTTTCCCCAAAATAATACAACATCAAAACAGCATCAAATGGGTGGTCATGTTTCAACTGAGTGCAGGGTAATGGATGTGTCAGTGTCACATCAGAAACCAGAATAAACTAGGAACTTGTCGAGACAATGGAAACATGTCACTCTGTGTTTGCTGTTCTGTAATTATTCTCTAGAGAGTAACTGTGTGGGCTGTCTTAAAAGTCACACCAATTATCTGTTTATAGACTGATTGTCTCTAGAAGCACTTGGCCTGCATCCCAAATGAACATAATGACATTATGATGTCAGTTCATTCGTAATTGTTGTTGATGTCATCTGACTCTAAAAGCACATCTGAGAAATATACATACCTGCAATATTCTGTCCCCTTTTCTGATTCTTCCATCTTTTGCTGCTATGCTGTTTGGATTCACCTAAGAACAGGGAATGTTTAAATATCAGCTGGATAACCTTAGTATCGCAGTTGAATCGCATACTGTTGTGTGAGCAGTAAAACACAATATCCGGCCTCATGTGATCACTCACTGCTCCAACGTAAATGCCTTGGTCTTCCTCTTCGTCCGTCCGGTAACAGACTGTTAGCCCCAGTTTATCCTGCTGACTCGACTTATACAGCTCCACCTCCTGACAGAGACAGAGCGGAAGAGCTGCTTATGTGGGGTAAAGATTAAACCCTCTGCTTTAAAGATGCACAGAGATGGAAAGCCAGCCAAAGCAAATGTATGAGATATTGTAGGCTGTGGTAACTGTTGTGTTTGGGTAACTGTTTATGTTAACCCATTTCATCTCATTTTTCCCTTAGAGTGCTTTTTTTCTGTCCTGGACAGTCCAATAAAACAAACAGTTAGCCTTTTTTAAATTTTTCTCCAATTAATGGAAGTATGTGCTTTATTCCTGGTCACAGTTGGCAATTTTGAGGCGATCCAGAATAACTGTATATTTATTTTTGCTTTGTTTCATTTAATGTAACAAAAAAAATAAACCTCCAGTTTCGTGTTTTGAATCAAGCAGTTTTCTATTTAAAATTAATATATTTTTGTTTTGTTTTTGTTTGAAGATTTTGAGTATTTTTACTTTTATTTATGTGAGCCAGGAAAATTGCATTATTAATAATGACTTTTTATATTAATTATATTATATTATATTATATTATATTATATTATATTATATTATATTATATTATATTATATTATATTATATTATATTATATTATATTATATTATATTATATTATATTATATTTAGTGCTGGGCAATCAGTTAATCACGATTATTCGCATCCAAAATAAAAGTTTGTGTTTACATAAAGTGTGTACTGTGTATAACACACACATGCATGTATACATTTAAGAAAAATATATTTAAAAAAATTATTATAAAATGCAAATATTTCTTAATTATATACATGAAGGAGTGTTTATTTATATATGCATGATAATTATACACGGTACACACATATATTATGTAAACACTGACTTTTAATTTTGGATGTGATTAATCGCGAATAATTGATTGCCCAGCACTTATATTATATTAAAGGCATTATATTATATTATAAAATGATATATGATATATTATATTATAAAATATATATAAAATATATAGACTTATATTATATTATAAAAAGGCAATTATATTATATTATATTATATTATATTATATTATATTATATTATATTATATTATATTATATTATATTATATTATATTATATTATATTATATTATATTATATTATATTATATTATATTATATTCTTACCTGAATGATGTTTATCTATATTTTGGCAGGTTTAATTAATTTGATGGAACTTTAACTTTGACCTAAACAATGAAACAGCACTGGCCATTTACACCACCCAAATACCATTTTATCAGTGGTATTTACTATTTAATGTAGTGGTTGATTATTTGTAATTATATGTAAAGGATTATTTTTATTAGTTGGTGTTCCCACCTCATATTCCAGCTCTTCTTGTTGATCCACCTCGTGGTTAGCAACATTGAAGTAGTCATTTGGATCGCTATACTCCTGCCCCAGTGAACCACTGTGAACAGACACATGCTTCTTCATCAGGTTTTCAGTGCATGTAACATTAGTCCCCCTCACAAATCGACACAGATGCTAATAAGAACTGATAAAGAGGCAGAGGACAGTGAAGATGCTCACAGGTCATTTAGCAGGTATGGCTCCACCAGCTGGGCGAGGGGAGGGGAGGGTGGGTTTATTGGTGATCCACTACTTGGGTAAGACCCTCTGTCCCCATTCAGGAAGTTCTGGAAGCTTATGTCGGTCTGGGTGCCGTTGTCCATGCAGTCTGTGATAGCCATGAGCCGAGCCGTGCCAGCGGCCACACCTAATCTCCTCCTGTGACCCTTACGTACCACCTGAAGAAGCAGAGGATCATGAGGCTGCCCATCCTTGTCCTGGGACAGGTGAGATGTTCTTCTGCCTTTGAGCTGCAGGTTGTGAAAATAGTTACCATACAGGATTAATGCAATTGTATGTCCAATTAAAATAAAATGTAATGATTGGTTGTTTAATCTGACACTCCTGAAAATGCTGAAGCAGCACTATAAAGAGAATGAGTTGGGGAAGGAGCGAAACGCAGATATGAAAAATGAGAGAAGGAAGATAATGCACAAATAAGCAGATCTCAAGGAAGGATGTAGTTCTGCTCCTCCTTGGTGAGAACTTACATTGCAAACCAGCAAAAATGGCTAGTGCAAGACAAGCATGAGCTGTTCATCATCCAATCACAAACTGACAGAAAAAAAGAAATTGCTCTGAATGAAAATGATCTTTCAGCTGCTTCTTTACATTTCTAAAGACTGGGGTCATTAAAAAAAATTAATAATAATAATAATGTTTTTTTAAAGAGATGCTTGCTCACCATGGCTTAATTTATTTGATTAAAAATACAATAAAAGCACCATTGTGAATTTGTATCTTAAAACTTAATTTATTACTGTTACAGCAAAGCTGAACTTTCAGCAGCCATTATTCCAGATTGCAATGTCACATGATGCTTCTAATATGCTGATTTGGTAATTAAAATACATTTCTTGTACAACATTATTATTAATGTTGTGGGGATTTTTAAGGATTCTTTGATTAATAGAAAGTTCTAAAGAGTGGCATTTTTAAAAATGACTGACCCCAAACTTTTGAACAATAGTTTATAGACATGTGATGAGACCAATTGTAGATCTGAGTGGTAAATGTCCTACCTTTACTTCTGCATCAATGGGACGCAGAGTGTTTCCCTTCTATGGAGAAAAACCAAGCAGAAACAGACAACAAATTAATATTGACAGCTTTAAAAAGAAAAAAAGGTGGTGACAGTGGCAAGGATCCCAAACTCCTTCAGATTATGATTCAGGCTGCACAAGTCAGAATTCAGATCTGGAACGGTAGCATTCAAATATTAATCCACTTCCTTTAGTTTGAAGATCGATTCATCACACCGGTATGGAGCCGAAGCTGGTCATAGGGTCTGTGCAGAGGATATACATTATAGATTATACCATGTGCTGTTGTGGACGCTGGTTAACAACTCTTTGTCTGTTGGTTTATTATTAAAACTGACAGATTTTTGACGGTGCAGATTTGGATTTGTGCATTGGGACAGTTCATCCTATGACAGGCCTCAGAGAGGGACAGATGAGAGGTGATTTAACCCTCATAAATACAACCCAAAATCAATAAAAGTTTAATACTGAAAGTCTCTCTCTCTCTCTCTCTCTCTCTCTCTCTCTCTCTCTCTCTCTCTCTCTCTCTCTCTCTCTCTCTCTCTCTCTCTCTCTCTCTCTCTCTCTCTCTCTCTCTCTCTCTCTCTGTCTGTGTGTGTGTCTTTCATCGTTCTCAAAGTAGTCAAGCTACAAATAGCTGACCCTCAGAGACCAGGTCTCACCCCAATCCTTATGCTTTTTGACTGAAAGTCTTTCGATGTCTGAAAGAGGTGAAACCTATTTATTTTTCATTGTGTTCAACTCATTATTGATCCTGTCAGTAACTTTGATTACAAATGGACTGTTAGCTCACGGGATCCAGAGTTGATGGAGCAATAGTGATATTGACGAACACGGAGTTCTTGAGCAGAAAAGATTTTCGAGACATTCAACTCTGTGTCATATCGAAACTGCTTATTGATGTGCGATACTCTAGCTTGAGCTTGATACATTAGTATTTAAAACGTATAAATATAAGATCATAGGGGAAAGTACAGGCTATTTTATATGGGGAAGCAGCGTGTTGGAAATGTGAAATATTCATTTGAGTATTTTCCGACGAACAACGGAGTGTGACGAATGGACTGTGATGGGATTTCTTCGGTATGATCAAGTGGCCTATTCAGAACTCAGTGGGTGATTGTGCTTATCAGTTCAATACTAGGAGACAGCAATTACATCTCTTTAACTCCTGATACACCCCTAGTGACCTTCACCCTGTGCATGTGCCCCTGTGGAATAATTGCATTGCTAATGAAGGAGCTTCTGAAAGCGCTCACAGATACTGCAATGCACATCCACACCCCGACGAGCCCTATCGTCTCACTGTGGGAAGCCTGTATTAACTCAGAGTGGGATCTACCAAACAAGCTGCATGCATTGATTATGGTTATTTCCGATGTTTAACCTTTAGAAAATGTTCATCCAGCTGTGGAATGAAATGCTGTTTGCTAATTTTTCGTAATCAAAAGTTACCAAAACAATATATATTTGGTAATCATTCCCAAGTGAGTGACAAATTTTGTAATTTAAACATTTTTACATTTTTATTTACTTGATGTCACAATATTATGAAATGTTTTAATAAGAATACTACCAAGCATTTATATTAGTTTCTTGTGCAAGAAAATGTCTTTAATTGCTTTTCGTGTCAAGTGCCTTATTTGTTAGACATGTTATCTTCTTATTGCATCTGTAACTGCTTTACTGCTTCTACTTTGCCACCTCTGGGTATTACCTCTAGTGGTTATTAGTACAGAAGTATGAGCTTTATATTGGAGTGACAGGTTGTTTGTTGTTGCATTTCCACTGATGGACTGCTAATTATAATACAGAAACGGAGTGCTGTTTCCCAAAAGATTCTCCCCAAATAATTATTCTGATTATGGCCTTTTTTCCCGAGTTTCATTTTGAAATCATCTCGCTTCTCTCAATCAACTTGACCCAGTTAAACAAAGTGTTAGAAATGCTAAACGTCTTCACAAAGGTTCTAAGCACTGCAGTAAACTAGGTCAACTCAGTTTGAGGTTCTAAATTGTGCTTTTTGCATTGTTCCCAAACTCTATTCCCGTCCTCGCTCCCTCTTTCCATCACCTTCCCCTCAGGATTTCGTCTTGCTTTTGATTAGAGTTTAGAGGAAGGAATCTCTCTCTCTCTCGCTCTCCGCCCTGGATTGAACCTTAACCTCCATTAATCCTGAGTCCTGAGCAGTGATGTATGTGTGTTCAAGATGGGCGATAGCAATTTTTCCTTCTACTAGTGTTGCCGGTCAGGGCAGGGCAAGGGTTACGCTGGAAACCAGAGGAGAATTTAGCTAAAGGTTATTTGTGCCCAAAATGTCACTCTGGATTAGTTTTACTTTCTTCTTTTTCCCCATATTCTCCAAGCAGGTGAAGGGTGGACTGTTTTATCTTTTTTTCCTTTCATGTCGCTGCATGTTTGGAGAGACCTCCTGCAGCGTGTAGGGTAGACTTTGCCATGCGCTAGTAGATCTGTTTATTTACATCAATGTTTTTTCCAAATGCCTGATTTAGTGTGCTCGACTATGTGTGTGCGCGCCTTTGCCTTCATTATTGCATCTTTGTGCGTTGCAGTGAGAAAGCATATAAGTCTTGCTTAATGACCTCAGTTGCCTTGGCAACGGCATCCCATAGAGACAAATTTGACAGGGTATGTTAGGTAGAGGCAGGAAGACTGAGAGCGCGAGAGGGAAACTCATCAGACGTGTCGTGGGGGGGTTTTAGGCGGGATTACAAAAGGCAAAGCGTCTCGTTTTGAAGCAAATCAACATGCGCAGGATTTTTCTGCAGACTGAGCTCATTTAAATCTCATCATAAGACTAAAGCTTAGCAGCAATTAGCAGGGATGAGCATCACATGAAGATGGTCCTGCCAAATAAATGCGATGGCGTTCACGGATAGCGATTCCATGCGCGATCGGCTATTCCAGCAGAGCTGGCTAATGTGATCCAGTGTGAATGGTATTATTCATGCCTGCAGCAGCTTGTCCTGAGTCCAATGAAGCCTGTCTGGATGTGTCTGCTCTTCATTACTGTGTGCCCAGCCACAGAAGAAAAACAAGAGCAAATGCCACTTACTCAGATACATAGAGCATGACTCCGAGAAAGACTGAGTGAGCATGTGTGTCTAAGAAACAGTGTCACTATCATAAGCACTTTAGAGTAAGAGGTGCAATTTACTGTGGTTTTCTATCTAACACCACTTAACCCATGGCTTAATGTTTTTATAAAAAAGGGAGGACATTACAATGACAAAAGACATTTTATGAAGAAAATGCCTGTGTAGAACGTGCTGCCATGACCACGCCATGATTTGGTGTTGCTAAGGTGTTACGATTACGAGTGCTTTTTAGCATGTTGCTGTGCAGTTGCTGGGTGGCTGCTAGGTGGTTGGTTACTTGAAGAAGAAAAAAACGCATCCATCTTTCTATTTTGATCCCTATACTCTCAGAAAAAAAGGTACAGTTCTGTCACTGGGGCGGTACCCTAAGGTACAAAGGTACATCTTTGTTCCTTACTTACCCCTAAATGGTACATATTTGTACCTTTAAAGGTACATATCAGTACTTTAAGAGTGCATATTAGTACCTTTAAGGTACATATTAGTATCTTTTCAGTTTTGTTCCTTAGGGTACCGCCCCAGTGACATAAATGTACCTTTTTTTTCTGACAGTGTAGATATGGCTTGAGTCCACTGTCAGTATGAGCCTGGGGGATTTTACACCAGTTTTATCATCTCCAGGGGGAAAAAGCTTAAATCATAATGCCCTATAAGAAAATACTGTAAAAAAAAATTGGGTTGTGTTAAAATTAAGGATTTTTTGACAAGTGAAAAATGAAAAATAATGGTAAATATTTAAGCAGCGCAACTGTTTTCAACATGGATAATAATAAGAGATGTTTCTTAAGCACCAAATCAGCATATTATAATGATTTCAGAAGGATCATGTGACAGTGAAGACTGGAGATTAATGATGCTGAAAATTCAGCTTTGCCATCAGAGGAATAAATTACATTTGAAAATATATTAAAATAGAAAACAGTTTTTACTGTATTTTGATCAAATAAAAGACAGCCTTAACATAAGAGATTTATTTTAAATTTTTAAAAAAAATCATATATATATATATATATATATATATATATATATATATATATATATATATATATATATATATATATATATATATATATATATATATATATATATATATCGGTGCCATAATGACATAATTTACATTTTTGGGTGAACCATCTGATTAATTGTGAACAATTTCGGTCTGAAAGCTATGAAGGGTAGGAGGAAAAGTAAAGGCATGCAATGCCTCCTGTCACCCACAGCTTGTGCATCACTCTCATGCTGATATAGTTTTGCATCAGAAGCGCATTAAATATGCTTCACTATTCCTTTGTGGTAAATCCAGGGGGCTTCCAGTGTTGGTGCAGCTGATTTGGCAAGGGGTTTTTGATGTCTTCCAGCTCTCTCCGCTAATAAGTGTGCAGCATTTAAAACAGGCTCACACTGAGAGGACTATTCGCCACTGTGTAAGAAACTGGTTAAGGAGCAAAGCCCTCTGTGAAGAGCCACAGGCAGTGTAGAATAAGGCAGAGAAAAGCTGGAAATTGAAGTGAGATTGAACAGATCAAGTGGGAGATCCTCTCAGTATTAGAGAAAGCTCGACCTATCCTGGCATGACATTGTGGTCTGGTGGAGAAAGCAAATTGCTCTCTGAACAAAACTTCAAAGCGGCAAGCTCAAGCTGTGGAGAAGATTTTGGTCATGTGGCGTTTAAATGTTACAGGTGAAAGAACTGAGAGGCATCAGTACATTTGAAATAGGTTGTATTTTTGCTTGGTTTCTTATTAATGTATTTCTTTGTTATCATCTTTTTAACCTTTAAACCTGAAGTGTACTGCCGATTGTATACATTTAAAAAAAACATAATAACTTAGCAACTGAATGGAATAACAAAATAGGTACCAATTTAAAGCTTACAAACTCAGCTTTTAATGCATGTAACCATTTTAAACAACTTTTAACATGTGCTGAGTCTTTCCTCTAAACCAGAGTGTACCGCCGACGGGTGCCACAGCGACAAAAAAAAAAAAAAAATCATATTTTTCTAAACTACTGCCTTAATCAGCACAAAATGTGCCATTTGAAAGCTTAGATTCTGAATGTATGTAGCCAATTTGATTAACTCCTAAATAGTGCTGAGTTATTTACTGATAAATTTAAAATAAAATCATAATTTATTATTATTTTTTGTACAATGTACTATAGTATGCCAAAAACATCATTCAGCTCAGATAGTCGTGTGTCATATGTCATTTTAAAGGTCTCACAGAGTAGAATAAAAAAAGCATAATTGTTTTGAGCAAGTTTTAGTACGTAAAGTCCCACCAGACCCATGTGCAAATAATATATGGACGCAGAATTTATGTCGCGGTTTTGCTTGTAAATTCGTAAAACATCGTGGAAAATGAAAAAGAGTATTATTCCTAGCAGATTCTCACTATAAAAAAAAGCCCAAACTCATCATAATCCGTCTCTTAGATCTAAAAATATTCCTCTTGGAGTTATAACAATAAAATGGCATTAACCGGAAACACTTGTTTGGAGAGGTTTTTGGATGCTCGGCTAAACAAAAAGGGTACCTTGGTTCCAAATTCTGTAATTTTTGATTACTTTATGCTATAACCACAAAATCTGATCCAGATGCAGCTCACGTGTTGGGGAAATGTTCCTCCTACCTCCCCTGAGGTATTGTATGTCAAATAAGAAAGATATGTAAAATCTCCAATGAGCTTTTATCAGCAGTTTTTCCGCATGAGAATGTCCAACTGTAATGGAACTTTCCTCTTGAAAATGTCAAAAGTTGTCAAACGAAACCTACATTTTGACTCTACTTGTTATAGTTTTGCAGTTATGAGTCTTTACTTTTGTGTAAAACAATGCTAAAAATGCCTTCAGGGATTAAAGGGTTAAATGAGGCTCTTTGCTGTAATATAGAACTGATTTTTTTACATATTAATCATATATAAAGTTTTGTTGAATAGATTGAGGTATGCAGTTGTTTAATATATATATATGTGTGTGTTCTTATGCATATTTAGTAACGTTTCTTTTAATTACATTTTGTAACCACCTAAAAATCCCCTAGAAACACCTTAGCAACCACATGTTCTAACAACCACTAAACAGTAACTGCATAGCAACAACCCAGTTCATCCAAGCATCATCACATTATCTTCCAAAAAGATATAAATTTAGTTCATATTTGCATATTCATGAGCTTGACCTTGCAAAAAGGCTAAACTAGTTTATTTGCACAGGTGTCACAGATATTTACTGATTTGGACCCTTAGTTTAATTCAAGGTGACATTACACTGCAGTCACATTTCCATTGTCAGCTTTAAGCCATGTGTTCTGAGACGTGCCATGCATAGTTGAAGGATCAGCTTTTCTCCGGTACACTTGTACTCAGCTTCTGAATTCGATAAACCTTGATTTTTAGCATTCCTTTTCCATCTCTGCTATCCGTGCCACAGATATGTTACACACCTGATAGGTTTTATTATTAGAAGATCTGCCCTTCTCTCATCCTGCTCTACTTTCCAGAAGTATAAATATCCCCTAGCTATCAATCATAGTCACATGACCTGTCATGTGGTTGGAAAATTGACAGAATGGAACCCAAACTTCAACACCTCGACAGTGGAAGAGGTTTAAAAACCAGCATCACTTTTTCTCACTCAGCCTATTAGAAAGTCTCGCCATTATGTCAATTAGAGGATGCTGCTGAGTAGGAAGTCTTTGCTTGGTTTGGGGGATTGTGGTGTTCAACACAGGATTAATTCATTACATTCTTTGCTTAAAGCACCAACGTAACTTAAAAAAGCCCCTTGACACATTTTAAAGCTGTTCTGTTACGATAAACGGTTTGCAGTTTGCTGGCAGATATACAATCCCCGTAAGGTTAACATGCATAAACCCTGGTGCCACCATTATATGAGACAGCAGAATGTGAGGTTTTCAGAGGCACTAAGAGGAACAGGAGCCTTGTGCTGGAGTAAACACCTTAAATCAACACAAAGAACCATTCCACCGAACTAATACAGTTTTATTGATGAACTATTAATCTCGTTTGAGGAATGCTTCACATGGAAATGGTGATCAAACACAAGGCTTTCTATATTTGGGCTCATATTTAAATTGCCCATCCAAAAGAGCTGATTTATGGTCTAATTTCCCTTTTATATTTAATTATATACACTAGACAGGCCAAATCCCAGTATCCAAGTTTCAGCAAGAGTAATCTTTTTCAAACAGATTTGATGCTGTTATTATTAGCCATGGTTTTAAAGCTTTTAAATAATAAATATTTAACACTAGCTGATACCAATCAAATGTTTGACAACAGTAAGATCTTCTATGCTCACCAAGGCCACATTTATTTGATCAAAAATACAGTTAAAACTGTAATATCTCATTTTTATATACATATAAAAGGATCATGTGATAATAAGACTGGACTAATAGCTGATGTAAATATCCATTTAATAATATATATATATATATATATATATATATATATATATATATATATATATATATATATATATATATATATATATATATATATCCCTATATATTTATACAATATCCCTCATGCGCGTGTGCGTGTGTGTGTGTGTGTGTGTGTGTGTGTGTGTGTGTGTGTGTGTGTGTGTGTGTGTGTGTGTGTGTGTGTGTGTGTGTGTGTGTGTGTGTGTGTGTGTGTGTGTGTGTGTGTGTGATATTAGATGTATTTTCATCAGCTATTAGTCCAGTCTTAGTATCACATGATCCTTCAGAAATCATTCTACTAATATGCTGATTTGGTGCACATTTCTTATTATTATCATATAGTACAAAGTACTTAAAGTTTTTGTGGAAATACCATTTCACAAAGCATTTTTATTTCCATGATTCCTTAATGAATAGAAAGTTCAAACAAACTATATTTATTTAAAATAGAAAAAGTAACATTATAAATAAATTTGATCAATTTATTGCGTCCTTGCCAAATATGTTCATTTCCTTTTCGTTCTGTATTTTCGTATCTGTATAAATCTTTCTGACCCCAAACTTTTGAACAGAAGTGAATGTCACATTATATATGAGGTATTTTATTTTATGAAAGTTTTACCTTCAAATGATGATTCCCAGTAAGCATAAAGTTTGCCTGTGCAAAACTAAAAATAACGAGAACATTTAATATGCGCTTGTTTTTGTTTGCATGCTCACCTGAAACATGATCCTGTACTGTTCCTCCGGCCTGTTCACCACACACATGTTGCAACCCATCCTGGCTTGTGATTTCCTGAGGGGGTGCGATTCCTCGATGAAATTCGCTTCCTGATTCTCCGACGTGGGTGCCGATCCCCGCTTTCCAATTACATGAATCCCTCCCTGAGATCAGATGTTAAGACTCTGCACTCCATGAAAGGGCTTTGATGTGCTTTTCTTTGTCTGCTTCCCTCATTCAGGCCCGGCTGCCGTTTTAATTGAGGTCCAACCCGGGAAGCGGGATCAGAGACGCTGTAGCATCCAGCCGCGAGAAAGTCGAGGTTTGATCGCTGATGAATGGAGCCTCTGATGTCTGTGTGCTTTTACTCGGCTTTGAATTTACTTCACCATATACACTCAGGGAACCTATCCTATGACGGAATTCTGATGATGCAAATCAGATAATATATTAGACAGAAAATGTTTCAAATCCCCAAAGTCTTTGCACTTGAAACGAGCAGCGAGCCGAGGATTAAATTCACAGATCCCACCGTGTCTGAACAATATTATCAAAGACGAGATCTTCTCAACGGGAACTCCCTGGTGCGAAAGTCGTAGACTAAGACATGAATTATTAAATAAAAGATGCAATAAACAAATGTTTACTTTCAGCCGCTCCGCGTTCCCCTGGGAGATCCCTTCCTTCACACTCTCTGTCTATTATTAGAGAGCTTGTTCTCTTCATTTACATAAAACAACACTCTGTAGACGCAGACATGCCCGTCATGCTATTTGAAGTGCTTTAAAACATGTTGCTTGAGTCTATGACTAGTGCCTGCTGCAGCACTGACTTGAGTATTTCCGTTCCGATTTATTGCTTCTTCTTCTTTCGGCTGTTCCCCTTCAGGGGTCCGATTTATTGCTTACAATGAACAATTCTTGCAAGTACAATGCAGATGCGTTTAGATGTTCATTAGCCTGACGCCGTGCCTGATTTCACATTCCATCTGCATAGCATGTTGTATTTGACACCTGCATGTATTCATCTACAAAAGCACTCTATGACTGTGTCATCATCTTTTCTTCATCCTCTATAAAGTGGGGATGTAATCCCACCTCTCATTTGCACTCACTGTGCAGATAAGAGTCTGTCGTTCACAGATCACATCAAACCTGCCCTCTTCCTTTCTTCCCGGAATTCCAGCTGCGTGTTCATGGCAGAAAATGAATTGGCAAGTGCACCTGTCAGATCATGTCAGAAACCGCCTCTCTCACACTACAGAGGTTAGCTCGGCTCTATCTCCGAACCGGATGTCAGTCTGCAAGGACAGGTCTCTCCATCACATGACGGGCAGGTGATTGAAAGGGATGAAGTGGAGCCTGGAAGTATCTGATCTTCTGTGGGGAATGAATCGGACGCTGCCCTACACCTGCTCGGCTTAGGAGAGAAATCCAGATTCAGGAGAGGCTTGTGGTAAAAAGTGCATATTGGTCCTCTGTTAATGATGTTCCCTTATGTTTCTGCTGCTCGCATCTGCATATTTGGGATGTAATCCAGCTCGCTTGAGCATTTTAAGATGAATGAACTGGAGCCATGCGTTTCCAAAGAGAAAAATGAAGTCATTCAGTCAGATGGTGGGATGGTGAATCCGAAAAATCCGTTTGAGAATGTCTCAAGTGCTGGAGTGCCGCCAGCCCAGCGCGCGGATATATGTGTGGCTGCAGAGAGGAAAAGCTGCTGGGTTGAAGGAAACGTGGGGATCGGCACCACTGCACAAGCTGGAGCCCATTACAGCTTTACAGCAGGCCCCTCCTCTCCCGGCAATACCAGCCAATATTCACCAGCCAGCTCTCCCTCTCCCTCTCCCTCTCTCTCTCTCTCTCTCTCTCTCTCTCTCTCTCTCTCTCTCTCTCTCTCTCTCTCTCTCTCTCTCTCTCTCTCTCTCTCTCTCTATCTATCTATCTATCTCTCTCTCTTTCTCTCTCTCTCTCAGTCGCTCTCTCACTCGCTCTCTCTCTCTCCCTCAGACTCTCTCTCTTGTACTTATAGGTGATGGCTTTACCCTCCCACCTTCCTTTCCTGCTTCCCTCATATCTTACTTCCCAGCCCCTCGCTGCCGTCTCCCTCTCTGTCACCTGTAGCGGGAGCAGCTCTGCTCTCGGGGTCTTTGTTGCCTGTGGTGAAAGGTGCTGAGGATGCTGTCAGTCTCTAGATGTCAGCGCACAAACAGAATTTATGAGCACGTAGACCAAGAAGCTTTGAGATGCGTGACACTTTTTTAGTGGCCATTCTTTTTTACCTGAAATCTCGCAACCATACTTCAAGAATGTTTGGAATAATGTACAAATGCTTTTCATAAAACAAAAATCATAAACAATTAACATAAATGCATTATAAAAATAATACTGAAGGTGCAGCAATATTTTTTTTCTCATTAAAAATAAATGCATGGTACTGATTCAGAATGCTATAAATAATGACTTTGATTTTGTGTTTTTTATTATTATTATTTATTTATTTCCACTAGAAGATATAGTCCCTGGCATGTAAACAATAACAGAATGTTTTATTTTAATATATATATGACTTTTAAAAATATATATATTTTATTTATTTATTATTTTTTAATTATTATTATTATTATTAATTTATTCTTCCACTTGAAGAGTCCGTGAAAACAAAAACTGAACATTTTAGAATGCTTATTTCAGAATTAATTATTCAGAAATGATCAGAATTCAGAACGCTTATTTTCTATGCTTTTATTTTATTTCCACTAGAAAATATAGTCCCTGGCATATAAACATTAACAGATTTTTTTTTTCTTCCACTATAAGATATAGTCCTTATATTAACAATAACAGAATGTGTCATTATTTATTTATTTTTATTTTTTCCACTACAAGATAGTCCTTGATATGTTAACAATAACAGAATGTTTATTAATTTTATTTTATTTTCACTAGAAGATATAGCCTAGTCTCTGATATGTTAACATAGTGTGCTGCAGATTCATAATCACAAGTTCTAGGTAAACAGATATTTGGCATCATAGATGCAATTAATATTGTGTATTTTGCTCGTTTAGAGCGCTGTATTGACCAATCAACCTCTAGGACTGGGCCTACATTTTTTATAATTTACACTAAGCAATCATAGAGCAATGTTTAACAAGTGCAGGGTAAATGATGTAGCTTCCAGTGTCTAATGCTACTAAGGAGAGTCATTATTGACCTGTAGCTGTGCTAAGCACCAGTGGTGTGTTCTGGCTAAGCTGTAACGTGTTAAGTTATTAGGTGTGATGAGGTCCCTGTGTGTATTGCTGATAACCTGTTATCTCTCAATGTCCCTGATTCCTCACTGCTCTGTGGGTAGTCAGGCAAAACCAAAGCTGCCTTTTAAAAGGGCTTATTTGAGTTTGTAAGGTTCTGATTTATTTAGAGAACAGGGATTGCCACACTACAGCATGTAGTTCAAACAAACAGATGTTCAAACAAAACGCGTCTGTGATGTTCTTATTGGCTTTATTATCACAGTCTCTCATTTAATTCATATCTCTCTCTTTTTACTATTTATTATGCAGTGCATGCATTGCACGTGCCATTTCATTTGTGCCATTACAAAGAAAATTCCCCTTTTCTGTCACTTTGTCCTTGTTCTCTCTCTTTCTCTTACACTATGTTTAGATGTCTTAAAGACAACCTGGCAGCTGTGATTACCCTAGTGACTAGATAGATCTGTCTAGCTCATCTTTGAGACAGCTTGGTATATTTTAATACACTCGACTGCATTGAAATGCCCTTTGACACAACCAAATAGCATGCTGTTGACTGACATTTATCAGTTTACATTTCTCGAGTTGACAGTTGTTATTGCATATATACCATAAACTCAAATGTAATAGTATAACAATTCAATCGAAAAGTGCGAAGACAAAGCGTAAAATATGCGATGTGCCATATAGCAGAGGATGGGGATTAAATTAGCGGGGGAGATAAAATAGAGAAATATAAATAGAGTGACTGAGGTTAGCCAACAGTGATTCCAAATTCAATGTGTAATATATTTTCAAATTTTATCCAATAAAATCTGATTTTATTTCACTGCTTGCGTAAAGGACGCGAACAGCCGGAAATCAGGTAGAGGAGGAGGAGGGGAGACGCACATTCAGAAGAAAGCTGGCCATTGTGTATGCGTTCTGTATCCTGACGCCAACCGCAATCAAATGCCCTGTGACTTACCACGAGTTCTTTCTGCACCTTGAATAACATGTAATGGGCTGATCTCACAGCATTAGCATGCATTATACTACATAAAGAGAGAGAAAGAATGAGTGACTGGAGGGAATGAAAGTGCAACATGAATTTTAACAATATGCTCATTACTTATTTATACCTCTGGGAGGAGAGAAAGAGACACAGATTTCATATCTGTTACTGATGCTTTCACCTTCTCTCTGCCTCAGTAACTTTTCTGTTTGTTTGTTGACCTTCTGGTGATTTTGTGGTTACCTTTGGCTGTATATGAATGTTTCGATCTCCACGTCATGAAAAACAGCTTTGTGCATTCTCTGTAGAAGGGCCTGCTGTAAACTGATGGAAAAGGGTGACAGCTTACATGCTGCTTTTGAATTCAACCACTCGTTCGCAATGATATTTAGACGGTTCCTGAAGAACCATGTTAGGGAGATCCATTTTCCCATTTTATTTATACCTAAGCAATTTGGAATCATCTTGCAAACCTAAAAGCCTAAAATAAAAGGAAGCGCAGAGGCAGAAAGAAGAGAGAGGTTGACAGAGGTGCGTGTATACCGCAGGGAACCTCCATAAACGACATGTTACGGGACTTCAGATAGTGAGGGATTTGACAAGCAATTATAGAAGCCAAACAAGCGCAGTGCTTTCAGAAGAGCAACAGAGAGAATAATACAGAGATGCTACTATAGCAGTTATTGAAGTCTGGAGGACCAGAGGTCAGCGTTGGTGAGATCTGCGGCGGATGAGGAGAAATTACACACTTCAGGAGTGTAGCGTTATGGATTACTGCCTCGAGGATGTGAAGGCACCTGTTTCTGTCTCTATAATTAAAGGGATAGTTCAGGCAAAAAAGAACATTCTGCCATTGTCTGCTCACTCTCCTGTTATTTAAAAAAAACCATGTGACTATATTTCTGTTCATTCTTTTGAAAGTGGCGTATCCAAAATGGTCAATGTTTATTATACTTCATTTATATAATTTCTTTTATCATTTACGCAGTTATCAATATCATCTTTCAATTCCTTTATCCATGTATTCCTACTCCATATAATCATCATTTATTCAAAAAAATATTTACTCATTTATGAACATTTCATTTTTTATTTATAGGAGGATATGACTGTTATACTCTGTCCCTTCAAATGACAGGATGTATATGGGCTGACATTGGACAGACCATTAAGGGAGGTGTAAGTTTTTCTTACACTTATAGATATAGATCTGATCTTTATAAAATCTTCACTTTTAAGTGATTCATTTTTTTTTTTTACGAAGAGTGGACTGCAGCTGGAGTCAGTGCTTCAAGAAGCACTACGCACAGACTAATGAAAAACATTTGTTTCAGTTGTCTCATTCCTTGTGCCAAGCCACTCTTGAACAACAGACAGCGTCAGAAGCGCCTCACCTGCGCTAAAGACGAAAAGGACTGGACTGCTGCTGAGTGGTTCAAAGTTATGTTCTCTGATGAAAGTAAATTTTGCATTTTCTTTGGAAATCAAGGTCCCAGAGTCTGTAGGAAGAAAAGAGAGGCGCACAATCCAAGTTGATTGAGGTCCAGTGTAAAGTTTCCACAGTCAGTGATGGTTTGGGGTGCCATGTCATCTGCTGGTGTTGGTCCACTGTGTTTTCTGAGGTCCAAGGTCAACACAGACGTATACCAGGGCGTTTTAGAGCACTTCATGCTTCCTTCTGCTGACCAACTTTATGGAGATGCAGATTTCATTTTCCAACAGGACTTGGCACCTGCACACAGTGCCAATGCAACCAGTACCTGGTTTAAGGACCATGGTATCCCTGTTCTTAATTGGCCAGTAAACTTGCCTGACCTTGACCTGTGGAAAATGCGATATGCAAGACCCAACAATGCAGAAGAGCTGAAGGCCACTATTAGAGCAACCTGCGCTCTCATAACACCTGAGCAGTGCCACAAACTGATCGACTCCATGCCACGCCAGTAATTCAGGCAAAAGGAGCCCCGACTAAGTATTGAGTGCTGTACATGCTCATACTTTTCATGTTCATACTTTTCAGTTGGCCAAGATTTCTAAAAATCCTTTCTTTGTATTGGTCTTAAGTAATATTCAAATTTTCTGAGATACTGAATTTGGGATTTTCCTTAGTTGTCAGTTACAATCATCAAAATGAAAAGAAATAAACATTTGAAATATATAAGTGTGTGTGTAATAAATTAATATAATATACAAGTTTCACTTTTTTAATGGAATTAGTGAAAAATCAACTTGTAAGATTTTTTTGAAAAAAACTCTTCTGCTCACCAAGGCTGCATTTATTTACTACACTCTAAAAAATGCTGGGTTAAAAACAACCCAAGTTGGGTTGAAAATGCACCGACCCAACAATTGAGTTGTTTTAACCCAGTGGTTGAGTTGTTTTGACCCAGTGGTTGGGTTAAATGTTGCTTAAGACAACCCAATTGCTGGGTAAGAACAACTCAACCATTGGGTTAAAACAACCCAATTGTTGGGTCGGTGCATTTTCAACCCAACTTGGGTTGTTTTTAACCCAGCATTTTTTAGAGTGTATGAAAGCAGTAATGTTGTGAAATATGACTTCAATTTAAAATAACTTCAATTTTGATATATTTTAAAATGTTATTTATTCCTGTGAGGCAAAGCTGAATGTTCAGCACTTCACTGTCATATGATCTTTCTGAAATCATTGTAATATGATGATTCGGTTGTCTGGCTATCACCAGACCAAGCTCAATTTAAAATTGAAGATTGGTCTGGGGAGTCTGCTCTGTATTTTCTACTGCACAATGGGCAGTAGAATAGTCCTTAAACCAATCAGACCACAAGAGGCGTGATCAACAGGCAACGACCCATCATTTCTCTATCATCATGTTAAACCCGCGTGCCAGGTGGATATAAGCTAGTCTGCGTTGTGTTCCTGCAAAAGTGTAACAGTAACAGTAGAAACAGGTTTCCAGACTGAGTTGTCGAAATGAAATCTCCGGCAGATCAGGCCAGGGTTACCCAGTCTACTGATTCAGTGCTCGAGAAACATTTCTCATTAGAAGTGTTGAAATCAGTTGTGCTGCCTAATATGTTCACGGAAATATTTATAATTTAAATTATGTATTATTTATTTATTTAATATTTTGTAACATCATTAATGTCTTTACTGTAAAGTATTAATTTCTGTCAAAATGTACTGACCACAAACTTTTGAACGGTAGTGTATCTTATAAAATACCAATGTTTCTGTACAAGTCTCATGAATTTTAAGGTTCATAACTCAACATTCTTAATGAAAAGCTGCAATGGAATATACAGTTGTCAAATATGAATCCACAGGGTCCCTCGCAAACCCATGGGAAGTGTTGCTGAGAAAATTCATTAACTCATTCAAATATCATGTAAATTCATTAGGCTTCCAGCAATGAGAAAATATGGAGCCCTGTTGTGAAGAAAATTTCACAGCAATCTCAATAAAAACCCAGCCTTTCTCTATCTCTGAGGGGGAGGATATTCTCCAGAAAATAGCCTGAGGATAAATCTCATGCGAGCACACCAGTTAACATGCAAGAATTTATTTAAGTTGCAATAAATTTAGCCAGCAAAGCAAAAAAGTGAAATAGATTGGATTTCACATTCAATTCATAGTTATGTGGCTTAACCAAATGTATGATTAGATAGCCCACAGCTCAAAATTATTCTAAAACTGAAAAATCTTTCTGATCCTAAACGATTTATGGGCTTTGGAAACAAGTGATATAGAGATAAATTTCCTCACAATTCATCAGAATTTTGTGCTCATGTAAAAGTCTCCAAAATGCTATGAAAGTACGCAGGCGCAGATGCAACGCAAGGGTGTGGCAGAACTCCTCTGAAGATTTATATCCGAGGGAGAGGTCGGTCAATGGCGAGAAAGGGGATCTTTAACAGCGACATCACAGTTTACAGGCTATTATTCCATATATAGAGAGTTATTGGACAACCAGATATGATCTTGAACCTGATGCTTGACCAGATGTTCCCTGATCTGCACAACGCAATCACATTGCATTATATACACTATCTGTTCCTCTCAGCGCTTTTTGGGGGGATGGGATACATGTAAGGAGCCTGGAGGTATGTGAAATGGACAAGATGGAGAATGGATTGGGGGAGGATGGAGGAGAATGGGGGAGGAGGAATGTGGTGAAGCAAATGTGTAATTGTGGTTTGTGGCTCAACCTAATATTCTTAAGGGACAGATTGATCCGTAAAGTGTTTTGTCCCCCTATTGATGATGCCTGCTTTGACCATTTATATACAACTTTCAGGTTAGTTAGAATTAATCAGTATCTCATCTTTATAGTTTCTGTTCTGCATTATCATACAAATATACTAGTTTCACATAATTATCAAGTAAAGTCGATTCACTTGTGTGCTACATCTCAAATCAACTGAGACCTTTTGACCCAGACAGATATGATCAATTCCACCTCTCCTCGATTATTGAGCCAAACTGCTCGTAAATAAGGGCAGCTCTCGTCTCTCTGGAGGGCAGAGAGGCAATAAGCAGAACTCCGTCGGCCACCCCCAGGGCCTTAACCCACGTCCTCCCTCCAAGGACAGCACAGCGCAGTTCATTTAATTACCCAGCATGCCTGATACATTCCCATCTCACATCTGTATGTGGCAAACTCGTCCCACTGGCTGGCAAACACATTGGTTTGTAATTAATTTTTCAGCCTGCTCAGCTGATGTGTGTCAGTCACATCGAGTTAAGCCTCTTGCACATATTCCAGACTGCGGAGGCTCGGTGGAGTTGCGATTCAGGACCTAATTCATCAAGGCCTGTACCTGTCTCATATGGGTCATAGCGGGGGAAGGGTAAAAGCAGTTTGCATTGGGTTTGGCTGCTGGGAACGAACCTTAGCTCAGATCCCCAAGTGTATAGATCTGCAGAGCTGCGAGAAAAGAGTTGGTCCAGGCAGCCAGAAATTAAAGTTGTGATGAAGTGGACGATCTTTTTTTATTATTGTGACATACATTCGAGTGTGACAGATTTTCCGACTTGGTTCTAATATGCGTTTTTATTTATTTATTTTACATTTATTTATTGGATTTTTTCACAGTTAACAACCAGGCAATAAAATTAAATACACAACTCAAATACAAATTGAGTATAAGAAATACAAAATTCATAATAAAAAAGTAAATGGTGCTCCTTTAGCTGTCTTTGCCTACATTATCCAAAAAGGATGCCATACCTTTTTAAAATGTCTTTAAAGAGCCTGTGAGTGAGATTCAGATTTTTTTGAGAGCTTTATACAAGTAAACAACTCTGCTTCACATATCAAAGGTAAGTAAAACGCTTCGATTCTAAAATAATGAGACTTAGCCATTGCCTTTTGCAGTGGTGTTGGGAAGTCAATGGTCCTGTCCTAAATGACACACTTCATGCACTTTCGGTCTTGTGGACTTATGGCTGCCTGCTGCGTGTGCATGTTCGTTAAATCCATGAGACCGTAGGTTGTTCCATTTATCATTTTAGGTTTCAGAAGAGTGCTCGTGAACACCCACTTTGTGGTCAATGTGCGCACTTGATGCACATATTTGCGAGCTCCACGGCAGATTTCTTCATGACAGACAAAGCACCGTTACGCAACAAAGTGCAGACTCTGTTATATAGGGCATAGGACAGAGCTAAAGTGTGCTATTTGGGACAGGGACTGAAGTGAGCTCCGCACCAGACTTCTTCCCGATGGCCAAAGTGGCGTTACGTCACGAAAGTGCGCACTCGTAGGAAGACAGGGTGTGTTTAGGGTTCTATTCGGAACAGAGCCAATTACACATGGTGCCTACTCTGAAAAAGGCTGATAGTGGGTTTGGTGCAAGGCTACATTGAAGTCATCCAAGTTTTAAAATAAAAAGGATAGCCTACACATACATAAATTACTTCTTCAAAATAAGAGCTATAACATGCATTATTTTAGACAATAGATTGGGGCTGCGTCTCAGTCAGCTCCCTAGTTCAGTAGTCAGGGCACTGATCAGGGAGTCAAGCCCATTGACTTATGTCCTGATCAGTGCCCTGACTACTGAACTAGGGAACTGATTGAGATGCAGGCTGGGTGAGGTTTCGTTTCATGCAGACTTTAAGCTTTCTTGCCATTTGAGCAACAGCGACATCCAGCGCACAGCAGTTGTAGCTACACTTTCTCAGCTGGAAGACAGGTGTAATTGCTTCATAATATTGTGCAATTTGAAATGCATTTTGGTTTGACAGTTGTTGTTGTTGTTGTTGTTTTTACAGAATAATAAATAGATTTAGGCAATACTTATTTATAGCTTTAATGGGTGTTTTTTCTTCCTGAAATTCTTTGAAATGCACCGATTATAGCCAACGCACAGGTGACTTAAATCAGATAAAATATTTTGTAGCATCTAACCAGCTGATGTTTTTTCAAGATTTAAATAATTTGAATCGTTGTGTTTATGTCTTACTTTCAACCGACTGTGCTGCCAATGACCTTTACAATTACAAAGGTTTCCATGAGAGACAGCAGTCTTGCATAGAGGAACTAAATTTAGACTGAGCTTATCCAGTGTTATATGAACAATTACCATGGAAACAAGTGTCACGTTATTGTTCCTGTCTCTCTTGTTGCTCGGTGAGAGTTAAAGTGCACCCCTAAATCAGGAGATGCGCCGCGTCAAAACAGCGCAAATCGTGGAAATATGTGTGGGTGTCATTAGGCTAATGCGTGACTGAACAAGCATGTTTACAATATGTTCATAGGCTATAATTAAATTATTGCTCTAGCTTGTTTGTTTTTAGGCCTACATATTGTGCGAATTAATCTATGGTTTTCAGGTCGAAATTTTACAGCAATTTCTGTAAGAAAACAAAGGCTACTACTACACAAAATAAATAAAAATGTTTTAAAGATTTTTTAGATTTTCTTTTATTTTACAGTGTCCCAGTTGTACCAAAGTAGCCATTAAAGTATGCATAAAATCAACTAACCCTAACCAAACCTCAATATAAAGTGTATACAAATATAAAGAAAATCTAATGTTTTGTGATACAGTTGTGGTTTATACATTTATAATTATATTGTTTTAGAACACATTGGAATGGAGATGTATTTTGTCAAGGTCAATTGAAGGTCGACTAAAAATAAAATAAAAAACAGCGCAATATATATATATATATATATATATATATATATATATATATATATATATATATATATATATATATATATATATATATATATATATATATATATATATATATTATATATTTGTGTGTGTGTGTGTGTGTGTGTGTGTGTGTGTGTAGAAACGCGTATCAGAAAGGAATGTGTCACAATATATTGCTGTATTGATATTTTGAGCACAGCTCGATTAAAAGCCTTGTTCCATGTGCCCCTTTTGTACCCCTTTTGTACCCCTTTTGCACCTGCCCCTCCAATGGTCTCTGCACGGCCCTGCGTAAGACATCTAGCCCTTATTATGGATATCTATGGCTGGAACTAGTTTGGAACTATTTGTTGCTCTGTGACACGCTTCCGCATTCCTCAGTTCCTATGGAAGTGTATGGGAGTGTCGTAACTCTGGGCGCGTCTCAATCATCTCCCCAGTTCAGTAGTCAGGGCACTGATAAGGGAGTCAGCCCATTGGCTTATGTCCTGATCAGTGTCCTGACTAGTGGACTAGGGATCTCATTGAGACGCGCCCAGGTAACTCCCAAAACAATCCTGCAGTGTTCGAACCGAAAGTCACCTTTGGACAAAGCAGAAGTCAGGCTTTTTTTTTCCATTCCCAGTATTATTCTCCAAGCGACCTTTAACGGTGAGAGAGAGCCTATATTTGTTTTCAATTGATACTTAGAAACATCGATCTTTTGATTTGAAACATTTGATTATATCTACTACATGCGTGAATTAATAGACGTTGTGCTGCGTCATCCGCGCTCTCACAGTCACAGATCTCCTTCACAGCTACGCATGCGCTCTTTACCTGCCTCGCTGGATTGCGCTCGCGCTCCGTCCGTAGCTTATTTATATCAAATAAAATACTGAAGTTTTAGGGAAATGGGTCATAAATGAGCATTTGAAATACAACCCCATAGGATGTAACTTACATGTAGCCTATTGCATGGACGGAGCAAACACATTTGTAAGTGTCTAAAATGCATGCGCACAGGCACAGATCTGATGAATTATACATGAAATTTAACTTAATATCGTTTAACTGAATATAACAACGCAAACTGCTGAAGTAACAACATTCACAACAGTGAAATAAGATCGTGCGGTTTATCTATTAATCAGAGGCGGATTATTAAAGTTGCGTCCGATACAACAATCGACACCGGCGCGTTTACCTTACCTTCAGAATCATCATCATAAGGAAAATGTCCCGTATAAAGAGAACAAATAGGCGTTACTTTTGATTCCGTGAAGAAAAGTTTGTTTAGGATTAGCTGGAAAAGTGCCTGATATTTCCATGGAAGCATTGCATGTTTAATGCCTGGAACACTTTAACACTATCGTACACAATAGTTAGCATTAACTAACAATACTTTTAAGGCCTTTTTAAATTTTGGCTTATTTAAATCTATAAATGCCATTTTATAGGCTAGGCTATTAAAATAAAGTGTGTAATAATACAACAATAAAGTAATAACATGAACCGTGACATGACATCAACAGTGAACAAAATGTTTCTTTTTTGGTAACACTTTAAAGAAAGGTTCATTTAACAAACTAATAATGAACTGCACTTATGAAGCCTTTATTTATCTTTGTTAATGTTAATTTCAATAACACAAATACAGTAACAAACTGCTCATGGTTAGTTCATGTTAGTTAATATCCTCCTGGGACCCAGAAAAAAAAAGTTTTTTGAATTTTGTATTTTTTCATGTCATTAGATTGTTTAGAGCATAAGAAACAAATGGACAGATTATTTTTTTGGAAAATTATATTATATTCATATTTTATGATATGTCCTCTGTAGTTGACACCAGGACTCAGTTGTTAAATTTTTTTAATGAAATGATATTGCATGTATAGGCAAAAACAATGGGATTTATTTTTAATTCACGAATACATTTTTAAGTTTCAGGATTTTTTTAAAACAAACTTTTTTTAAACATTGATTCTTAGCTATGTTATAAAATATATAACTGAATGCTTTGATATACCATCTTACTTTATGCAATATGTGGGTAAAATGGCCATACTTGGATTTTCCCATTCAATACAATGTATCGGTATATTGCATCTAATTTGCATATTATTGTGTTCTTGGTGCAACATGTAATGAAAAAAAGAAGTTTAATAAGGGGAGTAATAATTGGCAACATTTTCAAAATAATATGTAATATTTCATAGGAATATTGATATGTAATTTATTTTTCTATTTACTTGTTGTGTCTCCAAAATGCCTTATAAACATGATTTAAGTCCTGGTGTCCTCTACAGTGGACATTTATGAAATCAATGCCCTGTTTTGTAACAAAGAGTCATATTTAGATTAGAAACCCCATAGCATTTTCCTGAGATGTTGATTTATAACAAACAATTAGAAAATTAATCAGATTTAAATTATAATTACAAAATATGATCATATTTCCATAAGAGTGCTAAACATTAATGTCAGCCATTTTTAAAGACCAAGAAGTTGTTGTTGTCCTGGTGACACCTCCAAACATTTGGTATCTGTGCAAAGCCCTGAATGTGCTCTATAAAGGACATCCTGACTCAAAACTGTGACGTGTGTGATGTCACAGAAACTCACTAAAATATAATGTCCACTACAGTGGACAAAAGTCTATTACTGGGTCCCAGGAGGATATGGTAACTAATGAAACCTAATTGTAAAGTGTAACTGTTTTTTGTGTGTGTGTGTGTGTGTTTTAGTAACACTTTACAATGTTTCATTATTTAATGCATTAGTTAACATGAACTAACCATGAACCAACACCTCTGTTCAGCATTAGTTCATCTTTGTTAACATTATAAAAATCCAGCTGTTCATGGTTTGTTCATGTTAGTTCATACAGTATTGTTCAAAATAATAGCAGTACAATGTGACTAACCAGAATAATCAAGGTTTTTAGTATATTTTTTATTGCTACGTAGCAAACAAGTTACCAGTAGGTTCAGTAGATTCTCAGAAAACAAACAAGACCCAGCATTCCTGATATGCACGCTCTTAAGGCTGTGCAATTGGGCAATTAGTTGAAAGGGGTGTGTTCAAAAAAATAGCAGTGTCTACCTTTGACTGTACAAACTCAAAACTATTTTGTACAAACATTTTTTTTTCTGGGATTTAGCAATCCTGTGAATCACTAAACTAATATTTAGTTGTATGACCACAGTTTTTTAAAACTGCTTGACATCTGTGTGGCATGGAGTCAACCAACTTGTGGCACCTCTCAGCTGTTATTCCACTCCATGATTCTTTAACAACATTCCACAATTCATTCACATTTCTTGGTTTTGCTTCAGAAACTGCATTTTTGATATCACCCCACAAGTTCTCAATTGGATTAAGGTCTGGAGATTGGGCTGGCCACTGCATAACATTAATTTTGTTGGTTTGGAACCAAGACTTTGCCCGTTTACTAGTGTGTTTTGGGTCATTGTCTTGTTGAAACAACCGTTTCAAGGGTATGTCCTCTTCAGCATAGGGCAACATGACCTCTTCAAGTATTTTAACATATGCAAACTGATCCATGATCCCTGGTATGCGATAAATAGGCCCAACACCATAGTAGGAGAAACATGCCCATATCATGATGCTTGCACCTCCATGCTTCACTGTCTTCACTGTGTACTGTGGCTTGAATTCAGAGTTTGGGGGTCGTCTCACAAACTGCCTGTGGCCCTTGGACCCAAAAAGAACAATTTTACTCTCATCAGTCCACAAAATGTTCCCCCATTTCTCTTTAGGCCAGTTGATGTGTTCTTTGGCAAATTGTAACCTCTTCTGCACATGCCTTTTTTTTTAACAGAGGGTCTTCTAACTGTCACAGTACTTACAGGTAACTCCAGACTGTCTTTGATCATCCTGGAGGTGATCATTGGCTGAGCCTTTGCCATTCTGGTTATTCTTCTATCCATTTTGATGGTTGTCTTCTGTTTTCTTCCACGTCTCTCTGGTTTTGCTCTCCATTTTAAGGCATTGGAGATCATTTTAGCTGAACAGCCTATCATTTTTGCACCTCTTTATAGGTTTTCCCCTCTCTAATCAACTTTTTAATCAAAGTACGCTGTTCTTCTGAACAATGTCTTGAACGACCCATTTTCCTCAGCTTTCAAATGCATGTTCAACAAGTGTTGGCTTCATCCTTAAATAGGGGCCACCTGATTCACACCTGTTTCTTCACAAAATTGATGACCTCAGTGATTGAATGCCACACTGCTATTTTTTTGAACACACCCCTTTCAACTAATTCAACTAATTGCCCAATTGCACAGCCTTAAGAGCGTGCATATCATGAATGCTGGGTCTCATTTGTTTTCTGACAATCTACTGAACCTACTGGTAACTTGTTTGCCACGTAGCAATAAAAAAATATACGAAAAACCTTGATTATTCTGGTTAGTCACATTGTACTGCTATTATTTTGAACAAGACTGTATGTGCATGAACTAATGTTACCAAGATTTTAATAATGCATTAGTAAATGGTAAAATTTATATTAACAAAGATAAATAAATGCTTTATACGTGCAGTTCATTATTAGTTCATATTAACTAATGAACCATATTGTAAAGTTGTTTGTTGCCCATTCTCTGACCTCTGAAGGCTGCTGTTATTTACACCCTGACTAAGACACATTAGGGGAAACATTTTAATAATTCTATGAATGCATATAAGAAAATGCATAATCGAATCAAATTAATCAAATCGCCCAGGCGCGTACCCCATATGCGCCACTACGCAGCATCTCGTTCCGTATTCAGAGAACATAGGTTACGTGAGTAAAATTGGGGACTTTTGTCCTGAATATACAATTTGTTACAGGTCATTTTGTGTAAAAGGGAACAAGAATGCATTCTGAAATCATATAAAAACTGATAGTCGTTCAATAGTGTGTGAATTCAGCAAAAGGAGCCTTAAAGATGAGGTTCTGCAACAAAGTGAGTTTATTAGTCTTTTAATATTTTATAATTTCTCCTTTTCATGGTGTGATTTAGTTACAAAAACAGGTCATTCAGTGAAATGCCAAAAAACACACATTTATTGTTGGATTATTTGAAAAATAAGTAAATGTAGTGAATACTTTAGATGTCCATTAACGGAGAGAGCTGCTGGGCACTGTAAACAGCTAAAAAGTAAATGTAGAGCTAATAGCTTGGGCGACAATCTTAAGACCCATGCACAACAGGAATGATAACTATAAAGATGATCATAATGATAATAGCATCCACATCATCAGTAAACAATAACGTTAATTTTATGTGCTGCAGGTTTGTCGTCTGCCACTTTAAATGCTCAAGCTCTTTAAAGGGAAATGGATTCTGAATGGCGTTCAATGTTTTTATTGTTCATTGGCATCTGTTTTGTGTTGGATTCTCGTCGTTTAAAACACGTGACTCGACCACAAAACAAAGATAATTTTTGTTTCTTTTTTGGTAATTTGATCTGTTTTAACTTGTCAGTTGTATGGTTATATGGTACATTTGTTTATGAATTAGATTCTTAAAGGCAATGATTGTAGGCTACATAATAAGTTTGATTAATCCTATGTTGATTGTGATACACAAGAGCCTGCTTAGATAAATGGTAACATTAAATTTCTGCACTAATCAAACATGACTATTAGTAACTTACCTTTGACCAGATAATAAATTCTTTTGTAAAAAAATTTTTGGAAGCAGGAAATTTACTAGTTTTAAAATTAAGTTCCTCAAACCTTAAATGTCTGGTATTATGTATATGGATCTTAGTTTTCTACTTAAAGGAGTACTTCAGCGCTGGGAAGATGAATCTTTATTTAAACTGGGTCATTAATGTAGTAGAAATGTGAAATTAATTTTTTATTTGGTGCTTTGTAGACTGAGAAGAGACAGAAAATGTATTTTTTGTCTCATTGCTGCCCTACAAGGCCACTCCCAAAGCCACCGCTACTGAATCACTTTCACTTCCGCGACTGCATTCATTTTCATAAAATCAGTTCAGTTAGAGAACAGACACTACAATTAAAAAGGGAACGTGTCTGTTCAATATGTGATTTAGTCGCTGAGGGAGTCTCACAGCCCAAAACGCTGCACATTTGACAGTCATGGATGAGCTTGTGATGAGAGCTGAGGTAAACGCGTCCGCGGCATAGATTCACAGCGCATGTTCAGTCTGGCGCGTTTTCAGTTCATGCCTTTGAAAGCTTAACTTTCATAGGAATTAGTTTGAGAAGTTGAAAGACTTACTTTGCTCTGCTGGCCGCACCGTTTCCATGAAAGCCTGAAGCCTTGTTTATACTTTCGCCTGGCTCCCCTGAGCGAGCTTTCGCTTACTGCGCGCGCTCCTCCCCAAAACGGACGAGGCGTTTATACTTAACACGCCTGCCGTTGTGCTTCTTTGAAACGACAGAGGGCGACTCAGAGTAATTGTTCTATAAACCATCAGGAAAAGTGTCGAAAACAAATGGGCTACTGTACACAGGTGATGATATTTATTTTAGTACATTTCACCAAAAACTACACTACAAAAGAATCGTGTAAAACTCAGTAACTCAGTCTTGGCTTGATATTAATACTTGTGATATGAGAACAAAATGTGCACTAAAATAACGATCTCTTAAATATTTCCTAATTTCACTAAACTTTAGTGTCGTGATTTATTTATTTATTTGATTAAACAAGGATCCCTCCGCGTTGACGTCATTTTTGCCGTGAGCTCCCTCTGTGCTGTGAGTGTGATCTCCCATCCCCCACGTGCGATTTGAAAACATGCGGAAATGGCTCCCCCTGCTGGCTCTAGTCTTTAGCCTCTGGCCAACAATTCCTCCGATGGCGCAAATTGACAATATTTGCGTCATTGGAGGAATTTTTCCAGAAATAAAATGCATAAATCTCGTCTCAGGGGGATATAAGGGGGGGAAGCACAATCATTTGAATATACTCCAGGGTTTCTACTGATACAAGGCCATATGCTAATCGCTGAAGTAACCCTTTAATCATTCATGGGCTTAAAACATAGTATCACTTTGTTTTATGAAAATGTAATGAGACGGAATAAAACTTAAATGCACCCATTTTGTCATTTCAGCTCTTTCCACAACTTCTAACACACCGGTTTCAAGAGCAGAATTGCCATGCGTGAAACCTGGACAGAGAAATGTAGTTATTGTGTCTGGGAAGCTGCAGTCGGATGCAAAAAACCCTTTCCAATATAAATAAGGGTGTTCTTACCATTGGACTCGAAATGTTTTACCAAAGAACTCAAATACTCTACAAGCTGTAGCTGATGAGGAACCCTAAACCCTAAACTCATGAAGTCTGATGATATTGAACATGATCAAGTTTGGATTTATCTTTTTCATATCTTATCAACTATGTTTCACTGCTCATGCATGTGCTCGTGCTGAGTATGAGGTTAATGGAGAATGCTGCCCCATGTGTAAGCCAGGTACAGTACACATTGTGTAATGTTGGGTTCTGCGGGCCATCTAACAGAATTGTGAACCATGTGTATCAAGTTACTCTAAAAAAAAATGTCTTCATCAAAAAATTGTCATATAAATTTGAAGCTTGAGAGCACAGATTTATGTTTGGTTTAATTTTGAAAGTACCCATGGCAGATGATTGTTCAAGTAAAAAAGTTAGAAAAGATGGCTATTGCTGCGCGTTTAGCTAGAATGCCATACAAAACCAACCCATTGGGCCACTGAATCTGCATTAACGACAACAGCTGGGGCAACAGCCTTAGTCCTAATGGGTTGTTATCATAGCTATCAAAATCCAGTGTTCGGCATTTTGCGTATGTGAGTTTTTGTTGTAGATGTCAAAATTAATTAATTAATTAATTAATTGAGATTTCTTACAGCTCTTACAGGTTGTTGGCCTTGTCTGTTTCGTTGCTTCTATTACTCTCCCCTTTTTTGTAAGTCGCTTTGGATAAAAGCGTCTGCTAAATGATTAAATGTAAATGTAAAAGTGAAACGACAACAAAAAAGTTATGGAAGTTTTATTTTATAACAATTATTTATTGGCAATTTTTATTAAACAATATATATTTTATAAATCATGTAACATGCCAATTCAAAGCTGGGAAGTTGTGTTTCAAATTTTAAGTTGATATCTCAAAAAAAAAATGTAGGCCTGTAGGCCAAACCTGAGAAAATTACGCCACCTGGTAATAAACAATATTACATTGTGAAGCCTTGTTAACAAAATCAAAGCTTTTTAACGAAGACTGCATATTGTTACAGTTAAATGGCCTGAAGAAGTAGTTCAGTTTTAAAGGCACATTTAAAATTTTTACAGTGTAAACTACAAACCAGCTCATATTTTATGTTTGCCTGTAACCTGCATGTGCATGTGAAAACTAGACATTGCATACAAAAGTGAGGTCATATGCTTATTTGAGATCGCTGTGAAACATTCAATTATATGATTTATGATGCACGTGGAGATAACAGTGTGACATTATAACAGGGAACAATTTACTTGTGTAGCTAAGCCTTAGTTACACAAGTAAACTGTTCCCTGTTATAATGTAACCCATATAAGGGAACCCATGTTTTTCTTGGTAATATTTAATGCTTGTGTTAATGTTTGCTAATGCTTTTTTTATGTTTGTAGGAAATCATGTTCATTGGCATTGTACTATAGATACCACCACCACGTGTGTTCCATGTCCTCCATCAACTTACACTGATGAGCCCAATGGTTTAAATAAGTGCATTTCCTGCAGTGTGTGTAATGCATGTGAGTATATTCTCCAATGATAAGACTTAAAACAAAAGTCTAATGCAGCACTTTTCTTTAAATGACAAGATATTTTCCTCTTCACAGTAGAAAGTCTAAGAGTAAAGAGAAGCTGCACACGCGCTGCAGACACTGTTTGTGAGCCACTGGAGGGATTCTACTGCGTTGAGCAAAATAAAGGCAGCTGTATATTTGCTCTGAAACACTCTGAATGTCACCCTGGACAATATATCAGACAAGCAGGTGTGTGTGTGTATATGTGTTTTTACTAAACAGGAGAACTTGAACAATAGCCATAAAGTTGAAGGACAACTAGCTTTACTAAAATGGTTTACTCAGACATGAGAACTGCCAGTACTTTTAATGCTAGATTGTTATAAAGACAGTCATTGCCTTAATATATCCTTACAGGAACAGCATTTACTGATACTGAATGTGCTGACTGTACAGAAGGCACTTACTCTAATGGCTCTTTCATTACCTGTCAACCACATTCAAAGTAAGTGATAACCATAGCTTTACATACACTGTAGA
Source organism: Pseudorasbora parva (assembly GCF_024679245.1). Taxonomy (NCBI): domain Eukaryota; kingdom Metazoa; phylum Chordata; class Actinopteri; order Cypriniformes; family Gobionidae; genus Pseudorasbora; species Pseudorasbora parva. The sequence continues at coordinate 30,208,301 of NC_090184.1, forward strand.
ATTCAGTTCTCCAATTGAACATTTTTAAGTGACTGATCACATCTAAATTTTTAGTTGGCCGAATTGAATTTCTGGAAATAAATTTGCATCAATTCACAGAATTTCAATTCAGCCAACTAAAAAATATAGATAAAAAATTCAATTGGAGACATTTTTTTACAGTGTAGATTAAGTTGATAATTCAATAAACTGTTCTAATAGGTCCATACATTTTAACATTTCTCTCATTACCCGGCCTTACAGGTGTGAGACTAAAGGACTCACAGAAATAAAACCAGGAACAGTCTCAGCTGATGCTGAATGTGGGAGTTCAGCTCCAGATGCCATAATTGCTGGAGTTACATTTGGTGTTGTTTTGGTGACTGCTCTTGGGTTCTCATTCATATATTTCAAAATAAAAGCTAAAAGACAGACCAATGAAATAGGTAAGACTATAATAATAAAACATCTATTCAAATTTTAACATGTGCAAGTGTTAATACTTTTGTTTTATGTTTTAGATAAAATCCCCAACACTCAAAAAATGACTTGTTGAATTTACTTTAAAACTATGTGGTAAGTGGTTGCACACAACTATATTGAGCAATTTTTACAAATAACAATTTAGTTATAAAAAACAAAAAAAAATTCAAGTAAAACTGGCACAATTTCTTTGAGTAAATACAAACCATTTGAATTTGTCACTGTTACATAATATTGATGTGTCGTTTACTTAATTATGTTATGTTAAATTTATAAAAGTTTATTATGAACACTGTTATCAATTTAATTTACCTAAAAATTTAAATAACAACAAGCATATTTTTAAAAATAAAATGCAAAATTAACTCATTGGACAAACTAAAAATATTTAATTGAGAGCAGGAATTCCATCCAGTGAATTTGTATAAATGTGCCCACAGTCTAAACACAGGCACCACTCTTCTGCATAATGGTAACCACAAAATTACAGAAACTCCTCAATGTCCAACATAACTGAACGTTAAACACTAACGTAAACTAATAACATCTTTCCCTTTATTGAAAAACACACAAAATAACACTTTATTCCATAAATTTTCTCTCCTAGCGCAGTCCCTTGCAAAGCATGCTGGGAACTACAGATCCACTGCCCAGTTAGTTATGTCAGCACAAATATTTCATGTAGTTTTAACACAAATTATACGTACACTTCAGTTTTAAATATATTAGGCTGATTGAACACATTTCGACACAATTTAATTAGGTAAAGTAAACAATTTAAATGTGTCTTATCTATGAAGGGCCTGAATCATTAAGCAATTTAACAAAACAAACAGAACTTCAGTGGGTCATTTCATTAGGTTAAACAAGTGCAGCGTACTTGATTTTTTTATGTACTTTTCTTCTTTATTTTTTGTTATGTTTTTTCATTTATTCTTATTTCAGAAACTTGATCCACCCAGTAAGAGTGAGATGAAGGAGAATAAACTATTATTTTTAAAACTCATAAATAAGAGTAAAAGTTATCCAAACTCTGTGCTGTGCCTGAATGCATTCAGCACACCATTCTGCATCTTTCTAAATAAATGCAAAAATGACCCCTTTAAAACATGAGTACACAAACCAAGTACAGATATTTGATAAAAACCATTATAATAATAATTCATATTATGCATTATATAATATAATTATATTAATATTATAGTAATCTTTTGTATTTTAATGAAATCTCCTTAACTTTTTACAGACATCACCAAACTCGGTGACTCCTCTTACTTCATTAATCGCAAGCCTTGAGAGGTCTGGAGAGACTGTCCAGGGTGTCTCCCTGCCTTTGTCCTCCTGAGATGCTGGATCTAAAGATCTGAGACAACATTTAATAATAATAATAATTCAATACATTTATATGGTGCTTTTTCTGGGTCCTCAAAGCGCTTTACATTTAGAAGGGGGAATCTCCTCAACCGCCACCAGTGTGCAGCATCCAACTGAATGATGCGACGGCAGCCATATTGCGTCAGAACGCTCACCACACACCAGCTGATTGGTGGAGAGGAGACTGAGTGATTAGGCCAATCAGGAGAGGGGGATGATTAGGAGGCCATGATGGACAGCGGCCAATGGGCAAATTTGGCCAGGATGCCGGGATTACTTCTCTACTCTTTTCCCCAAGGACATCCTGGGATTTTTAATGACCACAGAGAGTCAGGACCTCGGTTTGACGTCTCATCCAAAGGACGGAAACATATAAACAGTTTTATCTACAGTATTTTTTTCCTAATACTGTCTTTACCATTAATGTCTATGAATTTAAATCTGTTTTGTTTTGATGACTTTCTGTTGTCTAAAAATGTATATATTTGTCACACATTAGCTTCGTTGTTTCTTGCTAGCAGGGTAGCTTGTCATGGGGTGGTACAGTCAGGGGCAATTGTAACACTGTGTTGTCCAATCTTGCTTCAGAGAGACCCTAACACACTGTGATGTAGGCAAATCATGTAACTCAGTGAAAAATGCTGCGCTAGTTCAAATAGAGGATTTTCAATAACATCCCAAAAGTGCTGATAAAATTCAGCCGAAAGCCCATCATTACCTGGAGATTTCCTTTTTTTCATTAAGCTATAAGCCTCTGAGATTTCCTCTTTAGTAATGGGACGTTCGCAATCCATTTTAAATTGTTTCGATATAGTTGGTGTAAATGCTTTGATTGAATCAATAAAACTGTCACAATCATCAAATTGAATATTAGACCTGTAAATATTGCTATAAAATTTACCAATGTATTTTGAAATGTCTAAAGAATTAGAAGTGATATTATTATCAATTTTAAGAGTGGTTAAATTATTTATCTTGCTATTTCGTTTCTCTAAAGCAAAGAAATAACTGGAATTTCTTTCCCCTTGTTCCAGCCATTTAGCTCTAGACCTTATAAATACACCTTTAACCATTTCAACATACATATTTTCTATTTCCTCTTGTAATTTTTTCATTGTTGTTTCTTCTTCCTCTGAAAGATTATCCTTATTCATTAAAATGTTTAATTGATCCATAATACTTATTTCTTTGGCTATATTATTTTTTTAAATTACTTTGCTTCGTTTAATAGCTATTTCTCTAATTTTAAATTTGAAAAGTTCCCATTTTTGTATATGATTCACTTCATTATTATCAAATATGATTTTTGCTGTTTTTTTTTTGACTAAATCACAAAACTCATTATCTTTTAATAAATTATTATTTAGTTTCCAATAACCACGTATATTACCATTTTGTTGTTTTGTTCCCGCTAAATGGATCGAGATTAGTTTATGATCAGAAAATGGGGCATAGCTATGTGATGATTCTGAAACGAATTGCAGACAGGATGGAGATATAAGCCACAAATCAATTCTAGATTGTAAGGATCTATTGACATTAGTCCAGGTAAATTCGTTAATGTAAGGATTTAAAAAACACCAAACATCTGTAATTCCCAGCTGTTCACAAATATATGCTATACTTTTGAATCTTGAATATGGGATTACTCTTATAGGTATTCTATCTACAAGATCGTCTGGAGCATCATTACAGTTTTTCTCGATTGCTTAAACACATTTCTTGAAACTATGCCTCATATTCTCAAAACTATAAACACAAATCCATAACGTCTCACCCAGTTTCCCAAACAACCTATTTTCAGGTCAAAATGAAGCTCTACACTCAAAACCATTCACTCTTGCTGAAAAACCAAACTTTGCCCTCAGACAAGACACACAAGCCCTCAAAATCACACACACTACAACATAGTCTAACACACTGGTGCAATAAATTCAAAACAACATTTCCAAAACTGGTAAGTTATGTTACTTGTGGTTCCCCTCCTCACAAACCTTTTCACATGATGAACAAAAGACACAACCAATGGATACATTGGCACATTTTTATTCATTCATTCATACTACACAGTACAAAAAAAACAAAAACAAAAAAATGTATTCCGCCTCAGCCTCCCATCTTTGGTATGGGTCAGGCCAGAGAATCTCATCCACATCACAGGCTATATTAGCCCTAGCCTGGCAGCAGGGGTAAAATCCTCTTGCATGCCTGATCCACCCCTGGCACGCATCTACTGACACATGGCTTGGACGAGGTGAACAAGCATATAAGGTTCTCGATCATACACTTTCCACTAGTGTTGTAGTCAAGACCACCTAAACCGAGACCAAGACAAGACCAAGACTTTGAAGGGCCGAGACCGAGTCAAGACCAAGACCAAGACAGGCCGAGACTGAGTCAAGACCAAGACCAGTGCATGTCCCCACACTTATGATAAAATGTGGAATATGCATATGATTGGCACTTCTCTCGTATGATCAACTAAACTGGCTCTAATTTCATCCGAGACTGCTTGTCGTCTTCCTCCTCCTCCTCCTCCTCCTCCTCCTCCTCCTCCTCCTCCTCCTCCTCCTCCTCCTCCTCCTCCTTCACCATGTCCTCTTCCTCCTCCTTCACCACATCCTCTTCCTCTCCCTCCTCCTTCACCATGTCCTCTTCCTCCTCCTTCACCACCCACGTCCTCTTCCTCTCCCTCCTCGACCGCTTCCTTCATTTCTTTGTGGATCCATTGTTCCAAAGCTCAAATGAACTGACTCTGGCACTTTTATGTATCTTGAAAGTTCTGATTGATGTGTGTTCAATTTTGACTCTTAGTGTTTTCACCTGGGTAATTGTGTGCTAATTGAGCTGAAACTATGCTGACTTGAGTGAACAATATTGAATGCTAGTGCTTTCTAAATGACCACATGGTCTAGGCAATGAGAAATTAAGGGATTTGTGTGTAGAGTTTTGCAGTGACAGTTCAACAAATCTGACTCATGTGTCAAAACAGGGAATAGTGTTTATAGTTTAGTGAAAGGGGTGTGCTTTTTGATAAATGGCGTTATGGTTTTGAAATTTTAGTTCAAAAGCCTGGTTATAGTGTTTAAGCAATCGAGAAAAACTGTAAAATCGCCTCCAATAATCAAGTGTGCATTCTTATATTTGTTTTTAAAGGCTTCAAGTTTCATATAAAGTTGTAAAAACATTATTTTTGCTTGAGCTGTATTGTTATAGTTATATAAATTGCAAACTATAAAGAAGGAATTGTTTAATTTGAAAACCAAGATTATCCATCTACCCTCATTTGATGTCATTGATTCAATTATAGCTCCTTTAAAGTTATTAAGTAGAATAGCAACACCTGCAGATTGTTGAGAGGCATGACAAAAATAACATACATCACCCCACCCACTGTGCTTTCCAAAACCTCACATCATTGTCCACCAAATGAGTCTCTTGTAGAAAAATCAAATCAGCATTTTTTCGTCTACTGAATAAAAAGATTGATTTCCTTTTGATGTTGTCACGAATCCCCCTGACATTCAAAGATATTATTTTTAAAGAACTAAAATGGAAGTCTGTCATAATGAAAGAAAAAAAAGAAAAAATTACTAGATGGCTGTTAGTTATAAGAACTAGTTAAGAAAGAAAGAGAAAAGAAACTACCTGAGATAGAAAATTTCAGAGATTAGCTTACCACTAAGTAGAAAGCTCTGAACATCAGTACTTTAAGTAACTAATTTGTAAAACTTTTTTTATTTAATATAACTATTGGAGTGAACATATTGCTCGTATAATTGCAAACAAAGAGAGCAAATTAACCCATCAGGAATAAGTGGCAATACCTTGAAAAATTGTAGCCTACGTTGAAGTCATTTTAACCTGTAAGCTGTGTGTCTCACACCGTTAATGATGACAGCAGGACCCTGCCATTTCGTTTTCTTTCCGTCAGCACGCGCTTGCTTCACAAGAGGCCACAGTTTGTTTCTCATTGTCTCTCCTGTTGGGTTAAGTCTTCAGTCATCCGAAGGTTCTTTCTCTTCATGACATCAGCGTTGAGGGAAGCTCTCCATAGATTGAATCTGAAGGTCCGCATGGTGAACTGAATGATAACGGGTCGTGTGCTTTTATCCTCTCTAGGGCGTCCGACTCTGTGCACGGTGTCCACCAAGAATCCAAGCTTGCTTTTTTCCTCTGGAATGATTTCTGCAATTATCTCTAGAACCTGTTTCCTCACATCCTAGTTACTGCTTTCTGGAAGATTCAAAAGGCGAAGATTCCATCTCCTACTGTACCGTTCAGACTCTTCTTGTTTCTCCCGCAGGATTGTCATCTGGTCACTCATCTTTTTTACTGTGTCCTCAGTGCCTTTACACTGGATTTCCATTCCTTTCACACCTTCTTGCACACTAGCAATATCGGCAGTATTTTTCATGACCATTTCTTCAAATTTCAAAAAACGGTCGTTTAAGCCATTAATGGCTTTTAGGATGTCAGCATTTGAAACGGTTTCCTCTTCTTTGGAGCAGACCTTCTTGGGATTTGGGCTCTTTGTGGGAGTATCAGGAAGAGGAGTACATAAGCCAGAGAATGAATTTTCGTCAACTAAATCCATTGTCAAGCCTTCTATGGAAAGCTTTGGTTTACAACGTTCTTGATTAGCACAACTTTGGCTATCAACTAGCAGTTCGTACGCTACTTGCTGTTTCACAAATTTTAACCAACTTAAGTCCTTTTATTTAGGCGAATGAACTTACGGATGCAAGAGCAACATTTCACTCCTTCGTTTATCGATGAAATAGTTTTAATGGTCAGTTACTCAGTCAGAGTCTCGGAGCTCAGAATAAGACGTCTGCACAGGTCGCCATCTTGGACCAACCGCCATGCTTGATCTTTTTTTTTATTTTTTTTATTTTTTTTTATTGAACAAATATAAAAGCAAATAGTTACAGTTCAAAAAGAATATAACAATATATATATATATATATATATATATATATATATATATATATATATATATATATATATATATATATATATATATATATATACATACACACATATATACACATAGACAGTAGAGCAAGGTAAAAGGAATACAACAAAAGAAAACAAATAAATAATAATAAAAAACTAAGAGATCAACATTGAGCCAGGGGTGACATGAAATTAAAGTAAATTAGGTTCAAGAGAGTGAGACAGAGAAAAGATGCTAATGCCCTTTTTTTTACATTATAAAAACGTATAAATATTATACTTCTTGCACAGCGTAGAGGACTTTAAAGCTTTGGCATTGCTGGAGGAAAAGAGAGTATCTAAATAACATTTCAGATATTTACAAAAAATAATAAAGAGAGGTTTAACAGACAAAAATTTGCACTTGTGTATAAAAAACTTAGCTAGAAAAATAAATAGATTTATAAGAAAATACTTGTCTTTAAGACTCTTGTCAGAGTTATGAAATCCAAATAGGACATCCTTAAACTCCAAAGAAAAAAGTTCTAAGAGAGAAACACGTACAAATAAACTAAATTTCTTCCAAAAAGTAACTACATGAAAACAATTCCAAAAAAGGTGAAGGACAGATTCATCTTCCACTCCACAAAATGAGCAAAGGGGATCCCTCTCAGGCAACATTCTTTTTATATAAAGATTGACGGGATAGAATCGATGTAACAACTTAAAGGATACCTCTTTAACCTTATTGGTGATTAAGTATCTATTGGGTAAGGACCACCCCTTTTTCCAAGGAATATAATTAAAGGAATTACACCAATAGGATACAACAGAAGGGACCGTAGTAATATTGCTTTGAAAGAGTTGTCTAATTTTTTTGTTCCTAAGAGAGGGACTAGACAGAAAGCAAATTTTCCCAATCACAGTCTCACAAGGATGTACCCAATATGTAGAGGGTGGTAAAGCATCAACAGAATTTTTTAAAAGAGCAATAGCTCCACTGGGGATGGCATCCATCACTATGGCAAAATCTCGTGGGGTAACAGGAATACTATATTTAGCTAGGAATTCAGAATAAGAAAACAAATGACCATTTGAGTTTACAAGTTGAGAAACCAAAACAATATTATTATTAAACCAATTAGGGAAAAAAAGTGTTTTATTTTTAAATCGGATGTCATGGTTATTCCAATTAAAATACCTGTGGGGACTAAAATTATGTTTGTAGATTAAGTGCCGAGCTAAAAGTGCCTGCTTATGGAAATTTGATAGTTTGATGGGCAATTTAGAGATATTATAATTGCATACTAACAGAAAGGGGAGACCACCGACTTTAGAGAAAATATACTTGGGAATTATGTTCCATATGGATTCAGAATCGTTCAAGAATTGCCTTAGCCAATTGATCTTAAAAGTGTTATTTAAAGAAGCAAAGTCAAGAAAATTAAGACCCCCTTGTCTAAAGCTATTTATGACGACAGATTTTTGATGTAATGTTTCTTGTGTTTCCATAAAAAGTCATAAAGCATCCTATCAACCTCTTCACAAATCAATATGTTCACATGTAAGGAAAGAGCAGGATAGGTCAATCTAGAGATACCTTCTGCCTTAGCAAGAAGAGCCCTTCCTTGTAACGACAGGTCTCTCTGGAGCCAGGAATTTAGCTTTTTATTTGCTTTAGTAATTACTGGATCGAAGTTTAATTTAGCTCTCGCATTGATATCTTTACAAATGATGACACCCAAATAGTTAACTTGGGACTTAACAGGAATATTGTGCAGGAAAGGAGCAGAACAAGACTTTAAAGGTAAGAGTTCACATTTATCTAAGTTCAAAGATAGACCAGAAGCTTTAGAGAACATTCCAATAAGATCAAGAGCGATAGGGATTTGAAAGTCATTTTTTAAAAAGAGAGTGGTATCATCAGCTAATTGAGTTATAAGAATATGTTTATCATTTATGTTAATTCCTTGTAATTGACTATTTAGCAGGAAAGTAGTAAAAAGTTGAGAAGCTATCAAGAACAAGTAAGGCGATACCGGGCAACCTTGGCGAACCCCTCTAGCCACATTAAACCTGGGAGAAGTGCCAGTTTTAAGATTAATTGATAATTGATTGACATTTTTATACAAAGTTCGGACAGTTTTGCAGAAGAAGTCACCAAAGCCAAATTTATCCAGGGATTGAAAAATAAAATCATGTTCAAGGGAATCAAATGCTTTATAAAAATCTATAAATAATCTAAATATTTATATATAGTGTCTAACTGAGATTGCAGATCGGTAAATTCTGCTAACTCAGATTCTAACAACCCATCCTGCGTTTTTCAAGAGAGTGCCATTATTTTGGAAATTAGAGTATCTTCTTTGCGCCTTTTCAATTTGGTTAGATGGCTGCCAAATTTCCTAGCACATTTACCAATTTCGTGTTTTAGAGATTCCCAATTTAGGCTGTATTTATTTTCCTTTTGTGCTTTTGTCCAGTAATATTTGATTAGAAATAAAATGTGTTTTCTCAATCGGCCATACTTAAGCAAAGAAGAGTTAAGCTTCCAATAAGATGCTCTAGGTTTGGAAGAAAAGTGAACTGAAGATAGAGGAGAATGAATAAAAATTGCTTTGTGATCAGTCATGGGGGAAGGTAGAATGCGAACATCAACTTTAAAATCTTTGACAGATTGTGAAAAAAGCCAGTAGTCTATACGGGACTGTCTAGAACAACTTTTGTTGCTCCAAGTATAGCATTTAGTATTCGGAAAATTCTCCCTCCAAATATCAATAATATCAAATGTATCCATTAATACGTTTAAGTTAGAATTATTAACTTTAGATGCAGATTGTTTAGGTGGCAATCTATCATTATTAGTATCGGGCACAATATTAAAATCCCCACCAATAAAAATTAAGGCATTTGGGTGTGCATTAAGCCACAACAAAATTTTCTCTTCTATTGCATCAAGTAGTAAGTCATTGTCATGCGAACTATTATAACCATAGATATTAACTAAAATTACCACGGTATTATTTATATCGATGACCAAAAGCAGGAAGTGTCCACTTGGATCGCTAAAGTGATGCAAAACGTCTCCAGCAAAAAGATTTTTTAAAATCAGAACTCCAGCTGAACGCTCCGAGCCGTGAGACATCCAGACATCATTGTTCCATTGATTTCTCCAAAAAGCAGCGTCACGGGCAACGGAGTGGGACTCTTGAAAAAAACAAAAATCAGTTTTGAACGATTTGGCATACAAGAACAGTGCCTTTCGTTTAGTAATGTCTCTTAGACCCCTGGCATTTAGTGAAATAACAGAAATAGACATACAAAAGGAACTTTAAACGTTGAACTTTAAACGTTGAACAACAGCAAATACTAGAGTTTTTACTGAAGTAGAGAACAGCAGCGCAGCTGACAACAAGACCAAGTCAAATAAGTTTACAGCCATAGGTAGTGCCCTCCGAACGAAAAAATAGGACTCAAAAAGGCTCTATTGAAATGAAATAAGCAATTTAAACCGGCTTAATTACGTAGGGTTAATTTCGGAGCCTTCGATAAAGGCACGGTGGCCCACGAAATGCGCTTTCTTCCCCTCCTTACGGGCCTTTTCAACAGCAGGCCACAGCCACATCCTTCTATCACGATCAAAAGCGGTGAGATCCTCCGTAAATCGAAGACCGTTTGCACGCAGGAACTCTGACGACTTAGCCGCTCTCCACACACCATCTCTCGTAACACGTGAGGAAAACTGGATTATGATCGCGCGCGGCCTTGGAGTGTTCAGAAGTCTCTTCCCAATGCGGTGGACAGTGTCAATCTTGTCAGGAAGAGTCTTGCCCTCCTCTGGAAAAATTGCCACACAAATGCGGATGGATTCGGCTCTGACGTTTTCATTTTCTTTTTCAGGAACTCCATGCAAACGCAAGTTCTGCCAGAAAGACTCGGGAGAATAGATACTGTGACAATAATCCATTTATTAACAACCCAGCAAGCAATAAAGTACTTTGGCATAGGCCCCGTCCGTAGCTCGCAATCAGAGGGTATGGACTCTGCATATCCTGCCTGAAGATGAAGGCAGAGGCGCAGCCGACCCCCCCGTGAGGTATGGAAGGGACCATCCTGGTGGTGGTGGGGTGGAGTAGGGAAGGATTTGACTTGGAGGTGGTGGGGAGGATGGCGGTGAATTGGAGCGTCAGCATCTGCGAACTCAAACATGAGTAAGTACCGATCTTTTATACCCGAGTATTAGAATGTGATTGGATAGATAGAAGTTAAAGTGACGTAACAATTAAGTCTTCCTGGCAGAACTTATGCTAAAGCTTTCATTTCTGCCAGAAAGACTCGGGAGAATAGATACTGTGACAATAATCCATTTATTAACAACCCAGCAAGCAATAAAGTACTTTGGCATAGGCCCCGTCCGTAGCTCGCAATCAGAGGGTATGGACTCTGCATATCCTGCCTGAAGATGAAGGCAGAGGCGCAGCCGACCCCCAAAAATGAGGTGGAAGAATGCTTCCTCCCGGACGGAGCCTATCCCCCAAAACTGTAAGTAAAATAGACCCACCGGTCTTGTGTCCTGGAGATCCTATAGAGAAGAAGAACAAGAGTTAACATGTGAAGCAGGACATGGAACGCCATCTGCTGATGGCTAAACAGAACTTGAAATTACATTTTGTAGATGGGCACTACACATGAGCAATTGATATCTGCTGCTGCTGCGTAATTGTAAACATTTTTGGCCCTTAAACTACAGAGACGAGGCCGCAGGGCCACACGGAGACAAGGCCGCAGGGCCACACGGAGACAAGGCCGCAGGGCCACACGGAGACAAGGCCGCAGGGCCACACGGAGACAGGGCCGCAGGGCCACACGGAGACAGGGCCGCAGGGCCACACGGAGACAGGGCCGCAGGGCCACACGGAGACATGGCCGCAAGGCCACACGGAGACATGGCCGCAGGGCCACACGGAGACATGGCCGCAGGGCCACACGGAGACATGGCCGCAGGGCCACACGGAGACAGGGCCGCAGGGCCACACGGAGACAGGGCCGCAGGGCCACACGGAGACAGGGCCGCAGGGCCACACGGAGACAGGGCCGCAGGGCCACACGGTCAGTTAGACCACATAGACGAGGCCGCAGGGCCACACGGTCAGTTAGACCACATAGACGAGGCCGCAGGGCCACACGGTCATTTCGACCACATAGACGAGGCCGCAGGGCCACACGGTCAGTTAGACCACATAGACGAGGCCGCAGGGCCACACGGTCAGTTAGACCACATAGACGAGGCCGCAGGGCCACACGGTCATTTCGACCACATAGACGGGGCCGCAGGGCCACACGGTCAGTTAGACCACATAGACGAGGCCGCAGGGCCACACGGTCTGTTAGACCACATAGACGAGGCCGCAGGGCCACACGGTCAGTTAGACCACATAGACAAGGCCGTAAGGCCACAAGGTCAGTTAGACCACATAGACGAGGCCGCAGGGCCACACGGTCATTTCGACCACATAGACGAGGCCGCAGGGCCACACGGTCAGTTAGACCACATAGACGAGGCCGCAGGGCCACACGGTCAGTTAGACCACATAGACAAGGCCGTAAGGCCACAAGGTCAGTTAGACCACAGAGACAAGGCCGCAGGGCCGCACCACCACCAGTATTTGTATAAAGAATTACCTGAACCATTATTGGAGAGCTTGCTGAGCTTCGAGGATGGTTTTAGAATCTGGTCTTATGTAAGACTCGAATGCAGAAGAAGACCATCTGCCCAGGATCTTGATGGCTGCGGTGGAAATGCCCCGTTCGGCTGCTGAAGTGGCTGCCCCAATCCTGAAGGAATGACCGGTGTACTGGGAGGGAGGTAGGCTACAACTTTTGAGGACAGAAACTAGGTGATTCCTAAACCAGCCTTTAGAAAGGGGTGCTCCGTTAAGTAGGATAAATAGAGGGGAATTATCTGAGGACCTTTGACGAACTTTAAGAAATTTAAGCATGGATGAGAAGGGGCAGAAATTGTTGCCAATTTTAGAAATTGTTAGTGTGACTCCAGAACCTTCAGAATCTGTTTTAGAGTGCTTGAGAAACAGCGTAAAGAATTTAGGTGAAAAGCGTAAATCAGAGAAGGAAAGACCGTAGGCAGGATTGAAATGATTGGTTGCTGAAGTAAATTCCCCCGGACGCATGAACCCGTAGAAAGCAGTTAGAAACACCGCTTCTAGTAAAATATTGTTATATGTGCAAAAAAGCCCGTTGCGGATGGAAGTAATTAATCTTTGCAATAAGGGTAAAGTGAAAGGCAACCGTTTGTCTGGAGAAATACTAGCGGATTTAGTAATGCCTTTAAGCAAAAGTCGGATGGAAGTAGCAGAGAAAAGACTTGGAAAATCGGGATTAAAATATTTGGCATAAAACTGAATTCCTGCGAGTAATCTCCGAATTGAAGCAGGTTTAAGATTCCGTTGTTCGAAATTAAAGGTAAGAAAGGAGCAGACAGTTGAAATCAGAATGGGAAATATAGGGATCTGAAAGGAAAAGCAGAACGTTAAAAAAAAAGACCAAGAAGAAGTGTAAGCTTTATAGGTAGACGGAGCTACTCCTTTGGACATATAATGTCTGGCTGATCTGACCAAGTCGTCTAATTTAACATTGCTGCTGATAGGGGCGGGCAAGGTGTGGAATCCATGCTGGCTGAAGGGCAAAGCCGTCTGAAAGTCTGAAAACGAAAACGGGATAGAGCATCAGCAATGACGTTAGAGTGTCCGGGTATGTGAACCGCTTTAATGATGAAATTATGGACGACTGATAGCCAGATTAGGCGTCTAACGAAAGGCATGATCGTTGAGCAAGATGATCTGCCTTTATTGATGATGGCGACGACGGCTTCGTTATCACAGAACATCATGATACGTTTCCTTGACCATTTTGGACCCCAAATTACGCTGGCTATGACTATAGGATAAAGCTCGTGGAGCGCGGAAGAAACGGAGCCAGGGCTATATGCGGGAAATGCGATTGGCCATTTCTCTGCGAACCATTGTCCTTGAAAGAATCCCCCGAATCCAATGGATGGTGCAGCGTCGGTAAAAAGGTGTAGGTCTGTAGATGATTCAAACGCATCGTTATAAAAAAAAGAAATACCGTTCCAATCGTTTAATAACTGAGTCCAAAATTTTATATCGGACATGCATCCTTCGTCTAAATGAAGCGAATCGCTTAGGTTAGGCGTAGAGTGAGCCAATGTTAGCAAACGAGAAATGAAAGCCCTTCCTTGCGGAATTATACTCATGGCAAAATTGAGGTGACCGAGTATGGAAAGTATGTCACGTTTCGAAACGACACGTAATGAGGAAAAACTTTCCAGAAAGGATCTGATCCTTGCGAGCTTTTCTTGAGGAAGGGAAGCTTGCATTTTTACCGTATCGAGAGAAATGCCTAGAAATTCAAGCGAAGTTGAGGGACCCGTTGTTTTTTCCGCGGAGAGAGGCACGCCGACGTCATGAAATACCTGTTTAAGTATATCTAGGATGGAAGATTGAGAATTAGGAAAATCAATCAACAAAAAATCATCAAGTAAATGCAGAACGAAAGGAAGCTTACAGACATTCAGCAGGATCCAGCACAGAGCCTCCGAAAGACTGTTAAATATGTGGGGGCTACTTCTACACCCGAATGTAAGCCTTACAGCAAAATAAAACTTAGAATTCCATTTGACTCCAAAAAGATGCCAGTCAGAAGGGTGGATTGGCATGGTTTTGAAAGCGTCTGTGATGTCGGCCTTAGCTAACCAGGCTCCTTGGCCAGCTAACTTGATTAACTGGATGGCGTTGTCAACCGAGGCATAGTGTAGAGAGAAAGGAGTTAAAGGAATGCATTCGTTAACGCTTGCTATGTTGGGTGAATGAGGAGAAGACATATCGAAAATGAGACGTTTTTTGCCAGAATATTTGCGCGTTGCAATGCCGATAGAATTAACCCGAAAGGGAGAGAAAGGAGGAGAAGAAAAAGGGCCGATGACATATCCTTTATTGACTTCTTTTTCTAGTAGTGCTGCAGCCACGTCGGGTTCATTTCTGGCTGACTGCAAATTTTTTGCAACGAAAGAGCCAGAAAGGTGTGAAAGAACTCCTACCCGAAACCCTTGAGACAAGCCAGTGATTAAATAATCCACAAAAACCGGATCGGGGTGAGAAAAAAGGTAATTTGAAAGGTTAGGGATGTTGATAGGAGTAGATGGGTGACTATTCAGAATTTTCTCTGATTGTGGGCTTTCCCTAAGGCTGCAGTTTTGTACCGGCGTGGGCAGACGGATTTCGGGTGTGGATCCTTGCAAGAACTACAGATGTGAAGAAATTTACAGTTAGGGTATACACAAACGGATTCATTGAAACGAGAACAAATAGGAAAACCATTGAATTGTGTGGTATGGCGACCTCTGCTGTCCGAAGAGGGCCTTACTTTTTCAGCACTATGGACAGCAGCCGGGTCTTTGTTTCCGAATGCTTTGGGGCAAAGTGCGGCCGAATGCCCGTGAGCGCTGCAAATAGCGCATGCCAAGATTTTTTGGCCGCCGAAATGACGGACGAGCAGTTCCGTGTCTGTAACTGACCAGTCAATCCTTGAATTGAAGAGTGCAATAAATGACGCGGATTTAGCGGAAAGTGACTTGTGGTACTCGTAAAACAACGTGCCTCCGTATCGTTGGCTGAAATCCGCAATCATAGATAAGTAGAGATCTAGCTCTTCCCTTCTCTCTGGAAAACTTTGGCACAAAATGTCTCTGTAAATGCCGAACGCAATAACGAATTCACCAAATGAAAGATTGCGTTGCAGACGAGGATCGGAGGTTTTAAGAAACACTGCCACGTCCCCACAATCCACCATCTTTCTGTCGGCAGCAGGTGAAGGGAGTAGTAGAGAAGCCAGATTAACATCCTTACCTTGGATGATGTTATTTCTTAGGTGGGGAGACACAGTTACGGCAGCTGGCGAAACGAAACGCCTACCGAAATTTTGAGCGGGAGCCGCTGTAGAGAGGTTGAAGATTGGAGAAGATAGTGGTGCCTGAACGTCTTGGAAAGGCGTCTGAATCGAGTGTAGAGGAGTAGGCATGGTAGAAGATGTGGAAGGCTCGTTCGAGGGGTTACTTAATCCGAAGGAGAAGGAATGCGGCTGCGGAATCGCCGATGAAGTCGTGGCCGGGTCTGAGCTGAGATTGTGGTGTGAGAAACGATGTTCGAACGCCGACATCTTGGACTCCAATCCTTTAACTGTTTGAGCGAGGCTTTGGACAGCAGAAAGGAGCTGATCGTTTGTGTTTGATGGTTCGGCTCTTTGTGGAGAAGATGGTAGCCGAGCAGGTATAGCTGATCTTTTTTCTGGGTGAGGTGAGGATGATTTAGCGGACCTTTTCTTTCCGGTTGGTTTGGGTTGGGCTGCCGAAGTTGAGGCTTTTGAAGCGATGGACACTAATGGAATACCAAAAGTGTTCTGGGCCAGGAGGTATAGATCTTCTCTAGAGAGGCCTTGACTAACCGGTATGCCGGCTTCCTCGAGAGCTTTAATTATATCCTCAGATGACCTGTGGGCCCATGGAGAGGTACGGCTCTGAATCCGAGAGCTGCGACGTGCAGCAGGAGGAGAAGGTGAGACGAAGTCATCGTCAGAGTCAGAGTAGTCGCAGACGAATTGCGTGTCTTTAGACATTGTCGGCAAGTGACGCGTGCAACTGAATTGGAGCGTCAGCATCTGCGAACTCAAACATGAGTAAGTACCGATCTTTTATACCCGAGTATTAGAATGTGATTGGATAGATAGAAGTTAAAGTGACGTAACAATTAAGTCTTCCTGGCAGAACTTATGCTAAAGCTTTCATTTCCATCGGCGAGAGTATCTCTCTAAGTCTGCTATTCTGTTTTCGCAGTGCTCCATCTTCTTTTCCTCAGTATTTAGTCTGGCTTCTACGTGAACGACCTTCCCCTTAATCTCATTCAATTCAGCGCAGACAAAGTCCACTGTTTTTTTAAGCCCTTCAATTTTAAGAGCGTTGTCCCCCACCATTTTTTCCAGGGCATCCGAGCGATTATTTATGAGTTGAGAGAGAGTGGCAATCACGTTGTCGTCTTCTGGTTTGCCCTTTTTTAAGGGGGGCTTACCTGGGCTCTCTGGAAGCGGAACAGATAATATCATCTCACCGGGAGACGCATAACTGTGGCAGCTCACATTATCAGACACACGTGTAGCACGCGAGATCTCTTTTTCTTTTCTTTTGTCTGTAGCAGATTTCATCTTTAAAGAATCGAGGGGCACTGTGAAGTATTTATAGAAGTTAAAACACGTCACCGGATTATAAATGAAGTAGTTTGGCTGTTAAAAGTACATTTGTCAGCGGAGCACGAAAAAAGCTAACTTAGCAGGACGCCATCTTGGCCCTCCGTCCTCCCATGCTTGATCTGTTCTATTGAGATCTTCGACCGGATGAAGTATTTCGTGGGGGCTTGCCCCCGTTTCTTGACTCCACCCCCACGTCAAACCAGTGCCACAAAGAGAACTGTGCAGAAAAGTGCAGCACAAAGGAAACCCAGTACCGTGACCAGCACGCTTGACTCAAACCGCAGAATAAAATGAGCGTTGCAAATGATTTAGTAGGTTCGAGCATGAAAAATATGTGGCAAAGATATAATAGGATTACAGCTGTCATTGAATTTTGTAATTGAATATATTTTTTATTTTTGCACAACTTTATTTTATTTTGCAATTTATTATTTTTGTTTGCAAAACTTATCTTAACTTTTCCGCTCAATACTTTATTTTTCCTTTGCAATTCTTTATTTTTGTTTTGCAAAACTTTATTTTTGTGCAAAACATTAAGGCATTATTTTGACTCCATAGTTATGCCATCAACTTTCGACCACAGTTCATCATTATGGTTAAGCAGATGTATGCACATTTTGATCTGTTAATTTCTGTTTAGTGAAACTATGAAGTTAGAGATCAGTTGTATTGATAGCTTATTAAATATTAACAGATGTCAGCAATTGCTGTGGTAATCAGATGTCCCATATGAAGAGGAAATTACGCTTGTTTTGTTGTATATTAGCTGCAGGTAACATACAGAGCCCCTCAGACAGCTCTCTCTGCTCATCTGGGTGGCCAATATCTCTCACTTAGCACTAGCCTCATCAAGATTGTTTTTTAAATACTGTTGTGGGATGTGTCTTTACGTGTTTAGTTAGGACAGCTCAGTGCGTGTGTGTGGATGACAGTGAGCTCGTGCGCATGTCCGAAGAGCGCGCGCCCCCCTGAGTGAGTCCCCGCGAAGCAGCGGATGAGTGTGTGCGAGACTACAGTAACACGAGGCGTTTCTCAATGTCAAGGAAGGATCCTCGGAAGCCAGAATTCTAAGGAAGCTACGTCATCGACATCCGACGCAGGACTGTTTCAATGTCGAGGATCCTAGGAATTCAACCTGAGTCTTTCGTTCGAAAAATATGTCATATACAGGAAAGGATGCATATGAGTAGCCTTCGCGCACTTCGCGTTCTCAAATCACCCACAATCCTATGCGCGCAGCTTTGCTATCAGACGTTCCCGGAGTCGGACTCGGAGCGTGAACGGGGCAAATATGCTTGTATCGGGGTTTGTAGATGGGAAGGAAGGAGGCGGGAACCGGCAAACGTTCAACAACTTTATAATAGCCCCCTCACGGGCGACTGCCCGCACACACATAATAAAACATAAACAAACCATAACATAAAGTCCAGGCCTAGTCCTGCACGCTCCTCCAATTATACTCCCGTCACTAACGTGAGCCGAGACCGGTGTGGCGATCAGCTGCCGCTCATTATCACTCCACCGGCCCGCTCTCACGGTCCCTCACCTCGCTGCTTGCCACAATGTTTTTATTTACGTTACCAAACATTTGTTATAACCGTAGTAAATATAAGTAAAGTTTAACGTTTAAATACCGGTACAAAATACTACTGTATTGATATTAAAAAAATACAAATAACGTTATTGATGGCCAACGGACCTTTTCACTGACGTAATGACGCAATGACGTGCACTTGCTAGCCTGTTCCATTTACGTGTTCTCCGAATGCTAAAGAGGAGCCTCGCCTAGCCTCTGAAGGAAGTGACTTGGAAGGATCCGTCCTTCCAAGGAAGCATCCTTGACATTGAGAAACACCTACGGTGACCAGTGCAGTTAGACCAATGTGTAGTGTATTTCTGTGCAGTCTGAGAAGTAAAGCATATTAAACGGCGGCAAGACGGCTCCTTGTCCTTACATGCCACCATCACACTAGACAACGTAAAAGTTAGGGGGTTAACCCCAGGAGGAAAACTTCCGGCCCTGGAGAAGACGGATCTCCCCTGTATATCCCAACCACGGTTAGGAGTCAAAAGCAGGAAAGGTTAGCACTGGCGACCACGAAGGGACCGTTCACGTTGTTTAAAAACTGGTGGGCATGGAAAATAAAAGGACGATATAGTAAAGCTGAGTAACGTTAACTGTAATGCAACTGTAAAATCGCCGGTGCTAAGCTACACAACATGGCAGCCACTCGCTATCCCTCCGATGTTTACGGACGGGAAACTAACTACTCAAACCCGTTCATGTCGCTAACCAATGTTGAGGGCAACAGTCAAGATACTGGGAAAACTTATGAACGTAAGGCTGAGAGAGAATGCGAACATTATAACCCATTCCTGTGTGATGAAAGTTGCACTAATACACTGGCTAATGGCGAAGATCTGCTCGCGCTGTTCGGCAGCCCCGCCTGTTTTCCGCCCACCAATCCCTTCAGCAGAGGCAACAATCAAAGCCACGGCTTCGCGGGAAGGCCCGATGTTCACATTTTTGCATACTCCGCTTCAGACATGCCAATAAAGAGACACAATGAAGTCACAAATCCCTTTGCCAATGCTCACATGGGGAATTTTGTACAGAGCACACCAGCTATATCCAAAGCTGAAGTTTGCACGCTGCCCAAGCCCTATTCTTTTACTAATCCAGACATGACTGTAAAACATGGACATGCCCCATTGCACCAGCCCTGTCCCTTAACACGTAGGAGCCACTTTGCGCCCCGTCCGCCTCCTCTGTCGGACAGTGATGAGGAATATAACCCCAAAGAGAGAGTCCCCACTCTACGTCCTGGCCAGTACGACGGCAGCACACCGTGGAGAGAGTTTCTGCACAGGTTTGAGAGCTGCGCGGAGGCGAATCACTGGTCCGCCAAAACAATGGCCATTCAGCTGAAATTCTGCCTCACTTCTCGCCATCGTTCACCGAAACCCTCGTTCATCTAGATGGGACTACCGCCGCCTGCTGGAAGAACTTGAAACTGCTTATGGCCCTTCTTCAGATCATGCGGCGGCTGTAGCAGTAGAGCTGAGACAGAGAGTGCGTAAAGCTGGTGAGGCGCTTCATGTGTTCAGAGATGACATTTACGGAAAAGAAGCTATAGCTTATGGTGATTGGTCAGAGGCTGAACAAGACGCTATAGCTGTTGAAGTTTTCACGAATGGCCTGGGTGATGCAGAGCTAGATCAGAGATTGTTAGAAAAACGTCCAGCCACACTAGCTAAAGCTTATGAGATCGCCCACCGCCATGACACCACTAAGAGAGCTGCTTCCTATGTCACCAGCATCATGCAGCCAGTGGCCCGCAACTTAAATGAACGCAGGCCCCGGGGCGCTGTTGTCAGAGAAAGAGATAGCGATGAGACTGTGATTACCGCTACTCCTGTAGTTAGCCAAGCACCCAGTCACTTTGGCCCACACACATCGGAAAAAACACTAAAGCAGCACAAGAACTTTAAGAAAGGTGACATTCGGTGTTATAACTGTAGTGGTTGGGGTCATAAACATAGCCAGTGCCCGTCTCCTCAAAGAAATACAAAGGCTTTCCATTCAAGCGCCGCCAAGGAAAGCTCACTGACCACTGTGTTCCACCTTAAAGGCCAGAATCGGGAAATGAACATTCACTTGCGCATATCTGAGCTGGAGGTCTGTGCAGTCTTAGACAGTGGAGCGCGGAGGAGCGTGCTGCCCCTTCACCAATACAACGCCATCCACCCGGATGTGAGACCACCGCTTCAGTCATCCATCATAGAAACTTTGCTCGGGGTGGGCCCAGGGGACGTGCCAGTGCTTTGTGAGGTCAAGATACCGGTCAGTATCAACAACCGTCAAGTTGAAGTGGACTTTCTTGTAGTGGACATAGATGGCAATGAGGTGCTGCTTGGCCATCCTTTCCTCACCCAAGCTGAGGCCCGCCTTAATTTCGGTAAGCACCGCATAATTCTGTTTGGAGAGGAAGTGCCCTATTTTCACCCAGAGGCTGTTCCGAAATCACACGCTGTCAGAGTAGCCAGAACGGTTGTAGTTGAAGCGGGACAGGAGTACCTAGTGAAGGGCAATGCATACTTCTGCAGAGAAGCCCAGGGGGACATGATGCTTACTCCCGCAAAAGGCTTCGTTGAAAAGCACAAAATACTTATCGCCAGAGCCCTAGTCAATGCCCAGCCCACCAACGTCATTCCGTTACGCCTCTTTAACCCTGGCAATAAGGCTGTGACTATTAAAGAAGGAGCCATTGCAGGCCTCCTCCAGCCAGCTGAAGCTCTGTCTTCGTCAAGTGTCCCCAGGACGGCCGAATTCCCAGCCAGCCCTCCTGCAGTTCCAGAGCACCTCCAGGAGCTCTATGTTCAGAGTTCCACTGACTTTGATGATAATGAAAAACTTGAGCTATCTAACTTGTTGTGTGCTTACGAAAGCGTCTTTTGGGCGATCTGGGCCGGACCAGTCTCGTCCAGCATGACATCATAACCCAGCCGGGACCTCCGGTGAAGCAGCCTCCTCGTCGTATGGCTGGGGAGAAGCAGCGGAGCGCAGAACAGCAGATCAGTGAGAGTCTCCAGAACGGCCTTGCCACGCGCAGCCACAGCAGTTTGGCCTCACCGATTGTTATGGTGCGTAAAAAGGATGGGACTTATCGCCTTTGTATAGATTACAGAGCGCTCAACAACCACACCATCACAGACGCGTACCCACTACCCCGCATACAAGACACGCTAGACACACTCGCCAACGCCAAATGGTTCAGCACTCTGGATCTTACTTTGGGTTATTGGCAAGTGGAGCTAACACCAAGAGCCAGCCGTGCAGCTGCCTTTTGCACCCGTAATGGATTATTTGAATGGAACGTTATGCCGTTCGGCTTATGAACCCGCCGGCTACATTCCAACGGCTTATGGACCGCGTCCTTGCTGGCATGCAGTGGGAGACCTGCCTCGTTTATCTGGACGACATCATCGTGCTAGCTAAGGATGTTCCTGAGATGCTGCAGCGACTAAGCCAAGTGTTCCAGAGACTTAAACAGGCTAATCTTAAACTGAAACCAGCCAAATGCTGCCTGTTCCGCCATCAAGTTGCCTATCTAGGTCACATTGTGTCTGAGCACGGGGTGGCCACTGACCCCAATAAAGTCAGCAAGGTCCGAACTTGGCCCACTTCCACCTCAGTCCAAGAGGTCAGATGTTTCATTGGCCTCGCCTCCTACTACCGCAGGTTTGTGAAAGACTTTGCCTCCATTGCCGAACCGTTACATAACCTGACGAAAAAGAACGCATACTTTCAGAGGCACGTGGAACACCAAGCCGCTTTCGACACGCTCAAGCACCGCCTCACCACAGCCCCTGTCTTGGGCTATCCATTGGACCATGGTGAAATGATCCTGGACACCGATGCCAGCGACACAGGTATCGGCGCTGTCCTGTCGCAAATGCAGAGTGGCACAGAACGTGTGTTGGCATATGGTAGCCGCAAGTTAGGCAAAGCTGAAAAGAACTATTGCACTACGAGGCGGGAGCTGCTAGCCATTGTCGACTTCACATCACATTTTCGGCAGTACCTAATTGGGAGGTCTTTCAAGGTACGAACCGACCACAGCAGTCTGCGCTGGCTCACGCGAATGAAAGAGCCGGAAGGTCAGCTAGCCCGGTGGCTTGAGAAGCTGGCGGAGTACGAGTTCGAAATCATCTATCGCCCAGGTCGGTTACATATAAATGCTGACAGTCTCTCCCGCAGGCCCTGTCGTCTATCTTGTCCTTGTAATCTGCAGGACCCTTACTTGCAGCAAAGAACCACAAGTCACCAAGCCATTCACTGTGATTTGGACGCTGACACTGACTCCCTGCTTCTAAGACCGGTGGAGGTAAGCGCTGCCAATGTTACTAACACAGACACTTGAAAACAAACAGACATGGTCTATGTGACAAACACCAACGAGACCAGACTGTTTCTTGGATGGACTATGGAGGAGTTGCGCCAGGCTCAAGCTGCTGATACGGACATTGCACCAATCAGAGCTTGGTTGGAGGTCAGCAATGAGCGGCCCCCATTGGTCACAGTCTCTCCATGTAGCCCAGCCACCAAAAAGTACAGGAGTCAATGGAGAAGGTTGTACTTCAGAGACGGAGTACTGGTCCGCCACTTTTATTGTTTAGATGACACACAGTTCTATCCTCAAATTGTTCTTCCACGCAAAATGCAACCCGATGTTATGCGCCAAATGCATGAAGGGCCAGTAGGTGGGCATTTTGGTATTGAAAGAACTGTGGCCAGACTTCGAACCAGATACTACTGTGTAATAAAAATGACTATGAGTTTAATGTCTCGGAGAATAATTAACTCAAAAGGGATTCAATATTCAATATTCATGAATTTATGAATATAATTTGCTAGTCATTCATTACGTATTAAAATTGTCCGATAAGGAAGAATGTTTAATTAAATACAAGTAACCCTTTACGGAATTGCTTGAAATTATCTTACTAAGTTTGTCCTGCAAATTAGTTATAGACTTTCAAATCAATTCTCAATAAGGGATTACTGCTTTACGAGCGCATAAGAAACATTAACTTTACTGATCAGGACAAAATCAATATTTCAAATGTTCGTACAGTTTACTTTACTAAAATAGTAGCATAAGCAGTTTAGGTAACGTTAGGATCGTAAGTTTCATTGACTTCGTGTATGTGGAAGAGAAACAGATTCAGTTCAAAAATGTCTTTTGGAAGTTTAATAAACACAGACTAAAAATAACACTACAATTCACACAGAAAGTACATACTAAATATGCATAAAGAGAGTAGAAATATAGATAGTAAACGAAAAGAATATGGTACATAAACGAAAAGAATGAATAGACCAAAAATAGAGAGAGAGAGAGAGGTTTTGGCTTCTCGCGTGTGTGAGTGTATTCTGAGTTCAAATGTCCTGCGTGTCCGGCGGTTCTTTCCGAGGTCGGTGTGGAGCGGAGGGTCTCTGGAAGTGTGCCCTCGGGGGCTGGAAAGCGGATGGCGGATGGCCCTGCGGCGTTTGATGCGATGCAAAAGCGAAAGGGTGAGGGTCACATTGGCATTTGTAGATCAGGTCGAGCGACGCCCATTTCCTGGATGGTCCAATCGATCAGAGCGTTTTCAGCGCAAAACAAAGTTCTTTGTTCAGCTGAGTCCCTCCTTTTTGGTTCTTTCCGAGGAAGATATGCTTAATGCATTTTTCCTTACAATGCTGGTAATTTTGTAATAATGCATGTTCTGTAAATTCTTTTACAAGATTCGGTACGATCGCATTTTTCTGATTACAAGGATACCATGGATCATAAGTCTGAGATCTGGGAATACACAAATACAGGCTTTCCACTGTCTGGTGGTCTACACAGCTTGAGTTACATACAATAATTCTCATAATTGTTTCAGACACATATAAAAACACTTTAAGCAGAAAATCATACATTTAATATGTTTTTGGAGTGACTTTTAATCATACATTCCTTTGATTCTGGTGGTGCTCTATGGGTGTGTGTGTGGGGGGTGTCAGGTATCGTGCAGGGCCATTTGGGGCAATAAAAGTCACTACGGGGCCTGCTTGATGTCTCCCAAGGGAGATCAAAGAGGGGTCTCCAGACATCGTGGTGCCTTTCTGGTCATTAATCTTATTAACATGATCTGATAACGCGCCTCAGAGAAGCAAGAGGCATCTGGCCGTTTGCCAGATGGACAGACACCGTCATTGTGGCTACAACTGGTACCACATGAGGGAAGATGTGGCTCTTTGGTGCCGGACTTGTCTAAGCTGCGCATGCAGAGCCAGACCCCACAAGACTCCACAGGCGCCCATGGGAACTGTCAGAGTTGGAGCTCCCATGGAGCGCATTGCGCTGGACATCATGGGCCCACTTAATGAGACGGAACATAAAAACAGTTATATACTCGTAATACAGGAGTATTTCACGAAATGGACTGAAGCATTCGCAATCCCGGATGAAAGGGCTGAGACAGTGGCAAACCTTGTTGCAACTGAATGGGTGTGTCGCTTCGGAATGCCTCACTCTTTGCACAGTGATCAAGGACGTAATTTTGAATCAGCAGTATTCAAAGAAATGTGCCGTTTGTTTGGCATTGACAAGACCCACACTACACCATTCAGACCGCAGTCCGACGGCCAGGTTGAACGTTTCAACACCACACTCCAAAAGATCCTGGCTTCTACTGCAGAACACTGTCACTGGAATTGGGACCTGATGATTCCATATGCAGTTATGGCCTACAGAGCGACCAAGCACAGCGCTACTGGTTTCACCCCCAACTTCATGATGTTCGGCCGTAAAATAAGTGAGCCAGTGGACCTTGTGGCTGGTTTGCCCCCAGACTATGACCATGCCCTTTCAATCCCCGAGTATGTGCAACAAGTGCGTGAGCGGCTGGAATTGCTCACGATATCACTCGAGAAGCCCTCGGTGAGTCAGTCCAGCGTTCAAAAAGACAATATGACAAAAACACTTGCCACACACAGTACAAAGTCGGTGACGCAGTGTGGTACCTCGTCAAAGGAACACGCCATGTAAAAAACAAAGTCAAAAAGTTCCTCCCCTCCTACGAAGGACCTTACTTTGTTATGGGACAGTTAGACGATCTAGTCTATCGGATCCAAAAGAGCCCCAGAGCTAAGGTCAAAGTTGTCCATCATGATCAACTTAAAAGCTACCGCAGCCGTGAGGCTCTGGATAACACCTGGGTCGTGGACCAATCCCTGAGCTGGACGCCTTCTGAGGTCCTGCCACCCGCTGTGGACGAGCACCCAGCAGACCAGGAGGATCTCGGCTTACACAGCCTCTACTCTCCTGGCCCCAGCGACTCCCGGCCGTCCACTCCACCAGCTACTAGTTCTCAAATGATTGGGTCTCTTCCATCCACTCCTTTCCATGTGATACTTGACCATGGTGGGGGTGTGGCGGGAAAGCTACACCATCAGTCATCACGCCATCCTCGGCCCCAACGTCAGCGCCGAGGACCGGTCCGGTACGGGGACTGGGTCACTGAGTGAGTCAAGTATGACAGTTCATATTTGCAGTAGAGACTTCGCAGTTACGTTTTGGACTCTAGTGCAGTTTTGTTCTATTCGTTTCTACAGAAAAGCATTTTTCTTTGTTTGTTGTTAAAAAAAAAAAATGCTTTGTCAGACTTGCACTTTATTGTATCCAATGTATGTGCTGATCACTACCAGATTAGGCAGACAGTATTACCACTGGTCACCGAAGAATAGGATTTAAAAGGGGATGTACTCTTATGTTTTATTAGAGACTATTGGGTTTCTACTATCGTCATTTATTTTGTCATTCCTGTATTCACTGTTGAATGAGCTTTAGAACTCTTAGCCCCGTTTAGACACTTGTTGAATTAGTAAAACCTACCTATTTATTATTTGGGACACAGCTATCTCTTCACATTTTAGGCCTACGGATATCGAGAGTGTGTTCTATAAGTATATCTAAATGGAATGGAATTAGGGTTAATTGCCAGTCCATGGTGGGGGTAGTGTTGTGGGATGTGTCTTTACGTGTTTAGTTAGGACAGCTCAGTGCGTGTGTGTGGATGACAGTAAGCGCGTGCGCATGTCCGAGGAGCGCGCGCCCCCCTGAGTGAGTCCTCGCGAAGCAGCGGATGAGTGTGTGCGAGACTACAGTAACACGGTAACCAGTGCAGTTAGACCAATGTGTAGTGTATTTCTGTGCAGTCCGAGAAATAAAGCATATTAAACGGTGGCAAGACGGCTCCTTGTCCTTACATGCCACCATCACACTAGACAACGTAAAAGTTAGGGAGTTAACTCCGGGAGGAAAACTTCCGGCCCTGGAGAAGACGGATCTCCCCTGTATATCCCAACCATGGTTAGGAGTCAAAAGCAGGAAAGGTTAGCAATACACTCATTGTGTAGTGATGAAGATATTTTGCTATTTGTGCAACAGTATAAATTATTACACATTTATTCCCCTGTATATTTTAGGATTACACTACACACCCTTGCCGTGACATCTGGATACCAGTCACAAACATCTAAATTCATGTTTCTTTATTCTCTTTTATACTTTGTGATAGTGTGTGTGTGTGTGTGTGCGTGTGTGTGTGTGTGTATGGGTTTTGGATTATAAATTAATCCAAAGCAAACAATAAAATGCATTGCATTATCAGTGGATTCCCATAATAAATGGCAGGCACTCCAGCACCTCCATCCAGTAGTATATTCCTGCACAACCGGAGGCGATTCTTTTTTCCCCAGGATGGTAGGGGAAGGTTCCGCCTTTTTCGTCTATGATTGGCTAGAAGGGCTCTCCTTCGATTGGTTATGGTTATGCTTATCTCACGTTCATGGTAGGCTGTCAGCTAGTCTGTTTTGATCGTCTTTACAACGATCAAAGTCAATCCAACATACTAAGAAAAGCACACATCCGTGTCTTCAGATTTATATTTCAAGTCCACAATTTCATTGGCAATTTTATAGAAGAGACCAATTTCATAGAAGAGACACCACAGTATGATACAAATATGACAGATTTTATTTATTGTGAACCTAACATTGCATAAACTTGCTAGTAATAGACAATTTAGTGCATGTTAAACATAGTAATTGTGTGTATGTGTGTGTGTGTGTGTGTGTGTGTGTGTGTGGGCATGTTTTGTGACATATGACACAAATGTGTACGACACGGGTATGACAGGTTTTACAAGGAGAGGGTGAAATATGAGGACATTGGCCATGTCCCCAATTTCTAAATGCTTATAAATCATATATAGGATGATTATTTTTTTTTTTGAGAAAGTAAAAATGCAGAATGTTTCCTGTGATGGGTAGGGTTAGGGACAGGGGCAGTGTAAGGGGATAGAAAATACGGTTATGTCACAAAAACAAACGTGTGTGTGTAGGCTATGTGATTGACTTCGTTGACTTCTGTTTTAAAGACGATCAAAACAGACTAGCTTACAGCCTGCCATGAGATGTATAACCAATCAGAGGAGAGCCCTTCTAGCCAATCATAGACGAAAAAGGCGGTACCTTCCCCTACCATCCTGGGGAAAAAAATATTGCCAACCGGAGGCTGTAGTTTCAGGACCGCAATTCTAGGACCCTCATTTTTATGACAGCGCCACCTACAGAACTGGATGATACAGCGGTGTGCTGCAGTTTCAGGACCTCAGTTCTACGACCCAGGTGGTTAAGTTAGTAGCCCACATGGTATCAAGATATTTCATCTCAGGAGTATATTTTATGTGATTTTTTAAAATTCAAAATGCATCAGGGGTTAATTACAAAGTGTGTAATACCTGCTTTGATGCACAATTTTAAATTTAAACAAATTAATGTACACAAAATATAAATGAAATATAAGTGACAAATGTATATCAATCTTTAAAAAAAAGTTGAGTACCTTAAATCTTAATTTCTTGAATTATACTCTATATTGATTAACCTCCTTAAGTTTAACTAATTAGTTCATTATCAGGTAAAATAAAGATGGAATCAGTATATGCAGTCACTAAATTACAGTCAGATATTTTAAAGGTTGTAGAGAGGCAAGACAAGACTCAAGAATGATTGAAGAATATATATTTATGTCATTTTTGCAATAACAACAGCACCAAAAAGACCCCTTTTTTCATCAGTTGCTGCACATACGGAATGGATATATCTGATTTAACACTTGTGCACTGTTGGAGTTGTAGAGAGAAAGGCAAACAGAATATTAATGTTACTCATGTCTAAGTCCAAACTCCAAATTTGTAAGTATATAAGAGCAATATCCACCAATTGAGACCACTTTACAGTTGAAGCTGCATATGGCATAAGGCAACTACTTTAAACATTTCCTATATACCTTACTTAGCTAAATGGATGACGACTGACAGTACTAATCTGGTGAACATGGTGTTTTGATAAATGAGCCATGACACAAAATTAACTGTAGATAAAAAATATTATAATAAAAAAAACTGCACAAGTTATAAAAACCAGCAACTGTTACAGAGATGAATACAAATATATATTGTTATAATACCCTTCTATTTTGAAGCGCTCCATCAGAAGAAGACACCACCTCTTTCTGATGAAAGGCATGTCCAGCTGAAAGATATGTGACATTGACAGATACTATATTAGCATAAACTTGGCAAAACAGTGATGGCGTGGCAATCCCTAAAAGTAAAAAAAAAGGTAACATACATGTCAAAAGCCATTGCCATCTCAGTTACATTATGAAATCTACATGATGTGCAGAATGGAATATAATAATATTTGTTTGGAGTAGCTAAATATGCATTTATTAATCACTGCATATTATGCCCAGTCTTTTCAGTCCAGCTCCAAGGATAACAAAAAAACATTTGTGCAAGATTCATACAGAAAAGTTATTTAAAAAAAATTAAAGGATTAATTTTAATCGTTTTAATCCTTCACAGCAAAAATATATCAGTACAGGCTATAAGAATGTAGCCAAAGTATAAATGGCTGAACTTGTCAAACATTATGCATCATTTAGACAGACTAATATTGTAGTGCAACCAGGCAGTCAGAGCAGTTATGTAAGAATATTTTATTCTTAACTATGGTAAAACAATAAGTATTCAGCAAGTTTGCCCACTAATACAGTAAGCTACAGGTATCCCAGCGGGCACCTTGACGTCAATTTGACGTCAAATATTAGTCAAGACTTGACCAATATTCTGTATGCACCATTTTAAATTCAGTTTGGAAATTAATTTTTTCCAGTGTTAACTGGGTGAAAATCGGAAGTTAATCCCACACTTAAATTGGTTTTATGTATATGTAGGACAAAAATTTTGACGTTTAATTTACATCAAAACAACGTCATGTTTTAGACATCAAATTGATGACCTCAATATTTAGTAATTATTTCACTTAAGTTTATAACATTTTTCATGACTAAGGCCTTAAAACGCATCCATTTGGCACAGTTTCTTTCCGAGCCGTTTTGGATTTGTAAAATATTTGATATTAATAAAAAAAAAATTAAATAACTGCGTTTGCAAAAACAAAAACATCATAAATAATAAAAGTGCCATTATCACGTGGGGTGGCATTTTGCAGTAAAATGTAATGTGTTAATTATAGATGTTTATGTCTGTAAATGCTGCGTGACTTTAAGTGTTTTGGTTTTAATGTGCGTGCGCATTGAACAGTCGAGAAGATTTCAAACACTGAAGCGTCGCAGAGTTGCCATGGATACGATGCAGCAGCAACCGACAAACTACAAAACTCCCTCTGTTGTTTTTCCCCCACTGCTTTCAGGTGAGTTTATTTTCTCTCAAGTTACAAAAATAATACACACAGCTTTTCCTAACACTTTTCTTACGTGTAATTGACACTCTTCTGTTGAATATTTACTTTATAGAAATGTAATGTTATTAATTGTCTTCGAGAAAGTTCGTTAGCATCTCAACTGTTTTCAGAGCAGGTAAGTTAACGTTAACAGTTAACGTAACTTAAGCTCTTATTAATAAAATTTGTGCTTTTAATAACATATTTATGGGTAGATTAGAGCCGAGGTGTTGACAGTTTTGTAAAGGTTTTGCTGGAAATTGAATTGGTCATTAGGGCTTATTTATTTAATGTTAGTTAAATGTGTGCGCTGTTAATCGATCACATCAATCGATGAATGCGAAAAATGCGAATGTGAAACTGGTTAAAATTTAGATACAAATGTTCTGTGATTTCAGGAGGGACAAAGTAACCACTATAACATTACAACAATTTTCCCAAGATTCCAACATTTCTGGAGGAAGCTGCTGACAGAGAAGTAGGAAACACAGCTGAGCTGATAAAGTTATAATCTCTGATCAAGTAAAAAATAATGTTTTACCAATATTTTCCACCTATAATATCACCATACATCTATCTTCTTTTTATTTTCTCAAATTATTGGTTTTATTTAATTTGTTTTAGAAGGCTTTGACATCCAAATGTAAGTGACACTGTATGAACAATATTAAAGTTGCACTATGTAGTATTTATATATGTGTTATATATTTTGTTCAGTTGAGTTCTTACAATATCCCAAATGTTTCCAACTATTTGTAAATTGTGAGAAAATTGCTATTTTAACCAAGGACCCGTGGCGTTTCAGCATAGCGTTTGAGGGAGTCGCCTGTCAATTGCGTCATATCTGTGCCTCGGCAGAAGCGCTTTACTCTTAGCAGTGTGAACAAGTGAATGCATAGAGTAACGTAATAACATAATTTTAAAACACACTCAAATGTATCTAATATGATAAACAGAGGAGCATACTCATGACCGGAAAAGCGGAAATGGTGCACAGAACAGTGTTCCATCCCGTCATGATAAAAGTCCCGGTGCTCACGAGGCGTGTGTTGTTCATCTCATTAACAATCGCTCCAGCAACCTTGCTAAGCTCCACAACACTTGGACCTGCTCTGCTTCCTACTACATTAATGTTAATAATCACATTCATGAATGAGTCCTATCCCGATTCTTTTCCACCGGCTGTGAGATGAAGACTATATGGCCCAAGATTCTGCTCTTAAACTTGGCATCATCAAACTACGCCTTTGTTTTTTGCTTTGCATTACGTCATGTATAACCTTGCGCACACAGAAAGTATAACACTAGCTTTAAAGAGGTTAAATTACTTTGTGAATTGCTATGTTACTACAAATGATGGTTGATGAAAGTCTTATTTATGCTCTACTTTAAATGATGTGAAACAAGTAATACAAAATATGCTCCATCTTCATTCAGGTTCTGTACAGCAGTCAGGCCCAGCATCTTCAGAGGCTGATATAAAACATCTCATGAAGAACCATCTTCGAGCTGCTCCCAACAGATATGAGGGAATGGGACGCCAAAATGGTCAGACAGCAATTGATCTGTGTTCAGATTCAGATTAGGAAATTGTTCAGAAATTGTATTTAATGTGTGTATTGTGTCTGACCTCAGCGTATTTCCCTATTGTACACCACAGTGATAAATATATAGTGTGTGTGTGTGTGTGTATGCTTGTTTTTGTGAAATATGAGGACATTACCCATGTCCTCACTTTTCAAAAGGCTTATAAATCATACAGAATGAGTTTTTATAAGAAAGTAAAATGCAGAATGTTTCCTGTGATGGTTAGGTTTAGGGGCAGGGGCAGTGCAAGGGGATAGAAAATACGGTTTGTATGATATGAAAACCATTACGCCTATGGAATTTTTTTTTTTTTTAAATGTTCTAATTTGTTACACTGTTTATTTAAAGGGATACTTCACTTTTTTCATATTAAACTATGTTATTCCCTTAACTAAAATGAGTTGATACATACCTCTTTCGTTCAACACGAATAGTTGAACGACCAAGTATGGTGACACAAAGAAAAGGAAAAGTGCCACATTTTATTTTTTGTCCTCATACTTGATCGTTCAACTATTGGTGTAACTGTATTTAAATAGGGGAAACTTCTACTTGATCTCTGTTTGGTTCCATAGTGAATGAACTGGGCTTAGTGGGCTAAGCTAAATGCTATCAGATCGTCACCGCGCATCAGAGAGATTAAGAGCACACACTGAGACGAGAGAGGTATGCATCAAATCGTTTTAGTTAAGGTAATAACATAGTTTAATATGAAATAGCGGTGAAGTATCCCTTTAAATTTGAGTTATGTTGTTATATTTTCCACTATTATTTAGATTTTTTTATTATCAGTATTATTAATGTTCATATATGTATTATTATTTATGTTTCTATCTATTATTTATATTCCTACACTGTCAGAAAAAAAGGTACATTGCTGTCACTGGGGTGGTACCCTAAGTAGGGCTGTGGCAGTTTTTTACTGTGCCGGTAAACATGCATGACCAAGGCAGTAATCTAGCACTCGGAAAGCGTTCCACCCGTAGGGGCGGCCATTGCTAACCAAGCCATCACCTGCTGTTAGCATCCCATTGACTCCCATTCATTTTTGCGTCTCTTTGACAGTGAATAAATTTTCATCTGAGGCGTTTAAAGACTCCATTTGTCTATTGTTTATTTCTAAAGAAACACGACAATGCATAAAAGGCTCCATTACCTTGTATCTTACATTATCGCCCGTAGAAGCTGTTTTTGTAAAAATAGATTGCGTCATAACCAACGCGACTCTGTGGCACAGTTGAGAAATTACCGTATAGACCTGAGGAGACGCTCAGCAATCTTTACTGTCTATGAGGCCGTAGGGGGGACGTGGAGACAAAGTACGATAAAGTCAAGAATGGGGAGAAGCCGATAGTGAGCCAAAAGCAACGGGAGAAAACATTTAAACAACGTGATTCAGATTTCACTTTCCACAACTACTAGAAGATTTACAGCAGTCAGACAGGAGGCTTACGTCACATCTACGTCGTCAAAATCAGTCTGAGCTGGTGCAGTTCGCTCAGCCATCAGGAAGTGAGTGCCTCTGATTGACCTCATTTTCCGCCGTTGACGTCTATGGGATAGCTCTGTCCATTTCTTTTACTGTCTATCTGCATGACAACCGCACCACCGCGGTAGAGCGCCACCTGAGTAGCACCAGCTGTGGTCAGCTAAACAAATATTTTTTGTATGTAATGCTGTTTTACGTGGATATTATGACATGAGTGAAGCACGCTTTATTTACTAAATAAATAATAGGTTCGCAATTAAATGTTACCTCGCAGCCAAGGAAACATAATGCTGAAGATTATACTTTAGATTTATACTTAGACTATACCAAAGAGATACTTAATTTACATCTCTTTAAGATTTGGGAAAATAAATATGAGATTCCATGTCCAGTAGAATAAAATAGAGTAAGCCTATTCGGGAAATCGGGTGACTAGATTGGAAAACTCAAAGCTTAAATTTGTCTCACTTCACAATGTTTACCTCTCCTGTTTGACATGAATGTTGTTTCCTTGGCTGCGAGGTAGGTAACATTTAATTGCGTACCTATTATTTATTTAGTAAATAAAGCGTTGTGCTTCACTCATGTCATAATATCCACGTAAAACAGCATTCACATTCAAAAAAAAATGTTTTTGGTTTGGCCGACCACAGCCACCACGTTACTAATACATGCTCTTAAAGTACCGATATGTACCTTTTTATGTTACTAATATAGGGGTGAGTAAGGTACAAAGATGTACCTTTTCACTTTTGTACCTTCGGGTACTGCCAATGACAGCACTGTACCTTTATTTTCTGAGAGTGTAGCTTTGGCAATATTGTATGATTTATGTCAATAAAGCAATTTTTTTATTTGAATTTACAAAATCCAGTATTGTATGAAATGTATGTATGTATGTATACTGATTAATAAAAGTATTATTATTAATTTTGTGTCATTATTTTGGTGGTCAAGAAAACATCAATGTGTGGATGTCAAATTGACGTTTAGTTTTTGACATCAATTTGATTTGCATTTTTTGACCTGTTTTTGACGTCAATGTTTGATGTTAAATTGACATCAATGTTTGATGTCAAATTGACGTCAAGTTTTTGACGTCAATTTGATTTGCATTTTTGACCTGTTTTTTGACGTCAATGTTTGATGTCAATTTGACGTCGATTTGACATCAATTGCCCGCTGGTACCCTTACAACAACATGCTTTTGTCATCTTTTTAAGTTTAATTAATGTGCTGGCAGTTGGCTAGATGTATTTTAGTCATTGAAAATCAAAAAGGATTTAATAAATCTCAGCCACACCACGATCAAGAACATCATAGTAGTTAATAAAACTAGCACACAAATTCTTAATTCGTCTGAATTAATTATTAATTCATAGTTAGCAGCTCTCACTTTGGCTATTTTGTTTCGTTTAAACGTTATAAAATAAAACTTGATTGAATATCGGTACTCACAGTCTGATAGGTGTCCATCGTCCATCTTAAATTAGTGTTTTGGTGATTCGGTAGGTGGTGCTGTTACAAAAACCTAGGGTCCTAGAACAGCGGTCTTAGAACTAGGGTCCTGAAACTGCCGAACTGGTTGTGCAGGGAGGAAGTGACCAGGGAACGCAGCAGCACGCTGGAGTCAGGTTTGGTTGAACTCCGGTGTGTTCA
The DNA here is from genome assembly GCF_024679245.1 of Pseudorasbora parva. Classification (NCBI taxonomy): domain Eukaryota; kingdom Metazoa; phylum Chordata; class Actinopteri; order Cypriniformes; family Gobionidae; genus Pseudorasbora; species Pseudorasbora parva. Next base: position 30,243,493 of record NC_090184.1, read on the forward strand.
TTATCACGACAGGGGCTGCGCAAAAAAAAAAAAAAAAAACGACGGGCTGCGCTTATCCACTGAATCTTACAGATGTTTATGATCGTGATAACGGAATGGAAAAGACACCTGGATAAACTGGACGACACATTCAACTGGAAAAATCGTCCTACTTCCGGGTGTGCGGTTGTAGCGCAGGATTCTTCTGTGTTTCTGGATATCGGTAAGGATCGCGTGGAAGTGCAACAGTGAGCAGAGATCTTCGTTCATAATCTAAGTTTAGTTGGGTTACAGATCTTCACGACAACTCTTTGAACTCGGTTGCAAGTTCTTGGATCTCGATGAATTCTAATTTTGTTTCGCACGATGCAAAAGGCATGTAAGAGGCAGGAACAGTAACAATAGGTCCAATACGATCAAACTAGTAGAAATGAGCTCAAGCTCAAATAGGCAGTGATGTTGTGGGGATAAAAACTCGTCTCATCCACATACAGCTGCATTATATAACCTCTGTCTGTGTAGGCATGAAGGGGATGTGATACTGTTGTATGAAAACACTGGCACAGTTATCATGCAGGACTTGATCATTCCAGAATCCTCTGTTCCTGTGAGTCCTGAATTAGATAAAGCACATGGCTCATATATATATATATATATATATATATATATATATATATATATATATATATATATATATATATATATATATATATATATATAGCTCAAAAACAATCAGAACATCAGTGAACAATCACAACATCAATGTATTCCATACATTCTCACATTTCATAGACAATGATTTTTTATACTGTACAAACTGTGTATTCTAATCCTCAACCTAGCCATCACAGAAAACTATAAACATTTTCAGATTGTCAAAAAAAACACGTTTTATGATTTATAAGGTGTTTTCGTCATAGGGATCAAAAAATATCCCAACATTGACAAGGATTTGGATTTTCCTATCTTTGTCTGGACATTTGATCCCTATAACTTGGCTTAGGGTTACACACACACACACACACACACACACACACACACACACACACACACACATACATACATACATACATATATATATATGCGTTTATCCACTTCTAAATAGCCTACAGTTCCTAAGCCATTTTAAATTAAGCTTGTGTCGTTTTAGTTTCATATTGTTCATTTTCATTGGTTGTCTTTCATATCGTGCTGCAACTGTCAGTGAGAGTAGTGGGAAGTTCGGATCATTTTACTGACTCGGATCTTTGAGTCTCGTTCAGCAAAATGAACCAATCTTTTCTCTTCCCGTCTCTATGGGACTGACAGGCAGAACAAAAGACTCGGATCTCACCTGTCGATTCAGAATCAGAACAATCAGAACCCATATGTTGCGTAATGCGCACGTGCAGTCAAAACAAAGTGAACAAATCACTCTCTGAGACAAACTCGGTAGTCCCGAGTCATATTAAAGATCTGTTCAAAATGAACAAATCACTCTCTGAGACAACTCAGTAGTCCTGAGTCATAATAAAGATTCGTTCAAAATGAACGAATCACTCTCTGAGACAACTCGGTAGTCCCGAGTCATATTAAAGATTCGTTCAAAATGAACGAATCATTAATGAACGACACGCAACCAAGATGCAAAAATGGATATCCAGAAATTTTCAAAATGACAATTATCCATTTGTAGTACATTTAATCAGCTTGTGACACTTTTCAAGTGGACAAAGAGGCACTCTGGACATTGTTGTGAAATTAATTAATCACAGGCAGCTGGTTTAATGTAGAGAGCATGTCGAAACCCTGTAAAAAAAGCTGTAATGATGCAGTGTATTTTGTGTTCAAATAGAACATTTTTGGTTTTATTGTTTTTATAGTTTAGCAAAATTGTCTGTTAATGTCAGAAACTGAGTTTTCTTTAAATTAAAATATGTGGCACCAAATTCACCCTTCTGTCGTTAATCTGCACCTGCCTCATTAGCAATTGGCAAAAACTGAAATCGACAACTATTTTGATAATCGATTAGTCGGCTTAAGTAATTTTTTAAGACAACAGTCAAATTCTTTGATTCCAGCTTGTTTAATGTGAATATGTTCTAGTGTGTTCTCTCATATTTGCTCATATTAGCCACCTCGTATTAGTACGAATTGCCGTGAGATCGGGCTGCATACACCGGTAGGCAGTGGCCCACCTTACCGTGACCACGATGCAGTCACCCAGAATTTATAGTTTACCCACCTCTTTTTTTACCACTACACCTCTGTATATATATATATATATATATATATATATATATATATATATATATATATATCCAGTAGCGTACCGTGGGGTTTCAGTCAGGGCCTTCACTAACGATCAACACGCCCCACGCCATAACAACACGCACACACACACACACACACACACACACGATCAACAAGCCCCACGCCGTCGCCATAACAACACACACACACACATACACACCCCCACACGCACACGTTTGTTTTTGTGACATATGGGGACATTCCATAGGCGCAATGGTTTTTATACTGTAAAAACCGTATTTTCTATCCCCTTACACTGCCCCTAAACCTACCCATCACACACACACACACACACACACACAAACACACACACAGCCCCTAAACCTACCCATCACAGGAAACATTCTGCATTTTTACTTTCTAAAAAAAACCTCATCCTGTATGATTTATAAGCATTTTGAAAAGTGACATGGCCAATGTCCTCATATTTCACCCTCTCCTGTGTGTCATAATACACACACACACACACACACGCAAAATACAATAATGCACTGTACGCAATACTAAAACGAAATCTGCTTTCATAGTGTTCGTTGGGAAGGGGGCAAGCAAAAAGTACACGCGAGACAAAAAGGCAATTTGACTATTTATTGATGATACTGCACTCACGTGTCACCGTTTAGGCAAATGGTGAAAAGAATCAAAATCAGCTGGCACAAATACTCTTAAACAAACAAAAATACGGACCAACAGAACATCCAAAGAAACAGAAAAAACACTGCTTGTTAGCTAACATTACCGGCTTGACATCAGGATCGATCATTCGCACGCAGCCTGTCATCCGCGGCGGCCATAGTTTATTTCACACAGAACGCTCACAACCCGCGAAAAGTTCAGACGGCTGATGACATCAGCAGGGGGTAGCACACCGACACATCGCTGGGCCTCTGGGCCGTTCTATCACTACACATCAAATTTTGATTGGCTAATGACCCACGTCAGTCAAAGCTATGGTCCAATGGAAAATAGCAGCTTCAATGGAAGGCAAGCTATTCTACTTGTGCTGGTCCTAGGGGCTGTGATGCGTTTAGATGATGACATATGGAAAATACACCAAAAATAAATACATTCTTTCTAGAAATATACTCATAACTATATATATATATATATATATATATATATATATATATATATATATATATATATATATATATATATATATATATAATGATTTTGACAGGGCCAGCAGAGAAGGCCCTGCTGGCCCTGACGGCCCACCACTGTATATATATATATATATATATATATATATATATATATATATATATATATTAGGGCTGCACGATTAATCGAAATCGAACCGCAATCGCGATTTGGCTTGTGTGCGATTATGAAAGCTCAAAGGCTGCGATTTTAATTAAATAAATAAATGCCCAGTGTGTTAGCGAAGAGATGCTCTGTGATAAACGCTGCTCCGTCTGAAAGTTGCTCATAACGTGCGTTTGAAAAAGCAACACGAGTCATACATCTTCACAAACTAGTGAAGCGTTCATAAACCAGTTCAACAAAAGACGTTTAATAACATGTTTTACCTCAGTTCATATCGTCAGTCGAGTGTGTGTGAGCTGATGTGGCTTCTCATCAGAGTGAGGCAGACGATGCGTTATTATTTTATAGTATCCTATGCCAATCAGCACTGCATTATAATACACTTTATTATTATGAAAATACCCTTGACGGCTTGAAGAACTCAAATACACCATATTTTGCTGCAGTCGTGTTTATTGTCGTGATGTTTAATCAAAGCATCTCTATCTTCTGTTTACACAGCGTTTGCTTCACATCATGGATTTCCTGAAAACTAACGTCAATTACTTCTCTGACGCAAATGTGGCGTTTTCCGCTCGAGGGCGCCCTCTGGCATTCAGTATGAATTAAAAACGTTTGGCTAATCAATAAAAATAAAAAAATACTTATATATATTACAATAACTTCTTAGGCTTAGACCTTTCTAATTTTTTTTAGTCATAGGCTGTCTGCATATTATAGGTAACCCAGCATTTTTTTTTTGTAAAATAAGTTTTCTTTAAAATATTACAAAATAATAATAATAATTAGTATTAGTATTATATTGTTATATTTATTCTGACATACTCTTTTTTATTTGTAATTATGAAAATGTTATTGTAATGGTAATATTTCTTATTTTTACAAATATTTTTAGCAGTAATAATAATCATAATAATTATTATTAGTCACGTTAATATAAAAACACAGTTATATACACACGCTTTTCATTTGTAAAAAATAATAATAACAATAATCGCATTTTAAATCGCAATCGCAATTTTACCCAGAATAATCGCAATTATATATTTTCCCCAAATCGTGCAGCCCTAATATATATATATATATATATATATATATATATATATATATATATATATATATATATATATATATATATATATATATATATATATATATATATATATATATAGCAAACAGTGACAATGATGCAGAATGTTACTGATAGATGAGCTAGATAACGCTGCATTGTTGATATGTAAATCAGCACATCTGCAACAAAAAAGGTCTATGCATTATTAAAAACCTAATGTGTTCCTTGCAAATTTAAACAGGGCACACAAAATCAACAAATGCAAGATTTAAGGACAATGCAGCACTGGAAAAATAGCTGACATTTCCACCAACTGGCCTGAAATTGTCTCGCACTATAGCCGTAGGCCATTACTTTTGAGCCATGTGATAAATCTATCCAATAACCATACAATAGAATAATACTTTTGTTTCTCCTCTCTAGACCCAGTCTGTGTGTGACTGCATTCTAGAGACATTACTATGGATTCCTATGGGCGTGTGGAGTTCCTGCAGGCTTTAGCAGAGGGATGTGTGCTACCCACTGCCCAGCAGGGTTTAGAGCAGGTCTGGCAGCTTCTGCTCGTCTGCCTGTTGTGTCGGGTCATCTGTAGACTAGGTGAGTCTATCGGGCACAACCCCAGCCCCACAACACCTGTTAGACTGTTAGTCTTCTCCAAAAGGATGGGAACTTGATGGTCCAAATGGTTCCTGTGCGGCTAATGTATTTTTGTCATCTGTTTCACAGCAATGTGTATTGTAGCTTGGGCTGCGCAATGTATTGAAATAAAATCAATATCACATTATGGCTTAGTGCGATTGTTAAATTGCACAGGCTGTGATTTAATCAAATATGTAGTTATGTGCTACCAATTCCAAGTAAAGCTCATAATTACACACATTTAGTTCATGATACAGCATTTAAGTGTCTCAGAACGGCTAAGCTCATTTACTGTGAATGGAGAACACCCAGTACAGTACTTAACTCTCAAAATAAAAGCTTGATTGGTTACCATTTGAAAATAGTATTAAGGCATAAATATAGATATTTTAATTTTACAGTGAAATAAATTAATATTCTAATTTACTTTAAATCTGCTGTCCGTAACTTTTTTGTGTTGAAGATTTACCAAAATTATAACATTATAATGTGCAACAAAAACACGTTTTCCAAACCGTGTTTTTTTCTTACCCTTAATCATTATGGTACACTTATAATAAGTGTTTCTATTGGGATTATTTCAGATTGGTCTGGTAGGAACCACTGCAGAGGAGCACAGTCCCTGCATGACTCTCCGTAGATATAAACAGAAAGAAGTAGCTCCGGCTGTAATGTTCTTCCGCAAGACACTTGCAATTCTGTTTATTAATTGCTAGAGCACCAAAAGTTACGGAGTGGAGCGTTAATAATAACCACCACAATAAATCATAATAATTATCGTTTTATAGTTATGTTGAATCTGTCATAAAACAGTGAAAATGTGTCCTATGATTATTATTTTTCCCTCAACACTTGAAAAAAATTGGTGTGGGAATTTCTTTGATTTAATTTTCTAGTAAGTTGCTAGTAAATTTCACAAATAATTAAATGGAGTTAAAGATGACAATTTGAAGCAGAAAGACTGCTTTCCTTGTTTTTTTTACAACTGAAATTTTTTATTAATGAGAGAAGCTTTTTTTAATCGTTCAGTGTTAAAAGGATTTTGCCATTAAAACAATCTTCAGGTGAAAGCAATTTTTCGGTTTTGTTTTTTTACTATTCAAGTCATCTGGTGAAAATTGCTGTATTATTTTATATTACAATATACAGTAGCTGTGTCTCATTTCGTTAAATTTCGAAGGCTGCGTCCTCCAGAGGACACGTCCTGTGTAGGATGCAGTATACGAAGAATCCTCAATCAGAATTAAAGGAGACGTCCTTTGTAGGACACACAGGCCGGAAGTATCACGTTGCTATGCCAACATGTTTAGCCTCACTGCGCTCTCAAGCCAGTTTATATGAATGAAAATTATTTATAACTTGAAAATTATTATGAAATGTTTCTTGTCTTGACAGCAATGTACTGTTCTAAACGTTTAAAAAGCACTAAAGTGTTGTAATTTTATACACCACACCTACGCTCGCATGTATATCTGGCAGTGGTGCAGTTTTTTCCTTCAAATGCGACCTCTGGAGGACGCAGCCTTCTGAAATGAGACACAGCTAGTATATTGCCAAAAGTATTGGGACACCCCTCCAAATCATTGAATTCAGGTGTTCCAATCAATTCCATGGCCAAAGGTGTATAAAATCAAGCACCTAGGCATTCAGAGGAGACTGCTTCTACAAACATTTGTGAAAGAAGTGGTTGCTCTCAGGAGCTCAGTGAATTCAAGCGTGGTACTGTGATATGTTGCCAACTGTGCAATAAATCCGTTTGTGAAATTTCCTCACTACTAAATATTCCACGGTCAACTGTTAGTGATATTATAACAAAGTGGAAGCAATTGGGAACAACAGCAACTCAGCCACAAAATGGTAGGCCACGTTAAAATCACAGAACGGGGTCAGTGCATGCTGAGTCACCAACTTTCTGCAGAGTCAATTGCTACAGACCTCCAAACTTCATGTGGCCTTCAGATTAGCTCAAGAACAGAGTGAAGTGCTATGAGATAACAGTTTAGGACCCAAGACCAGTAATGAAAATGAAGACCAAGAATCAGGAGTGCAATTAATTAAAGAAAAATGTACTGTAAAATAGTTTTCAGTTTCAGTTTCCAGAGGCCAGCTTCAAGTCTCACAAGGAGTTCGTAGGCTGTGCTCCCTTTCTACCCCAGATTTTCATACATACAATTTCTCAACAGTTATACTGTTTTCAAGGTCTAGTCATGCCATTACTGCAAGGTGGATCTTTCTGATATGCTAAGATAAAATAAAGACAGTCATGGTAAATTTCCAGACATTGTCAGTAAATCAGAAGCACGTGTCCATAGATCACTTGTTGACACTTTCACCCCGGAATTAGGCCCGTAGTGACCTTCCAGGTCTGAAGCAGGCGCCAGCTTGCCCAGAACAACAAGTCCACCTATCTCTTAGGATGCCTGTAATCCACCTCCAAAACTGATCTATAGCACACAACATTGTGCACATACACAGATACATAGTCTCTCCAAGGTTAGATGTTGGTTGAGTTCCAGCTCTAACCAGAATACTCCCTAAAACATACTGATAACGTGCTTTCTCTCAGTGAAAGGTACAGACAATAGTAAAGGCAATATTAATCTTGATTCTTTAGTGTTTCAGTAAAAGGAAATATAAATAAATAAAATGAAAGACAAATCCATTTTCTGAGCGAGCAAGCACTTTTACTGCACTCTTGGTTGTGTTAGGGCTGTGTGATGCCTCCAAAATCCAAACACACAACAGCTATCAAAAATTTAGCGACATATCACACATCCCTAGGCCAGACCCTCAGTCACTCCTCAGAGACCAAATACAAAAAACAAATAATCAGTGATTCTATTGATTAAGTGATATAATAACTGGAAAGAATAATTAAAACTCATTATAATAGTATAGGAGGATAAATGCTAATGGTTTGATTATGAATTATATATGGATACATCGAAGCTGCTGTGGATTTCATAATCCAACCTTTCAGTGGCTTCATGAAATGGGCTTCTATGGCCGAGCAGCTGCATCCAAGCCTTACTTCACCAAGTGCAATGCAAAGCGTCAGATACAGTCATGTAAAGCACTCCACCACTGGACTGTAGAGCAGTGGAGACATGTTCTCTGGAGTGACCAATCACACTTCTCTGTCTGCCAATCTGATGGCGAGTTGGGTTTGGTGGTTGCCAGGAGAACGGTACTTGCCTGACTGCATTGTGCCAAGTGTAAAGTTTGGTGGAGGGGGAATAATGGTGTGGGGTTGTTTTTCTGGGATTGTGCTTGGCACCTTAGGTCCATTAAAAGGAACTCTTAATGCTTCAGTTTGCCAAGACATTTTGGACAATTTGTGGGAACAGTTTGGGGATGGCCCCTTCCTGTTCCAACATGACTGCACACTAGTGCTCAAAGCAAGGTCCATAAAGTCATGGATGAGTGAGTTTGGTGTGAAGGAACTGACCTCAACCCAATAGGATACCTTTAAATTATTTGGAGCAGAGACTGCGATGCAAGCCTTCTCGTCCAACATCACTGCCTGTGTTTCTAGAAGAATGGCCAAAAAATTCCATAAACACACTCCTAAACCTTCCCTGAAGAGTTGAAGCTGTTATAGTGCATGTGCATTTAAAGGCAGACGTCCCAAAACTTTTGGCAATATAATGTATGGCAGAAAACTGACATTGTGAGATTTCGTTTTTTCCAATATTATGCAGCCCTAATTGTATCATGAATATCAACACTTGATCTTGTTATATCCAACTCATGTTACTGAATCGGTCCATCTGTTGAGTCTTGATACGGCAGGCTAATGGTGTGTCTCTCTTTGACAGGTGTCTCGCGTCATGTGAAGCATCTGAGCTCGCTGGCAGGCGGTCTGTATGTGCTGTACGTGTTCTTTGAGCTGCACACGATGTGGGTGATTATCTTGAGCCTCCTCTGCTACCTCATCCTGCTCCTCAGCATAAACTCCAGCAGCCGAGGGGTCTTCCTCTCTGTCGTCATCCTCATCTACATGCTGATGGGGTCTGTCATCCACTGCCAGTCATGAGACTACTGCATAGCTAGTGCAGAAAACTGCTCGGTTCAAATTAGAGAAACTAGACTCGGCTAGTATTTGATCACAAGTGGTCACATATTTTGTTCATTTTTACTGTAGGGAACTTCATATGATAGATGCAGCAACCTGGCATAAGATGAGAGGTGTGACTTTTATTGATTTATTATTTATCTGCATATTAAGCTCTTTTTTCTAATACATCATGTAATTTTCCTCAAATGGCACTCTTCATCGCATCACATTGTGTACTGTCTGTTTTGGTTGCATCCAGGCTCTCAGATGGTGGTGGCCATGAAGGCCATCTCTCTGGCCTTTGACCTCGATCGAGGCGCTGTGTCCTCCTTTCCCTCCCCGCTGGAGTTCATGGGATACCTCTGCTTTGCGGGAACCGTCATCTTTGGCCCGTGGATTAGTTTCACACGGTACACAGATGCAATTAATGGACGCAAAATGGTAAATACAACTATTTAAATGATTGTATTCCTATTTTTATCATCTTAATATCTTAACAATTTTTTTATTATTTTATTTATGTGAGCTCCTTTGTTTTATTTTTACCCTGTCGATTTGAGTTTGTACTTCCTTATATATTCATGTGAACATGTATTTGTTGTTATCGGGGTTACATTTAAAAAAAATATAATAATAATATTTAAATTCAGCAAGCATGTTTAAATTGATCATAAAAATATTTACATTGTTACACAAAATATATATTTCAAATAAATGTTGATTAACTTTCTATCAATCAAAGAATCCTGAATAACCATTGTTAGGGGTTACAGTTTTGACCCATAGACCAGATATGCGAAATGAAGACCAGGAGTCAGGATGTTCAATCATCGGAGAGAATTTTACTGAAGAATAGTTTGCAGTTTCATCAGTAGAGTCAGCTTCAGAGTCTCTCAGGGCGGTGTCAGGCCAGACTCTACTCTACACAAAATTACCACACCAGTTATACCAATTTCAAGGGCATGATTTACATCATTACAAACACGTGGAATATTACTGATTGGCATAAAGTCTAAACAATGTGTCACACGAGAATAGATAGGAGATGTTGTTGTTGTTGTTAATCAGGATGTATACATCAGACAATCCCAAGATTGGGGTAGTGTTGACTTCAGGGGAGTCCTAGAAAGACGCCAAGAGGTCTAGGGTGTGAGAAAAAGCGGTCCAATCCATTCCATAGACCTGCACAGAACATGTAACACACACACACAAGACTCTAGGGCACATCTCTCCTCCAAGGTTAGCGCAGCAGTGAGCTTATCAACAGGACAAGATATCAACACCACATGACAAACACATCTCCAGAAAGAAAAGTATAGCTAATGTCATCTACTCATTCTATAAAGAAATATAAAGACAAAAATGTACTTCTATGGGAAAAATCACACTATATAGATGGGAAGAAATCAAAATTGGGAGACTCAAATCCTCCCACCCCATCCTGTCCTGGGGTTACTAACAACAGGCAGGATTCACCTCTTGGAAGTTCTAACTTTCTCTCCAAGGCCCTGTTGGTCAGGACCCAGAGATAGAGGTCAGGCTATCTATGTCAGGGCACATAGATAGGGGTCAGACTGTCTTTGTCAGACCGTCTCTGGAAAGCAAATTAGACACCATACAGCAGACATAGAGTCAAAATCATATTAAATAATAGTTAAATGTATTAATGATCACATAAAATTGATTTTCAATATAATTCATTATTTTGAAAGGATAATAACTGATTATTAAATTCATGAGGTTATTAAAAATCATTCAAAAGGATAAGATGCAAATGATGAAGATGCATATGATGAAGAGGCAAGGGTGTCGGCCCACTCCCCCCTTCAATCCCCCGTTTTAAGACCAATGTGGGGTCCAATACCGCCACGTCTGGTCTACAAGTGAGGTCTCTATGGAAGGTTGAGTGGTGACTCATGCTTCCCTGACGGGTCACACTTGTCTCTTCACCTCATCACGGACATGCTGGCCACTAAAAAGACCAGTCCCCATTCCGAGGCTCTCACACCTTCCACTCACATTAGGGGTACAGCATGTTTCTTTGTCAGCTTGCTTCTCAGATTGTTTGTTAGTGTCAGCATCCTCCTGTCCTCCTCGGCAGGATTCAGCTTGCTCCTCGGCAAGAGGACCTGCACAGATAGAGAAGACTAAAACGAACACACACATCCAAACAGTTATGTCAACGGTTAGTTTGAGCATGTGCAGATACATCAAGGCAGTTGCATCTGCAGTGCAGTTCTTCAACTGGAAAGCCTCTACCCATCTGGAGAACAAATCAACAATCATTAAGATGTATGAAAAGCCCCCACTAGGGGGTAGAGTGAAGTCAATCTGAAGATGGGTCCATGGACGCTGGGGACATGGGGTGTGACCTAAGGGGATATTTAGCTTAGCTGAAGAATTAACCTTAAAGCAAACTAAACATCTGCAAAAATCCCTGCAAGAAGCTCTCATTTCTGGCCACCACCATGTTTTAGAAATCATTGCATATGGTTTCTCAGGCCCAGCATGTGCCAACCCTTGATATAACGACATGAGCTCGGTTCGAGCAAAAACAGGGCAGACAAAACGTTCATTGAGTTTCCAAAGTTCATCTGAGTTCATCAGTGCACCAAGTTTTGTCCATTGCTCTGTTACTTCAGGATCTTTATCCTGTGCATAAATGTCTCGGGGTGGCTCACTCTCCTGGGGAGAGATAGCCATTACACTCACGCATGTCTCTGTCTGTTGTGCAGCCAGCCTGGCAGAAGCATTGGCAGCTTGGTTGCCCTTGGATTCTGGGGCGTTATCAGTAGAGCGTCCTGTTCTTTTGATAACAGCTCCTTCTGCAGGAAAATCACAGGCAGACATGAGTTTCTGTACCTGCTTTTGATGAGAGATGGGTAGACCAGGGGTGGTAGGGAACCCCCGTTGTTTCCACACAGGTCCGAAATCATGGACCGTCCCGAAGGCCTTGCCGTGTTGAAGTTTACACGTGAGAGTGACCAGATCTGCCACCTGAGCCCCTCCCCCTGAAAGAGAGTCACATTCAACAGTCTCATAATGTTCGTTTATCACAGGCCAGACTGTGAAGCGTTGTCCTTGTTCATTAAAACTGGACCTGTCAACAAACAAGTTCATGAAATCAGATAATGGTTCGGCCTGGAGAGGGCTCTGGCTGTCGTTCTCGATCAGATGGACACAGTTGTGGGCAGTTCCTTCTTCTGGAAGCAAGGAGCCAGGGTTTACAGCATTTTCATTGTCAATTTCAATTTCCACATTCTTCCTCAGAAGAGTGGTTTCCCCCTTTGCTCGTCTTTGATTTAAAATAGAGCTCAAGCAAGTGTTTGTCAATAACTTCAAGATCTGATGTCTTGTGTGCAGTATCACCTTTTGATGTGTCACAATGTCCTCCGTGGTTTTCACAGCCCATTCTGCACAGTCACATGTCAGCAGGCAGGGGTGCTGACCTGCCATAGAAACAGGAATAGGAGCAGAATAATATCCTACCATTCCGTAGGAATTTCGGCCTGGAACTTTCTGGCCAAGGGCAGCGGAGTATGATCGGGTTCCCACCCATGTCCACAGGTGAAAAGGTTGGCTGCTGTCAGCATGTCTCAGTGCTGGGGAGGAAGTGAGAGTTTCTTTGATACTCACGAACACCTCCTCCATCTCCTCCGTCCAGTCGATCAGGTCGGATCCAGGTTTTCCCCCTTTAAGAGATTCTGTGAGGGGTTTAGAAAGTTCAGTGTATTCAGGAACATACTGGCGGCAGTAATTCAGAAGATCCATTACCTGCCTTAGACCAGTAACCATGTTTGGCTTTGGAAGTTCGACGATGGCTTTGACTCTTTCTGGAGTGATTCGTCGGTCGTGCACCCCGACAATCTGCCCTAAATAAGTCACTTCGGGCAGTGCCAGCTGTGCCTTTTTCAAGTTGGCTTTGAATCCCCCGTCTTTCAGGGCATTCAAAACAGTTCGTACAGCAGTTAAATGTTTGAATTTGCTTGGGCTGGCAATCAGAATGTCATCCACATATTGTAGGACAAATGATCCATCATTTTCAACAGTCTTTCTTACCGGATCAATGAAGGATGCCAGTACCTGATGAAACAGGGTTGGAGAGTTGCAGAATCCTTGTGGCAAACGGCACCATGTCCATTGGCGACCCCTGCAGGTGAAAGCAAACTTTCCTGGGTCCTCCTTGGCTAGAGGGCAAGTCCAGAAAGCGTTAGAAATATCCAGTGCAGTGAAATAACAGTGTTCAGACCCTATTTCATAAAGGATCATGGCGGGGTTCGTGACAAGGGGGTGCATCTTTTCGGAAGCTGCATTTAACGCGGTGAAGTCTATTTTGAGACCCCAAGAGCTGTTGCTCTTTTTCACGGACCATATCGGTGAATTTGTCAGAGAGGTGCATGGTATTATGATACCCCGTTTGCATAATTTGTCTACCACACTCTTCGCAACCTCTCGAGCCTCATTTCTTAAAGGGTATTGTCGTTTGGCTACATGCATGGGACCTGGGATGCTCAGTGGCTGAACTTGGGCAAGCTCACAATCAAATGTATCTTTTGACCAAACATCAGGAAATTTAGAAATCAAAAACTTCCACTCAGGTTGAGTTTCAGTCTCTTTGTCAACATCAGTCACTGCGCATCTCTGTTTACAATGGTGGCCAGATTGAGATAAGGGAAGCACGTTCAGGCTGCCTGTGGCAGATTCAAGGACAATGAAACAATCACAATCTTCAGTCTTACAGTTTACAGCACAGTAAGTTTCATAGGCTATGCGAAAACGGTCAGCATATTCTAAAGGGCTTTCCCCTACTCTCTGTTTGACCTGGGTTACACTGGTCCAGGGGTATGACCCCTGACCTAACATTTCTTCAACCTCATACTTGTAAGTGGTGTAGGCCTCGCAGTACTCAGTCCAGTCTGAAGGAACGAAGGGGTGGGGTCTAATTGTTTGTACAGCTTTCAGTTTACTGGTAGGAATTAATCCTTCCACCAGTGCTTGTATGTCAGCAATGCCCAGATTTTGTTGTCTGGCAATGGCTTCTATCTTATCCCATAAAACTTTATTTGGGCTGTACAGTTTGAAAGGTTCTATCCCCGCAAGCAAACTATTTTTCTCAGCTGGGGTTAGTCTGGTCAATGACCCATATTCATGCCCAGCCCCCATTTCAGTGTTCTGGTCGTCCCACTCCGAATGTCGGATTGGGGCGGCAAAGACTGTTTTTCTGGGTTTATTTGCCTCAACAGAGGACAATCTGATTTTCTTGACCTCTGTGGTTAATTTACTTTTTGCTTGTGCGGAAAGAACCTCTGGGTTGTATGGGGGAGGGATTACAACCTGTGCATTCAAAATTGGGCGTGCCTTTTCATGCGGTCCCTCCTCTCTGTTATAAGGAAGTGGGGCGGATCCCTGAGTGGGGGCCACCTGCACTTCCTGGTAAGAATCAGTCGGGATAGAGGGAGGAAGAGACCTGGCAGCATTTTCTACTTTGTCACAAAACTTTCCCAGCCCCTTATTAAAACCTCCCTGATCATGGCCCACCTGCACTTCCTTTAATTTTGCTATTCTGTCACGTGCATCCAGGTCGTACCACTCATTAGCCCCATTAGGGATTGATTTCATTGGTACGCCTCCCATTTTACAACGAGCACAAACGGCTATAAATTTGGGTTTATCTGACGTCTATTTTGTTTCTAAACAATCTTTTCTTGATCACAGAGAAGGTTTTTAGCAACGTAAGGCAATGAATCTTATTTTTATCCTCAAATTAGTTTTTAATAGAATAGAAGTGAGTTCTACTCATGAAACCACAAAGTATCTTTTTACTCCTGGTCACATATACTGGTCCTTACCAATTTGGGTCTTATTTTATTCTACTCGGTATCGTTCCAGATGCACCCCTGGCAAACAACTCCTGAATCTATTTTACTTGTTTAAACAAGGGGATCCCTTTATCTGAATGGAAGAGACTGGCGCAGGTTTGCGATGCCTACTGGACTCACACACCGTTCCAGGGACGTACTCCTGTAGGGGTAGTGACTGCACTCAGTGCCCACCGGGGACCCCTTTCTTAAGTACGCTTCAATGCACTGCCTTCTACCGTTAACCGTAACGATGCCATCAGCGACTTTGCTTTATACTATCACACAAGTATAATTAACTCCTCACTCCTATCGAAGTGAAGCTCTCTCGTTCCCCTTTACCAATCTTCCATTCAGATAACCTTATCCAAACAATAAAATAAATAAATACTACCTTATTTGTTGTTTTGCCAGGGGTGTCACCAAGGAACTATTGCCCGCGCATCCTCCACCAAAAACTGTTAGGGGTTACAGTTTTGACCCATAGACCAGATATGCGAAATGAAGACCAGGAGTCAGGATGTTCAATCATCGGAGAGAATTTTACTGAAGAATAGTTTGCAGTTTCATCAGTAGAGTCAGCTTCAGAGTCTCTCAGGGCGGTGTCAGGCCAGACTCTACTCTACACAAAATTACCACACCAGTTATACCAATTTCAAGGGCATGATTTACATCATTACAAACACGTGGAATATTACTGATTGGCATAAAGTCTAAACAATGTGTCACACGAGAATAGATAGGAGATGTTGTTGTTGTTGTTAATCAGGATGTATACATCAGACAATCCCAAGATTGGGGTAGTGTTGACTTCAGGGGAGTCCTAGAAAGACGCCAAGAGGTCTAGGGTGTGAGAAAAAGCGGTCCAATCCATTCCATAGACCTGCACAGAACATGTAACACACACACACAAGACTCTAGGGCACATCTCTCCTCCAAGGTTAGCGCAGCAGTGAGCTTATCAACAGGACAAGATATCAACACCACATGACAAACAATCTCCATAAAGAAAAGTATAGCTAATGTCATCTACTCATTCTATAAAGAAATATAAAGACAAAAATGTACTTCTATGGGAAAAATCACACTATATAGATGGGAAGAAATCAAAATTGGGAGACTCAAATCCTCCCACCCCATCCTGTCCTGGGGTTACTAACAACAGGCAGGATTCACCTCTTGGAAGTTCTAACTTTCTCTCCAAGGCCCTGTTGGTCAGGACCCAGAGATAGAGGTCAGGCTATCTATGTCAGGGCACATAGATAGGGGTCAGACTGTCTTTGTCAGACCGTCTCTGGAAAGCAAATTAGACACCATACAGCAGACATAGAGTCAAAATCATATTAAATAATAGTTAAATGTATTAATGATCACATAAAATTGATTTTCAATATAATTCATTATTTTGAAAGGATAATAACTGATTATTAAATTCATGAGGTTATTAAAAATCATTCAAAAGGATAAGATGCAAATGATGAAGATGCATATGATGAAGAGGCAAGGGTGTCGGCCCACTCCCCCCTTCACCATATATCAGTTTCCACAAAATATTAAGCAGCTGTTGTCAACACTGATAATAAGAAATATTGCTTGAGCACCAAATCAGCATATAAGAATGATTTCTGAAGAATCATGTGACACTGAAGGCTGGATAAATTACACGTTTTAATTATTATTATTTATTAAAACCGTTATTTTAATTTGTAATAATAATTCATTATATTGCTGTTTTTTACTGTATTTTGACAATAAATAAATAAATAAATGCCGCCATGGTGAGCATAATTCTTACCGACCCTAACTTTATAACTGTATAAATATATTTGTATAAATAGCACTTTTTCCAATACATACTGTTTCAATAAAATTTTCAGTAAGTGTCTTTATATTCATATGCAGATATTGACATTCAAATGAATTGAATGTTTTGTATGCTAAATGTTAAATGGGAAGAAATAAATTGGTTCTTTAATGAAGAGATGATGATCTTTATTTGTGCTGAGCGCATTTCCATCAGGACATTTTCTCATTCAAGAACTATCTAACTTATCTCCTGCAGAGCGTTGGCTGGTTTGGAAAGATTGTTCTGAGCTTTCTGAGGAGTCAGATCTGCCTGGTTATTTCCAACTGTATTGCTCCTTATCTCTTTCCTTACTTCATTCCCATCTACGGAGACGGACTTCCTCGTAGGTGAGCTGCTCTTCCCTCCCTCCCTCATAGGGATTCCTTATCCAGAGGAAATGAAATGGTCTGTTTAATATTGTTTTTATTGGCCTTTTGTCCTCAGGTGGCTACATGCTTATGAAAATGCAGTGTCCTTCCACTTCAGCAATTATTTTGTCAGCTACTTGAGTGAAACAACCACTGTGGTGGCTGGAGCTGGATTCTCTGAGCACAAAGACCACCTCAAATGGCACGTACTCATGCTTTTACACTCTTTACTTATCTTTCTTTGTAAAATAACTTATTGAAACCTAATGTGACGTCTTGTTATTTTAAGGGATCTTGCGGTAGCTAAACCTATGAATGTGGAATTGCCGAGGTCTATGGTGGAAGTTGTTACCTCTTGGAATCTGCCCATGTCTAAGTGGCTTAACGCATGTATGTGTATTTATTCAGGTTTGTGATATTATCGCTTTGTATATATGTTATATATTAATGTTCTCTGTACATTGTAACACACAGACGTCTTTAAAAGTGCACTCAAACTTGGCACTTTTCCTGCCATCTTGGTGACCTACACCGCAAGTGCGTTGTTACATGTAAGTATGATTTTCAGCTCTTTGGTTATTAACATTTTCACAAGGAAGGTTTGTTGGCACAGAATCGGGTTCCATCTGTTTAAACAGATTTGAGTTTGTTTAAGGATAAAACTACACCTGATCCAAAAACAGTTTCCCTCTAACATGACAGCTTGGATAAAGATGGTTTGTTATCTCAGAACACCATGACCCAGATTTAAACGGCTGTCTACAGCTGGTACAGATAGATAATTCAATCGCAGCTGCCTACTCTGGCAGCTTATTCCATGTCACCTTAGTGAGCTGTTGTAGTTGTGCATGTTGTAACTCACTGTGTAGCTAAGATCAACTTTGATCATGCTGTAATACCAGTATGACCTTTAAGAAAATAAATATATGTATATAATAATTTTTAGATATCCATGCATTAAGTTTTTTTGGCAATCAAAAACACAGAGTGAATGTGAATCTGTTTGGGTTTTACTGGCTATAAATGTGGGCTTTGGAGAAAGGATGAGGGTGGGTCCAACTGGATAGATAACAGGACAGTTGACTAGTAATCAACCAACTGGTACTAAACTAAGACAAATATGACAGGGATGCTTCCTGAAAATGATTTTAGTTGAATGAAGCCCTCTGGTGGTAAATATAGCACATTGCACTTTTTCTTCTTCACAAATGTGGGTTTAATAAGAGTTTGTAATGTTTTTGAAAGCAGTATAGGAGTTATATTTACCAAGGGGTTATTCATTTGATCAAAAATACAGTGAAAATAGCAGTATTGTAAAATATTACAATTTAAAATAACTTTAAATTATATTTTATTCTTGTGATGTCAAAGCTGAATTTTCAGCATCATTACTCCAATCTTCAGTGTCACATGATCCTTCAGAATCATTCTAATATGCAGATTTGGTCAAAAAACAGTTGTGGAAACCGTGAAACATTTTGTTCAGGATTTTTTCATTTATTTAATAAAACATTTAAAGAACCAGCAGTTATTTTAAATGGAAATCTTAAAAAAAAAAAACACTTTCTGACCTCAAACTTTTGTTTATAATTACATTGGTACTCCATCTTCTATCATTTATTGTTTGTGTTGTTTGACAGGGTCTCAGCTTTCATCTAGGCGCTGTACTGCTGTCTTTGGGATTCATCACTTATGTTGAACATGGTAAACAATCATTTTAGTTTATGAATTCGTGTCAAATTCAAGAGCTTTGATGCAGTCAGCAATCCAATGATATTAACATTAATACTAATGCATACAGTCGTCATGGCACACATTTCAATATGAATGTGACATCAATAGTCTAGCCAACAAGACTGAAATGCAGACTCTTTTTCTCTTATAGTTCTGAGAAAGCGGTTGGCGGCTATTTTCAGTGCTTGTATACTGTCAAAGCGCTGTCCAAGTGACTGCCATCACCAAAATAAGAAGGTGATTTGTTACTTGAACAAAGTCCTGCACTCCAGGATCAAATGTTTGTGTATTGTGAAATCTCTAGTTCACAGATTTCCACTGCAAATCCTTATGGAGTTATATTATTAACTTGAGATCCCTTTTTCTTTTCTTATTATTGTAGACTGTGTGGGTATATGGTGTTAACATGTTCTTCAGTGCATTGTCCATATTCCACCTGACATATCTGGGATCGCTGTTTGACTCTGAAATGGACAACATGAATGCTGAGGAGGTGAGCATTTGTTTTATGCAATGCATTCTTTTTTTATATACAATTTTATGTTTTATACAATTGTATATTAATTTAAAAAAATCAACTACTAACAAAAATCTATTAGAAAAAGTTGATTTATCACAGTATTTTGTTTCCACACAGGGTTACATGGCAAGTCATACCATTCAAAAGTGGTCGGAGCTAAACTGGGCGAGCCATTGGGTGATGCTTGGCAGTTTTGTTTTTTATTGGCTCATTTAAAGAGAATACCATAGTATTGAGCAGTCAAAGGACCATTCACTGAACCTGAACCTGAACATTAAAGATGGTGGATGCTTGCTGAGGAACCATAGACTGTCAGCATTATCCTTTCCTCACATGGAGAAGAGTGACATAAAAAGTGCCTTACGACTCATGGTTACAGAATCATATTGTCATAATATGATTATAATTGACCATAAAAAAAAATCAATGTACACAGTACATATTAAGTGTTATTTGTATCTCTTTTTTGCCAAGTGTCGTCTCTGTGTTCATATACAGGATAATGCATAGTCCCTTTCAGTGTGACCATGTTAGAGTCACCTTTTATAGTACATGTCTTAGAATAGTAAACATTGTATTTTTACCAAAAGGTGTAGATTAGGTCTGACAATAATATTTATTATTTTGTAATAAAAATGTTTTGCCAACATGACTTTTTTTTCATGAATTATATTTTTTGCATTACTCAATAGCACTTTGTCACTTGTTCTCTGACATCAAGAACACACTTTTATCCGAAGACAATTATCACTAATGGTGATAAAGCATGTGTGCTATGATGGTATTTATGGAATTCTAAAGTATAAAAAACACCCATGTATTACCAAATAAAACAATATTATCACCCTAGCCTAGTGCCATGGCATACGCTACAGTAAAATGTGTTTTGGTGGGTTAATTGATACTTTTAGTTATTTGGGGATTTTTTTTATCAATTAAGAAAAGTATGATACAAGAGAATTCAAGCTTGAGCCACTTAAAGGAATCGCTGAGTATATACATATTAACAGTTAACCAGGTTGGAAATATAGAACAAAAGTTATAAGTGCTTTAGCAGTGACGTCTGACCCAGTGATTTATCCCCCACAGTTCACACGATATTCGTTTAATATCGCGAGAGTTCGCACAGACCCTCACTACGTAATGTGCCGTGCTGCTTATGGCGGCGCTGGTGACAGTGCTGAAAGCTGTTGGGGTGAGTTTTTCTCTATATTTATTAAACGTTGTGATGTCGCGTAATTCTCACACGGGTATATGAACGTAAGAGCTTCCGACATTTGCATTTATATAACTCTTTCTAAATATCAGTGCGTGTTTTTGAACAGTTAAACGGTTTAGGGTGGGGGCAGTGTTTCCTCTGCGTGTGCTCTAGCGGTTTAGCATGTTAGCAAGCGCATTACTGTTAATGGGGAAGAGTCGCTTCAAACCATAAAAAAAACGTTTGCACTTTGTTTTTTTTACCACATCCGTTTTGAACGATGATTTGCAACGGCCACTTGTCTAGAAATGAACCGCGCAGTCCAGCATCCAACGCAACAGCGGTGGTCTAGCGTGACCCGACAGCCGCCACCGTGCGCCTTTGTTGTCGGGCTGAGTGATTTATTTTAAGCCCAACTGGATCATAGTCTGTCCCGCTATGTCGAACGTAGTTACTTAAATTAAACAACTCAAACCCCCTTTTATCAGGACGGGGAAGAGTTTGCCTGCTTTCCAAACGGATTACTCGTAAAAAAATTGTTTTTCCATTGTCGCCATAATCTGAAAATAACAAGAAACTTGGAAATAGTGTTTTTCCGTTCCATTCTTTTATTTCTGGCCCTGTAATTAAATTCGATAAAACCGTTAAACCCCATTTTATAATGAATATAGCTTACTTCAACTTCTATTACCCCAGTAACTTTAATTGAAATCGGAGAAAGAAATTGCTATTTGTAAGGGCGATACAATTCTTAACACTTTTCAGGATTTGCCAAAATTGTCCGAATAAATAATGTTTTTTTTTTTAATAATGTGTTGGGAATTTTCTACGAGAAGTCATATTCTCTCCTCACAAAATGCACTTTCTGATATGCTCGTCGTAGTTCAGTCTTGTCTGAAATGGCATTGCTATTTCGCTAGTGATTTTGTCTTTGGATGAGCTCCAGATGGATCCACTCCCAGCTATTGCTCAAGCGCTGTTTGCCTCACTTGGCTTAATGTCCTATTTTTTGTGTGAGAGTGTGTGTCTAATATGCTGTAGAAATCTGCAATATTTTTCTAAATGAAACGTCTGAAAGAATAAAACAGTGTTTCCGATATACTTTGTAGCTTTTGATTTGTATTTTTGTGGCGCTGTCAAACGCAGCTGAGGTGCACGCGCTCGAGGGTCTCGACGTCACGCGCATAGGACTATGAACTTCGTCGCTGTAGGCGGTATCAATGCACTTGATTTCCACATATTTTTCTTGTTTCAATATTGGTATGTTTACAATACTTTTTAATGTATTTTAAATGGGTAGTTCAGCCAAAGATTAAACTGTTATTTACTCGCCCTCATGTAATTCCAACACTCCTGGTAATTTGTACCCCCATTTTTTTTTTCTTTCATATGAAATCGACAACTTTTAAAGTAGATATTGCTTAGAGTTTAGTTTTTTTTCATCCATACAGTGACTATTAAGTTTTAAATATGTTAAACAAGATATATATATATATATATATATATATATATATATATATATATATATATATATATATACACATATATATACATATATACACACACATATATATACATATATACATAGAACAACAATATATATATATTAAAATATTATATTCAATACTGGTTATTATATGAATTATTTAAAGGGAATGTTTCTTTAATTGTCACTGGAACCATGAAGGTTGCAAATTAAGACACAATGTGCTCCTAAGGTTTTTCTGACATAGTCATAGCAAGAATTTGACCTCTTCCCCATTTTTATAAATCAGCATGAAATTAAATTAAACTATTTTCTAAATGCCTATTCTTAATGTTTAAAAAAATATGTTAATCATAATGTCATAACTTAATGTTAAAATGGTAGACTCCTCTCTGAAGTATGCAAGACTTCTCTGGTCACTTATTCTGCTTAAACCTGCTCCGGAAAGCTTAAAAGGTTCCATCCAAAAATGAAATTTGTCATAAATTACTCACCCACCTCCTGTCGTTCCAAACATGAAAGACCTTCATTAAAGGGGGGGTGAAACACTCAGTTTCAGTCAATCTCATGTCAATCTTGAATACCTATAGAGTAGTATTGCATCCTTCATATCTCCGAAAAGTCTTTAATTTTATTATATTTATAAAAGAAATATAGGCTGTACCGAGTCTTTCCGGGGAAAAAAATGAGCGCCTGGAGGCGTATCGTGTGGGCGGAGCTAAATAATGACGAGCACGCACAAAGCGGTGACGTCCTCAAGCATGGAGAAGAAAACGCTACCCTAAATAAACCATGGCTATTAATCAGATTCAACTAAGTCATATATGATACAGAATCAGATCTGGAGGCTGAAATAAATTGAACAGCAGAAACCGCAACACCAGGACGTCCGTCTCTGTGGTATGTACTGTATTTAGTGGCCTGTCAACATTTGTGTGTGTTTACTCGCAGTTTATGAGGACATGATTCGGTTTATGGACTATTGTATGCAACTAAACCTTAGCAGTAGCGAGCAAAACGATTTTGCACGTCAGACTAGTGTAACGTTATACATAGAACAACAATGGAGTAACCGTTAGCACATTTGAATGAAGAAGCACGCTTTCTGAGAACGCTAGGTTTATATTTGTGTGGTTTTACAATAAACAAACTGACACCTATAGTGGTCAGCTAAACAAATGTATTTAAACACACACCATAGATCGCATGCTCCATTGATAAATTAACTAACGTTATACACAATCGTGTTGTTTACTGATGTTTACTCACGCGATGATAGCCAACAGTATAGACATTTGAAGCAGTTTTACTCACCGCCTGTTTCCAAAACACGACCGTGAACCTTTACCGCTGGGACCGTTCCGACAAAAACACACTTCTTTGGTAACTGTTGATTTCGTGAAGTCCTGTGACAGCAGTGACCGTGGAGATCCACTTTTGCGACATGACTGAAACGTGATGTTGTGCCGCTTCCCGTCATTTCTGCGTTCAAACCGGTTCAAATGCAGCGCTGCCTTCCCGGAATTCAGTGCTGAAACGTTGAAGTCGCTTGATGTCACCCATAGGAATAAAGTGGAGCGCGGCGCGACAGAAGTGTTCACAGACGAGTGGATCTGCACCTGAGAGCAGTGTTTATGGGGCGTGCATTTCCTCTCTCGCTCTAGTCACGCGCGCGCGCGCACCCTTCCGGGAGAAGAGCCCCTACGGCCCATACAAGGACCTTCCGCTTTATCGACGTCAAGCAGACCCATACTCGAAAAAAAACGTTCCGAAACTTGTGAGAAACCGGAAGGAGTATTTTTGACACAGAAATACTCCATCAAACGTCCAACTTAGTTTTTGAAACTTTGTCTATGTTTAGGATGGGAATCCAAGTCTTTAACAGTGTAAAAAGCTCAGTATGCATGAAACAGCATTTCATCCCCCCTTTAATTTTCTAAACACAAATTAAGATATTTTTGATAAAATCGGGTTCTGAACCACTGATAGGAACCAACACCCTTACCACTGTCAAGGCCCAGAAAATGTAGTACTGACATTGTTAAAATAGTGATTGTGACTACAGTGGTTCAAAGTGTTCTCGTCAGGAGCCAGAGAACCTGGAAGTGCTTCCCTGACATGGAAGAGTTCATCATGGAAAGTATTCTCGTAATAACATTAAGGTTGAACCACTGTAGTTACATGAACTATTTTAACAATCTCTTTACTACCTTTTTGGGCCTTGAAAGTTGCTTCGACATTTGACGTATCTCAGTTTTTTTTGTGTACAAAATTGGCCAGCTAGGTAAGATGTTGTTGTCTTCATACATTTTTAAGCCTCTTCTTGATCCATCATATCAAGTAGTGAACTGGCCTATATATCAAGCTCTTTGATCCTCCTACCTCATGTGTAATAGACCAGAGGGAACTGAATGATTGGCATGCTGGATATCTGCAGTTGTTGACCGCTTGAATTTAATGTATTCCATAAATACTCAGCCAACTGCTGGTTCACGCTGAGGCTTGTTGATCCTCGTGTGTTTTCAGTCAGCTGCTCTTCTCTACACCAGGCCACTGAGGAAACTTTATTTTTAGGCCTGTGTATCAACAGCAGAGTAACATGCCGTTTTAACCCACGTTAAATGAAAGTGACTTTGGATTGTTTGTTAAATCATGTCTTGAGGGTGTGTTCAATGCTGTAGGGGTCCAAATTAGACCAGAATTTGGTTAATATAGCTTTTGTTACACTAGATGCATTTAATGTACATGTAACTTATGTCTCTAATAAAAAAAAATGTTTTTTTTGTCTTCCCCCAAACAGTATGAAGTGAAACCGAATTGATTTTTGTACCATCTGAAACCTACTTCAAGTTCAGATCATCTATCGGTCAGAAGAAACGTCAAGGAAAAAGAAAACATAAAGACCCATCCCAAAACGACCCAACGGTACAACTCTGAAGACCAAGACGAAGAACTGCACTGCTACAAAAAGAGAAAACTAAAGCAACACGAAGCAACCAAACGAGCAAACCAAAGATTTAAGAAACAGAACCAGGCCGCAACAAGCGTAGCAAACAACCATCAACGTTAACAGCGAAGGCGAGACCTGATCTGAGACAAGAAGTTTGTGCCTACTCAACAGCTTTGAAAAAGCACACGTCCCAACGCTGCGCCAAGCCCTCCTCATCCTCCCCGCACCTCTTCCTCTTCTGGGGTGCGGAGAGGGCTGCTGTCTGCTAGTCTTTTCAGTTTTGACCTTTTTCTTTGTCAATTGCAGACCGAATCCCTCCTTCCTGATTTTTTCCCCTTCCCGTGTTCACCTAGTCTTTTTTTTTGTCTTTTGTTAACCTTTTTTCCAAAAGAAGTGTTCATACACCTGCACTTGCCTTTTTATTTGAATATCTTTATTTTTTTGTTTTGCTTTTTGTCCTTTTTATTTTTTTGCAACTTTTTGTAATTAGAACGTGTGCCAGAGAGCCGAACCTTACAAGTGTGTGTGCATGCGCGTGTGTGAGCCGAATCTGAAGCATCGATTAAGTGATTGATTGGTCCAAATCATTACAGCCTTCCAAGACAACAGAACAAGGTAATTCATGCCAGACACTCCTACTTCAATTATTTTCCTTTACCTAATGAATAATACTGATTTGTCTGCCTTATTTTGATTCATACGGTATGCCTTTTCATTTAAAGGTGCCCTAGAATGAGTTGACAGAATATGTTAAATTGTTCTCTGATATCTACATAGAGGGTATGTGGCTTATTTAAGGGCAAACATTGTCCAGATGCAGTTTTACACGTTTACACCAGATGCGTGCGAGAGAGCTCTTGTGGATATGGTTGCCAGATTGCAGAAGTTTAGGTAAAACACCAGATAGTATACGTTAGGGGTGTGCCAAAAAATCGATTCACAGAAGAATCTAGATTCTCATTTGCAACGATTTAGAATCGATCTGAAATGACCAGGAATCGATTTAATAAATTAATAAAATCAGCTGGCTGTTCGTCTCCATTTTGTAACTAGCCTATACGCAACGTAGAGTCCTGCAACGGCATAAAAGTGGTAAATTGTGACATTTATAAAAATCATGGGCGGGGATGCGGGCGGATAATTAACTCTGTGCGGGCGGGTAGTAGTACGGATGAAAAATATTTGCAATATTTCTGTGACGAGGTGGGCGAGCGAGACCGGGGCGTGATTGTGAATGAGCGTCACCTGCGAGCCACACAGAGTCCTCTGAGGGAGCTCAGAGGCATATAAGGACGAGAGATCACCAGACCTGGATTTGACGTTGAGTTGTGTTTACGTTTTATTATGTGTGTGCGTGTGGCAGTTTTCCGTGAGGGGCTGCCCAAGTTACTTTCGTTTTGTTTGGTTAAAGTTTTTTAAATGTTCGCCGGTTTCCACCTCCTTCTTCCCCCTCGAACATACTGTATTACAATTTCTATGTCCAAATTACCATTACACATACACGCAACAACGCCGCAACAGCCATTTGAACCATTACCTCACCACCACTGCGACAGTGCAACTTTTGTTGATGCCTCTCGTAGCCCAGTCGGAGCGAGCGTTGCAGGAGTAGCAATGGATAAAGTAAAAGCAGGGCCGGCCCGTGGCATGAGTGATTTTTCCGGTTTTATTACTGCTACTTTTTATTGATATTATTTAGAAATATTACCTAAAACAACCTTAAACTCTTCCCAGACCACCGCATCAATCTCCTCCTGCCCAGCGAGTGCTTTAGTGTGTCCGATATTGAACGCGCGATCAGTTTAACGTTGGGAATTTGTTGTTGCGTCGCCTCTCGCACATTTAACAGACAGGAATGTGCTTGTTTGCTCGCGCCAGTGAAAGCTGGAAAGTTGCCTAATTATTTATGACGGATGGCCAATGTGTCAAAAAGACCGAAGCCCTCTGATACAGGAATAGAAAGGAATAAGGAGGAAAAGGCATTATCTAAATATGAATGTTTGCTAATTAATTCCAGTTATTTTTATCTTAAACTTTATGTAAGCAACTGTTCTGGGTGATCAGAATCTGTAAAAAAAAATCATGTCAATTGTTTATAAACATATATCATTTGTTTAATAGCCTAATGTTTTTACTCAGTTGTGCAGTTGTAAAGGGCGTTTGTAAAAATTATTTTCTGAAATTAGTAATGATATTTATATACAGGTTTATTTAAAATAGCTCAAAAATAAAATGCACACTAAATATAAAAATTTCAATTTAATTCATGGTGAAAACACGAGCATGCATAGTTTAGTGGAGGATATACGTATACACACATTTTATATATATATATATGTATGTATGTATGTATGTATGTATGTATGTATGTATGTATGTATGTATGTATGTATGTATGTGTGTGTGTGTGTGTGTCCTTGTTTATATTACATTGTATAAAAACCATTACCTCTATGGAGAGTCCCCACAAAGATAGTGAACCAGACGTGTGTGTGTTTGTTTATTTTTATTTTAAAAATTATAACACAACCAACATATAAAAACCTTGATACAAGGGGCACCAAGTAAAATCTTGCCTAGGGCAGCAAATTGGTCAGGGCCGGCCCTAAGTATAAGTAAAGTTGGTGAGTGGAGTATATGAAATTGTTGACAACGAGTCTTTAAAGGCAGAGCCTCTTTCATTAGCCCACTCATGACGCTGTTGATGTTGAGAGGTGCAAGATAAAAAATAAAGCATTTTAATTTGAATGATTTTAGCGTGTGATTTATCGTGTGCACGGGTCGGGTAATGGGCCAAATATTATTGGGTCTGGGCGGGTGCGGATTCAATTTTGATATCTGCAAAATTGAATCGCTTTGAATCGAAAATCTTCGGTTATGATTCGAAACTCAAATCGGTTATGAATCGAATTGTGACCTCAATAATCGGAATCAAATTGAATCGTGAGATGGTAAAAGATTCCCACCCCTAGTATACGTGTTCTTTTCACAGAAAAGCTCTGATTGGAGGATTTAAATTACTGAAATCTGACAACTGCAAGCACGAATTCTCTTCTTTCCTCCCGACAAAACCAAAACCATACTATCCGGTGTTTTGGTTATACAGGGTGTCCGCGGGGTTTTAAAAAGTATTAAAAAGTGATAAATCAAAATTGTCAAATTTAAGGCCATTAAAAGTGTTAAATGTGGTCTCATAGGTATTATTTTTTTCCAAATTATGTATTATTTTTTCAGACTATCAGGTGTCCTATTCTGATTGAAATTCTATCTGCGTTCGCGTTATTTCATTTAGATATGGGCTTTAGCATATCTGGGCACATAATCAAAGATCTTTCGTCTCCGTCTCAACGTATGTGTGATGCTGACGTCATATTCAGCGGTCGTTCGGCATCACCTCAGAACACTGCGCGCTCAACAGAAAGTGGCTGCATGGCTTACGTTTTATTTTAAACTTGCTTCAAGGCATATCTTCAACGACTGTCCCCATAAGAGCAATCTTAAACGATTTATATAAAGTCTAAAATGAACAAAAAGAGTTGTGAGAGAATGAGGCGCGATCCATAGACAGTATATAAACAGTGAGATCCGCGTGTCTGTCTGCTCTTAAAGGGACAGCAGCCAATAAAGCTTCCTGTCAGGGAACAGAGAAAATGACTCGCTGCTCTTGACTAAATAACTTTTGTAGCTTTAATAAGGATTAACTATTTAATTTATAGTTTATGCAGTGCAGACTGCATATAACTTTGATAACTGTATTAAATTTCTGTATATTTCCTAACTGTTAAGACAGGAAGGGCAGGAATAAACATGACATTTATTATGGGTTTATGTTAGCATTGTTTTAAGTTTACTTAAATTAAAAACTGTTATATTTTTGAAGCCTAATAATGAATGTAAAAAAAAAAAAATCAGTAGCTGTATTAATATTAGTAATGCTGGCCTTCATTCAGAAAAAGATGCCATTTAAACAAGTATTTAAAATATACTGTCTTTATGTTGTTTCTACATTAATTTGATTAACTGTGAAATTATTATATTAAAAAATTTATTAAAAACGTACAAAAACTTTTTTTTAAATTGCGATTAATCACAGAGAAAATGTGTGATTAATCTAGTTAAAGTTTTTAATCGATTGACAGCACTAGTTTTTAGTATTTTGTTTAATTCAACAACTTATCACAGCTATAGAAATGTAATATTTGGCTCAGGTTTTGTTGCTGGAAAAAAACACTAAATCATTTAATTGCTGAATTACCAATTATTAATTGAAATCAAATGTGTATGCAGTAATGCTTCTCCTTAACCAACCTTTGTGAATGTTGAGATCTATTTTACTGTGTCTGAATGATAACAGATTTCCTCCTGGTGTCGATTCTAAATCTATTCTTTTTTGTATGTTATATATGTCTAAATCTGTGTAAATAATAGAAAGGTCCCTGATTAACACTTGCAATTCAGTGTCGTGATGGTTTTAAAAAATATTCTGAAGGTAGTAAAAAAGGTATTAAAAAGTAGTAAATTTAACTTAAGGATTGCTGTATATACCCTGTTATACATGGTACTTGGGAGTTTCCTATTGTTACTGTACTTGTATCTTGTTATCTAGACAATGCTGTCTCTAAGAAACTTTCAATTTAATCAGAAATTGTTTAAACAGTCAATAAGTGGATAAAATTGCTACTTGCAGGAATACAGTTGTAAAAACCCCTTTTTCCAGTTTAAGACACTGAGCGACGCTTGCTTGAAATGGGCAGAGCAAACGAACAATTTTGAATTAAATTGTTGCGTTATCTAATTATCATCAACCAAGGCTGGTGTTTCTGTGGTGTTTTTCATGCATGAGATTTACATAAGTAGGAGGCAATGGTGTTTGAGACTCACAGTATGTAATGTCCATGTACTGAACTCTTATTATTTCACTATGGCATTCTAGGGCACATTTAAAGCTAAAAAGGCTGAACATGTGTTGCTTTGCTCCAAAAACTAGTGAACTGCCTTGTAAGCAGCATCCTAAGTGAAATGGAACGAGTTTAGCATTAGCACCTTGCTAAGCTGACAAAACAAACATAATACCCAAAGTCTGACTGGACAATTAAACTTTATGTTGAGATTTCTGAATGAATGAAAGTAGGGATGTGCCTGAAGCTGAATACTGAGCGTTTTACGTAGCCTCTAAAGGGATGTGGTGATGGGAAACATACAAGATTGGAGGAAGAATGTATATTTTAATGCCTTTTGCATTCTCTCGCAATTGCACAGTTTGGTAATTGTTGTATGTAGGTTGTGAGCATCAGGGAGCTATAATCAATTTGCAGGGTATTGCAATCACTTGCACACTCACTTTCAAATTTGGATAACTCGTGTATAGGGCACAGCGGTACTTACCACACATTTTACGAGGTATAAGATTTGTCAGTGACGCTCAGCATCTGATGGACACCAAATCCTTCAACATCGTCCTATCAATTATCTCTCCTTACTATCTTTATCTGATAAGTGTATGTAATGTAACCGAGTACCACAGCTAGGCATCATGCATACATAGGGCATCTTTTTATTTCTTTTTTTCTACCTATCATTCCTTAAAATGCTGCCTATGAAGCTCACTAGGTTTTGGAACTGATATAATT
Organism: Pseudorasbora parva; assembly: GCF_024679245.1. Classification (NCBI taxonomy): domain Eukaryota; kingdom Metazoa; phylum Chordata; class Actinopteri; order Cypriniformes; family Gobionidae; genus Pseudorasbora; species Pseudorasbora parva. The sequence continues at coordinate 30,274,391 of NC_090184.1, forward strand.
TAAGTTTAACATATAATTTAACTGGCAGTTAAAGTTATGAAATGGAGAATTAAAGGGATAGTTCACCAAAAAATGAAAATTGTCATTTAGTCACCCTCATGTCATTCCAAGCCTGTAAGATTTATTTTCATATTGGAATCAAAGATTTTTTTATTGAAAGATCTACATTTGATTTATTCAAATGGCTGCTAGGGACAGGCTCCAGAATGTTAAAATGCCCAACTCTACAGCAGAAATATATATATTTTTTAACAGCCTGGTACAAATTTTTTTTTCTTTCTTTTTTTTGTTGTGTATATGGCTAATTTTGCCCTTAATGAGAACTGTGAGAACTTTTTTTTTTTTTTAATAACTCATTTGATTACATTTTAAAAAGCCTTAAAGTTCTGCATAATTAATGGCGTTGCCACCGCCCCACATCCTGCCCCTTTGGCCATTTTCTGTTATCCGGGAGTGATGCTCGGTGACGCGTTGCCAAGATGGCAACGACCAGCTCGACCCTAATTCATGCTTCAGAATCCTATTGGTGATTTCACAGGCATTATGTCTATTTTTTTACAGTCTATGATTAAAATGCTTGATTCGTAAGAATTACTTTTACAATGTATTTTTGTGCTTTAAGGTGAGTTATGATTGCATGGACTTAAATCTTAGTTTTTTTGTTTAGAAGATGAACAAAAGTCTTTGGAACAGCATGAGGGTGAATAAATGACAATTTCCATTTTGGGGTAAACCTTTTTATTTCTAAATTCTTATGAATGTACTGTTTTTTCCACTCATTTTGTCCTGTTTGTCTTGTTCAAAATGTGAATATTGAGTGAACTAAAGCTGTGCTAAGTTTTATTGTTTACTCAAGTGCCAACCTAATGTAGTTGTTCTTTTGCACACTTTGCGGTTTTGCAAGACTGAACAATTTTCCTTCTAGTTGTGCATAAAATACTCTCGATATGTTTTTACTGAGGGAAAGAGGTCATAAGTACTTCTAGAAGAATTTATTAGGTCTTGGCCCAACCTTTTGTGCAGATGAGGCACACTTGCATGTTGTCTGTAGGGTCCTCACCCCAATACATTCCCACAGCCCTCTGCTGACCCTACTGTGCTGCTTTGATCACTGGCTGTTCTTGTTGCCTTTCCCTCAGTTTATTTTCACAGCTTCCCTCCTTTCTTCACCTTTGCAGAAATCCAGAGGTGTTTTGTTGGGTGTGTAACCAAAAGGAGAGGGGAGAGGGAAGGGAGGAGCTGCAACACGACGACTGAATTTAAAAACAAAATAAAATCTAGACTCTGGGAAACGGCTTAATCTGATCAATCCCAGGCGTTGTAGATTTGGCCACTGTGAATGGGAGAATTATGGGTAGTCCCTGGAAAGGTTTTGTCGAGTTTACCTTGCCGGCGTCGCCACCTGCAGCTTTTGTTAGTGCTGACCTGAACAGCACCTCGCCCGTCGGTCTCAGCCTGTCACCCTACGGCCGTTCCGTAAGTGCCCAGCCATCCGCTATCCACCCTACTTTCCCCCACTCTCCCGAACTCGACTCGTTCATTGAACATCCACTGTTGCCCCTCTCTGTGCTGTTCCTTTACCCCATCATCCTGATCTGCAGGCTTAGGGGCTGGCCTCGATCACTTGCCATTGTCACTTCACGAGCAGCAATGAGAGGTGGTGAGGCAAGAACGATGATGTTGGTTTCGCTAAGACTAATTTAGCGGCAGGTACAAATGTGTTTTTTATTTTTTTTTACTTTACTCGTACGATTTGGCCACTATTGAACCGTGTCTGACTGACAGATAATGGGTAAATGGATATAAGATTTTGTCTTCAGACACTGAGTAATCTAAAGCGTTTATGGGTGTATAAAGTCCTGTATCTGTTTCGATGTAATGGCCCAGTGGTCGAGGCTGGTCAGAGTCTGTGTCATCTAACCATTTTCTGTTATCGTGTAGTCTAGTAGTGGCATTCCCAGTTGCTTCATCAAACTAATACATTCTAATTTTCCTTGAGCATTTTTTCCAGCACAGGGAGGGGAATTAAAGTTTAATGAATAGGTCACTCTAAAACAAAAATAATGTACTGGCACTCATGTTATTCTTAACCTGTATAACCTTTTAGTTCTGTAGAACAAAGATAAAAAAAAATGTTCCGTCTGTACAGTGGGCCTTGTTCATGAAACTTTTGTAAGTGAGTAGATTCTGAATAATTTGCACCTAAAACAGACCTTCCAGAGAACTCAAACACGTTGTAAATCTCAGATTTGATACTGCACTCTCATTGACAATTAGAATAGTCCCTGCCCATGAACTACAACTACGTAAACCACATTTCCAGGAACTATGTGGGATTTTCTGGACTTCCTTCTTTGGTTTGGCCTGTGTCCACCAAAGTGTTAATAGCCAGCTGAAAATGCACAGCTAGGGGTGCTTGAGCACTTTAGAAGCACAACGTTTTTTCCAGTTAAAAAGCTTTGGTTGCTGTAATATGGAATATCCACAGAAGTAATTTTACAAGTATCTGATTTAGCCGATAGTTTGTTTTATCAGAAATTACTGAATGTAACACTGCAATAATACCAACAATATTAACTTTTCCATTGCTGTTCAGTCATTGTAAAAGTAGAGATAGTTGGTTGTTGTGGTATTTGTCCCACCCCTCCTCCCCTGTGATTGGAGAAGCAACCAACCATCTATATCTATACTTATTTTCCAAGCAGTAGTATCTGGGGATATATCAGAACTCAAGAAAGCAGCTTCAATTCGAGTTCTATCACTGTGAGAGCCAAATACGTTTAACCTTAATAGTTAAAGATGCAGTCATCAGTTTGCCTAAAAGAATATGAAACATTCAATTGTTTTATGCACCAGTTATGTAGAGAGCTCACAACATTTTGAAACTACTATCACTTTAAATAATCTGAAAATTTGCATCAGAATCGCTTGAGGAATGATCTACACAATTAGTTCTGCTTATGTTTTATGATGAGGCCCAATGAAAGTCAGTGGGGTCAAGGGGTTTTGGGTTAAAGTTCTTATTGTATTCCTGAGAAGAAAATTATTTGAATCAGACGATATGTATGCATTTGAAGTATTTTAGACATTCTCATGCTTTAATGCACAATTAAACCCCTCTGACTGAATGCACATTTTACATGCTTTTTTTTTTTTTAAACCCATCACTAAATTTTAACCAGGATTAATTTAGGTTTACAATGCTTTTGGGAAACGTATATGTATGTTTAGGGTTTTCAAAATTAGCATTTCAGATTTATCAAATGTAGTTTTCAAGAAGTTCCTCTTTCTTGTTGTCTGAAATATTACAACTACCTGCTAGTTATTAGTAGTACCTTTTAAAAAGAGGCAAAAGGAGTATTGGTGTATTTGCAATTTATTTTTATTTTTACTTCATCTAGCTCGTCACAGTGGTGTGATAGCCTCATTGACAGGTTTATCTATTTATTTGTACAGAATTGAACACTCCGTAAGGTCCGCGCCGATGCGTTTTTGATGCCATGTATTGGCTCTTCCTATTTGGTGATCCTTCATTAGCTAGGTTTTTTTTTTTTTTTTTAAATCCACTCCCCCTTTATACCCCCAGTGTCCCACCACCCCCTACCTTCACCTCAAGATGGAGGCCTCTGATGCCCCTGTTGCTGCCCCCACCCCCTCCACCTCTACCTCAAGCCAGCCAATCCCCCGCTCTGCCTCAGTTTCGTGCCATTCCTCACGCGCATTAGGGGGCAAAAAGCAAAAACGGACACCCTTGTATCAGCGATCAGTAAGTGGTCATGATGGGACCGTGTGTGCTGGCTTGATGTCCTCACTTGTCAAAAGAAAACCTGACACTATAACTGCATGCTTGGAGTTTTCAAGCTCTGTTGGCTTTGTGGAGCTTTTTAAAGCCAAAGTATCTGAATGTTTTGATTTTTGTCTAACTTTGTAAGTGAATGGTCAGCAGGCATGTGGCCAATTAACTATTTGTGGATGAAGTAATCCAGAGAGACCTAGTTGTAACTGAGTGTGGTGACGAGTTTGTTTGCGTGTATATTCTAATATATAACTACATGCGTGTGAGGTGGATTAAATGCATGAACGCAAGTTCTAAGTTTAAAACGAAACCAGTAGAATTTGCGTTTGTGAAGTGTTTTCTTCACTGCTGTGCAAGTTTTAGCTGTTTTATTTTTGTCAAGGAGCCAAATCGAGCAGGCCATACAGAAGAGAAACTCACATCTACATGCAACAGTTTTTCCCCTCATTTTAAAAAATGTCATCCCATTTTACCATTTCCACACTTGTTCTGATCTATTGTGGAACTTTCTAAATATATCAAGTGAATTTTTGAACATGTCTTATTTCTCCATAGATGAGTTTTGACCCCAGTCTGCTGCATAATAATGGCCATGGTGGATTTGCCAATGGAACGAGCATGGGAATACGTGAGACGGGAGTGGTTGAAAAGCTGCTTACATCATATGGCTTTATTCAGTGCTCTGAGAGACAGGCCCGTCTCTTCTTCCATTGTTCTCAGTACAACGGAAACCTGCAGGAGCTTAAGATTGGAGGTAGGATTGAATGGGGTGGGGAAAAAACTCCAGGAACTAGGGCTTAGTGGTATAACTAAAAACAGTGTATTTATTAGCCTTTTGACTAACCATTTTGGCCACGTTCATTACCAAAAACAATTACCCATACAAGAAATTGAATCACCATTATGAATAATATTATAATCATTACAACAGACAGTTTGTACTTTCACAAAAATGAATTAAACCTAGCCACTCTAACAATTTTTTGCTACCATAAATCTGAGACTATTATCTCCATCGCCATTAAATTGTATATTGTTATCCAAAAATAATTGTCTTCATTTTAAAAGGACAGCAGTATAATTTAATCTTGTCTGACAATTTGAATAATGTGTTTTGTCGGGGTCTAAAAAAGTTTGACATTTTGTGCTCTATAAGCATTTCCCAGATTTCTATGTACACTTGTTATATACAACTATACTGTCAGTACACCATAGTTATACAAATGAACAAGATCTATACTAGGGCTGCACGTTTTCAAGTTTTTCATTAACCGTTAACCGAGGCCCTTAGCGGTTAATACTCGGTTAACCATAGTGTGCGTCAGGATTATTTTTAGTTTATTAATTTGACGACCACCATCTCCGTAGTGAACGCGCCTATAGAGAGAATTGCACATCATGGATTACATAATCAGAGAGTAGCCTATTTCTTTTCGTTTTAAATTGTTAAAAGACATTTCAAGTTTCTTAAGATCTATTTCATGTCTGCGAGGCGTACGCTGAGTTTCGTTAAATTAGGATGAGATGCGCTCCAGTTCACGAGCAATGCAAGTGGCCGCGAGGTGAGGGCGCCTGCACGATTAGGGCATTAGTAAAATATGCAGCCGAGAATGATTCACACAGACAGCGTTTGACTCACGCGGCTGCTGAGCCTCTCCCGGCAGAGAGTTCAAGCATCTGTGGACTCGTCCCTTCAGCTCTGGCCATCTTGCTTTCAGTCCGCGATTAGCTTTTTTGTTTTCTTCATTACAGTTAAAGTAACGTCTGCTTTTCTCTAGTCATTCACAAGTTTCTCACTTAAAACTTTCTTTCTTCTGCTCCGTTATGCACAGCGCGCGCGGCTCGCGCTCTGCTTCTGCCCTAATGCGACTTATAGTCCAGTGCGATGTTTGTTATTTTCCTCTTCATGACGCATATTTTGACTGATGCGACTCATACTCCGGAGCAACTTATAGCCTGAAAAATGCGGTAAGCACTGCATTGCAATACTTGCATTTTGCCCCGTCACTCTCATTTTTAAAGTGCTCCCACGCTTTCTTTGCCCGCTTAGAAAGCTGGTCATGACTTCTTCTTGTGGATATTACAAATGTCTGGCAGCGCTCTTGCGGTCTCTAGGGGTGCAAACATATATTACAACTAAATTCAAAGCACGTCATTGACGCCACTTAACCGAGTAAAATGTTTCACTCGGTTACGCAATTTTTAACGGTTAATCGGTCAATCGGTTAACCATGGACACCCCTACTCTATACTTTTTTTTACCATTGAAATGGATGGGTACCGATAGAGAAAGATAAAGCTTGCAACATACTTTATCATTTGGATTTCTAGTGGACAACATTATAATCGCAGCCTTCATCATCAATTCGAAATGGCTGATTCAATTAGAGATGACCACAAATTATTTCAATATACTACACTACAAATCTGTATTGTCAGGATTCAATATCGACAAGCCCTAGTAGGAATCTTAATGGAAAAATACATGCAAGTAAATATTTTGTTTTGCTTCCAATAAAAGTCAATTTCTGCATTATTTATTCCATGTCATGTCTGTCTCGTCACTTTTCAGATGATGTGGAGTTTGAGGTGTCGTCTGATAGACGCACTGGCAAACCAATTGCGGTGAAGCTGGTAAAAATCAAGTCAGAAATGTTGCCAGAAGAGCGAATTTCTGGGCAGGTGGGGCCTGACTTGCACGCCTCTCCTTTAACTGTGCTGCATGGTTTTATTCATCCAGTTAAGGAACACATTTTACTTTTGTGTTTTATTGTCCTTGTCCCATTAATGTCTGTCATTGTTGGGGATTTCAAGCTCATTTTTAATCCATATTGATCAGGCAAAAACGCATACATCACTGGTTTCAGTGATCAGGAATAACATCTCGTAATCCTTAACTGACCTGATGCTATTGCTTTGTTTTGTGTGGGTTTATGATGAGCTTGATTTTGTCTGTGTTTTGTGGTCTTGTTGGGGGTCTTTTCATCCTCATTTAATATGCAATTGTGGGAGAAACAAATCTTGATTTGTTGTCAATGTCAAGTCTGTCAGTTACATTTAAATATTCAGTTTATGACTGATTCCTTGAACTCAGAAGTAGTCAAATTTTAACCCTTCTTAATTAAAAATCTAGTTTACATGTTGATCATCTATGTTGAGGGTAGTGTTGTCACAATACTGGAATTTCCAACTTTGATACAATACCATGAAAAATATTGATATTTTCGATACCATGGGAAAACTGACACACGTTATTCAGTCAAGAGCAGAGAGTGATTTTTCTGTATTTTGTTTTTTGATTAATATAGCAGACACCAGCAGGCTTTGTGTGCGCACCACATTTAGTTAGGGAATTATTTAAATTATGCGCAATACAAGCACCATTTAACCAGAGGGAATGAGAAGTGAGTGAGAGGTGGCGGGTGTGTGTCAGTTTGCCATTGATAGAGAAGAGCGAGAACATTGTATCGATACTGCAGGAAAGGTATATTTCGAACGGTATCAATTTTTTTGACAACACTATTTAAGGGACCTTCTATTTAGCTTTTTAACATGGTTGGTTGATTGTTTCTCTTACCAATACAACCTCTAACCTAGTCTTGTCTGTCTGTACGGTCCTTTTCTTCAGGTAGTATCAGCTATCCCCTCTCACCTGGACGGGAAGTCTGCACCTGGCCAAGTGCCCACAGGCAGTGTGTGTTATGAGAGGAACGGGGTGAGTGTCATTTATCATCCTCTGCAGTGTCCTAAACATTTTAAATGTTTTCTTCCATCTCTTGTGACCATTTTTCCTTTTATAGATTCTCTTCTATAAAAGCACAATTAACTTACTAAACCTAGAGAAAAATGGACTTAATTGAACAAAAGAACAGTACTATGATGCATATTAGTCTGCATGGTGCATTGATCGTTGGTAGTTGGTGTTTCTGAAAATGTGTGGTTTGAATTTCACAGGAAGTGTTTTATTTGACATATACCCCTGAGGATGTGGAAGGAAACGTTTCTTTAGATACTGGAGATAAAGTCAGTTTTTACATGGAGACCAACAAGCAGTAAGTAGATTTTCCTTAATGTCGAATTGGTATAGATTAGATTTTTAAAAGATGATTATTTTTAATTATTGATGTGGATTTTTCTTTTCAGTACTGGTGCTGTTAGTGCTCACAATATTGTATTGGTAAATAAGCAACAGTCAAGATGTCAGGGAGTGGTTTGTGCTACCAAGGTAAGGATCTGATTCAAAGATAAGTTTTGTGTTTAAAATGATATAATGCCAAACATAATGGGTTTTTTTTATTGTTTTTTTTTTACATTGTTATAACGTGCAATTTTCAGAATGCAGCTGCAATTTGTTTTAAATTTACAATTTCAAAATTAATTTCTAATGCCAGAATTATTCATTTATGAATGCGCAAATTTAATTTAGAAAATATATATTATTTTATTTATTTTATTATTTTATTTATATATTATATTATTTATATAAATATATTTTTTTTTTACATTGTTATAACGTGCAATTTTCAGAATGCAGCTGCAATTTGTTTTAAATTTACAATTTCAAAATTAATTTCTAATGCCAGAATTATTCATTTATGAATGCGCAAATTTAATTTAGAAAATATATATTTTAATTTGTCTGCTGTTTCAAGGCGTTGATTGTGTCTTGCAGGAGGCCTTTGGATTCATTGAACGAGGGGATGTTGTGAAGGAGATCTTCTTCCACTACAGTGAGTTTAAAGGGGATCTGGAGGCTCTACAAGCTGGAGATGATGTGGAATTCACCATTAAAGAAAGAAACGTAAGCACTTGAGCATAAATAAAAGATTTAAGGTTAGGGTTAGATTGTTGATTATGATTTTTTTATTGGTCTTTTCTTAGTAACTGTAAAAAAAAATATTCACTGAAAAGTAACTAAAGGTTTTTCTTTCATACATTGAGTGAAATGCATGAGATGCATTGCTATTTCAAACAGCAACATAGAGCTTTCTCTTCGCCTCATAGGGCAAGGAAGTGGCCACAGATGTGAGACTGCTGCCTCAGGGTACTGTTATTTTTGAGGATATTAGTATTGAAACCTTCGAGGGCACTGTCTCCAAAGTTATTCCCAAGGTCCCTACCAAGAATCAGGTTTGTGAATTAGCTCTTGTCATTAGGCTTCCCAGACTCCCTTGATAACATTACCATATAGATACTGCTTGCATGTTAAATCGAATAAGACTACATTTGTCTCACTCAGAATGACCCGCTGCCCGGGCGAATCAGTGCCAGAATTAATTTCACTGACAAAGAGCTGCTATTTGGGGAGAAGGACACCAAGTCCAAAGTGACTCTGCTGGAGGGCGACCATGTCCAGTTCAATATATCCACCGACCGTCGGGACAAACTGGAGAGAGCGACAAATATCGACATCCTCCCTGACACTTTCCATTTCACTAAGGAGACCCGTGAAATGGTACATCCTCAGAACTTTATCCGTGTGATTTTCTTGCAAGGCTTTTACTTTTGCTAATGTTAGCTTTGTTCCTCTACTTGTCTTTTTGTACAGGGTGTGATAGCTGCTGTGCGTGATGGTTTTGGCTTCATCAAATGTGTGGACCGTGATGCCCGGATGTTCTTCCATTTCAGCGAGGTTCTGGAAGAGAGCCAACTGCACATTTCTGATGAAGTGGAATTCACTGTTGTCCCTGTGAGTTCCTAGATTATAGCCAAACTAGTACCACTTTTGTTACTGATTTTTCTCTCGGCTTCAATAAATTAAGTTTTTTTGTTTTGTCAATTTGATGTCCGACAGACATCCTGCGGTCTAAATTTTGGAATCAGCCTTTGATAAACTCAGATTGGCCAGTGGTTTATACTGTAAACAAAGCAAAGGCAAAAGTCAAATTGATCTTACATTGCCTCAATCCGGCTTTAAAACACCCCCTCTTGCCTTCACCAGGACATGCTGTCAGCCCAAAGGAATCATGCCGTGCGGATCAAAAAGCTGCCCAAGGGCACAGTGTCGTTCCACACTCAATCTGAGCTGCGTTTTGTGGGGGTGGTGGAGAAAGAAGCCGTGCCTGCTATCACTAACAAGAACTACAGCCCCAGCAAGGTCAAAGAGAAGGTAAACCAACTCTTGACTTCCTAAAGATACACTACTGTTCAAAAGTTTGGGGTTGGCAAGCTGTTTTGAAAGAAGTCTCTTATACTCACCAAGGATGCATTTATTTGATCGAAAATACAGTAAAACAGCACTATATTGTGAGAGATTATTACAATTTAAAATATATTTTCACATGTAAGTAATTCCTGTGATGGTAAAGCCGATTTTTCAGCAGCCACAAAAATGCTGCTTAATTTTTTGTTAAAGGAACTGATGCATTTATTTCAGGATTGTTTTAAATAGAAAGATCATAAAAACATTTATTTGATATAGAAATCTCTTGTGACAATTTAAATGGCTTTACTGTGATTTGTTCTATTTAATGTGTCCTTATTAAGTAAAAGTATTAGCTTCTTTCGATATCATAATGACCTCAAACTTTTGAACGATAGTGTAAATGTAGTTGATTTTAAGGCATTTCTTTACGTGTGAATAGGCCTTTAAATACACATCTCTGTGGTGTAGAACCACAAGTCATAAGTAGAATGAGGGACTTTGAACATGGAGGAATTCAGTTGCTCAATTTTTCAGGGTTTTTCCTGCATAGAGAATTACAAGGCCACCGCCTCTGTCAAATTTTGTGCCTTATCTGGCTGTCGACAACTGACGGGCAAGTCAAATGCTCAGATTAGTCGTGATGTTCATAAGAAAATATATATCATCCTTCAGCAATCATTCTTATCTTATGATTTACTGGTACAAAGCAATCCGAAGCTGTTCTATAGCTGAATGTGAGTGACAGAATATTTACATTGTTAAAATAAAATAGTGAAACTTGCATTCCTTCCACTGCAGCTGTCAATCATTTTCTGTTTAAACATCGGTGAACACCAAGATGATATATTACCGTTATTATACTCTCTATTATCTGTAGATAATGGGCTGTGTATTTGCATAAGTACTTTCTTGCTAATCTACGTTAGCTAACAATGTTAGCTCAATCGGGTGACAAGGACTATTAATTAGCATCACACGTACGCTAACTGGAATTTAAAACTGAATAAACAAATGATCGGTAAACTGTTGGACAGATATACATAATAGACTAGGATTTGTTTGTGCAACATCGTCTCTTTGTGCCGTGAACCTTTCAATGCAACTTGCTCAGTGCTGCGACTCTGTCTCCATGTTACTTTAAGCTCATCATTCTGCTCCCGGGATGCGCATAAGCGGTTTGTGCCGCTCTGTTTTGAAGCGTTTCATTTTTTCATAGTTTTGTGCATTGAAAGATTTAAAAGCCTTAAAAGATTTAAAAATCTTGCTCTCTCGTATCTATCATATTTTGTTGCCCCTTTAAAAAGCTGTACATTTCATTTACAATAAACTTCTTGTAATTTTTATATTATTTGTTTCGGCCTATATATAATTATTTACATTTATATATTGATATTAATTGTTTTTCATGTATACATGTATTTTATAAGAACACAAAAAAATTTTTTTTATGTTTTATTGAAATGTTTAGATTTTATAAAATTAGTCCAAAGATATTTTTCAAAAATTACTTTTTGTAATTGTATTTTTTTTAAACTATCCACTCACCTAGTTAAAGATATATATATATTTTTTTTTTGTCATGGCTTATGATATATTTTTTATTAATTTTGTTTTTGCTATAATGAAGTAGTGTGTTCATTCGCATTGTACTGTGAAATGATCATTTAAAAATTCATAATTACTTCATCTTTGAATTGCACAAAAAATGTGACAGTCCTAAAACTGACAATTACTTGGCATAGTTGTGGGCCGTGGGTAGACCGGGCCAAGCAGGAGTTTACCACTCAGCCTCATTTTGAGCCAGGAAAAACCCTGTATTTGATTTTATAATTTTACTTTCCAGACTTTAGCTTTCATTTCTTCTATCTGCTTGTCTATCCCTCTTAACTGACACAAGCATGAAGTACAATAGCAGGCTTTGAGGTGCTGTGAAATGCTACTGCATCTTGTCTGACCTTCTTTTCTGTCTTTTTTTTTTTCTTTCTTTCTTTTTTTTTCTTTTTTTTTGAACCATGCTCGTCTTCATTAGAAAAAAGACAAGGTAGGCTGCTGTTTCCTGCATGCTGCCTCTCCTCCACAATGTAGACCAGTTTAATCATGCTGTCAGACAATCCCTTTCTGACAACATGATCTTTAACGCTTTTAAGAGGCAACTTGTTTAAGTACAAAGGATGAGATTTAGCTTATTGTAATTATTTTTAATTAGCATTTAATTTTAATTTGATTCACCTGCATTTCAAACATGTCCTGATTGGTTAGCATAAATCACGGATGTGTCTAATCCTCCATATTTCTCTCCTTTAAGGGTAAAGTTGAAAAGGTCAGTTTGATCTGTCTGTCTGTTTGGTTATGAGGCCTGTTGGCATGAGCTGAGTGATTGATTTAACAGCTTTAAGTCATACAGACATGTTAACCTCATAACCATACCAACTCAAGCTGTGCCGCTCACTGTGTGCATTCTTGTGTGAGGGGTACAACGGTTTGGCTTCTGTGTTGCTCACGCAATTACTCTTGAAAATGGACACCATACAATTCATACACATTTTCAACTGTGGTACAAATCTGTACTGAAGCGTGGGTGACAAACTGTGCGGGAGCAGTTTTACCCCTAGTGTTAATGTGCGCATGATGACCAAATTCTTCACTTAAATGTTTCTTTATTTAATTCATATTTTTTTCCATATGCTTTGCTTCTGTTTGGATATTTATTTTGCAATTTAGGAGTTGCGAAATGTATTTCTTCTGATATACAGAGACACCTTGTCCAAATACCCACACATGTGGTCTTTGCACTTGACCTCTTGTGTACTTACATGACACATTTCCTGTATTTCGCACAAGTGTTAAAGATTTAACTGTGTAGAAGTTTTGACTACCCGATGGGACACACTTATAGTGTTGTAATTAATGCAAGGGTTTACGGAGCTTTATGTTCAATACTTTTCATTTAAAAATAAAATTGTAAATGTCTGTTCAAGAGTCCCTATGTAAGAGATGACACTTTAATGATAGAGGATATGCATTGATGTCACTTTCCTGCTGGAACAGGACTGAGTGGCAGAAGAGCTGCAACATGAATATTTAATAGGGGGAAAAGTGAATAAAACACGGTTGTCAGTTTAAACTAAAAAGTTGACTCTATAGTGTTCCATACAACTTCCCAAAGATCCAGTGATCCATGGATATTGACATGCAGCCAGGAATCGTGTTTTCCGGACATTTATGAGAGCCTGATTTTGACGTTGGGGAAATGCACAGAGCAAATTCACCTGTGAAAGCTTTATATAAATTAGAGATGCTACGATCAGCATTTTTTGGGCCGATTACCGATCACCAAGATCATTATCTACCGATTGCCGATCACAGAATGGCAGGGGAATGGGAATCTAGCAGAGTTTGCACCTTTTGTAGAAATGAAACTAACTCTAAAGTAACTGTATTGAGAGGGAAAAAAACTGTAGAAATAGGCTAGAGTCAAGATCTTGAAGAACCACCAAGTGTTTATTTTAGAAAATGAGAACTTAAGGTTACTGTAGGCCATTTTTCCCCAGATAAGGCAATTATAAATAATAAAATAAAATTATTCCAAACAAAGAGGGTTAGGTAGACCAACACACATCAGATCAGCTTAGTGGGTGTAGCCTCTTAAAACACTGATTACATTTAAAAAATTGCAACTACATGTAAAACTTGTTACCACAAACGACAAAACTATGGCAAGGTTTTTTTCTGTTATTATAATGAATGTCTGATATAGTTGAGGAACCAACTACATCAGATCCAAACAATAAAATAATGTAAGCTAGTGTATGCCAATGCCATCCTTACTAAATAATAAGTGTGCTCCGTCAGGATTTTTGGAGCCAATCACAGGGGGCAGTATCTGCCAAACTGATCACCTATACCGATCTATTTGAAGCCTTCTTATTATCATATAGAATTATTTATAGGGAATTTTACAGACATTAGGCGCTTCTCAATGTCAAGGAAGGATCCTCGGAAGCCAGAATTCCAAGGATGGTACGTCACCGACATCCGACGAAGGACTGCTCCAATGTCGAGGATCCTCGGAATTTCAAGTCCTTCATTCGAAAAATGTCATATACAGGAAAGGATGCATATGAGTAGCCTTCGCGCTCTTCGCGTTCTCAAATCACCCACTATCCTATGCGCGCAGCTTTGCTATCTTTAGACGTTCCAGGAGTCGGAGCGTGAACAGGGCAAATATGCTTGTATCGGGGTTTGTAGATGGGAAGGAAGGAGGCGGGAACCGGCGAACGTTCAACAACTTTATAATAAATAATAAACCATACGAAAGTAACGTTAATAAATGAAGCCCCCCACGGGCGACTGCCCGCACACACATGGTTTGTTAATGTTTTATTTATTATTATAACATAAAGTCCAGGCCTAGTCCTCTTTTTCCACGCTCCTCCATTTATACTCCCATCACTCTGCCATGAGCCGAGACCGGTGTGGCGATCAGCTGCCGCTCATTATCCCTCCACCGGCCCGCTCTCACGGTCCCTCACCTCGCTGCTTGCCACAATGCTTTTATTTACCTTACCAAACATTTGTTATAACCATAGTAAATATAAGTAAAGTTTATCGTTTAAATGCCGGTACAAATTACTACTGTATTGATGTAAAAAAAAAAAAAAATACAAATAACGTTATTGATGGCCAACGGACCTTTTTAATGACGCAATGACGCAATGACGTGCACTTGCTAGCCTGTTCCATTTACGTGTTCTCCGAATGCTAAAGAGGAGCCTCGCCTAGCCTCTGAAGGAAGTGACTTGGAAGGATCAGTCCTTCCAAGGAAGCATCCTTGACATTGAGAAACACCGTCATTCAGGGAATTGATTATTTCTGGAAATGGGGGAATTCCCCCCTTATAGGTGACTCTTATGTATATAATTCTCACCTAAATCTTTGATTATGCAGTGCATTTTTGTTTTTAAAGAGATTTTTTTTCAGGTAGGTCTAACATTAGTATTGAGGTAAGAAATAGGCTACTAGAAATTTTATAAAGAATTAAATGTAAATTAATATTGGTCTTCCCTGAATAAATTAGATTAATCCTTACAAAAGTTGCAAAAGTTAACCATTCAAGAGCAGTGTGTGTCATTTAAGGTTACTCAAACAACAAGACAAAGAGAAACTCAGAGACAGCAGCTTATTCGACTGCTTTCCCTTTAAGAGACTTTATTACAGTCATACGGTTATGCTACATACAGTTACACAAATGTAAACGTTCACTCGCAAGTCACGACGGGCCAGAGTTTATGTGCATACTCGTCAAGACGGTAATTTAGTACATACATTTTGTGTGTAGGCCTATTTGACCATTGCAGCACAATTTGTACTCGCAACCTTTTTGAGATGGGCTGTGTGTGTGTCAGATCACGGTCGCTTGGAGAGCGCGCGTGAGTGCTGAGTGAACACTGGCAAGACTTATTATAAATGCAAATGAAAACTTAAGTGACGATGCAACACTGCCTCGATTGTGCAAGTGGCAAATCCTGTGTCAAGTGTGCAGCTCCATGTTAGTGCAGATGTGATGCGCTGATGTGAAGCCATTTGAGCAATTTAAGAGAGAGAGAGAGAGAGAGAGAGAGAGAGAGAGAGAGAACGCGCACACGCTGTGATTCACTCATGCTGTTTGTGAACTTACGTCTCTCAGAAAGTACTTTGTAAGTTATTTAATACAGAAATATGAATTGTACCTCACCTTCAACATTATAATTATTTTACCCACGCCGGAAAGACAATGAGACTGTGCTGCTGGATGTCATTCCCGCTCTCACGGCAGGCGCGCGTCTTTGTGTCGTCAGCATGAGATCGGTTTATGAGATCGGCCTTTTTAAAGACCACCGATCAATCATCCCAAAGCAATTATCGGCTTATTGAGATCGTTTGCCTATCAATCGGAGCACCCCTAAATACAATAAGTGATGGTAAATATTTGAGTTGTCAATACAATATATAACACAACAAGGGTATGAGTTTACCCCAAAATGCAACATAATGACACAAAATGATAACTGCAAATCCATGTTTCACTGCCTGGAGTCCAAATGTTTCTGTGTTTTGTAGAGGTCCATTTGCTACACTTTTCTGTAGCTTTCAGGAGTCTGTAAAAAAACAACTTAGATTTCTTGTCAAATCTATTTGTACAGTCAATCTCAAAGCTTTTTCCAATTTTAGATGTTTAGATGTGTTTTTTGTGGAATTCAGGCTGATTCCTCAGTATTTTTGCCACTCAGTGGGCGTTACTGCAGTCACTCTGGCCAACAGTGACATCACATGCTTTCCTTCTATTGTGGTGCTTCTAATTAACTGATAAAATGCAGTTGCAAATGCACACAATACACATTCCTCTTTGCACCAATAAAATGTGCGACACTTTGTTTTACTACCAAGTTATATGTAATATTTAATTAACTAGCAGTGGAATGTTTTCCTCATCTCGATTTCGGGGCACTTGTGTTCCCGAATGTGACACATGATGGGATACGCTTAGCCTTGAATACTGCTCTGAAGTGGTATTTAAAATGGTGTGCTCTAAGGGCACTATGCTTTGCCGTATAAGACCTGGGTCTTATAAGAGTCTTGTGTGCACATGTCCTGGATGTGTTCTCAAGTGGCCAAGACCAGACGTATTTTCTTTGGACAGAAAAAAATTGTATACTAATTGTAAAAATGTATACTTATGAGATGAAGACTTAAGAGATGACTTATACTTTATGCCAATGTAAGTCCAAGATGACCTAGTGCAACTACCAGAGCTGAGGTGCACTCAGTAATTAAGTATATGATGTTAAAGTGTTTGGCCCCTTATGTGATTGTGTGCATTTGTGCCCTCACCAGGATGCAGAGGAAGGCTTGATTGCATATGAAGACAGTGGTGAGAAAAACACTCTTCCCTACCATATTAAAGACCTGGAGGGAGGCATTTACCCACAGCTTGGAGACAAGGTATGTTAGGCACTATGTGTTGCTTGTGCCTAGTATTTTTTTTTCATAATTTGTTAAACTCTGCTTCACCTGAAAGATTGGAATTATTTTCTATTAACCATTTTATGTTTATTTGGATGAATTTGATTCTAACCTTTTTAGGAGGCAAATGTTATCTTTAAAAAAATGTGATAAAATATTTCCTGAAATTTAAACTTTTTAAAGTGACTTCTAATCAAGATCAGTAAGAGCAAAATTGTAATGACACCAAACTTTTGAACGGTAGTGTAACTGTAGTCGATTTTTAATTTGTAAATGGCCCCTAAGAGTCCTTGAAGTACAAATCTCTGGACATTTGTGGAACCACCATTCATAAGTTATGTGGAACTTGAATGAGTTCAATTGCTAAAAATTGATTTTTATAGTTTTGCCTTCCAGACTTTAGCTTTCATTTCCTCTATCTGCTTGTCTCTCCCTCTTAATTGAAACAAGCATGCAATACAATGGCAGGCTTGAAGTGCTGTGAGTGTGATGTGCCAGATGTAATTTTGTTTTTTTAATGTAAATGTGTCTCCACTAGGTGGAGTTCTCCATCAGTGAGGTAAAACGCACTGGACAGCAAAGTGCTGTGTCACTCAAGGTCCTTAATCGTGCTGTTGGCAGCAAGAGGCTCCTGGGGTACATAGCAACACTGAAGGATAATTTTGGCTTCATAGAAACAGCCAATCATGATCAGGAGATCTTCTTCCACTACAGGTGAAGTTTCTAATTTATTTTGTTTTGGCTTGTTTTTTTTGTTTGTTTTGTTTTTCATGGTTTACTGTGAATTGTGTGCAGTGAGGTATGTGGGGATGTGGATAACATGGACCTGGGGGATACAGTGGAGTACACTCTCTCCAAGGGTAAAGGAAACAAAATCAGTGCCGAGAAGGTTACCAAAGTTGCACCTGGTATGTTGAAGAGACTTTTTATTGGCTTGACATTAATAATACTTGATTCATGGAAGTAACATGGCTCTGTGTGTGTCAGTGAATGGAGTAGGAGAGGATGTAAGTAATACAGTGTTCCTGGGGAAGGTGGTTCGGCCCTTGCGCAGTGTGGACCCTTCTCAGACAGAGTATCAAGGCCTTATTGAGATCACAGAGGATGGTGAGTGAAGACATTTTTTTAAATATTTTTTGTGTAGGTCTTTTAAAATCTGTCTAGAGGTCATTTTAACCATGTTGGAAACCATCTAATATTTTTTTTCTCTGCTCAATCACCAGGCTCCAGTAAGGGTCAGAGTTATCCGTTTGGCATCGTTAGTATGGCCAATAAAGGTGACTGTCTGCAAAAGGGTGAGATGGTGAAGTTTCAGTTGTGTACAATGGCCCAGACAGGACAAAAGATGGCCTGCAATGTTGTTCCTCAGCGCAAAGCCCTGGTGGAGTGTGTCAAAGATCAGGTAAACTTGTTTCCACTGAGTTTAATGATGCAAGAAAGTATAAGACACTGGCTAAAAATGGTCTGATTTTTGTTTCTCCAGTTTGGTTTCATCACATACGAAGTTGGAGAAAGCAAGAAGCTTTTTTTTCACGTCAAGGAGGTTCAGGATGGTCTGGAGCTGCAGGCCGGTGATGAAGTGGAGTTTTCTGTGATTTTGAACCAACGCACTGGCAAATGCAGTGCCTGCAATGTTCGCAGAGTCAGGTGTGCTTCTAAGTTAATTGAATATGAAGGTATTATAATTTGTATTTGCTTTTTTATCAAATCTAACTTTTTTTCTTCTTTTTTTCTAAACAGTGAGGGTCCAAAACCAGTAGCAACACCTCGACCTGACAGACTTGTCAATCGCTTGAAGAGTATCACTCTTGATGACACCAACGCCCCTCGTCTTGTCATTATCAGACAGCCTCGTGGCCCAGACAATTCAAAGGTAAAAAGTGCCAATTCTGTTTTTCCAAGACAATTTAATAAGACAGCTTTTTTTAAGTAAAAAAAGTAACTATTCTTGCACTGAATAGCGTATTTAAAACAACAGTTAGATGATCTTGATGTTGACCTGCTATTTTGTTCATACAGGGCTTCAGTGTAGAGAGGAAACTCCGCCAGCCTGGTATTACTGACTGAGTACTGTTCACCCCTCTCCTCCTCTTCACTACAGATGAAACACCTTGGAGAAAAGCAATCAGACAAAGGGCAGAGGAAGGGATTTGTGTGTCTTATTCTCACTCTCATTTGATCTCTCTCACACTCATTAATGCAATTCACAGAATAACAAACACATCAAGACTTGAACATCAGCACACACAGGTCCCTTCCCTTGTCACAGGATCCCTTGAAAAAAAAAAACTCATCTCATTGTCTTCATTGTATGTGTGATGGTTTTGTGTGGTTGTAATTTGAGCAAACCCCCCCCCGTGTTGTGTGAGTGTATGGTATGCATTTGAAAAAGTTAAATTGTAAGGTGGTTGTTGTTATGCAGAGGATATGAGGGGAAATATGGGGTTTGTAGTTCTCACATCTTTTAGATTGAGATGTGGGGACTCTTTGACCTGTTTTTCGTTTCTGCTGAAATTGAAGTGCCAGGAATTCTGCACCTGCTGCTGTGTGAGTGAGTTATTGTTTTAGCGTAGCTTTGCCTGTCTGTATTTTGATCTTGTTATATATACTTTATTTTTCCTGTATCACTTGAATACTTCTCCCCATGTTGAGTTTCTCACTCAGATGATGAGATCTCTTTGGCCTCTTTCTGGTGAGAAATGAAATATGACTTTAGTTCTCTTCACTCACTTTTTCCACACCCAATTCCTTTGAGTAGCTTTTAACATGGATCTGAAAACGAAATAAATTTTCTCTGCGCTCAGAACTCACTTGTGTATGGTTTTTGATTGTGTACATTTTTGATTTTTGAAATTATATTGGTTTTTTTTTAAGGAGCCTTTTTTAATTCCTGTCCTGATTTCACTAGCTCCATTTGGGCAAGTGCAGAATTCCTACTGGCATCTTGTAGCCTGCGGTCCTTTTCCTTTTATAGCTCTCTCTCTTTGCACACATACTTTTTTTTTCCTTTTTCTTTTTTTTCCCCTTCTTGAGTTTAACTTAAACTCAATGTCTGCTAATGAATAAATTAAGAAAAAGGTGCCTAAAAACAAACAAAACAAAAAATGTAATAAAAAAAAATGGGTGTCTCCTCTATCCCCCAACAGCCACCGAAATATAAGCGCAATTGTAGGGTGGCTTTGTTCCAAGTAGAGAATACTGGTGTGCGTCCCCCAAACCTGTGGGTTGAGATGTACTGTATGTACTGTGCTTTTACTTGGGTGGACCTTTTGAAAACCTGAATAAAATTAGTAAATGTGTGCAGAACTTGAGAAATGGGGGAACTGAAATAATTAAAAATGATATTTAAAAAAATGCAGATAAATTATGTTGATAGAGGCTATTTGCAGTGCTTCTTATGACAAATGGAGCTATTACTGTCATGAATATTCTCTGGAGCACCCTGGGTTTGTGTTGAACCTTAAGGTTCTCCTATATACTTTTGTTAATGGTCTTGAATGAAACAATTGAAATAAACATTTTATGAGAATTAAAAGTGTATTATGTTTAATTATTTTACTAGCAAAGTACTGTACAGAACCTGTAAAAATAAATGAGATCCCTGAACAGAAAATATTTTTTTATTTTGATGTGCTTAAACTCTGGTGCTTCCCAGCTGTATGGTGATTTCAGAGCGATGCACTATCTTGGGTTTTGTGGCTGATGTTGGATTCTGGCTTTGAGACCATCGTGTCCACCATTCCCTCAGGTCCGCTGGTTCGCTAAGAGAAGGATGTGATATCTGGTTTGCTGAAACAAACACGTATGGAAGTTTGGACTCTAGCATTGTTACCACCCTTTTTGTTCCACCATCTCCATGCGATCCGTCTGCTGATATCTGTTTGATGCTTGTTTGGGCATGTTTTGGTGCATCTACTTGGGTGTTCTGTCCAGTAATGTTTTCATCTGTTTTCTCCTGGGAGTCTCTCAGGTCCATTGTTTGCAGTTTCTGTTTGTAATCATCTAGTTCAGCTTTGCACTTAGAAACTGCTTCTTTTATCTGAAAGAACTGCCTCTGAAGGTCTCTCTCAAAGACTTCCTCCGCCTTGAGCTCGTTGAGCCAGAACTTGAGCTGTTCCTCCTCTTCCGACGGGGACTCTGAAAATTCACTGGTGGCTTGCTGCTGCCCAAGCTCAAGGATCATCTGGTCCGTTGACTCAATTTTGAGCTTTAGTTCTTGCAGACAAGCCTGTTGTTGGACAACTAGTCTCCTTAAATGTGAAATCTCCTCACTCTCGGTTTCAACGTGGCTTGTTTTGACCAGAGGAACCACTGGGTTGATCGTTTTCAAGTCCGCCTTTGCATCTTTCTGTACCTCTTCCTCTCGTATCTCACGTTCAGCACTATTATCAGTGCATCTGCTACGGTTCCCAAGGCAACTTATCAAAGGTTGATGTGGTGCTCTAATTTTGTCTTTTTTGTCCCTCGACAGTGGTGTCCCAGAGGCTTGGAGGCTTTTGGTTGGTTTTAGAGACTTGTTATCTGAAGGCCCATTTCCTTTATTGCTTTCCTTGTCTTTCCCCTTATCTCGTCCTGATTGTTGCTTCCCGCCCCTGCCCAAATTTTCCAGCCAACCCCATGCTTCCTCCATTAGCGTCAGCGACTTCCGCTTGGGTCTCTTTGGTTCCTCAGGGGGTTGCTCTGAGTGTATGCCGAGGCGTGATAGCGGAGGGAGACTCTGGCGGTGTAGGCCGATTGCCCCGCTGCCTCTCCGTGCTCTCCCCGTCCCCTCCACTCGCCTCAATAGGGCCATGGGGGGGTTTGTTTCTTCTCCTGGCGTTGGGCCGATATGCTTCAAAGTGAGCTGCACCTCCTTAGCTTGCTCACCATATTTCTCCAAGGACTCCAGGAGGAGTTCATCCGGAGACACATTACGTTCATATTCTTTGAATTTTTCTCTCAGAGTATATCGACCAGTGCGACCTAAGAGTTAGAACAATATTAGTGATATTTAGTTATTAGTGATGTATATCGATATTTTTGGAGTGAATATACATTTACGTTTATTAATTTAGCAGATGCTTTTGTCCCTAGTGACATTAAACCAAGCGATTCATCCTAAGGAGGCAATAACACAAGAAGTGCTAGCAGTACAAAGTTTTCAACATCTAGAATAGTACAAGCTAGAACAGTACAAAACCACAGAAGTTTTTATTTTTATTATAATTTTAAATGCAGCAGGATGCAATTTAGTACTTAGAAAGAGATGAGTTTTCAGCTGTTTCTTGGATAATGTCTAATTTTGCTGTCCGGAGAGTCAGATTTTTTAATCAGAGAAGTATAAATATTTGGATGAATTTTCAATCAAAATAATGGCAGTTGATGGGGTCCACAAAAAAAATAATAATCTAAATATCTTATATTTTCCACAGATGAAATAAAGTTGTTCATGTTTGGGACAACATGAGGTTAAAAGCAAATAATGATGACAATTTAAATTCTGGGGTAAACTATCCCTTCAAAGATCTTTAAGAGACCCTTGCACTAATAGGCAAATAGGTTTTCTTTATGGTCATATTTTTGAGTCATTACATAGTTATGAAGATGATATTTTATGAAATAAACAGATGTTGGCCCAGGCATTTACTTACCAAGCGCCTGTGCTAAAGCGATGACCACCTCCTGACATGTTGTTTTCTCAGTGACTCCACAAACAATGCGCTGGACTCCTTCGACATACACCTTCACCTCCATTCTAAAAGAAAATAAATCAGCGATTTGTTTTTTTCTGTCTGAACATTTCTGTAATTCTTGAACATCTCATTCGTACAATAACATGACTTTTATTGAATGATATTCAATAAAATGACTAGTGTTTATTTGGACACTTGTAAAATCAAATACAATGGTTTTAAAAGTTCAATGTATTCATTTGTACAGATTGCTGAGTTTACAAAGTCAGATTCATTATGACAGGTGTGTACTGTACCTGTCCTGATGGTCAGAAGATTCCTCCAGTTGAAGATTCCTTCAGTATAAAATCCATGCACTTCATTAAGAGCAGTTTGGTAAATGTTGTCCTAGTCTACATGGAAAAGTCTTGTTGTCATCCTTGACTTAGCTGAACACGTACAAACCCTTCCGTTCAGTAAACACTCAGATCAAGACTGATAAGACATGGCTGTAGATGTTGGTATGTGGGTTTGTCTGCAGTGAATGATTTCCGTAGACCTTTTTTTTTTTTTTTTGGATGCTAATTATTTTGAATCTGAGTAAACATGTTTACATTTGAATTATACTGCTGCCAACACAGGTCAAGTTAAGAAACATGTGTTTTCTTGTATGATTAAATCTCTTCTGTATCTTAAAAACAAAAACTTGTTGCTTGAAATGTATATAGTTGTTGTGAGCATCAGATATTGAAGAAAACATGAGCACAGAATACAAATTCATGAATACACTATATGAGTTAATGAGTAGTTTATATATAATAGACAACAAGAAGTAAAAAGATAAAAGCAACATATGAATAATGATAATAATAAAACACTAAATAGTATTTATATTATTACTCATGTAAATTAAATACAAAAAAATTAAATATAACATTTTAAAGGTCTCCAATTTATCTGAAAAATACTAGATATTACAAGAATAGAATGTAACAATTGTAACATTAATAGTGTAAAACGTGTAAAACATTTATTTTTGTGCTTGAATGGCTTGTATCAAATCAAATTAAAACCTACTTTTTTTAATGTAGCCTACTTTTGTTGTTTCTTCTAAAAGTGGGCCAGTACCTTAATCTTTATAAAATATGATTTATTCATTATACATAAATGCTTACATTTTATATTTTTTAAAAAAAGTTGATTTAAAGCTTCACTAAAATGCGTGGTGGAAAACCAGTTACAGGGACAAATTAACCGCCTAATATTAATTAGTATTTGGAATATACGCAGGTGTGTGAAAACTTTTATTTTGAAAAGCTAAAAGATGGACAAAAATTAAGTCGAGACTTCACACTTGATTTCTGCCTGCAGTCCTCTGGCAGTCCTCCGGCCGACTTTTTTGACAGATAAACATGAAGATTGTAACATGGAACATAAACGGGATACGAACATTTAAAAATGGCATTAAGAAAATTCTGGATTCATTCGATGCCGATATAATTTGCGTCCAAGAGACTAAAGTTACCCGTAAGTGTTTTAAAGTAACGTTAACGCGGGACTTTGAATGGATTTATATAGCTAGCATAAAAGCCCTATTTTTAACAACGTTAACAGCTCAGCTATTGCATACTTTTTTTCAGGTGACCTGTTGGATGAGAAGACGGCTATTGTTGATGACTACAATTCATACTTTAGTTTTAGCCGAGGACGAGGTGGATACTCAGGTAAACAGCCTAACGTTACAGTACATGTATGTCAGTAAAATGTGCTAAACGACTTTTAAAATAAGATACTTGATTGATTTTTGCATTTGATTCATTACATTTTATATATATATATATATATATATATATATATATATATATATATATATATATATATATATATATATATATATATTATTAAATTTTACCATTTGCAAATGATAAGTACTGTTTAGTATATTTATATTCCTGACCAGGTGTCGCGACGTACTGTAAAGATACCGCTACTCCATTCCTGGCCGAGGAAGGATTGACAGGTCTGCTCGCCAATCAGGGAGAGGCTGTTGGTTGCTATAGTGACCAGGTAGAGATGTCCAGTGAAGAGCTTCTGGCACTAGACAATGAAGGAAGGGCTGTCATCACCCAGCATCACTTCATGTAAGGGTCTTAAATTTTAGACATTTACTAGTTTTAGAAAAGCTTAGCATATTGTGAAGGCTGTTTTTTTTTCATTCTCAGTGGCACAGATGGCCCACAGAAGCTGACTGTTATCAATGTTTACTGTCCCCGAGCTGACCCAGACAAACCTGAGAGAAAACAGTACAAGTTGCAGTTTTACCGACTCCTCCAGTGCAGAGCTGAAGCCATTTTGAGCTCGGGGAGGTGAGAGAGTGTTCAGATCAAACCATAATAACCTGTTCTTACACACACACTCATGTCTGGTTCACTATTCTTGTGGGGACTCTCCATAGACAATGGTTTTCATACAGTACAAACTGTGTATTTTCTCCCCCTACCCTAAACCTACCTATCACACAAAACGTTATGCATTTTTACAATAATAAAAAAAACCTAATTGATTTATTGACTAATTGACTAATGATTTATTAGGTTATTTCTCATGGGGAACTCAATTTAGTCCCTATGAGTCTGTGTGCATTCAGGTTGAAGTACCCACAGGGATGGAAAAACTTGATCTCACACACACACACGGACCAAGTTCTTTCTTTATGTTACTATAATTTTGTCTTACAGGTGTCTTATAATCGTTCTTCTAAAATTGTTATCAAGATTGTTCTAACATGTCTTTTTGTTCAAATAATGCATCCCTCTGTCTTTCTTCAGTCATGTGATCGTTTTGGGTGATGTGAACACCTCTCACAGACCCATAGACCACTGTGACCCAGATGATGTGGTAAGTCCTTAGAGTTACCATTTTCCTCCATCATTATTTTAGTTAACCAGTTGACCCATAGACCGTAAAAAAATATGGACGACTTCACATCATCCGTTTCCGCTTGCCATATTTGAAGCTTTCAGGCGGCCTTGCACGGCGCTGACATCTTGGGACCGAGTCTACGCAGTAGCGATTTCGGGGCCGGAGTTGCGCAGTAGAGCGCAGGAAGTAGAGCAGGAAGTACAGGCGCGATATCAAAAGCCCGCCCACACTCTCGCAGATGCAGAACAATTAATTATGTTGGTGTGAAATAAACAGTTATGGAAATGTAGAAATTAAAGCTAAAGCTCTAATCTGCTCCCAAAAATTTCGAAAAAAGTCCGTTAGTGCCTCAGTGACAACTTCACTCAGAGAAGCCGTCAGTCTCAGCTGTCAATCATGACGTCACACCCTCCGTTTTTATAGCATCAAATAACTAACTCAAACTAAACTTATTTTTAAAACGAACAACTGAAATGAAATCATCGTGATGATAACTGCCTTCAGTGACATAAACTAACTTTGGGGAAAACATTTTGAAGTGTAATTTTATTATTTAGTTTGCCTCGCGTCCATTAGAAAGCACAGAGGGGCGGCTATACTGGGACCCGTCACCGGGGGGCGATCGAGGCGCGAAAGCTTCAGTAAATGAGAGGGAGACTGCAGGCTTGAGTTGACCAGGCACAAGAAATAATAAAAGTGCTTTGCAGTACCTATGGGTAGGTTAGAGTTATTTTGGCCCAATTTTCTCGCCACAGTTCTCTAATGTGAAGATTACTTTTCAGAATTATAGGTAGTGTAATTTTTCAAGTCCACTGTTCAACACAAATGTGGGGTCATTTTTGAACTCCACAAAAGTGCATCTATAGCCATCATGAAACTGTCCATTCAAAATGCTTACACTATTTCTGACAAGCATAACTGGTGTGCAGTGTCAGACGTAGCGTAAGCATTTTGAACTGCGAGAGGCACGGGCGCTACACTTGTATGGAATACGGAAGGCAATTCCCTGTAAGCTATTTAATTTACTTTATAAAGTTTAAAAAAATTATATTTTTCTTACTCAAACGCAACGCTTCGCTTCAGAAGGTCTTTATTAACCCTCGGCACCATGTGGAGCAGTTTTATGATGGACAGCACTTTTATGGACCCAACAGTGAAAATTACCCAACAGTCACTGCCATTATAAGGTTTGGAAGAGCCAGGATAGTTTTTATATAACTCTGATTTTTTTGGTCTGAAAGAAGAATGTCATATACACTTAGGATCACGTAAGGGTGAGTAAATAATGGAATAATTAAAATTTTGGGGTGAACTAACCCTTTAACAACTTCCATAGCTTACAGTAGGTCTGTTTAAAGGTTTATAAGTTCTATACATCCCCTATGGAGATATCAAAATTCCTTTTACTTCTGGAACCCAACTGTTGCACTTTATATAATTATATTTTGAACCGTATTTTGGACTTTTGGTGTATGGTGTAAGGTGTGTTTTATTGCAGAAGCTACATGCAAACTAGTACAAACCTTCTCTTATTACTGTTCTGTTATTTAGGATAACTTTGAAGATAATCCTGGGAGGAAGTGGCTGGATCATTTCCTGTTTGAAACAGCAGAAAATGGAAATACTGAAGATGAACTTGCAGACATCTCCCAGAATTCTGCCACTGGTGGCAAGTTTGTCGACTCCTTCCGCCATTTTCACCCAAAACGCTCCAACGCCTTCACATGCTGGTCCACGCTCACGGGTGCCAGGCAGACCAACTACGGCACACGCATCGACTACATCTTCTCCGACCTCCATTTGGTGGAGAAGAACTTTATTGGTGTGGACATTATGCCAGAGGTGGAGGGATCGGATCATTGTCCTGTATGGGCGCAGCTCAGCTGTAAACTCCAGTCTAGTCCCAAGTGTCCACCCCTGTGCACACGCTACATGCCAGAGTTCACTGGTAGACAGCAGAAACTTTCACGCTTCTTAGTGAAAGTTCCTGAGAAACAGAGCATTGCTAAAGGCAGTGTAGAGAGTCTACCTGGATCACAGGATGCTGGGGAGATTCAGGAAAACTTGAATCCTATAGTACAGGGGAACAGTGTTGCAAAGAAGAGACCTACAGATAGAGAAGCAGACACAAATGTACACAAAGCCAAAAGAACCAAGCAGACAAAAACCGAAAGCAATGCTAAAGGAAGCCTTTTAGCTTTCTTTAAGCCTAAACAAACACCGTTGATACCTTCAAGTGGCAACCTGGATCCGAA
This sequence comes from Pseudorasbora parva, assembly GCF_024679245.1. Taxonomy (NCBI): domain Eukaryota; kingdom Metazoa; phylum Chordata; class Actinopteri; order Cypriniformes; family Gobionidae; genus Pseudorasbora; species Pseudorasbora parva. The sequence continues at coordinate 30,302,162 of NC_090184.1, forward strand.
ACAGGCAGAATCCTTTCAGGATGGCCCGAATAGTGAGAGCGACATAAAAAGCTGCCCCAGTGATGTGCAAAAGGAGACAAATCTGTCCAAAGTAACAGTGATGGAGAATAAAAATCAGGATGAAGTGGAAGGAGAGTCTACATCCACAGACAAGTCAAAGAACTGTAAGAAAGGGCCATCAACTGGTTTTTGGAAAACTGTTTTGCATGGGCCTCCTCCACCGCCACTTTGTAAATTACACAATGAGCCCTGTGTTTTACGGACTGTGAAAAAAGCTGGACCTAATTTAGGCCGGCAGTTTTTTGTATGTGCCCGTCCTCAAGGGCATGCCTCCAATCCTCAGGCCAGGTGTAATTTTTTCTCCTGGGTAGAAAAAGGAAAATAGATTTAAAGTCAAGGAACATTTATGCGTTCCGTATTTCATGTTTTGATTGTGTATGTTTGTTTTATATATATATATATATATATATACATATATATATACACACACAATTTTTATTGTTCAACTAACGATAGAGACAAAGAAATAAATAATGGTCTTTTTCAGCTTGGGTGTTGTGTTCAATGTATTGTCAGACACTGCAGAAATCAGTGATAAGTGTGGAATATCTGAGGTTCTGTCTTCTCTTCATCACCGTTTAGGAAATTGAGTTACCACTGTTATATTGAATTAAACAGACCTTTACCAAATACTGAATTTAAAATGAGGCAAATAAGGAACTACTTCTGGAGAAAAAAATGCCTCTAAATATAGCATTATTGTTCCATTAAATATTGTACATGGAAAAATCAATTAAACAAATTAACTCGTTCCATGTAAAATGTAACCTTTGATGTGATCACCATTTGTTCAATATCCTACATTTATAATTTTCAGCATACTTTTTTCTTTAATTTCTTTTTTCCTTGTTTTCCTTTCTTTTTATTTCGTTGTTGGTTTATGCATCCATTAATTCACTCTTTCTTGTTCTTTAATTAATCTGTCTTCTCATTTTTTCCTTCGATACTTTTGTCTTCTCCCCTTTCACAGGTTTCAGTCAGGTCTTTTATTGTTATTAGAAGTATTTCCGGTGTGTCATATCCTGTGAAGAGATCTGTTCAAGTTTGTGGATAAAATCTAATGGTACGGAGAAGAAAACATCGACAATAATTATTTCTTGAAGTGTAATGTCTACAGGTACTCGTGATGGAGGGGTAAGTTTATCAGTTCTACGTCTGCACCTTAAAAATCGCGTGTGTTCTTTGTCGGCAGTGTCAAGCTCGTCCAAAATGGCGAGTGTTTTGTTGGTCGCGAGCCCGTATCTTACCTCAGGAAACAAGCTAAACGGAACACAATTTAAAAAGACATATCTATAGAAACTCGGGAGCTATTTTTACAAAAATTCCCTTAAGTATTCTGACAGCTGACAGATTTGCCGGATAAATATTCAGAGGATGCCTATAATATCTAAATTTGTACACGTTGGTTAGCCTACTACTTGACAAATGAATTACGTTACATCTATGTTACCTAATTTTTTCATGTTTTTTTTTTTTTAAATCAATGTATTAATATGACATTAAACCGTGAATTCTACAGATAAGCAACAGTTATTAATAAATAATGCAAACTATAAGCATACATTATTATCATTGATAAATTTGGGGTCCACAAGATTTTTTAAGAACGTTTTTTGAAAGAAGACTGCATTCATTTGTGTGTGTGTGTGTGTGTATATATATATATATATATATATATATATATATATATATATATATATATATATATATATATATATATATATATATATATATAATATGTACACATACATACATACATACATTTGTATAATAGAGTTTGATCTTATTCAGTGTAGATTTGTTCTCAATTATGTAGTATTTTCATGGTAATACAATTTTAAAGCTAATTTTAATAATTTTTTCTTCACCTTTTAGTGGAACTGGAGTCTACTACCAAGCCATGCCTGCAGTGGGACCAGATGGGAAAAACGTCATGAAGTTGATCCCTGTCCAGAAAGTGAATGGACAGTTTTTTCAGACGCCATTTAATACAGAAAGAGACAATATGGATCTACAACTGAAAGCCTTTGCAAAACCTGTTCATACACCTGCTGCCTCTTCATCTCAAACACAGACTCGACTTCCCTCCCTTCAGCCAACAGCAGATGGACGGGTCGTTCTAAAAACCCTGCCAGAGTTCAAAACTTTGTCTAACGCCATCAAAACTCAACCCAGTGGAACTAATAGCTTCACCATTCAAAATCCAAAGCAAGTGCATGTTCCCCTAGTGACACACTCGGTTCCCCAGTATACAGTCCAGTTACCTCCTCAACCCAGTGGACAGGGCATGGCAGCGGTTCAAACATTGCCTGTTACTGTTAAGTCACCTGTTCTCCCAAACGGTCATTTCCTGCAGATCCCACCAAATGCGAAAGTTAGGACTCTGCCGGCAACCGCACTTCCGCAGTCCATCAAATGCCGGATAATGAACTCTATGAATAATACTCCTAATCTTGGGAAGGGTCCACCAACCGTTGTGTTTGTGTCCCCTGTGAACTCTGTGAAGCTAAATACTGACCAGCAAATGCTTTTGCTTACAAAGCCGAGTCAAATACAAAAGACCCTGTCTCAAAATCCTCCTGCAAATTTGCAAACACCTGTTTGTATTCCTAAAACTAATGAAGAAGCGAGCACTCCCATTAAATGGGTCGTCCAGGAGGGAACAGGCGCATCCGCTCCTTGCCTTGTACCTTTATCGACACCTAACATGAGCTCTGACAGCTTAAAAGCAGTCAAGCATGTCAACTCAGTCGGTACGGCAAATGAAATCCCGGCAAGTATAGACACACCTCCTCAGACCAGCCAAGAAAAGATCACACCGGGCAAGGACAACGCATTGGTCATGTGCAACGGAAAAGTGTATTTTGTGGCCAAGAAAAATTCAGAGATTGCCAAGGATGTGATCGGCGAAGGTGGAAAAAAGTTGTTTGTCAGCACTTCTCCCGCCCTGCCTGCCAGCTCCGCTCTGGGGACAAACTCTTCTAAGCGAGATCCCCCCAAAAATGTAAGTGAAATCATTGATCTCTGTGATGATGATGAGGAGACATCCACGTGCTTGGGAGGCGCCCCGGGTAATTTGCCCACACGGAATCAAACAGAGGTGGATGAGAGCGACGAAGATTCTAATGTAATATTCGTATCATATATTCCACCAAAGTCAGGTGAAAAAGTTGCAAAATCTGCCTCTCAGAACCAATGTGAAGAAGTTATACACATAGAGATCAACACAAAATCTGTATCTCTGAATGAAGGGGGGGAAACGGCACATGCGGAAATGGAAAAAGATGGCGTATCGGACAATCCTTTAGCCAAAACCAGTGATGGCAAAGTGAATGTGGATGAGGAGGTCAAGGAAAAGCAAATAGCTGAAAGCAACTTGATTTGGGTTTCTGATAATGTGACTATGGAGGCTGACTTGGCGAGTAAAAGTCCAACAGAGACAAGAGATCAAGCTGATGGAGCTGTCACTGAAACTGTCAGTGTGTTGGAACAGACCCAAAATATATGTGATTTAACCACTGATAATACTGAAAAGGTAATATGCCACAATTGAGTTTTGGAAAATAGTAATGTAATATCTTTAAAAAGCCTGACATGTATTTAATGTGTTCATCTCTCTTTTTTTTCTCAGGTCATTGGAACGCCAGCTCTGGAACAGACGCATCAACCCAAGAGTGACTGTCAGCTAAGAAAAGATTTCGGCATCACCTCTGACGTTCAGATTCGCTTGCAAAAAACAAAGCTGCCCATCAAGCCAGATAAACAAACAGAGAGACTTATCATAAACAAACGCACATTAGATGGCCTTCGTAAAGTCATCCAGGATTCAAAGCTGCAGTCAAAAATACAGCATATGATGCATGTGAGTTGCATATTCATGGATCCAGATTGTGTTGTAATGTACAGTGCATGAATGTATTCCCTACAGTAGTTTTAATGTGAATTAAAGGGTTAGTTCACACAAAAATGTTTGTTTGTCACCCTCAAGCCATCCTAGGTATATATAACATTATTCTTTCAGACGAATACAATCGGAGTTATATAAAAAAATGTCCTGGCTCTTCCAAGCATTAAAATGGCAGTGAACGGCAGCCCAAAAAGTGCATCCATCCATTATAATATGAATCCACAAGGCTACAGAGGTTAATAAAGGCTTGCGCTACATCCCAAGTCATTGTCACGCCAGCTGCGCTTTTTCTGTAAGTTGAATACGATAACTAAATATTTTACTTTATAACGTGTTAAATATGGGTATTTCTCTTGCAAAAACCCATCAGTTCACTTTAGATGACCTTTATTAACCTCCTGGATCCATTGCTGCTTCGGATTAAGCAGAGGTCCTGACCTGGTCATTGAAAATCCAATGGCACTTCTCGTAAAAGAGTAGGGGTGTAACCCCGGTGTCCTGGCCAAATTCCCTCCATTGGCCCTTACCAATCATGGCCTCCAAATATAATCCCTATCCACTGAATCGGCTCTATCACCCTCTCTCCTCTCCACCTATCGCTGGTTTGTGGTGAGCGCACTGGCACTATTGTTCTGTGGCTGCCGTCGCATCACCTAAGTGGATGCTGCACACTGGTGGTAGTTGAGGAGAGATCCATGACATGAGTGTAAAGCGCTTTGGGTGTACAGTAATACATATGAAAGTGCTATATAAATGCCTCATTCATTCATTCATTCAAGTGGATTACTTTTATAATGGATGGATGCACTTTTTTGGGACTTCAAATTTTGGGCTGCTGTTCACTGCCATTATAATGCTTAGACAGGATATTTTTTAATATAACTGATTTCATTCATCTGAAAGAAGAATGTCACACACACTTAGGATGGCTTGAGGGTGAGTAAATCATTTTTGGCTGAATTATCCCTATTAAATAACTGGGAGTTTCATGCATCTTTGTTTGTTTGCTGTATTTATAGGTTCCCTCCACAAAAACGGAGGAGGATGAAGGTCTGAAGGTCAAAAGAAAAAAGCTGGAGCATGATGAGAGTCAAGATAGTTCCGCTCGAAGCATCACAAACTTTTCACCTGTCTCTAAATGCTCAGTTGTTCCCATCCAAAACAGTTTGGTCTTACAGATTTGTCAAAAAGAGGTTTGTTTACCAACAAAATCTGCAGCCGATAAGGACCATATGCAATCTGAAATGCCTGCAGATAGTACTGGTGACACCAGTATTACTTCCTCACCCGAGCAACCAACATCGCAGACTGCTAGTCATCCCTTCTTACATACTTCTGCAAGGAAGATGCCACCACGCTCTAAAAAAGGAAAGGTGTGTACGGCCTGTCCCTGTGGGACTGTTTTAGGGGTTGCAGAAGCCACTTCGTCACTTCATCCCCAGGAGAAACCGAATCCATGTACTGTTGGTGAATCACAGAAAGGGACACGTAAAAGCTGCTTAAATAAATCCCCAGTGGAGAGTTGTCAACCAAAAGATCAAGACCCTGTTAAGAAAGCAATGAAGAAACGGTTATCAAGAAGTCCACGTAAAGACACCGCTCCGTTAGAAAGCCCTACTAGTGAATCATCACACAATGTCTCCTCACCTAATAGTTCATTAAGTGATTCATTTTCATCCAGTTTACAGGACAGCAACAAACAGATCGCATTGTCCTCAAATGGAATAAAATGCGGTAACCTGTCAAGCAGTCACACAGATGCTGAAACATCCCAGCAAGACACCAGCCAGGTGCAGACAGCATCAGACAACCCCATCGTGCCATTCTCCAAGAAACACCCAGAACCCGAAATAGATAACTTTCCAACCCAAACGCTCTACTCGTTGGAAACGCTGGATGCTGAGGAGATAAAGCGGCAGGAGAGGATCAAACGTTTGAAGGATCTCCTGAAGGAGAAGGAGGCTGCGCTGGAGCGGATGCAGCAGAGCATGAACGTTTAGTCGTGTCTGTTTGAGTTTAAAAGATTATACACTGCATGAGAGGCTGAATGACTGGGAATATCGCTGTTAAATGTTGAAGAAAAAATTGAAAGCATATTTACTGTTTTTTTTTCTCCTTTTAACTTGTTAACTGGATCTCAATTTCCAGTTATATTTTATTCAATCTTGGAGTACCTTTTTATTTTTTATCTTTGAGTGTTTTATGCGTTTTGTCTTATTTATAGTTTGTTGCAATACTTTTAAGCAACTTTATATGCCATCATCTTTTTTGACATCTTTGTATGGTTTATGTGCCTTCATTTATACATGTATTCTGTAGTTAAATTAATAGTGTAACAACCTGATTTTGAACTAAAAAAGCAATTTAATAAATAAAATTCACTTTTGACGAACCCTTTGCTGGGTAGACGAAAAAGTGAAACCTGACATTAAAAACTGAAATCTTTGTACATTTTGCTAAAAGAACTGCAGCTGCTCATTAACCCAGTAAATATATTTTTATTAACAGTTGCAGTACTAGTTAGTATTTTGACCCATTTATTGTTTGAGGCTGGACACATTCTATGCTTTGCTGAAATGTTGATTGTTTTTACCTTGCTAAACTGCAATTTGTGAATATCTTCATACAATATATATTTTAATTCGTTCTCCTTTTTTTCTGACACGATGTTTCAAAGTCTTTATATAAAAGAAAACAATTTCATTCAGACATGTTTGTGGCATGTGTTACATTCTCGCTCTGCTGCATGTGCTAGATGGTTTACAATGCCAACATGTTAGAAGGTGTTTTCAAATTCATAATAGAGCAAAATATTTTCTTTAAATGAAGATGAGAGCTGATTCACAATGTTTTCTTTTTAGATTATTAGGACACAAACACTGTTATGGATCTTTCATCATTTAAACTATTGTTGTGCTTTCTGTAGAGTTTATGAATCTAAAATCCTAACATTGGTATTCACATGAATAATTTACTTTATGAAGTAAACATAATCATCCATCAATACTTAAATGTTTATTTTCACAATTGGCCTAAATAGCAGTTAATACACTCACTACAACTGATCTTTAACTTCAGTTTCACTAAACAGAAATGAACAGATCAAATTGTGCATACCTCTTCTTAGCCATAATGATGAACTAACAAAAAAAGAGATATATGAAATTATTTTATACATTGTATGACTTATGAGACCAAAGGTGTCCAAGTAGATACTTGATTTGCATGATGTAACAGTTTCTATTTTAGCTGCATCGATGTTATTTTAGTTTAAATTTTTGAGCCTATATAACGTCATATTTAAAACAGTCTTAGTTATTCTGAATCTTAAAATGTAAACTCGTAAGCGTTGGCTTTCTAGATATATGTTACTTACGTGTCTTTTGTTTTACGTGTAATTTATTTTCATTTACACATTTTAATTTACATGACAAGAAAAGAATAATAATAATACATTTAATTTATAACGCACTTTTCATTCCAAAGAATCTCAAAGTGCAACAATGGAAGGGGGGGGGGGGGGGGTAACAAAAATGATTAATAAAGAAAAATACAAACAATCAACACACAAAAGCCTTTCTGAACAGATCTGCTTTAAACTGGTCCAGGCTCTGAACTCTCAGCTCACTGGGAAGATGCCGCAATGCAGCCGAGCAGAAATCTCGATCTCCCATTGTACAGACTGAAGATCTGAGGGTGCAGGTGGAGGATTTCAGAGTGATGAGTTCCTGTAGATATGGTGGTGCATGTCCGGTGATGCATTTATTTGTGAGCAGGAGGATTTTGTAGTCGATCCGGGATGAAACAGGAAGCCACATGAGTGTAGGATGGGAGTTATGTGATCATATTTATGGAATCTCATTAGGACTGGCAGCACTGTTCTGGATGTATTGAAGCGTCTGGATATTTGTGCCAGAAATCCCACTGAAGCAGTAGTCCAGCCTGTTGGAGACAAACGCATGGATAAGTTTCTCAGCATCTGAAACAGTTCAAAGGAGACAGAGTTTGGAGATGTTTCGAAGGTGGTGGAAATAGGTTTTGCAGATGTGTTTAATATAGTCATTGAAGGTCAGCTGGGGGTCAAACTGAACCCCTAGGTTAGTGACTGAGGAGGAGAAAGTGATGACCTGGCTGTCAAAGATGAGCTGGGATAAGGGAAAGGAGTGGATCTGATGAGGTAGTGCCTCAGTTTTATTGGTGCTCAGCTGGAGGAAGTTAGTTCCCATCCATGCCTTAATCTCCTCAAGACATGTGGTGAGTTGTGACAGAGCTGTGGAGGGGCTCGGGGCAGTTTTAATATAAAGTTGTGTGTCATCAGCATAATGAAAAGATAGTCCAGGTCTGCTGATGACAGGACCGAGGGGAAGCATGTAGAGGATGAATAAGATTGGGCCGAGAACCGACCCCTGCGGAACACCACATGTAACAGTAAAATATTGGCTGTATGAACATAGCTTATATGAATTTGTTTGATGTACAAATTATAACTTGCATTACAAAAATAAACAATGTACAGAACAACCACTTCTCTTTTCTACACATTTCAAGTAAGCGAAAATGAATAATAGACAACAATTTCTTTGTTTCATTTACAAATAACTTGCTAATAATAATAATATAGCCAGCCTAGATAAATTGTTCTGTGCCGGCCACGACTTTTAAGGCACAGAACAATTTATAGACTCCAAAGGCATCGTCATTGAGAGCCTTTGGAGGAGACTTTCGGTAATGGACCGTCGTCAGTGAGCCACATTCATTCATTCAAAATACTTTATTTTGCAGTACAGCCAAGTCAGCAGCTTTTGTTTACTTAAAGTTCAAGCGCTTGCGCTGTTCTGTTCAATAGTATCAGGCTACATTTGAGTTACAGACCGCTAGACCGTCTTTATGTGAGATGTAATCCCATGCCACGGGAATGTGGACCAGTCAAATCCAGTAGTCACCAGTGTGCTATGAATTCTGGGATAGGGAAAGCTGAGAAGTTGTGGGAAGGTTTCATCTGCTGAACCCTTCCATTGCCTGGGAAACAAAGGGGCGCGTTTTGAAGTCGCTCTCGAATTGCGGCAGCCTTCGTCGCGCCGCTGCGACGCAATCGCACTTCAAATGTGGCCAGCCTTTATATTAGTTCATGTAAATTTTTATTTCAAAAATATATCTATTTATTTTCTTTGTCCTTTCTAAATAATGTATTACTTGTATTGTGTTTGAGCCTGTAATCTCTATCTACTCTTGTAAAATGTATATTTGCCTTTGTTCTTTATATAATTTTGTATTTAATAAAAAAAAAGAGGTGCAGCCTTCACATTGGGACAGCCTTCGTAGTGCCACTGTGACGTAATCACACTTTAAATGCAGCCTTCTGGGACACAGCTAGCTTTCGATTCTTCATTAGTGCCTGTGCGAATTGGTCGAATGAGGCATCTACATAATATGTCTATGATTGCACCAGTTTGACCTTACCAGACGGAAGTAATAGCCGATGGCGATAGGAAAGCTTGAAGAGACTCGACGGGATATGAGGTAAAAAAAAAAAAAAAAACATAAATACTGTTCGGTTTCTCACAGAAACTGATCAGACATTAATGTGTTGTCAGGAGCAGCAGGGTTTTTGTGCATGTTGTCTAAGCATGCTTTTTTTTTTTTTTTGCTCTTATAGAATTGTTACCTATTCACATCATTATACAGTATTGTTCAAAATAATAGTAGTACAATATGACTAACCAGAATAATCAAGGTTTTTCGTATATTTTTTTATTGCTACGTGGCAAACAAGTTACCAGTAGGTTCAGTAGATTCTCAGAAAACAAATGAGACCCAGCATTCATGATATGCACGTTCTTAAGGCTGTGCAATTGGGCAATTAGTTGAAAGGGGTGTGTTCAAAAAAATAGCAGTGTGGCATTCAATCACTGAGGTCATCAATTTTGTGAAGAAACAGGTGTGAATCAGGTGGCCCCGATTTAAGGATGAAGCCAACACTTGTTGAACATGCATTTGAAAGCTGAGGAAAATGGGTCGTTCAAGACATTGTTCAGAAGAACAGCGTACTTTGATTAAAAAGTTGATTAGAGAGGGGAAAACCTATAAAGAGGTGCAAAAAATGATAGGCTGTTCAGCTAAAATGATCTCCAATGCCTTAAAATGGAGAGCAAAACCAGAGAGACGTGGAAGAAAACGGAAGACAACCATCAAAATGGATAGAAGAATAACCAGAATGGCAAAGGCTCAGCCAATGATCACCTCCAGGATGATCAAAGACAGTCTGAAGTTACCTGTAAGTACTGTGACAGTTAGAAGACGTCTGTGTGAAGCTAATCTATTTTCAAGAATCCCCCGCAAAGTCCCTCTGTTAAAAAAAGGCATGTGCAGAAGAGGTTACAATTTGCCAAAGAACACATCAACTGGCCTAAAGAGAAATGGAGGAACATTTTGTGGACTGATGAGAGTAAAATTGTTCTTTTTGGGTCCAAGGGCCACAGGCAGTTTGTGAGACGACCCCCAAACTCTGAATTCAAGCCACAGTACACAGTGAAGACAGTGAAGCATGGAGGTGCAAGCATCATGATATGGGCATGTTTCTCCTACTATGGTGTTGGGCCTATTTATCGCATACCAGGGATCATGGATCAGTTTGCATATGTTAAAATACTTGAAGAGGTCATGTTGCCCTATGCTGAAGAGGACATGCCCTTGAAACGGTTGTTTCAACAAGACAATGACCCAAAACACACTAGTAAACGGGCAAAGTCTTGGTTCCAAACCAACAAAACTAATGTTATGGAGTGGCCAGCCCAATCTCCAGACCTTAATCCAATTGAGAACTTGTGGGGTGATATCAAAAATGCTGTTTCTGAAGCAAAACCAAGAAATGTGAATGAATTGTGGAATGTTGTTAAAGAATCATGGAGTGGAATAACAGCTGAGAGGTGTCACAAGTTGGTTGACTCCATGCCACACAGATGTCAAGCAGTTTTAAAAAGCTGTGGTCATACAACTAAATATTAGTTTAGTGATTCACAGGATTGCTAAATCCCAGAAAAATTTTTTTTTGTACAAAATAGTTTTGAGTTTGTACAGTCAAATATATTTTTTTGAACACACCCCTTTCAACTAATTGCCCAATTGCACAGCCTTAAGAGCGTGCATATCATGAATGCTGGGTCTTGTTTGTTTTCTGAGAATCTACTGAACCTACTGGTAACTTGTTTGCCACGTAGCAATAAAAAAATATACTAAAATACTTGATTATTCTGGTTAGTCACATTGTACTGCTATTATTTTGAACAATACTGTATGACTGGCACACAGCAACGGTTGAAGTTAAAAATCTTCATTTGTGTTCTACTGAAGAAACAACGACATCTACAGGTTGGATGCACTGGGGATAAGCAGATAAACATCTCATTTTAATTTTTTGGGGTTAACTAACACTTTAAGGATAAAGTACTGCCTTAAAGGGTTAGTTCACCCAAAAATGAAATTGATGTCATTAATGACTCACCCTAATGTCGTTCCACACCCGTAAGACCTTTGTTCATCATCGAAACAAAGTTTAAGATATTTTATATTTTAGTCCCAGAGCATAATGCAGTCAATGTCCACTTCACTGTCCATGTCCAGAAAGCTAATAAAAACATCATCAAAGTAGTCCATACCATACCATCCAGACAAAGTAGTCTGGGACTAAAATATAAAATATCTTAAACTGTGTTTCAATGATGAACGAAGGTCTTACGGGTGTGGAACGACATTAGGGTGAGTCATTAATGACATCAATTTCATTTTTGGGTGAACTAACCCTTTAATACTCAGCAGTATAACCATAATAACAAGGGTGAATTCATTACGTTCATTACTCACATATTTTGAGAACGAACTCTATGGAAAGTTTTTTGATTGAAGTCCCTGGTCTTTTGATATTTCCATTTATGCATGATTACTCTAGAGCTGTTACTTGTTTGCTGTTGTTTGTCTGCCCTCCTGGGTTTACTCAGCGGCCTGTTGCACAAAGCTGGTTTCAGCTGTTGCCCAGGTAAGTTCGAGATTAGTTTGAGCAAACTGTTTTTTCGGGCTCAAGAAGGTGGATTGGTTTTTATCTATGTTCATCACCATGGTAACTTACACTGCACGGCTAACCTGTTTAGGTTTTATTCTGGGTTAGAAATCGCAAACCCAAACTGGACCAATCAGCTGCAAGTAAAGATGCAATAAAGGCACACCACCTGTATCTCTCGTTCGCTCTGGAGAGAAGAGGAATGAAGGTTAGTCGCAGAAAGACAGAATACATGTGTGTGAATGAGAGAGAACCAAGTGGAACAGTGAGGTTACAGGGAGAAAAGGTAAAGAAGGTGCAGGATTTTACGTACTTAGGGTCAACAGTCCAGAGCAAGGGGGAGTGTGGAAAAAAGGTGACGAAGCGTGTGCAGGCAGGTTGGAATGGGTGGAGAAAAGTGTCAGGTCTGTTGTGTGATAAAAGAGTACCAGCAAGAATGAAAGGAAAGGTGTACAGAACAGTAGTGAGACCAGCGATGTTGTATGGTTTGGAGACAGTTTCACTGAGGAAAAGACCGGAGGAAGAGCTAGAGGTAGCAGAGCTGAAGATGTTTAGGTTCTCTTTGGGAGTGACGAGGATGGATAGGATCAGGAATGAGTACATCAGAGGGACAGCACATGTGAGATTTTTGAAGTTAGAGAGGCCAGGAGAGTGAATATATTGGTAAAAGGATGCTGAGGTTAAAGCTGCCAGGCAGGAGGTCAAGAGGAAGACCAAAGAGGAGGTTTATGGATGTAGTGAAGGAGGACATGAAGGTAGTCGGTCTGGGAGAAGAGGATACAGAGGATAGAAATAGATGGAGGCAGATGATTCGCTGTGGCGAGTCTGGCGACCCCTAAAGGTAAAGCCGAAAGAAGAAGATATTATATTAATAATAATCACTTTGATTTCATATTATATGTTCATATACATATATTTATTGACAAGTAGCCAAATGGTAATAAAAAAATAATAATTGCCTTCATAATTCTTTTAAACAACATGTATTCATTTGAGCTCTTTGTGAACATATAATTATTAGACATATTTCTTTGATTTACATCATGCATTGATAGTCAGATATTTTTAAGCTGCCTTCTCAAACTTTTTCTGTAGCACCAGTTTTTATTCCTGCCTTGTAAACACATTTAAGTTCATAATACTTTTCAAATGATCTCTCAATCTTCAGAAGAGAAGTGAATCAATCAGACACTGTGATTGGCTTCAGAGTTAATCGCTAACTGTGGCTTAAACCTGAGTTGACAGAGAATGTTTTTATCAAGCTTTGAGAAACAATTGAACTTGATCTAAACCAGGTTGGATTTATCAACTCTAAACCTACTTTGAAACTCATACAAAAGGCCTCTGGTGTTGTTAAACCTGCATTTAAAAGTAAACGCTTCCAACTGTGATAAGTTCTCAGGGGTACACAACTTCTCCATCACAGCAAGGTCACAACATATGGAGAAGACTAATGTTGTCATGCCCGAATAACAAATGGTTTCAAAGATTGAAATATGCAGGAATTTAGGCATGAAGATCCAGCAGGTGGGGTGATTTTTTTTGGAAACAACTATTAATCCTCATTGTTTTCCTCCCTGTAAACAACCATATGTACATATATTAGGTTATCATATATGTGAGGTTATAATATATCATAACATTGTGTCACATGCATGACTACAATAAAGAATATGATCACTTCTTACAGTTTTTTGCATATTTGTGCTGTATTTGTAGAGGTTGATTCTGCAACAGGAAACTGTGGAGTGTAACATCAACCAATGTCAGTCAACATCCAGGCAAATCATTAAGACTGTTTCATAACCTCAAATCAGAGAAAGATTAATTTTTAAAGAATCAAGCATAATATACAATAAGTGATTTTACCTATTTGCAATTATTGAAAAATGCAGCATTATTTAAACAAAAAACAAATGAAAGGACTTACTTTAAGTTTATTTCCTAGAAGAAGAAAAATATTTGTAGTGAAAATACAAACAAGTGCAACAAACACAATACATTCTCTTACATGACTGACTAGTGCAAAAAAGTAACCCCAAAAAAAGGTCTCTGCTAAAATTGGGGGTATTTGTTTAGATTGCATGATTTTATGTTTTTAACATAACATGTTTCTGGACCTAGTGAGAATAAAAATAAACTTAAAATCAGGTTCACTAAACGGATCTCTATACAAACAGAATCACATTAATTCATTATAAATCATATTGTTTCCTATACAGGTTTCAGCAAAAATCTATCACATATATCAAACCATTTTGGACTTTTACACAATTTACTTCAGATGAATCCTGCATGTACTCACTTGTGCTCTGAATTATGAAGATCAATGGAAATATTGTGAAAACCACTGCAACTATGAGACCATATCTTCCCCCTCTTTTCGCTGTGCTTGTGCCATTTTTTACAGAGCTGCCATTTTCTGTCTGGATTTCATTCCTAGTTGTAAAACCAAGAAAATAAATAATTTCAATTAATAACAGATACAAAGCAATACTACAAGAAGTAATAAAAAATCATATTTCACCTACCCGGTCCACTTGGTACAGCTCAGACCTGATGGAGAATAAAACCCTGGAGCACATTCCACACATACGGTGTCTGATTTGTTTGTTCCTATAAGTAGATACACAGTGTTCTCAGAAATTACCCTTAATTTTAAGTGAAGTACCTCTTTAAATTTTGAATTATGATAATAAAAAGAGCTTTGATGTATTCCGAAACAATACCTGGTGTTTTTATTTCTTGTCCTGGTTTACAAACACTGTGTTTTTGAGCATGACTGCATTGTGTATTAGAGTAATCAATGCAGTGATATCCATCAAGTACGTCACAAACTGTGTTTTCCTTTCTAGTGCATTTACTCAGGATGTAAAGGCCTTGACCTAAGGTAGCACATTTGGCAACACTTTCATATAGGCAATGCAAGAAAATGACAAAATTATTAAATATACATTTTTTTTTAAATCTAGCATACTTTCAGCACAGTTTCTGCATGCCAAACATTTATGAAGACCATTAGGTTCACTTATGAATGTTCCTGGAGCGCAAGGTTTGCATGTGGTGCTCAAATCCCCACTACAGTCTCTGCCAACTACTGATCCTAAAAACAACACAACGTAACAGTTAATCAGTTCTTAACCTCAATGGGTGGGAAGAAAGCTGACCAGAGATTCAAACAATGTCATAATGCATAAGACCCTGCTATGACGATAGTAACCGTATAGTTATTCTGATGACAGAATTAAACAGGTGTAACAAACTATTTACATTGGATATGAGCAAAGCGTGCATAATTTAATGGATACAATGGTTTCACTATTAGGCGTTTTATTATTCATACATGCTCAGGGCTCTCAAGTTTTAAACTGAGTTCAGAGTGAGATTTCGGCCGTGGCGGTAGCAACGGGGTTTGGATGGGTACGGGGGTCTGATATGAAAGATGACAGAAATCATACAAATAAAAAAATATGCTTTCATTTGTGTGTGTGAGTGCGTGCGTGCGCGTGTGTGCGTGCGAGACAGAGAGAGAGAGAGAGAGAGAGAGAGAGAGAGAGAGAGAGAGAGAGAGAGAGAGAGAGAGAGAGAGAGAGAGAGAGAGAGAATGGTTAGTGTTGTTTATTGGTGTTTGGTAGCAGGTTTTTGAGGCCTTCAGCCCAGAGGTTGGTTGCACCTTAACATGAGCACGGTCGCGCTAAAGTGAGCTGTGGTTTACAACTGAGATTATTTTACTCTCAAATAATCTTAGACAAGCTGCCTATAATTATTGTTTGCTATATTAGTATGGTTGTATTTTTTCCTCTCTTTATGACAGCGGCAGGGCCGGCTCTAGCTCTAGGCGAGATGGAGTTTTGCATTTTCAATTCCACATTGAATTTTGCTACATTCATCGCGGGATATATCATCTAAATGCAATCGCAAGTATCTTAAATGGAAGTTTAAATGCAATTTAGAAAAATAACATTTAAATTATCATTTTGCTACAATTTTTGCTTGAACATGTTAAACACATCTAATTATTTCTGTAATTCATTCATTTTAATTTTGCAACTTATACAAAGTATTACAATATACAATTTATGTTTAAATTATATGGTAAAACAAGTGTAGGAAATAGCAAATGTAAATTATATTATTCAATTTGAATTATCATTTTGTTCCAAATGTTGCACACATGGTATGGAAAATGTAAATTTAAATACTGAAATGCATTGCCATTTTGCAGTGCAAATATTATATCGCTACACTTCAACTTCCAAAAATAGGGGTGAGCACGAATATATTCGATTTGTAATTAATATTCGAAAAATAATAATAAATTTGAAATTTTACTATATTGCTTCGCTGGCCGTAAATGCAGTGAATCCATTATAAATCCCTCTAAATCTCGCAGTTATAACTAAATCCACTGGGCGGTGCTGTGGAGCGTGTTAATAACTCGACTGTATTTGATCACTAATGTCGTCTGCCTCGTGATGTTTGGAATTACTTAGATGAAAATGATCTTACAAAATGGAGTTACTTTTAATAAATTAATTAATGAAAGTGAGTTAAAAAAAATAATAATCACATCCAAACACCAGTGGAATGTGGACAGCAGTCCATCACCGCATTCACGAGTGCAGGTGAGCACAGATGTTCACTGAGTGAGACCGCAATAACATACGGGGAACACCCTTGATTCCTCTAATAACACGCAACTTAGTGTGACACGCAACACGCGTGATAACACGCAACTTAGTGTGTGTTACCCTGGCGATTTATCTGCGTGAGAAATACAAGGTGTGGCGTGTGAGCGGGTTGAAATGCGTGTGTCTCACGCCCGTTTCACACATACTCCGTCTGCAGTGCGTGTGCGTTGCGTATTTTTTCCCGTACCCATGTTAACGGATGATAGCTTTCACACTGCACGCGGATGCGGTCCATCAGTCCGTTCCAGGAGCATTGCGTCTGCAGCAGTGCACGGATCGTTTTCGTACAGAGTCTATTTTTGCTGCGCTGCGTTGCTGCATTAAAGTGATAGAACATTGTTCGCATTAAAATAAACATGTACTGACGCGAAAATCTAGTAATTTCAACACGGATGCATATCATTTAAAATATACTCTTGTTTCAAAGTCAACACATGGCTTTTTTTCTCAAGTAAAGCAACAAAACGACACCTTACCTGGCATTTAGGTAAAAAATGTGCCATAATGGAGAGCACTCGTACTTTCTTGGAGGTGAAAAGCAAAGTTCTTTTTGACCTACAGGATTTCTTTTCAAAGGGTTTAAAAACGAAAGAAAAGACGAGAGTCGGCTGTTTTTGAATAGACTATTCTAAGTTTCTAATTTAAAATGTTTATGATTTTAGGCTATAAACTATGTTTAAATGTTTTGCCTTTTGTGTGAGCTAAATCTAAAGTATATTAATATATAAATATGAATTAATGAATTGAAAAAATGTTGTTTAAATGTAGGCTTGTAGCCTACGTTAACCTGTCTACTCAGAAAGATTAAACAAAGAGAATTGCAATTCTGATGAGCCAAGATCAGTAACAACTTCTGGATTTTAAATTAAAAAATCATTAATAAATGCTGTGTTTGTGGAATGTAAAAGCAGATCAGTTGCGGACTGCAAACGCAGCATATGTGAAAGGACTACAGGGTGTGGGGCTCCTGCACCGCACACGCAACGCAACACGCATTGCACACGCACTGCAGACGGAGTATGTGTGAAACGGGCGTCAGACTTGAGAGCCCTGCATGCTGCAGAGTCATTTTGATTGACGTTTTTCTAGTAGGAGTGACCTTAGCGTTGCCGTTTAAAGCGAGCAGCCTCTCTCAGGGCATCAACAACTAGAATGGCACCTGGGAGCTGCACATTGTAAAATAAAAGAGTGACAGTGTTAGGACTTATTTGAAATTTGCTTAATGGTTTTAGTGAGCTTACCACTATCGCACATTGGGCAACACTCTCCAGCAGCTGATTTATATTCACTCGGACCACAAGCTTTTCCAAATCCAACAAGTGTGAACTGTGGGGAAAACACACACATTTAAGTAGGCTACCAACCACGACATGTAACGCTATTTAATGATCATCTGAATGAGAATGCGAATCGGCTAGCTACTTTAACTTTCACTTTCGTCTTTGTCATTATCATGTAAATGCCCGTTCACACGTACTCCAACGACAGACTTCGGTAATCGGGTTTTGCGTTACTTGCCCTCGTTCGGCGCTTGTTTTGCCGTTTAAAATGATGTTCATCGGCTTTTGTCGATCGTGAGATTTCTGAGCATTGACGTAACCTAACTTCCTCAATTGGTGTATCAGCTGTACCTATCGGTGCAGCAGCTTCTTTTATAGGTCTACGTTGTAACTTTAACAAACTCCCACTACACAACAGGGACACACTCTTACCGTAAAGAAAAATGGCAACCACGAACATCGTTTTAATGTCGGATAGCTTGTTAAAAAAAACTGTAAAAAGAAAAAAGTCCTACATAGTTGTTTAAACATTGTTGTTTAAACCACCATTTTGTAACTTCCTCTTAGTGCTTCCGCCTCTTCTGAAGCCGCACCCAGTGTCAGGATATGGAAATGGTGGACCCAGATAAACAAATAATTTATTGACAGGACAGTTGGACAAGACAGAGGGGAGTGGAGGAATGACAGTTATAACAGCAGGGTCAATGGGGAACAATGACAGGACAGATGAGGGTGGCTGTTGCACACATTTCCAGGATGGAATGTAAATTCCAAAATTTTAGATATGTTCAGTCGAACATTTTCAGTTTTTTTTACAGTGTAATAATCAAAATTAATCATAATTATTATTGTTAATAATAATTTAGGGAACCCACATCAATAATAATAAAAAAAAAACGTGCTCAGTTTACATTTCAGAAATCTATTCAGGTAAAGTATAGCCTAGTGTATTTTCTTTAAAATAAATTAATAAAATAAATTAAACATTTTTTAAAGTTATATTGCTACTTGCTTTTACTTGTCCAAAAAACTCTTTTAAGTGTCTTCTTTTAAAAGAAACTATGACTGTACTAACTAAAATCTTGCCTAGGGGACCAACAGAGTCTGGGATGGATTCTGAACTGTTGTGATTCTGTGAAATAAAAAGGATAATTGATCATTTGCTCCACTGCTTAGCCATTTTTTCTCTTCCTTTCTTTGTTAGGGCCAACATAATTTTTCCTATTAATCAATTCATTATAATAATTACAAAGTAATGCTTCTTGCAAAGCCTGCATTACATTGTGACACAACACAATACACACTGAATAAAAACTTGAATCTGTTTTTAGAGTTGGAGGGAAAGTATACCGTCAGTATGGCAGTTTTAAACTGTCAGCAACGTACTGATTGCTAAAAAGCAACTGGATGCCATTTGGAGGCTGTGGGACATACATTCAGAAATGTCGGACATTCACTATAAAGCACTTTTTCAAAGGAAGAATTTCACAACTGGTTTCAATTGAGCACCATAATATACAGACCCTAATGATCAGCTTTTGGTTCTTACCTAATCCTGGCTTTATCAAGGTTCAACAGAATCTGCCCTTTATGTACATAAACATTAATTATTTCAGCAAAAAAATGCTTTATGTACAACCTTTAGACTACATCAACAATTTAGCAAGGTGTTTCCTATAATAATCCTATTTTAAAGGTTTAACTTGAAAGAACAGGTTAAATGTTCACTTACTGGTTTTGAATCATCCTCAGTTGCTTGTTGTGGTTTTTTATAGCGACCTAAAAAATTTTTTTAACACTTCTAATAATATTAACATGTTAAACTTAGTGCTTAATGGAATCTAATTACAATAATTTAGTTCTTACATTCGGTAGAGCGCTGTGCTTTATGTTTTCTGTATATGATGTATGCTATTAATTGCACCAAAACAAAAAGTTCTGTAACTGTGACTCCAATTATAAGTGTTACTGAAGTCACTTTCTCACATTCAGCATAAGATGACATTGTTCCTGCTTTTATTTCTGTAAGTCCCTAAATCTTACATCTGAAAATGTTTAACAATGTTTAATAATATTGTTTAATAATAATGTTTAACAATATTTATGTATTTAATTAATATTTACATACATCTATGAACACTCACTTTGAATGTGGTTGGCAGGCCATTAGAGAGCCATTTGAGTAAGTGCCATCTGTGCAGTCAGCACATACAGTATCGGTAAATGCTGTTCCTGTAAAGATATTGACTGACCGAATGAGTTATAAAATGTCAACAAAGCTGATACTAAGGTTACAAAAAAAAAACATTACCTTAATGAATCAAAATTATTCAATACAGGAAAAAAAAGCTTCTACTAAATATTAAAAATGATTTGCATTACTGCTTTAAAAATTCTACAATTTAGTAAATTCATACACACTCACCTATTTCTTTAAAGGGGGGGTGAAACACTCAGTTTCAGTCATTGTCATGTCAATCTTGAGTACCTATAGAGTAGCATTGCATCCTGCATATCTCCGAAAAGTCTTTATTTTTTTTATAATTATATAAGAAAGATGCGCTGTTCCGAGTCTTTCCGAAAAAAGCCGAGCGGGTGGGTGCGTGTCGTGTGAGCGGAGCTAAATAATGACGTGTGCGCGCCGCTGTTGTGTTGAGTCGAGTGCGTCGTAAAGCTGTGTCATCCCTAACAGCGGGAAAAAAACTTTATTCAAAATAAAAATATGGCTTTTAATCAGATACAGCCATATATCTATGATCCGGAATCAGACCCAGAGGCTGCAGTTGAACAGGAGCAGCAGCAAAAACGACTAGAGCAGGACGTCTATGTGGTACAAGTTATACACTAACTATATAATATGCTTAGCGGCTTGTGTTATTTACGTATTTATACTTGAATTATATCGTCGTATTTTTGTCTTTGAAGGTGTACATGTGGGAAGTGCAGTTGTGCACGTGTGTTTACGCGTGGTTTAGACTATTGTAACGTTAGTAAGCGGACTGGTTTTGCACGGCAGGCTAAGTTAGTGTTTACATAGAAAGACACGGAATAGTAGCGCATTTGAATGAAGAAGCACGCTTATTTAGTTCAACATATTTCCCCCCTCTTTGTGTATTGTTGTTTGGAGTGCTTTTACAATACACAAACATAAAGTTACACATATAGTGGCCAGCTAAACAAATGTACACGCACTACACATCGCAGGACTCCATTGATCAATTAACTAAACGTGATCATGTTTGGGCTACTTGATGAGCATAGGCAAAAACACAGACATTTGAAGCAGTCTTACTCACCGCCCGCGGTTCTAACGTTGGGACCTTTATCGTTGGGACTGCTCCATCCTTCAGCATTAGGCGATCGGAAAATCCAGTGTCGAGCTGGGCCTTGTTTATGAAACAGTCGGCACCGAAATGCAGCGAACAGATATAAACATTCGCGCAACTCAGTTGCTGATCCGGAAAAGCAAATTACATCCACTGTTGCCTTAACGCGGGGTTTTTGGGGAATCTGTGCAGGACTGTCTTGGTCTGGCAACCAAAAACGCACTTTTTTGGTGACATTGTAATTGTGCACATCACCTGTGCAGCAGCCTACAAGCCAGCGCTTTGATGGGGGTAGCCTGTTACTTTCGCTCTCTCCCTCTCTCTCTCTCTCACGCTCTTCCGGTAGAATTGTCCGTAAGGCCCATACAAGGAAATTCCGCCCCCATTAACGTCAAAGGGGACGCATGATCGCAAAAAACTTGCCGAAACTTATGACTAACCGGAAGTAGTATTTTTGACAAAGAAATACTCCCATCAAACGTCCACCTTAACTTTTGAAACTTTGTCTATGTTTAGTATGGGAATGCAAGTCTTTAACAGTGTAAAAAGATCAGTATGCATGAAACAGCATTTCACCCCCCCTTTAATATATTGTTTAGTTTAGTTTCACAGCTAATTCAAAGTTGCCTTTATTTTGTTTAATGCAATGAAAATCCTTTTTGTTGCTCACAAATTGTGTCTGTAGAGCGTGTGCCGGCTTTTCTTAATCCTTGGACTGTGGACACAAAAACAAAGTACCTAATCATAACTACAGTGTAATGTATTAGATGGCACTTCATCATTAGTTCACATATGTTTATCACAAGTTAATGCGTTTAGGGCACACACCTGCATTACACACAGTGCAGTGAAAACATGCTGTGAGTCTGTTAGGTTCATCTGTGCACGTTGAGGCAGGACATGGAATACAAGTTATACTGGTATCCACATTGCAATGCCAAAAAAACACTGGCTTTTTAGTTTCCTAAAAAGGTAAAATGTGTCTGTTCAACTGAATTCTAGTCATAAAGATGTGTGGTTACAGGCAAAAACATTTACACATAAATGACACATGATTTTTTTACCAAATCAGTTGTTTAAATTAGTTATTTGTGAAATAAAAATGTAAAAACAGTGCATTTTTGGCCATCTGGACTTTAAAGCATACTTCGCTGTCTGCTGGAAGCTAGTTATTTTGCTTTGTAACGTTTTAAATATGGTTATTTTTCTCACACAAATGTATCGATTCGCTTCAGAAGGCCTTTATCATGTGGATAAAAATAAATTATTATTTATATTATAAATAATAAATTGCTTCTTTTATGACAGACATATTCCAGTTTAAAGCTTGGAAGAGCCAGGACATTTTTGTAATATAACTCTAATTGTGTTCGTCTGAAAGAAGAATGTCTTATACACCTAGGAGAACTTAAGGGTGAGTAAATCAGGATAATTTATATTTTTGGGTGAACTAACCCTTTAAGGCTGGAGCACACTACTGTGCTTGAGTACCCTTACATTTTGTATTTTAAATGAGCTAACACAACTGATTCAACTCATCAGCTCATAAGTAGACAGTGAGATCTGAATTGTGTGTGTCAGATAAGGGAGACATACAAAATGTGCAATGCTGGTCATCCAGGGGATTTTCCAGAAAGCAAATTATGCAACATACCCAGAGTACTCAGAGTAAGCGGATAACATCAACATTTGATTACAAAACCTGAGGTAAAT
Organism: Pseudorasbora parva; assembly: GCF_024679245.1. NCBI lineage: Eukaryota > Metazoa > Chordata > Actinopteri > Cypriniformes > Gobionidae > Pseudorasbora > Pseudorasbora parva. Next base: position 30,325,192 of record NC_090184.1, read on the forward strand.
AAGTAAGTAAATACCCATAGCACCTTACACTCTAAAAATTCTGGGTTAAAAACAACCCAAGTTGGGATGAAAATGGACAAACCCAGAAATTGGGTTGTTTGAAATGGGTCCATTTACTAGGGTTCAAACATAGGTATCATAGTTTGAAGTTGATTGTACTGCAAAAGGTAAAATTTTTCCCTTTTTTCCTTCTTTTTTTTTTTTTTTTACAGTGTAGGGACATCAGAGTATTTTGGGGGATTTCTTCCCTGTTTCTTTTTTAGGTTTTCCTTCTGTCTCTTGAGCTATCACTTTAACAGGTGGTGATTGGCTGTCTGATCTGTTAATCATTCCTGCAGACGTGATTGGCTGTGCTGCCATGAGGGCGTGCTCTTCTCATCCCATTTAAAGCTTGGAACATACTCTGCAAGAACAAAGAAATTTGTTTGTTTTCTTGAGGTGGCAAGAACAAGAACAAAGTTCGTTGGACCAGTACATTCCATACTTCACGAGAAAAGCAGGTGCGATCATCTGCATTTTCTGCATTAACCATGCCAATTTAATTGTATGACCAATCACACAACAGTTCTCGGACACACGCAAGAAAAAAGTTCTGCTCAGGCGATGTGTCGAGAACAAGCTGCGAGAACTTCTGAACAAGGGCTGCTAGAACAAAATATCGTCATTCTGTTCTCGCAGCCCTAGGAGCAAGAACTTTTTTCTCTGTTCTTGCGGACTCGAAGTACACTCAGTTTGTCTCATGTCAATCTTGAGTACCTATAGAGTAGTATTGCATCCTTCATATCTCGGAAAAGTCTTTAGTTTTATTATATTTATAAAAGAAATATGGGCTGTACCGAGTCTTTCCGGAAAAAACGTCTCGGGTTATGCATATAACCCATGTTCCCTGAGAGGGAGCGAGACACTGCGTCATCGTAGATGACACATCGGGGAACGCCCTCGGCGTGACGCTGCTGAGTTCATATAAAAAAAGTCCAATCCTGATTGGTGTTGCGTCATGACGTAACGAGTGACGGCATACCCGGAGGTATAAAGGGACGCCGGCACAAGCAAACACAGCTTACTGCTATGAAGCGGGACGCTCTGTCGATAGGCGGGGCTACAAGACGCAGTGTCTCATTCCCTCTCAGGGAACATGGGTTATATGCATAACCCGAGACGTTCCCTTTATCGAGGGAACTCGCACTGCGTCATCGTAGATGACACATCGGGGAATGAGTACCCACTAGTCCTCGCCTATCTCGAGCCCCTTGGTATGGACCGGAGTGCATACTCAGGAGGCGAGCACCCTAGCGCCTGGCGTCGGCGGGAGGTGCAGACTGTAATGTCTGATGAAAGTATGCGGAGTGGCCCACCCAGCCGCTTCGCAGACTTCCTGCAAAGAAGCTCCGGAAAGGAGGGCTACTGAAGAGGCCATGCCTCTGGTAGAGTGAGCCCTCACGGCTATAGGTGAAGGCAAGTTGCGCACCTGATAAGCCATGGCTATTGCCTGGACAATTCAGTTACTAATGGTCTGTTTTGCCGCAGGCAGCCCTTTCCTGGGTGGACCAAAGCACACTAACAACTGATCTGACTTCCTCCACTGGGCAGACCTCTCCAGATAAATCCTCAATGCCCGAACTGGGCAGAGGAGGTGAAGCCTGCCCTCATCTGCCGTCACATGAGGCGGGGGATGAAAAGCCTGGAGAACCACCAACCTTACAATATTAGACGGTACCTTGGGTACGTAACCCGGAGTCGGACGCAAGATAGCCTTTACTCCGCCTGGGGCAAACTCCAAGCAATTGGGCGTGACTGCCAATGCCTGGAGGTCCCCCACTCTCCTCAGAGAAGTGATGGCTAGGAGAAAAGCCACCTTAAGCGTAAGGTTCTTTGCCTCGGCCAACTCCAGCGGCTCAAAGGGGGCCTCAACCAACCCTTCAAGCACCACTCCCAGGTCCCATGTAGGGATCCTGGAATGAGCCACAGGTCTCATCCTCCGCTCTCCTCGGAGGAACCGTACAACCAGGTGGTGCCTCCCCAGAGGTCCTTCACCTAATGGTGCGTGGAAAGCCCCTATCGCTTCCACATACACCTTAAGTGTGGTCGGGGTACTATTAAGTGTGGTCGGGGTGACCGGGGTACGGCCACCGGGGTGCTATCAAAAGTAGGCGAATGCCTTCCCGGCGGACACGCTCCAAAACTCCCGGGGAGCAGAGCAATAGGGGGAAATGCGTACAGACGCAGCCTCGGCCACGTCTGAGACATAGCATCCAGGCCCAATGGAGCCGGATGCCTGAGGGAGAACCAAAGTGGGCAGTGGGTCGTCTCTCGAGACGCGAACAGATCCACTTCCACCTGGCCAAACCTCTCGCATATGGTCTTCACCACCTCTGGATGGAGACGCCATTCCCCGGGCCTCAGCCCCTGCCTCGACAGGATGTCTGCTCCTTGATTTTGGTCCCCCGGGATGTAAACTGCCCTGAGTGATGACAGTTTCCCTTGGGACCACAGGAGGACCTGATGCGCAAGTCTGTACAGAGGACGCAATCTCAGACCCCCCTGATGATTTAGATACGATACTACGGCAGTGTTGTCGGATCGTATCAAGACATGGTGGCCGCGGAGGTCTGCCAGAAAACTCCTCAGAGCTTTCCAGACCGCCAGCATTTCTAGGCAATTGATATGCCAAAAAGCATGCTGGGCTGTCCACGGACCGCTTGCCCCACGGCTTCCACGACCGCGCCCCAACCAGTAAGGGATTCATCTGTTGAAACGGTTTTCCGGCAACACGGTGCTCCCAATACCAGTCCCAGGGACAGAAACCAAGGATTCTTCCATATAACGAGGAAACAAAGGCTGGCAAAGCTCAGTATGCATGAAACAGCATTTCACCCCCCCTTTAAGGAACATGCTTTTTGTTCTGATTAAGATTTGTTATGTTTGTTTTTGGTTCTCTTTTATTTGAACTTAGTTTGTGTTGCCATTTTGCCTTTTGTCATGTTTACCCTTTAAAACTTCTTATGTGAGAGATTTGAAGTCCTTTTGAATAATGTTATAGAGAAGTTCAATCTGGATGGAGACAAGGGGCTAGGTAAGATGTCATATGACATACATGGGCACACGCAGGTTAAGGTTAACTATTTAGACACACTAGGTTAGTGCGTTTGTGCCACACCCTGTATTTTTGTTTGGCAGCTTGTGTAGGGAACTTTAAGGCGTCAGAGACACTGAAGACTTTTTTCTTTTCTTTCTTTTCTTAGTTTAGGATTAGTTTGAAACCATTTAGCAAAACTGTTTTGATTATAATATTTTTGTTTCTTTGGCACAATCCAATTTCCCCTTGGTTCTCCCCAGATCATATTTTTATGTATGTTTTTGTTTTTCTTTATGGGTTTATTCATTTGTGGTTAATTATTGGGTTCAATATTAATTAAATTATTGTTTAAGAAGTTATTTGCATGGTCTCGTTTTCCATTCACACACATATTGGTCATTGCAGACAGTATTTCAGAACTGGGTTTAAAATGTTCCCCTCCTCCAATCCCTAGATTTTAACCAGCCAAAGGAGGGTCGTAACATATGGGGGCTCGTCCGGGATCACACATTTAATTATTCCTGAAATTTGAGTTAATGATCCCATATACAAAGAACCAGTTCATGATCCTGTCTCTTGATTCACTGTGCTTGATTTGAGAATTTGTTTGTGCTGTTGCACATCGTTATCACTATGGTTGTGTTTAATTTAGAGAGGTTCCTTGAAAGTCCTTTGTTAAAAGATTTAGATGTGTGTAGGAAAGATAACTTGGTGGCTATAGCAAGTCATTTTCAGATTTTAGTAAAAAAGCAGTCCCTTAAGAGAGAGATTAAGTCGGTGGCGTGTAATCGTTTAGTGGAGATGAATGTACTTGGTGTGCTGGAAAGAGCATCTACAGGTGGGGACAGTGTGGAGGTGGATAGGCTTACGTCTGGTAGGAGTGAGAATCCTAATGTCTGCGGCGGAGATCGTGGCTGATGCTAGGGCAGGGTTGCCTTCCTTTGAAGCGGTGTCCCCTATGTCTTTAGTTCAAAAGGGGAAATGAGTCTTAAGGTCTGTTTGACCCGTCTACAACTTGAATCACAGGAGAAGATTCAGAATCGGCAGGCGGAGATGGATTTGCAGTTGCAAATTCGCAAACTTGAGGTCGAGGAGGAGAGGCAGGTGAAAATGCGACAGCTGGAGCTTGATGCAATGCGAATTGGGGGAGGGTCCGCTACGCCACCAGTTCTTCCTCGAGTAAGTCCTGCTGGTCCTGCTGTCTGGGTTCCTTCTGTAGTGCCTACTCCCACTGTTGGCCTGATAGCTGTGTCATCCGAAGCAACTGAGTCATTCGATGTGAGTAAATTTTGTTATTTGCAGTGTCGTTTAGTAGGAAAAGCGATGGAGGTGTTGGGGGTTAACAGCTTATGACCCAGGACCAGTAGTGAAGAAATGAAGACAGAGTTAGGATTGCAATTAATTAAAAGAAAAATTTACTTAAGAATAGTTTGCAGTTTCAAAAGCAGAAGCCAGCTTCAACTTCGCACAAGGAGTTCTTAGGCCGCGCTCCCTCTCTCACCGTCTCGTTGCCTCGGCCTATCGTACATACAATTGTCCCAACAGTTATACTGTTTTCAAGGTCTTATCCACATCATTACTGCAATGTGGATGGTTCTGATTGGCTCAGAGACAATGCACAGTCATGGTAAATTTCCATTCGAGTCAGTTAATCAGATGCACGTTTCCACTGATGTGTCACTTGTTGACGCTTTTACCCCAGAATTAGGCCCATAGTGACCTTCCAGATCTGTAGCAGGCACCAGCTTGCCCAGAACAACAAGTCCAGCCATCTTTTAGGATGCCCATTGTACACTATTCTCAACACTGATCTGTAACACAGAATATTGTGCACATACACAGATACACAGTCTCTCCAAGGTTGGAGCTGATTAAGCTCCAGTTCTAACCAATTCTAACCAAAACATACTGATAACATGTGCTTTCTTTCAGTGAGTGGGACACACAATAGTACAGGCAATATTCATCTTGAGTTTTTAGTGTTTCAGTAAAAGTAAATATAAAAGGAATAAAATATAATAAATTAAATGAAAGACAAATCCATATTTTATCTCTGGAAGCTGGGCTAAGTGAGCAAACCCTGTTACTGCACTCCTGACATGTTAGGGATGTGTGATACCGCAAAAATCCAAACACACGACCTTGTTGCAAGTGTTTAGTGACACATCACAAATCTCTAGGCCAGACCCTCAGTCACTCTTCAGAGACCAAATATACACTTTAGAAAACAAGAAACTAAAAGCTAAATCATAACTGGATTGAATTATTTATAGGATAAATATTGATTAGAGTTTTGATTATGAAGTTAATTAGGATATAAATATATACAGGTATATTGAAGCGGCAGTGGATTTCTCTACTCTTTTGTTAGAGGATAGTTTAGATTACGATGCAGTAAAACTGGCAATTTCACATGCTTACGAGTTAGTTCCTAAAGCTTACCGACAGAAATTTAGAGGCCATAAGAAGAACTATTCCCAGACTTTTGTAAAATTTTCGCAAGAGAAAGCTCTTCTCTTTGATAAATGGTGTAGTGCAACTAAGACTGGTGACTTTAAATCCCTAAGAGAATTAGTTCTGCTTGAGGAATTTAAAGGTTGTTTACCCGAACCTGATTGTTAGCAGTCAAAGGAGGGTCGTAAAAATCTCTTTAAAGAAAGCTTTTTGGTATTAATAAAATGTTATTTTATAACAGTAGTCATAATATGCATATTTTCAGTAGCCTATGTGCCTCAGACTTGCACCCAACTCTATCAGATTTCTTGACAATCCTCTGCAAACTTCGACAGCTGGTTAAACCTTCTTTTTTTTAGTCTTCGGCTCTTGCGTCATCAACCCAGAACTACACTTCGATTCAGTTTGCATAATGAACCAGCTCAACCGGTTACTTGCTGAGAACCGGCTCAAAAGAACGATTCGCTCAAGAACTGAACGTCACTAATCATGACACATCTACTCCCACATGATTGTAACAGCATATGGGGGCAATTAACAACATGTAATACCTTCATATAAATACCAAGGACCACAATAAACCTCCAGTATGGACAGTGAGACCTCCCCTTGCTGTTTTCCTTGGTCTAAACCTATAGGCATGCTGTGAAGAGCGAGTGTACAGGGCCTGCTCAGTAAAATGGACCCTTTTGAGAGGCAAATATTTTAACCTCTGGATTATGCCACTTAAAGGGTCATGAAACCCTCCTGTTGCAGCTGTGTTTTTTCACACCTTCGATTTGAAAAGGCTTGTTAAAAGGGGAGTGGTCGACTGAAAAGGTGGGATGGGTATTGTGTGGAAAGAGGGAATGGTTTGCATGAATAGGGGAGTGTCATTATGTGCATTAAGATTAGCGATACCAACAGCAGCAGTTAGAGCGATTCTGAGACATGTTCTTGGTTCCCGTTGGCATTGTTTACAACAGTGAGATTAAATGAGGGATGAGTACAGCGAATGAGAGAGCTATGAGACATTAAGTGGCGTGCAGCAGAGATCGCAAGTTTTTCAGCTCTTCAAATCAGCATTCAGTGAGAAATGAAAATAAATGTTATTCTGTATGACGAAATATTTGCAAACGTGATAATTAAACTATATTTGTCCAAAAATGCACGCTGTTTGGCAAAATGAACAACGTGCCGACGTGATAAGACTAAGAGAACATGAACCACTCACAAACATGTTTGCAATGCGATAGAGGTGTAATGCTGCCTTCAGGTGCTCTCGGAATTATCGTAAATACGAGTTTCATAGGTAAAAATTGCACATGAAAGCTCTCACATTTTGAAACTTGAATGCAATGATTTCATAATCACGACTTCAGAAGTCGGAATGATACAATTTCCGATGGCACGTGAAGGCAGCATAATTCTAGATCGGTAAAAGCGAAGGGGTTTGAGGTTTCATAGTCTTGACCGCGCATCTGAAGCACAGAGCGACGCGCTCGGTTGCCGTGACAATCCGCGCTGTTTATCACTCGGCAGCTAAATCTATATTTGTCCAAATATGCAGCACGCTGTTTCACTAGGAGCCCGAACACATGCGGTTTAGTGCATGTCTATGACCACAAATAAAACGTGGCTTTCATTTATTTCATCAAAAATATTGTTCATTAATGTTCATTAACGTGGCGCCCACGTTACTTCGTATCAGCACAATGCCTCACTTTCCTCCTTGACTTTTCGTAGGCTGCTTTCAAAACTTCCTTAAGATACAATAATGATGGAAGATGATGAACCTGACAGAAGTGACTGTCTCATGCATATTAAATAAATTATCTTGTATGCATACTACAGCGCAGGGATTGGACTGAATGAGCTTTATGTCATGAATATATATTGAGAATCGCTCGGAGCGGTTGACGTCAGCATGTCCCCACCAGCCCATACATGGACCGAAAAGCCCGCACTGACGTCAGATTCCGTGACTTGGCTCTGACTAAACTTTTCAAACGGGAAGACAGAAATCGCTCTGAAATATGCAAAAATAAATATGTTTCACTTATGAATTAGAATAATGAGTACCTTTAGTTTTTTCAATGATGTGCAACCTATACATATCTGTTTATATCTCAAAAAAGTGTTTTGGGGTTTCATGACCTTTTAATATATTGAAGACAGTATACATATTATAGACTGTATTCCATTCATTTACTAGGGAATAGAGAGAAGTCTTAAAGCTAAGGGCGGGGTTAACCTCCTATGTCCACAGTGATTGGCTGATAGAGGGGAGGGATCTCTGTCTGTGATTTTAATTATAGAAGTATTGAGTTAAACGAGGTTTCATGTTGCTATATTCAGTTTAAAATAAGAATGTTGCCATATTCAAATAAAGATTTTAAAAAGTAGCGTCATTAATTAAACTAGAATACATTGAAAGGGCGATTCTGAAATCAAAACCTTAATCAATATTTATCTTCCTATATTATTATAATTATTCCTTCCAGATATGATTTTGCTTTATCTTTCTTGTTTTGTAAAGTGTATATTTAGTCTCTGAGGAGTGACTGAGGGTCTGGCCTAGAGATGTGTGATGTGTCACTAAACACTTGCAACAAGGTCGCGTGTTTGGATTTTCGAGGCATCACACACCCTTAACATGTCAGGAGTGCAAAAACAATGTTTGCTCACTTAGCCCGCCTTCTAGATATGAAATATGGATTTGTCTTTCATTTAATTTATTCCTTTTATATTTCCACACAGTCACACAATGTGCTGAAAAGCAAACTTTTAACTTGATTAGTGAATTACACATTTTACCTCAGTAATACTAAATACAATAACATTGATTTTGTAATTTAATAATTTCATTACATGTAACTACACTGTAAAAAATATTACACACTATTTACTTAAAAATATATTACTGTTACTGTACAAAGTCACTGTAAATGCAGTTATCATTTATTCCAATGCAAAACTCAATAAGCAACACTGATGTATCTAATTCTCAATCACTCCTCAAATGTTTTATCATTAAGTCTGCATCGTTCTGGTCTGAAGATCTTTAATGCAACAGTAAAGATTCTCTCAACAGGTGCAGATGAAGCTGCTATGGCAAGATGGACAGGTATATACATTTCTTTGAATTTTTATTGAATTAAATTCTGCTTCCTTTAATTCAAATTCGAATCCGAAAAAAGAATGGTCATCAAAACAAAACAGATTTAAATGCATAGACATTAATGGTAAAGACAGTATTAGGGAAAAAATACTTTAATTCTTTAAAAATCAATCTTTGAGTAAAAAGTTTACCTAGTATGATTCTTATCAAAGAGTTGTGCCGTTTATATGCTTCTGTCCTTCAGATAAGATATCAAACCGAGGTCCTGACTCTCTGTGGTCATTAAAAATCCCAGGATGTTCTTCGGAAAAAGAGAAGAGGTGTAATCCCAGCATCCTGGCCAAATTTGCCCATTGGCCGCTGACCATCATGGCCTCCTAATCATCCTCCTCTCCTTATGGATTAATCACTCGGTCTCCTCTCCACCAATCAGCTGGTGTGTGGTGAGCGTTCTGACGCAATACGGCTGCCGTCGCATCAACCAGTTGGATGCTGCACACTGGTGGTGGTTGAGGAGATTCCCCCTTCTAAATGTAAAGCGCTTTGAGCACTATATAAATGTAATGAATTATTATTATTTTTAAATGTTGTCTCAGATCTTTAGATCCAGCGTCTCAGGACAAAGGCAGGGAGACACCCTGGACAGTCTCTCCAGACCTCTCAGGGCTTGCAATTAATGAAGTAAGAGGAGTCGCCGAGTTTTGTGATGTCTGTAAAAAGTTAAGGAGATTTCATTAAAATACAAAAGATTACTATAATATTATTAATATAATAGTTTTATCAAATAACTGTACTTGGTTTGTGTACTCATGTTTTAAAGGGGTAATTTTTGCATTTATTTAGAAAGATGCAGAATGGTGTGTGCTGTACACATTCAGGCACAGCACAGAGTTTGGATAACTTTTTACTCTTATTAGGAGTTTTAAAAATAATAGTTTATTCTCCTTCATCTCACTGTTACTGGGTGGATCAAGTGTCTGAAATAAGAATAAATTCAAAAACATAACTAAAAATAAAGAAGAAAAACACAAATAAACAAAATATGCAGAACTCTTTTAACTCATTAAATCAAATATAATGGTTTTCTTCATGAAATGACTCTCTAAAGTTCTGTTTGTTTTGTTAAATTGTTTCATAAACATAGATCATTTATTCACTTACTGGTTCAAGGTCACATTGACTTTGCATAGAGCCACACTCCTGTATAGGTAGTTGGGGATTATTTCCTAAAACATTTTTAAAAAGTATTAACACTTGCACATGTTAAAATTTTAATATATTTTTTATTTTTATAGTCTTACCTATTCCATTGGTCTGTCTTTTATGTTTTATTTTGATATATATTAATGAGAGGCCAAGAGCAGTCACCAAAAAAACACCAAATATAACAACTGTCGCAGCAATGATGCCAACTGGAGCTGAACTCCCACACTCAGCATCAGCTGAGACTGTTCCTGGTTTTATTTCTACTTGTCCTTTAGTCTCACACCTGTAAGGGCGGGCAATGAGAGCAATGTTAAAATGTATGGACCTATTAGAACAGTTTATTGAATCATCAACTTAATCTATGGTGATCACTTACTTTGAATGTGGTTGACAGGTAATGAAAGAGCCATTAGAGTAAGTGCCTTCTGTACAGTCAGCACATTCAGTATCAGTAAATGCTGTTCCTGTAAGGATATATTAAGGCAATGACTGTCTTTATAACAATCTAGCATTAAAAGTACTGGCAGTTCTCATGTCTGAGTAAACCATTTTAGTAAAGCTAGCTGTCCTTCAACTTTATGGCTATTGTTCAAGTTCTCCTGTTTAGTAAAAACACATATACACACACACACACACCTGCTTGTCTGATATATTGTCCAGGGTGACATTCAGAGTGTTTCAGAGCAAATATACAGCTGCCTTTATTTTGCTCAACGCAGTAGAATCCCTCCAGTGGCTCACAAACAGTGTCTGCAGTGCGTGTGCAGCTTCTCTTTACTCTTAGACTTTGTACTGTGAAGAGGAAAATATCTTGTCATTTAAAGAAAAGCGCTGTATTAGACCTTTTTATTTCAAGTCTTATTTTTGGAGAATATACTCACTTGCATTACACAAACTGCAGGAAATGCAGTTATTTAAACCATTGGGCTCATCAGTGTAAGTTGATGGAGGACATGGAACACACGTGGTGCTGGTATCTATAGTACAATGCCAATAAACATGATTTCCTACAAACATAAAAAACAATATAAATAAATATATATATATATATATATATATATATATATATATATATATATATATATATATATATATATATATATATATATATATATATATATATATATATATACACACACACACAGTACTGGCCAAAAGTTTGGACATTACTATTTGTACTATTTACTAATGTTTTCGAAAGAAGTTTCTTCTGCTCATCAAGCCTGCATTTATTTGATAAAAAATACAGAAAGAAATGTAATATTGTGATTTTATTATACTTTAAATGATCAATTATTTCTGTGATGCAAAGCTGAATTTTCAGGACCATTCCTCCAATCTTCAGTGTCACATGCACGATCCTTCAGAAATCATTCTAATACGATAATTAATTTTCAATGTTGGAAACAGTTCTGCTGCCTAATATTTTTCATAATCTGTGATACTTTTTTATAATACTTTGATGACTAAAAAGTAAAACAAAATAAAAATAAAAGAAGCAAATGTTTTAAAAATAGAAATCTTTTGTAACAACAATATACAATACTGGTCAATAATTTGGGGTCAGTCATTTTTTTTCTTTCTTACTATCAAAAATTGATAGTAAAGGAGATTTATATTATTTGAAAATGTTTTATTTATTTTGAATAAATGCAGTTCTTTTGAACCTTTTATTCTCAAATATATTAGGCAGCAGAACTGTTTCCAACACTCATAATAAATCAGAATATTAGAATGATTTCTGAAGGATCATGTGAAAATTCAGCTTTGCATCACAGAAATAAAGTATTCTAAAAGTATAAGAATACTATAATTTAAAGTATAATAAATTGAAAACCAAATATTTAAATTGTAATAATATATCACAATATAAAAAGAAAATATGTATTTTGATCTAATAAATGCAGGCTTGATGAGCAGAAGAAACTTTAAAAAAAAAACATTACAAATAGTAATGTGTCCAATCTTTTGGCCTGTACTGTACATCTTTAAAGAGATAAGCATTAGCAAACATTAATACAAGCATTAAATATTGCCAAGAAAAACATGGGTTCCCTTATATGCGTTACATTATAACAGGGAACAGTTTACTTGTGTAACTAAGGCTTAGCTACACAAGTAAATTGTTCCCTGTAATAATGTCACACTGTTATGTGCATCATGCCATCAAGTCATATGATTCAATGTTTCACAGTTTCAGTTTCACACAATGTTTCAATCTCAAATAAGCACATGACCTCACTTTTGTATGCAATGTCTAGTTCCCTTTCAGTCGGTCACGTTCGACGTACGTCAGACTTAGACAGACGAATTGGGATCTGATCTCAGAGAGCTATCTACTTCGAGTGTATAAAAACGAGCCAATCGGAGATTGGTATGTGATCTGCACATCCCATGCTCCGCCCCGCAGCACGGGTATAAATAGGAAGTGGAATGGCAGATCAATACTTTCTACTTCGGAGCCGAGCAGTACTACTACTGTTTCCTACAAAGGGTGTAAATTGAGTCTCGTGAGAGAAGGAGAACTGCCAGTGCGGGTGAAACGGCGCTTCAGTGAGTGATCGACAGCTGCAATCGTTTGCATTCACAAAAAGAGCTTTTAGTTGGTTCGCTGGGCGTTTTCCCAAACTTGAGTGCTACACACAGGCTTGCACTGTGGACTGTGTGCTAGCCGCGGTCATCTCCCTGAGTGCTTCAGCACATCTAAAAGTGCGGTTTTCCATTCTAAAAGAGCAACACGGTTTGACCCTGCGTCTTTTTCAAGATGTCATTCCAACCGTGTGTTTCTGGGTGCGGTCGCTTCTTGTCCCCGCTTGATGGTCACGTTCGTTGTCTCACGTGTTTGGGCGTTCAGCACGCTGAGGCTGCGTTCGTGAATGAGTCATGTTCCCACTGCGGGAACATGACCATCGCAGTGTTGAGTTCCAGACTCCAATACCTCAAGGCAGGTGGAGCACCCTCGCGCATCCCCCGGTCTAGCGGTCCTTCTGCGCCTAAGCAGAGGTCTGCTACTCTGGCTGATGACCTGGGTGAATCCCCCCAGTCGAGCAGTCGGTCGCGATGCATCTGTGTCCCAAGACCGCTGCAGACTGGCCGGGTGCCCCGCGTCATCGGCATTGCATGCCATGGCGCTCCTGCTGGTCTTCCAGGCCAAGGTGCTCATGGAATTGCACGAGGGCAGTTCCGACCAGGGCGTCATGCAGGAACTGCGTGAGGCGACGGACCTCGCCCTACAGGCGACGAAAGTCACTGCACGCTCCCTGGGTCGGGCGATGGCCACGCTGGTGGTCCAGGAACGCCACCTGTGGCTGAACCTGGCAGATATGCGTGATGCGGACAAGGTACAATTACTGAACGCCCCGATCTGCCTGGCCGGCCTCTTCGGCGATGCCATCAAGGACTTTGCCCAGCAGTTCTTGGTGGCCCAGAAGCAGAAGGAGGCTATTAAAAACATCCTGCCCTGGCGACCCGCTGCTGCCTCCACCCGATCGCCGGCCGCAACTGCGCCGTCTGCCCGTCACCGAGGGCGTCCCCCGGCGTCTGCCTCTGCCCCTGCCAAGCCAAAGCAGCAGCCTCCACCGGCCTCATTTACATTTATGCATTTAGCAGACGCTTTTATCCAAAGCGACTTACAACTCAGGAGAACAGGAAGCGATCCGTCAAGAAGAGGCAACGAAACACAAAAAGTGCCCTAAATACTAAGATTTGTACACTGCTCAGAGTAGCAAAGACCAGAAAAGGAAAGAAGAAAGGAGAAATAGAGGGGGAATTTTTTTTATTTTTTATTTTTTTTTTATGTAAGATTAAGTGCTCATGGAAGAGATGAGTTTTTACCTGTCTTTTGAACGAAGTGAGTGATTCTGTTGTGCGTATGGAGGACGGAAGATCGTTCCACCAACCCGGAACAATGAAAGAAAAAGTTCGAGAGAGGGATTTCATGCCTCTCTGTGATGGTACCACAAGCCTTCGCTCATTAGCTGAGCGAAGGCTTCTGGTGGGTGTGTAGACGCGTAGGAGTGAGTCGAAGTATGCGAGTGCTGCGCTTGTGGAAGATCCATAAGCAAGAGTCAGGGCTTTGAATTTGATCCAGGCAGTGAGTGGTAGCCAATGCAGAGAGATGAATAGAGGTGTGACATGAGCCCTTTTGGGCTCATTGAATACAAGACGTGCTGCAGCGTTCTGGATCATTTGCAACGGTTTGATTGCACAAGATGGAAGTCCAGCCAGAAGCGCGTTGCAATAGTCAAGTCTAGAAATGACCAGGGCTTGGACAAGAAGCTGTGTTGCATGCTCCGTAAGGAACGGTCTGATTTTCCTGATATTGTGCAATGCAAACCTGCATGACCGAGCCGTCTTCGAGATGTGGTCTTTGAAGGACAGCTGGTCATCAAAGATTACTCCAAGATTTCTGACCGACCCCGAAGGAGTAATCAGAGATGAACCTAGCTGGATGGTAAAATCGTGTTGTATGGTGGGGTTAGCAGGGAAAACAAGCAGCTCAGTCTTTGCTAGATTGAGCTGCAGGTGATGTTTTTTCATCCATGCCGAGATGTCCGCCAGACAGTTTGAGATTCGTGCAGCTACTGTGGGATCATCTGGTTGAAATGAGAGGTAAAGCTGTGTGTCATCAGCATAGCAATGATAAGAGAGACCATGTGCCTGAATGATGGGTCCCAGTGATGTAGTGTAAATGGAGAAGAGGAGAGGTCCAAGCACTGAGCCTTGAGGAACCCCCGTGGTCAGTTGATGTGTTTTGGATACCTCTCCTCTCCAGGCAACCTTAAAAGGGGTGCCGGGCACAAGGGTGGCGCCCAACCTGTCCAGGGCGCTAAGCCGGCCAGCAAGTGCAAGGGGAAGCGACCCTGAGACAGGCAGCCCAGGGAGAACAGGAGCTGCTCTGAGGGAGATGATGTCCGCATCCCTCCCCCACCCCCCGGAGGAGGACCGGGGGGCCCTGACTGGTTGTTTACATCTGCCACCAGCTCTCCGGAGATCGTGTACTTTCATGTCTCTATCCTCCCTCGACACAGACCGTTCCTAAGCTTTGCGTTCGAGGGGAAGGCATACCAGTACAAGGTCCTGCCCTTCAGGCTGTCCTTGTCGCCTCGCGTCTTCACGAAGATCGCGGAGGCAGCCATTGTTCCACTCCGAGAACGCGGCGTGCGCATCCTCAACTTTCTCGCCCAGTCTCGGGAGGAGTTGTGCGAACACAGGGACATGGTGCTCAGTCACCTCAGCCTGTTGGGCCTTCGGGTCAACCGAGAGAAGAGCAAGCTCTGTCCTACTCAGAGAATCTCTTACCTCGGTATGGAGCTGAATTCGGTCAGCCAGACTGCGCACCTCACGGAGGAGCGAGTCCGGTCGGTGTTGAACTGCTTGAATTCGTTCAAGAGCAGGACAGCGGTCCCACTGAAACTTTTTCAGAGGCTCCTGGGGCATATGGCATCTGCAGCCGCGGTGACGCCGCCCGGATTGCTTCATATGAGACCGCTGGCCCCAGGGCCTACGCAAGAATGCGTTTCCCCCAGTGAGCCTTCTTGCTCAGACTTGTGCAAAGTCAGGGAGGATGAGGAGCTGTCGCCACAATATCGGTGTACCACGACGCAGTCGAAGGTAAGTCCGTAGGGAAACACTACCTAGTCGTCAGGTTCCTCAGAGGTGCGAGGAGACTTAATCCTCCTCGTCCAAACTCGTTACCCTCTTGGGACTTAGCTTTAGTGCTCAGAGCACTTCAGAGCCCTCCCTTCGAACCTTTGGATTTTTTGCCCGTTTGGGTTGCGAGCACACTCCACAAGTAGTGTAGCATCTTCCTGGGCGCTGGCTCAAGGCCCCTTGCTGACAGACATTTGTAGAGCTGCGGGCTGGATTCTATAGCCTCCGCGTAGAGCCGGTATCTTCCCGCATTCTCGCCCCTAGTGGCCAGTAGCGCTAAGTGCCCGTTCTAAGTGTCGGCTTGCAACGTCACTCCCACCCTCTGGGCCGGATACGTGCGTCCATTGTCTAAAGTAACTTGACTAAAAATTGATGCACAAGGTTCACAATTCTGTTAGATGCCCTGCAGAACCCAACATTACACAATGTGTACTGTACCTGGCGCACACATGGGGCAGCATTCTCCATCAACCTCATACTCAGCACGAGCACATGCACGAGCAGTGAAACATAGTTGATAAGATATGAAAAAGATAAATCCAAACTTGATCATGTTCAATAAAGTAAAATGCAGGTTTATTCAGTCCGTTTGAAAGTGGAGGCAAACGTTTCATCATCAGACTTCATGAGTTTCCTTATGATTTCTTCAACACATAAGATGGATGAACTTTTCGTCACGGATACATTGGTAGCCCTTTAGGGTTCCTCATCAGCTATAGCTTGTGGAGTATTTGAGTTCTTTGATAAAACATTCTGAGTCCAATGGTAAGAACACCCTTATTTATATTGGAAAGGGTCTTTTGCATCCGACTGCAGCTTCCCAGACACAATAACTAAATTTCTCTGTCCAGGTCTCCTCTTGAAACCGGTGCATAAGCAGCTGTCTTGTGGAAAGAGCTGAAATGACAAAATAGGTGCATTAAAGGGTTAGTTAGTTAACCCAAAAATGAAATTTATGTCATCAATGACTCTAATGTCCCTAATGTTGTTCCATACCCGTAAGACCTCCGTTCATCTTCGGAACACAGCTTAAGATATTATATATTTAGTCTGAGAGCTTATGCAAGTGTATGCACACTATACTGTCCATGTCCAGAAAGGGAATAAAAACATCATCAGAGTAGTCCATATGTGACATCAGTTGGTTAATTAGAATCTCCTGAAGCATCGAAAATACATTTTGGTCCAAAAATATGACTTTATTCAGCGTTGTCTTCTCTTCCGGGCTTGTTTTCAATCCTCAAATAAAGATTAGAACTGTTATGAATCAGCGTATTGATTCATGATTTGGATCGCCAATGTCACGTGATTTCAGCAGTTTTGCAGTTTCACACTAGAATTTTTACTGCTGTATCCGACAGTCGTGTCCGAATGTCGTGTGCAGTGGAAAGGTGGCTTAAAAGGAATCAGTCGTTTGAATGAATCGTTTGAATTAATGACTCAATGACTCACTCATTAAGACTCACCTACTGCAACCTACTGGGCGTTTAGTTTCCTATATTTTTCAACATTTATTTTGTTTATTCAAAAATACAAATCACATAACATTATTTAATGCAGTAGTAATTTTTCTGGGTAAATCATTTAATTTGATTGGTAACATCCCTATAGTGTCTTATTTTAATTTAATGTATAGATCAAATTTAAGAATATAATATGAAACCTGAAGCACAGCTTATATTTAATAAGATTAGGGGGAAATGCCCTTTATAAAGGTAAAATATCACTTATATGCAGATTTAAAATATGTCAAAGCTGATTGAACACTGAGAATATTGCTTCAGAATAAGTTATATTTACAACACACACACACACACACACACACACACACACACACACACACACACACACACACACACACACATCTAACTTTTTTCTGGACAAGCAAATTTTTTACTCGGACAAGTGAATGACCATTTTACTTATCCAAAGGAGAGACATGAGCATGCTTAATGTCGAGCCCTAAATTATATTTTAGATTTGAATGCACAATTGTTTTTTTTGAATAAATAAGAATTCAACACTTTGCATACATTTGTTATTTTGTCTTATTATCTTTATTTAGTAGTCTTGTGTCTTTAGTCTCTTCAAGGAAGGTATACAGTTTATTATTAATTTAACAATAGTATCGGATTGGTATCGACAGATACACAAAGCCCAGGCATCGGTATCGGGGACTGAAAAAGTCGGATCGGTGCACCCCTAAATTTAAGGATGCAAATATAGCCTTTTAATAAAAATAAGTGATTTATAATTATTAGAAAAATATAATAATCTGTGGATCTGTATAAATAAGTAAATATATACTAAAATAAGTACCCTATACCGCACACTATAGGCCTACCTAAAACCTTGCATAATGCTTGGTTAAGTGTTCCCAAGAAGCACTACACAATTCGAACACAGACAACAAACATTTTGCACTGCATGTACACTCCTAGAAAACATATAATGCACAATAGAGAACAATGTAAATAAGAAAAGGAATGTATAACAACTTAAGTGGAGTATAACAACTTAAGTGGACCTGGGGCAATATATATACAGAGACTGTGTTGTGTTATATTAGGACTTGTACAGAAAATGTGACTGTCACCCAAGCTATGGTTCTACATTTACATTTAGCTGTTTACAGTGCCCAGCAGCGCTCTCTGTTAATGGATCTAAACGTCTAAATCACTCACACAAATACAACAACACAAAAATGCATTAAAATAGTATTAAGAATCTAAATATGTTTAACACATATTTGTCGGTATAATAAACATTCCTCATTTATTTGTAATATAAATAAGATGCTAAAATTGCTATCTATACCGTGATGCTGTCATTTACAGTAATGAAACTATAAAAGAGAATTTGCATTAAAGTAAATGACAAAAACATTACCCTGAATTATGAAACTTCTACTTCAGCTTATATTGCAGGCTATTAACAATGAGCTTGACCGGTAAAGTTCATCACAAGTATTCACTACATTTACTTATTTTTTATATAATCCAACAATAAAAGTGTTTTTTTTTTTTGGCATTTCACTGAATGACCTGTTTTTGTAACTATATCACACCACGAAAAGGAGAAATTATAAAATATAAAAAGACCAATAAACTCTCTTTTGCTGCAGAACCTCATCTTTAGGGCGCCTTTTCCTGAATTCACACACTATTAAACGACTATCAGTTTTTATATGATTTCAGAATGCATTCTTTTCCCTTTTTACACTAAATGACCTGTAACAAACTGTATGTTCAGGAAAGTCCCCTCGTTTTTTTTATATACTTTAAAATAAACAGTAAGACATGTCGTCTTAATATAACTACCAAAACATATTTAATGCCAAGAAAAACAAAATAGACCTGTACTGTCCAGACCATTACACTGAATGACAATTTTACACTTTAATTATTTCAGACATATTGTGACATTTTGTTTTCACTTAAGTTATTTGAAACATAAAATATATAAGTATATAAAACCACTTTAGTATTTTAGGACGCCAAAATAACATCTTGTCTTTTAACCATTTATATGTTAATGAATTTACATTTAATTTTTTACTTTTATAACTCAGACACTGTGGGTAGTTTTGAAAACGGAGCTTACATTAGTAAGTCAATGCAAATAAATGAATGAGTAAATTAACTGATTATAGGCTACATAATAAATGTTGACTAAAAGTGAAGTGAATGTTAACTAATCACAAAAAAATACATTATTTTACACAAATCTAGTTAGCAACACGCACAAACAGAAAAATGTGAAATAATTCTGTAATATAGATCGCTGTCCTTGTTTCATGATCCTGTCATGTGATGTGGCGGAGGCGGAGCAGAATTGTGTAACGTTAGGCCTAATGTGTTGATGAAGCAAGGCCCGGGTGCTTTTACAATAACCAAAAATAATTGAATATCAAAAACTATTTTATAGATGAAAAACATATTGAACTTTTTTTTTTGGTATATAGCCTACGAGTGGCCTAATCTTTCGCCAACAAGCACAACAGTTGCAGTTAAAAACAGTTGCGTCATGGTGAATTTGAACACAAAACATTTAATGGATTATTCTGTCTAAATCTGTCTAAACTAATGGATTCAAACTCAGTGACTGACAGAACTAAGTATAGGCTACTTATAAGTATCAATTGAAAACCAATAGGCTCTCTCTCACCTTTAAAGATCGCTTGGAGAGTAATCTGGGAATGAAAGCCTTATTTCCGCTTTGTCCAAAGGTTTCGGTTCAGTTGGTCTCTGCAGGAATGGTTGTGGGAGTTACTTGTTTGTGGGAGTTAACAGTGGGCGAGGCCATATAGGGACGTTTATGGCAAGCCGTGTTAGCATTAAATACCCCTGGTTGTACTAGTCATAATTTAGGTCTGACTAGTCAAAACTCCTATTTCAGATATCTATTCTGCAATTTTGACTAGTCGTGATTGGAATTAAGATATCTACAATGTGATTAGGACTAATCATAATATTTATTGAAGATATTTACAATGTCATTTTGACTAGTCATAATATACATTCAAGATATCTATAATGCTATTTTTACTAGTCATATTCATCCATTGACTTCCATTGGAAAATATTTCCGGATATCTTCAAATGAGTTTTGACTAGTAGAAATCTGAATTAAAGATATCTATAATTGATTTTATACTAGGCATAATTCTAATTAGAGATATCTCAAATTACAATTGTACTTGTGGTAATTTAATTAGATATCTCTAACTAAATTATTACCAGTAAAAATTATAATTAGATATATCTAACTGGTGTTTGACTAGTCCTAATCACATTTAAGATATATTTAATTCATTAATTTTAAAGATATCTAAAATACATGTCTAGATATCTGAAAGTAATTTATTACTAGTCAAATTATTATTGAAGATATCTTGAATTGGATTTTTGTCTAGGCAAAACTCATTTAAAGATATCTGCAATTTAATTATTGACTAGAAAGATCTTTCTTAAAAGATATTTACATTTAGCTTTCTGACTAAGAAGAATTTAAATGTAAGCCTAGATATCTGGAATTAACATTCTGACTAGTAAAAACTCCTTTATAGATATCTTAAATATGCATGCAAATATGCCTTAGCTAAGCCACACCTTAAACATTTTATTAACCAATCCTAACGCGGAAACCGTTGTCATCTGCTATTTTATTTAAGAATTGTATAATAAAGGTCCTGCATCTTTGGGACATTTTAAACTCATTTATACAGAAGGAAATCAAACGTATGAAAATAAAAATGTAGCTGGGACGTGTGTAGAAGTGACATGCAAAGAAGACTCAAGAAGGTTTTTGTTTTATTCTTCATATTAAAGTAGAATACTGTTGAGATGTGCATGCTGTGGATTAAGTTGTGTTAGCTTTTACTCCCTAAACAAACACATTTAAAATCGTTAGGCTAAGCATTGTATGTGGCCTTATTTCTGGTGCAGCGTTACATTTGTTATAATTTTAAAACAACTTTTCAACGCACTGGCGCTCATCACTCAACAAAGCAGAATATCACATCACAGATATTTTGCTATAATACAATACACACATATAAACACAATGCAATGTACTAAACAATGACATCAGTACATGTCAATATCATGTAAACATTTATTAACCTGTAATCTTTTTTAAATAATCCTTCAACTTTTTTGACTGGGTCTGCCTTGATTCTGAAGCAATATTCTTGTCCATCACACGTTTATTTTCATGTTCTCTGGGTCTTTTACATCTTGTCTTTTACCCATTTATATGTTAATGAATTTACATTTAATTTTTTACTTTTATAACTCAGACACTGTGGGTAGTTTTGAAAACGGAGCTTACATTAGTAAGTCAATGCAAATAAATGAATGAGTAAATTAACTGATTATAACTGCCTTGATTCTGAAGCAATATTCATGTTCTCTGGGTCGGGGGTTTAATTCCATTATTCTTAACACAGATGAGCAGTTTGCATTCTTTATTAAACATTTCACTTCAGGTCCGTTTGGCAACATGATTAAATTAAAGGTGCACAATGTAGTATTTTTGCAGTAAAATATCCAAAAACCACTAAGCCAGTGTTATATATTTTGTTCAGTTAAGTACTTACAATATTCCAGATGTTTCCAACTATTTGTAAATTGTAAGAAAATTGCTATTTTAACCAAGAACTGGGACGTTTCAGCATAGCGTTTGTGGAAGTCGCCTGTCGAGAGCGCATTATTGTAGCGCGAAAGTACATTAATATAGTGCGCGAGCGCAAATCTCTCTCTGCTCGCGAGCGGCATATAATGCGCGAGCGCAAATCTCTCTCTGCTCGCGAGCGGAATGTAATGTGAGAGCGCGAATCTCCCTGCTCGTGCGCGAGAACTCTGCGTGCGCTCTCAGATACGCTGCTCTTGTTAGACTTTTTTGTCTGGGCTCACTCAGAGACTATGCCTGCACTTAAATCGTGTCCAGTGCAATCTCGAATCTCTCATCTTCGCTTAAACTAAGCCTGTATATGCACAGACTGTGTTCCGTGCGCTCGCAAGAAGAGAAATACTCTTCTTTACGGTTTCGTTCTCTTTGCTCTTGGCATAAACGGCAACAACCAATCAGAAATAGGCTTCAACGACTGACCAATGAAAACGCGACATCGTACATTAAATCTTATATTGAACCCCACATGGAATCAGAATCACTTGAGTTCAGTGACTTCAATAAAGATGAGTGAGATGGATCCGCAGAATCGACGATATTTTTGTTTTTATGTAAAATAGGCCTAGGTCAAATATATCTTAGAAATGTCTGGGAAGAGGGCGATTGGATTATTTTACATATTAACCTAGACTGCTCTAGCCTATATGCACAGCCACTTTGTTCACACTACAGGTGCCATGCCCATTTGAAAGTGAGATTTTTGAGCCAAATGGATTTAAATGCAGATTCCAAAAGGCAAAAATAATTAAAATCTGAACAAAATGCCCCCTAATAGATATAATATAAGAATTATAATGTAATAATAGATAAGGGGGCAAAATGCCCCAGTAAAATGATGCTATATCTAACTGCATCAAACACAAATGCAACAGAATAAAACGAATTAATAATACTGACTACTAAATTAATGAAATCCATTTTGTTGGGAAAATGTTACTGCAATTTGTGAGTTAAGTTACCTTTCACCTCAAAAGTTGGCATACATTTCTAAATAATCCACTGGCAGTGGCGGAACTAGACTTTTATACATGGGGTGGTCAAGGCTGATTTAGGGGGTCCAGAGACCGTGAATATCATGTTATACTTATTTGTTTTCATTGTTTTGACCAATGTAACCTTAAATATGTAACAATAAATAAGCACCAACAACTGTAGATATCAGTGAAATTTCACAATTCTCAGCCTAATAATATAAATGTAAAACATTATATAATACAAGTGAACAGTTGAAGTTGCAGGACACAGTGATTCAGGTACAGAAATTAAGTAATGAAACATAATAACATTGCATAATCGTTTTAAGTGCAGGCATATTCTCAGAGTGAGCCCAGGCAAAAAATTCTAACAAGAGCAGCGTATCTGAGAGCGCACGCAGAGTTCTCGCGAACGAGCAGGGAGATTCGCGCTCGCACATTACATTCCGCGTGCGAGCATAGAGAGATTTGCGCTCGCGCATTATATTCCGCACGCGAGCAGGGAGATTCGCGCTCGCACATTGCATTCTGCTCGCGAGCAGAGAGATTCGCGCTCGCGCACTATATTTATGTACTTTCGCGCTACAATAATGCGCTCTCGACATTTGACAGGGAAATAACGCCATACCGTTACCCTTAGTTTTATTCTGCAGATGCACTTTTCTCTTAGCAGTGTGAACATGTCACAGCAGCACCGAGCGAACGCACGGGGTGCTTCTCAATATCCCTCCTCGTTTCCTCGCTCCTCCGTCCTCCATCCTATGACCCTTAAACCGATGAAGCTCAGCCATCTTGTAGGAGATCTCAATTCTCTAATTGCCCCGCGAAGAGGCGAGGTTGGAGGAGTGAGGAGGCTTCTTGAGGAGTCATGAGCGAGGATACACAGGTGTATCCTTTGCAGAAGTGTTTTATCGACTAAACGTGACGCACGCATTAATTCTCCTCCCCCTTCATATCGTGCCACAGTTTATTCATCACATCTACAAGACACAAATGTTTGTCAAATAACAACAACTGACAGTTGCAGAATTATATCAAAGCACAAGAAAATGAACGAAACAAATAGAGAAACAAATAGAAACCAATAATATACAATGAATAAAAAGCAGTTAATAACTGGAATTCGTTGTTAATATTAACTGGTAATATTAATTAAAATATGGACAAATGTGGTATTTTGTGGAGGCTGAAGCTCACAATATAAATAGTTATCTCTAATGTTCAAGAATCCCGACTAAATCCAGCGGTGTCATCATTAATTGACACCGCTTTGAAGTGACGTTAAAGGCAGCGAGGAAATATCAATTCACTTGATTAAATTCCTCCGTCCTCGTGTCTTTTCCTCGCGTCCTTCCCTCGCATCCTGAAGAGGCGGAGCTAGGGAGCGAGTAAAGGAAGCTAGGAAAGGAAATGAGGATGCACAAATAAGAATTGGGAAGCACCCACAGAGTAACGTCATAACATCATTTTAAACTTAAATGTGTCTAATATGATAAACAGAGCTGCTTTACCTTATAATCAAAAGCGGAAGTGCGAGGTGAAGACCACATGTCCCAAGATACTGCGCTCACACTTGGCGTCATCAAACTACACCTTTGTTTAGAATAGGTGCAATCCAGTGGACGGAAAGTTGCATAGAGCACCTTTAAAATCACACCGCTAAATGCATGCTTGGAGACATTTTATCATATGCATCCAGATGTTTTCACACGTCTATTAACAGGTGGCAAAATTTCCTCACGTCACATCACTACACAACAGCAGATTTGACTAGGAGGAGGTACAATTCAGATATTTTAAAATAGAATTGTGACTAGTCGAAACTAAATAAGAGATATCTCTAATTACCTTTGCGTATGTGTGATGCATCTATTGAAGATATCTATGACGTCATTACAGATATCTTAAATAGAGTTTTGACTAGGCTTATCGCAAGCCATTTTAGCATTTAAACAAATCTCGAAATACATTTTGATTTGTAAAAACTCTGTTTAAAGGAGTGGTAAAACATGATTTCACTTTTCTAACTTTAGCTAGTGTGTAATGTTGCTGTTTGAGCATAAGCAACATCTGCAAAGTTACAACATTCAAAGTTTAAAGCAAAAGTAGATATTTGCTTTTAAAGAAATCAATTTCTAAGGACTACAGCAATATATACTTAACCCCCTCCTCCGAGAATATTAAATAAGGCCATTTTGCAAAGCCGATGAAACACTGTTATGGATTGTAGGTCCACTTTGTTCAGCCTTCCTAGGGACGGGGGAGTTAGGGATCAATGGTTAAAATTTAAATCTCGCTCTCTGTGCTGCAGATTTTCACAGAGGAAAGCTCACAATTGTTGCGAGTTCAAAGCAGGATTCGCACAATTGCTTGTCCTTAAAGATGGAGCAGTTCCAACTTTAAAAACAGAAGCTGTTTACGGGCCATAACCTGTAAATATGATTTATTTTTTGTTAATGTGTTTTCCTGTAATAGTTTGTAGTGTAGTGTTGTAGCGACTAGTCACAATTCTATTTTAAAGAGGTGGTTCCGTGTTTTTTTTTCTAGGCTTGGCTGTGTTTATGGGGCACAGTATATAACATGTCTTAATACTTTTTTTTTTTTTTAAAACACCATATTTTTCTTATATTTTACCTTTATTCCACACCGCTGTCTCCACTGTCCTTTGAACATTTTATAGGTCTGCTTCCTGCTTCTATGAAGCCCATCCCTCCAAAAAACGCAATGGTCTTAGATTGGTTAGACGGCCAAATGTAGTTTCATGTATTTTTATTGGCTGAAGTGCTGTGCACAGGTTGTCCGGAAATGCCACGCCCGTTACCATTATGGGTAGAAGTCACATCTGGGGCAGTGTTTATGTTAATAGCAAGGGTTTATGATGTCACCAACCCGGGAAGAAGCTCGTTTTAGTCCAAATCGGCCGTTTTTGTAGGCAATAAACTGCCATAACTTTAAAAGACAATATCTCTGTTTGCATTGAACTTTCAGTGCTGTAACTTTGCAGATACTGTTTATGCTCAAGCACACTAACTAAAGTTTAAAAAGTGAAATCGTATGCAACCACTCCTTTTAAATATCTAAATTGTACCTGCTTCTAGTCAAATCTGTTGTTGTGTAGTGATGTGGCATGAGGACATTTTTCCACCTGTTAATCGACGTGTGACAACATCTGGATGCATATGATAAAATGTCTCCAGCAAGCGTGCATTTAGCGGTGTGATTTTAACTGAATTATTTTGCCAAACGGACCTGAAGTGTAATGTTTAAAGGTGCCCTAGAATAAAAATTGAATTAACCTTGCCATAGTGAAATAATAAGAAAAAATAATACATGGACATCACATACTTTCTCAAACATCATTGCCTCCTACTTCTTATGTAAATCTCGTGAGTCAAAAACACTATGGTAAAATAAGTTTTTCTCAACATAAAACCAACCGTGATGCAAGCGTTGGAATCATTTATATGCACGCCCCTAACATTTGCATCTGTCCAAACATGTCAGGCGAAACTGATGGTAACTGGGACTGCAATTTGCAACAAGACACTAGAGGATAGCAAAAACGTCTCTCATCTGAACTTTTCATATGTCAACAGTCATAGTTGATGTTTATAATCGGATACCACAACAATTTATTTCAATATTGCTGTTTGTTTGGCCCATTTCAAGCAGGCTTCGCTCAGCGTCTTAAACTGAAGAAAGGGGCAACTGTATTCCTGCAAGCAGTATGTAGCGATTTATCCACTTATTGACTAGCTGTTTAAACAATTTCTGATTAAATTGAAAGTTTCTTAGAGAGACCGCATTGTCTAGATAACGCAAGATGCTTACAGTAACAATAGGAAACACCAAGAACCATACCAAACTAAATAGTGTGTCTAATGACAAAGGGTAATATTATTTTGTATTACAAAATACAACTGTAGATACGTTGCTTACAGATCGTTCACTCGATCCTTCTAGCAATTTTCACCTTTTCCACCATGTAAGTGTGGCAAAAGGGGCGTGGTTCAGCGAGGTCTGCACGGAGAGAAAGAGCCGGGAGAGTGACAGTGAGTGCATAATGATGAACACCTGTGTCTGATTGCAGTGATTGGCATGGAGAGACGATATATAAGCCAGCAGAGAACAGGCAACAGGGAGAGGGAAACATTCTGGACACTCGTGGCTGGCTGGGAATACAGAGACAAGATTGTTGGTGTACAAGTTATCTGGGGCTGAGTTTAGTGAGCACGGTGTGCACATGTTTATGTTGTGTTGCAAGAGTGATAAAATAAAAGCCATGAGTGCCAGACATGCCGATTCTTCCTCCATACCAATACGAACATTTACTACAGTGGTGCCGAAACCCGGGAGGAAGAAGAGTGCTGCCGCCAGTATGCAGAGCCCGTCAGGATCGCCGTTTGCGGATGTCATCGCATCACTCGCGGGCCTCCACAAAAAACATCATCAGGCACAAGTGGACATGAGAGAGGATCAGGAACGGCGGTTCCAGATCCTCGTCCACTCCCAGCAGGAGGACTGCGAGGCGTTCATGGACAATGAGAGAAGCGACACAGACAAAATCATCGACATAGTGGTGCTGGAACAATTCATAGCCCGTCTGCCCACAAAAACATCACAGTGGGTCTAGTGCCACCGCCCGGAGTCGCTGGACTTGGCCATCCAACTGGCAGAGGATCAGCAGGTGGCATGGTCGGCGGACCCCTTCCTTCAGTTCCTCTCTCCACCCCTTCCCCTGTCTCTCTCTCTCCCTCTCCTAGGCCGGTCCTGATGGCACGGACTCACCGGAGCTTGCCACCGGGAGGCCCACCCCGATGGAGGTCTGGGGGAATGAGGGAGGCCCCGCACACCGTTCCGGCGCCTCCCAGGAGGCTGGGCTGACCCAGCCGGGTCCGGATTTAAACCCTGTTCCTTGCCTTTCTCCAAGTCAATCACTTGACCCACTTTCTACCAATAGAGCAGCGGGAAGGTCCGGGCCGGCCTGTTGGCGTCCTCCTGTTGCCGGCCAGTCCTGGCCCAGGAGGTGGGGGGTGAGGAGCGGCCAGTGCTGTACGTTAGTTGTAAGCTCTCTAATACCCCTTTTCCACCAGAATGAACCGGGTGCTAGTTCGGAGCCAGTGCTAGTGTCAGTTCTAAGTTGGTTCGACTTGAGAGCCTTCTAAGAACCGTTTTCTTTTCCACATGCTAAGAGCCACAACAGAGCCAGGTCTTACGTCATACCAGAGTCCTGCACGGGTCCATCCCAGACCCGTTAATATTTGCCCGTTACCCGATCCGTGCCCGCAATAAATCACACACGCTAAAATCATTCCAATTAAAATGCTTTATTTTTTTTAATATTGCACTTCTCTCAACATCAACAGCATCATGAATGGGCTAAAGAAACAGGCTAAAGTGCCTTTATAGACTCGTTGTCAACAATTTTATATACTTCACTCACCAACTTTACTTTTACTTCATCCATTGCTTATCCTGCAACGCTCGCTCCATCTGGGCTACGAGTGGCATCAACAAAAGTCACAGTGGTGGTGACGTGATGGATCAAATGGCAAATAGTTGTTGCGTGTATGTGTAATGGTAAATTGGACATAGAAATTGTAATACAGTATGTTTGGGGGGGAAGAAGGACGACCGGATCGTTTTGATTGTTTTTCGAGAACCGGCGAACATTTAAAAGACTTAACCAAACAAAGCGAAAGTAACGCGGCCCCTCACGGACATCTGCCACGCACACACATAATAAAACAAACACAACTCAACGTAAAATCCAGGTCTGGTGGTGATCTCTCGTCCTTATATGCCGCCGAGCTCCCTCGTGAGAGGATTTGAGACCGGTGTGGCTCACAGGTGACACTCATTCGCCATCACGCCCCGGTCTCGCTCGCTCCTCCGCCTCGCCACAGCACAGAAAAATATTGCACATATTTTTCATCCGCGCTTCTACCCGCTCGCACGGAATTAATTATCCGCCCGCACCCCGCCCGTGTATTTTATAATTTATGTCACAATCCACCTGTTTTAGCCACTTTTATGCCCGCGGGTACCCGACCCGTTGCAGGACTCTACTGCTAGCGAGGCAGCGGGAAACACACA
The DNA here is from genome assembly GCF_024679245.1 of Pseudorasbora parva. Lineage (NCBI taxonomy): Eukaryota > Metazoa > Chordata > Actinopteri > Cypriniformes > Gobionidae > Pseudorasbora > Pseudorasbora parva. The sequence goes on from NC_090184.1 coordinate 30,353,942, forward strand.
CACACACAATTTCCAGGCGTGTTCTATCTAATGCATTGACGCTGCGCAGACCAACCCACATATGATATCCAAATACTGCGCGAGCGATTCAAAAGCATAAGGGGTCGTTGGCGCTCGCTCTACTTTGATGTCATACGCAATCAGTCTGCACAGCGCGCGCCGATGCATCTCGAACAAGCCTTCCCTCAGTGGCTCATGGCTTTATGATCCTACATCAGCATTAAAATGCCGCAAATCCAACGCATTTGTGCAGCTCTCCATGATTTGTATAGACGGAGATTACAATCCAGCAGCTGTTAGCTTGATTAGCTGCTATTGAAAAAATGGCGGTCACAGGTTTGTGTTCATCTTGTTGATCACGGTAACGCCGCCCCCAGCCGGTGACGCAAGCGGTTCTTACTTCTAGCCCAGCAATGTTTTGGTGTTACTTAAGAACCACTTTTCCTGGCTCGGAGCTGGTGATTTGGCTGTGGAAACACAAAGAACCGATTTGAAACTAGGCTCTGGCTCCGATTTAGCACCAGCACTGCCTTGGTGGAAAAGGGGTATAAGAGAGAGACTAAGTACAGCACCATAGAAAAGGGGTGTCTGGCCATCAGGTGGCCCATACAAATATATTTGATTTCTCAAATTTTGCATGGCTGTATTCCTAGTGCTAACAGTCAAAAATAAAAAGAAATATTTTTGATATCATGTTTTTTGTTCTTACTGAGAATCATCCATAAAAGAGTAAGCTACATTTTTAATTTGCAGGGTAAAAGATGGACTAACATTCATAGCATAATACTCACTACTCTTGAGTACTTTTAAAAGGGCTACTTTTTACTCCTACTTTGAGTAGTCTTTAGGACAGGTACTTTTACGCTACTTAAATAAAAAAATTTGACAAGTAACAGTACTTCTACTTGAGTATGCTTTTTCAGTACTCTTTCCACCACTGAATACAAAGTAATATTACCCTTTTTCATTAGACACACTATTTAGTTTTGTATGGTACTTGGCGTTTCCAATAAATAGATAAATCGCTACTTACTGCTTGCAGGACTATAGTTGCCACTTTCTTCAGTTTAAGACTCTGAGAGAAGCTTGCTTGAAATGGGCCGAACAAACAAACGATTTTGAATTAAATTGTTTTGGTATCGGCTTATAAACCTCAACCATGACTGTTGACATTTTTTATCTGTGGGAAGGGTAGACAAGTCTCCTGAACAGCCTAAAACATGACGTGTGTCCATGCAAGCAGCTTGTTTTGATGATTCGCTCCATTTCCGCCCGACAATGCACATGTTTGGACAGATGCAAATTTTGGGGACGTGCATATAAATGATCCCCAACGCTTGCGTCATGGTTGGGTTTATGTTGAAAAGCACATTTCGGAAGTTTCGGATTCATGAGATTTACATAAGAAGTAGGAGGGAATGATGTTTGAGACTCACAGTTTGTGATGTCCATGTACTGAACTCTTATTATTTCGCCATGGCAAGGTTAATTCAATTTTTCATTCTAGGGCACCTTTAAGTTCTGTTGTTTTTATATAAAAATAAATATTATGAACAAGACACCCAGAGTTTTTGTTATTTATTTCCTTTCAAAAGACCTGTTTATCAAGCATTTTTAATTTAATTACATACATGTTTTATATGTTTTTATAAATATGACAACAATCGCATAACCCACAGAGAGATCGCACTGTCCGAGAGTTCTGGATTATTCACACATAATTTATACACATTAAAACATGATATCAGAGTTTTAAAATCAAACATTTAAAAAAAAGAACCATACATCATGGTTGTTTAAACCAATAACCATTAAGCTGTGTCGGCAGCAAGTCGTTTCCCATCATGCTTTTGCTCCGCGCAGTCGCGCCTTTTGCTCATGAGAGATTTTTGACATATGTCAGCATGTCGTAAGAGCAAGGTGGACAACCCTCGGACAGATTTCTAACCGGCATGCATCTTGCACTGATTACCGGTGATCAGTTCTGCGCAGATTTTGCTCATCTCAAACAAGCCTAATTGAATTGCCCCTGACTGTACCACCCCATGACAAGCTACCCTGCTAGCAAGAAACAACGAAGCTAATGTGTGACAAATATATATACATTTTTAGACAACAGAATGTCATCAAAACAAAACAGATTTAAATTCATAGACATTAATGGTTAAGACAGTATTAGGAAAAAAAATACTGTAGATAAAAAAAATACTTTAATGCCTTAAAAATGTGTCTTTGCGTAAAAAACAGTGGTGGAGGAAGTATTGAATCTCAGTAGCTACTTAAGTAAAAGTACAAATAACCAGGGCCATATACTTTAGTAAAATTAGAAGTAGCCTACTACAACGACAACCCTACTTAAGTAAAAGTAAAAAAGTACTTGATTTTAAATGTACTTTAAATATTAAAGGTAAAAGTACTTGAATAACAATTTAGTCTCTTAGGGTGCGTTCACACTTGTAGTTCGGTTCGTTTGGTTAGTTTGGTCCGGACCAAAAAACAAAAACAAACATAATAGTCCTGGTCCGCTTAGCGTTCACACGGGCATTTTTAACAGCGAACCTAAAGTTACCGAACCAAAGGCACAGGGAGACGCTCACAACCTGATTGGCCGGTTTATATGACGTAGGAGCTCGTTTACCGAACATGCAAAACAATGCTGTGTGCGGATTACACGCGCGGGCATTTTATGCCTGTACATATGGCATTATTTTTTACCAGAGAACTCATGAAGAGCTCATGAAATGTTCACAACATTCAAAACAACGCTGTGTGCTGGATTAAACGCGATCATTTTATGCGTGTAACACATATGGCATTATTTTTTACCAGAGAACTCATGAAGAGCTCATGAAATGTTCAAAACAACGCTCTGTGCATGATTAAACGCGATCATTTTATGCGTGTACATGTGGCATTATTTTTACCCGCTGAGAACTCATGAAGAGCTCATAAAATATTCAAAACATTCAAAACAGCAGCAGGATTTCCTCCGTTGTGCAAAAGAGACGGCCGTTCTGTCGTCTGCTAATAATGGGCAACACAGGAACTTTGATGAGAAGAGCCAGGTATGCTTTTGGTGTGTTTTTTCTAGCATTTTCGAAACATGCTCGTCAGACCAAATATTGATGAGCTCTTCCTCGTTGCTCTACGTTTGCCCTCTAACGTTAAAGTTACTCATTTTGGATAACGTACACCGATCTTTCTGCGTCGTCAAATCAGCTGCATTATGCGTGGCATCTTGTGACATTATACGTCCAGTTTTTGGTCCGTTTACATGTCTTTGGTCCGTGTTGCGTTCATATATCAATCGAACCGCACCAGAGTTCGTTTGGAAGCGGACCGAGACCCATCTTTTTAGCGGTCTCGGTCCGCTTGTTTGGTGCGCACCAGAGTTGGGTGGCAGCGTTCACATATGTTCAAATGAACCGCACTAACCGAGCAACCGCACCAGGGTTCGTTTTAATCGAACCAAACATGACAAGTGTGAACGCACCCTTAATGTCTACTCTAATAATTAAAAAGAAGAAAACAGTATGGGCTGTTGCGTTTTAATTAAGTTTGTTTTGGGTTAATGTAGGCTAATTGTGCTTCAGAATCAAGCCAGACCCAGTCAAAAAAGTTGAAGGATGATTTAAAAAAGATTACAGGTTAATAAATGTTTACATGATATTGACATGTACTGATGGCATTGTTTAATACATTGCGTTGTGTTTATATGTGTGTATTGTATTATAGATAAATATCTGTGATGTGATATTCTGCTTTTTTGTACTTTTACTTAAAGGGTTACTTCAGCGATTAGCATATGGCTTTGTATCAGTAGAAACCCTGGAGAATATTCTAATTATTGTGCTTTCCCCCCTCATATCTCCCTGAGATGAGAGATTTATGCATTTTATTTCTGGAAAAATTCCTCCTATGATGCAAAATGACGATTTTTGCATCATAGGAGGAATGTTGGCCCAGAGGCTAAAGACTACAGCCAGCAGAGGGAGCCATTTCCGCATGTTTTGAATCCGGCATTGGGGGATGGGAGATTACACTCAGCTTGCAGACAGGATCATTTAAACGGAGCTATGGTGAGCAATGCAAGTCTTTTAACTTCTTAAATTAATTTCTATGAAAGTCAAGCTTGCAAAGGCATGAACTGAAACGTGCCAGACTGAACTCGAGTTGTGAATGTATGCCGCGAGTGTAGTCGCGATTACCTCAGCTCTCATCACTCGTGCAGTTAGTGCTCAGGGCTGTGACACTCGCGCGGTGACTCATTATATTGAACAGACACGTTCAGTTTTTAATTTTAGTGTCTTCTCTAACTCAGTCACAGTAATGAAGTTGGTGGCGTTGGGAATGGCCTCACAGGGCAGCGAAACATTCTGGGAATTGTAGTCTTTCATCCCCATGGGACAAAAATACATTCTGTCTTTTCTCAGTCTAGAAGACTATATAATAAATAATAAATAATTTCACATTTCTACTGCATTGATGACCCAGTTTAAATACAGATTCATCTTCCCAGCGCTGAAGTACCCCTTTAAGTAGCTACTGAGATTGAGTACTTCCTGTATTTGGCCTTATTTCATGTGCAGCGTTACATTTGCTATAATTTTAAAACACCTTTTTAAAGCACTGGCGCTCATCACTCAACAAAGCAGAATATCACATCACAGATATTTATCTATAATACAATACACAGTGCGTTGAAAAGTTGTTTTAAAGTTATAGCATATGTAACGCTGCACCAGAAATAAGGCCACATACAATGCTTAGCCTAACGATTTTAAATGTGTTTGTTTAGGGAGTAAAAGCTAACACAACTTAATCCACAGCATGCAGATCTCAACAGTATTCTACTTTAATATGAAGAATAAAACAAAAACCTTCTTGAGTCTTCTTTGCATGTCACTTCTACACACGTCCCAGCTACATTTTTATTTTCATACGTTTGATTTCCTTCTGTATAAATGAGTTTAAAATGTCCCAAAGATGCAGGACCTTTATTATACAATTCTTAAATAAAATAGCAGATGACAACGGTTTCCGCGTTAGGATTGGTTAATAAAATGTTTAAGGTGTGGCTTAGCTAAGGCATATTTGCATGCATATTTAAGATATCTATAAAGGAGTTTTTACTAGTCAGAATGCTAATTCCAGATATCTAGGCTTACATTTAAATTCTTCTTAGTCAGAAAGCTAAATGTAGATATCTTTTAAGAAAGATCTTTATAGGCAATAATTAAATTGCAGATATTTTTTAATGAGTTTTGCCTAGACAAAAATCCAATTCAAGATATCTTCAATATTAATTTGACTAGTAATAAATTACTTTCAGATATCTAGACATGTATTTTAGATATCTTTTAAATTGATTAATTAAATATATCTTAAATGTGATTAGGACTAGTCAAACACCAGTTAGATATATCTAATTATTTTTTACTGGTAATAATTTAGTTAGAGATATCTAATTAAATTACCACAAGTACAATTGTAATTTGAGATATCTCTAATTAGAATTATGCCTAGTATAAAATCAATTATAGATATCTTTAATTCAGATTTCTACTAGTCAAAACTCATTTGAAGATATCCGGAAATATTTTCCAATGGAAGTCAATGGATGAATATGACTAGTAAAAATAGCATTATAGATATCTTGAATGTATATTATGACTAGTCAAAATGACATTGTAAATATCTTCAATAAATATTATGATTAGTCCTAATCATATTGTAGATATCTTAATTCCAATCACGATTAGTCAAAATTGCAGAATAGATATCTGAAATAGGAGTTTTGAACAGTCAGACCTAAATTATGACTGGTACAACCAGGGGTATTTAATGCTAAAACGGCTTGCCATAAACATCCCTATATGGCCTCGACCACTGTTAACTCCCACAAGCAAGTAACTCCCACAACCATTCCTGCAGAGACCAACTGAACCGAAACCTTAGGACAGAGAGCGGAAAAAAGGCTTTCATTCATTACTCTCCAAGCGACCTTTAAAGGTGAGAGAGAGCCTATATTTGTTTTCAATTGATACTTATAAGTAGCCTATACTTAGTTTTGTCAGTCACTGAGTTTGAATCCATTAGTTTAGACAGGTTTAGACAGAATAATCCATTAAATGTTTTGTGTTCAAATTCACCATGACGCAACTGTTTTCAACTGCAACTGTTGTGCTTGTTGGCGAAAGATTAGGCCACTCGTAGGCTATATACCAAAAAAAGTTAAATATGTTTTTCATCTATAAAATAGTTTTTGATATTGAATTATTTTTGGTTATTGTAATAGCACCCGGGCCTAGCTTTATCAACACATTACACAATTTTTATTCTGCTCCGCCATATCACATGACAGGATCATGAAACAAGGCCACCGATCTATATTACAGAATTATTTCACATTTTTCTGTTTGTGCGTGTTGCTAACTAGATTTGTGTAAAATAATATATATATATTTCTTTTGTGATTAGTTAACATTCACTTCACTTTTAGTCAACATTTATTATGTAGCCTATCACTTAATTTACTCATTCATTTATTTGCATTGACTTACTAATGTAAGCTCCGTTTTCAAAACTACCCACAGTGTCTGAGTTATAAAAGTAAAAAATTAAATGTAAATTCATTAACATAAATGGGTAAAAGACAATGTTATTTTGGCGTCCTAAAATACTAAAGTGGTTTTATATACTTTTTTTAAAAAAAATTATGCAACTAATGTGTCTACTTTTATGTTTCAAATAACTTAAGTGAAAACAAAATGTCACAATATGTCTGAAATAATTAAAGTGTAAAATTGTCATTCAGTGTAATGGTCTGGACAGTACAGGCCTATTTTGTTTTTCTTGGCATTAAATATGTTTTGGTAGTTATATTAAGAAGACATGTCTTACTGTTTATTTTAAAGTATAAAAAAAACGAGGGGACTTTCCTGAACATACAGTTTGTTACAGGTCATTTAGTGTAAAAAGGGAAAAGAATGCACTCTAAAATCATATAAAAACTGATAGTCGTTTAATAGTGTGTGAATTCAGGAAAAGGCGCCCTAAAGATGAGGTTCTGCAGCAAAAGTGAGTTTATTGGTCTTTTTATATTTTATAATTTCTCCTTTTCATGGTGTGATATAGTTACAAAAACAGGTCATTCAGTGAAATGCCAAAAAAACACTTTTATTGTTGGATTATATAAAAAAAAAAGTAAATGTAGTGAATACTTGTGATGAACTTTACCGGTCAAGCTCATTGTTAATAGCCTGCAATATAAGCTGAAGTAGAAGTTTCATAATTCAGGGTAATGTTTTTGTCATTTACTTTAGTGCAAATTCTCTTTTATAGTTTCATTACTGTAAATGACAGCATCACTGTATAGATAGCAATTTTAGCATCTTATTTATATTACAAATAAATGAGGAATGTTTATTATACCGACAAATATGTGTTAAACATATTTAGATTCTTAATACTATTTTAATGCATTTTTGTGTTGTTGTATTTGTGTGAGTGATTTAGACGTTTAGATCCATTAACAGAGAGCGCTGCTGGGCACTGTAAACAGCTAAATGTAAATGTAGAACCATAGCTTGGGTGACAGTCACATTTTCTGTACAAGTCCTAATATAACACAACACAGTCTCTGTATATATATTGCCCCAGGTCCACTTAAGTTGTTATACTCCACTTAAGTTGTTATACATTCCTTTTCTTATTTACATTGTTCTCTATAGTGCATTATATGTTTTCTAGGAGTGTACATGCAGTGCAAAATGTTTGTTGTCTGTGTTCGAATTGTGTAGTGCTTCTTGGGAACGCTTAAGACTGCAAGAGTTGAATCAGGTGTAAACCATCCCACCTGCCTTCTCACCTCCATATTTTCATTTTCAAAATAAAAAAGCATTATGCAAGGTTTTAGGTAGGCATATAGTGTGCGGTATAGGGTACTTATTTTAGTATATATTTACTTATTTATACAGATCCACAGAATATTATATTTTTCTAATAATTATAACGCACTTATTTTTATTAAAAGGCTATATTTGCATCCTTAAATTTAGGGGTGCACCGATCCGACTTTTTCAGTCCCCGATTCCGATGCCTGGGCTTTGTTTATCTGTTGATACCCGATACCGATCCGATACTATTGTTAAATTAATAATAAACTGTATACCTTCCTTGAAGAGACTAAAGACACAAGACTACTAAATAAAGATAATAAGACAAAATAACAAATGTATGCAAAGTGTTGAATTCTTATTTATTTAAAAAAACAATTGTGCATTCAAATCTAAAATATAATTTAGGGCTCGACATTAAGCATGCTCATGTCTCTCCTTCCGATAAGTAAAATGGTCATTCACTTGCTGTTCTTACTTGCTAAAAAAATTAGCTTGTCCGGAAAAAAGTTAGATTTGTGTGTGTGTGTGTGTGTGTGTGTGTGTGTGTGTTGTAAATATAACTTATTCTGAAGTAATATTCTCAGTGTTCAATCAGCTTTGACATATAATAAATCTGCATATTAGTGATATTTTACCTTTATAAAGGGCATTTTTATATAATCTTCCCCGAAGCTATGCTTCAGGTTTCATATTATATTCTTAAATTTGATCTATACATTAAATTAAAATAAGACACTATAGGGATGTTACCAATCAAATTGTTTACCCAGAAAAATTACTACTGCATTAAATAATGTTATGTGATTTGTATTTTTGAATAAACAAAATAAATGTTGAAAAATATAGGAAACTAAACCCCCAGTAGGTGGCAGTAGCAGTAGGTGAGTCTTAATGAGTGAGTCATTGAGACATTAATTCAAATGATTCATTCAAACGACTGATTCCTTTTAGGTGCAGATCCACTTGTCCGTGCAACACTTCTGTCGCGCCGCACTCCACTTTATTCCTATGGGTGTCGTCAAGCGACTTTAACGTGCCCGCATAGCATTCCGGGAAGGCAGCGCTGCATTTGAAAAAATGCTGCGCATCTAAAAAGCTGACCGATTCCCATCTTTATGCAAATGAATCCGTTGAACGTGACGCGACTATCCAATAGAAGTAGAGCACATGGAGACTAGGGGAAATCTCTCTTGGGTCGTTTGTTTTTCATTCCCCGCTGGGCCGGCTCAAAAGCACGCACATAGCAGTAAACTTGAGGAACGCCCCTCAACGCACAAATGAGGGGAAGCGTCACAACATCACTCTTCAGTCGTGTCGCAAAAGTGGATCTCCACAGTCTGGCTCGCTCCATATTGCTTCAAGCATGCAGCCATAGCCATATCTTGGCTAGTAGAGCCGATAATGACATTGCTTGGCTTCGCCAGCAGCCATATCACCCTGTAGCCCAAGACTGGTTTCCCACTGAAGCTAAGCAGGGCTGAGCCTGGTCAGTACCTGGATGGGAGACCAATTGGGAAAACCAGGTTGCTGCTGGTAGAGGTATTAGTGAGGCCAGCAGGGGGTGCTCACCCTGTGGTCTGTGTGGGTCCTAACACCCCAGTATAGTGATGGGGACACTATACTGACAAAGAGCACCGTCTTTCGGATGAGACGTTAAACCGAGGTCCCGACTCTCTGTGGTCATTAAAAATCCTTCGATGTCCTTCGATAAATTTGCCCATTGGCCTCTGTCCATCATGGCCTCCTTATAATCCCCATATCCTGATTGGCTTAATCACTCGGTCTCCTCTCCACCAATCAGCTGGTGTGTGGTGGCCGTTCTGGCGCAAAATGGCTGCCATTACAGTTGCGTCAGCATCTGCGAACTCAAACATGAGTAAGTACCGATCTTTTATACCCAAGTATTAGAATGTGATTGGATAGATAGAAGTTGAAGTGACGTAACAATTAAGTCTTCCTGGCAGAACTTATGCTAAAGCTTTCATAAAGGTCTGAGTCGGTTGAAATACGCTGATTCATGACCGTTCAAATCTTTATTTGAAGATTGAAAACAAGCCTGGAAGAGAAGACAGTGCTGAATAAAGTCATAGTTTTTGTTATTTTTGGACCAAAAATTTATTTTCGATGCTTCAGGAGATTCTAATTAACCAACTGATGTCACATAATGGACTACTTTGATAATGTTTTTATTCCCTTTCTGGACATGGAAAGTATAGTGTGCATACACTTGCATAAGCTCTCAGACTAAATATAAAATATCTTAAACTGTGTTCCGAAGATGAACGTCTTACGGGTGAGAAACGACATTAGGGACATTAGAGTCATTGATGACAAATTTCATTTTTGGGTGAACTAACTAACCCTTTAATGCACCTATTTTGTCATTTCAGCTCTTTCCACAAGACAGCTGCTTATGCACCGGTTTCAAGAGGAGACCTGGACAGAGAAATTGAGTTATTGTGTCTGGGAAGCTGCAGTCGGATGCAAAAAACCCTTTCCAATATAAATAAGGGTGTTTTATCAAAGAACTCAAATACTCCACAAGCTGTAGCTGATGATGATGAACGGACTGAATAAACCTGCATTTTACTTTATTGAACATGATCAAGTTTGGATTTATCTTTTTCATATCTTATCAACTATGTATCACTGCTCGTGCATGTACTCGTGCTGAGTATGAGGTTAATGGAGAATGCTGCCCCATGTGTGCGCCAGGTACAGTACACATTGTGTAATGTTGGGTTCTGCGGGCCATCTAACAGAATTGTGAACCTTGTGCATCAATTTTTAGTCAAGTTACTTTGAGAACAAAAATGTCTTCATCAAAAAATAGTCATATAAATTTGAAGCTTGAGAGCACAGATTTAAATTTGGTTTAATTTTGAAAGTACCCATGGCAGATGATTGTTCAAGTAAAAAAAGTTAGAAAAGTGAAACAACAACAAAAAAGTTATGGAAGTTTTAATATTTATTGAAATATTTATTGGCAATTTTTATATACAATATATATTTTATAAATCATGTAACATGCCAAGTCAAAGCTGGAAAGTTGTGTTTCAAATGTTAAGTTATAGGCCTATAGGCCGAACCTGAGAAAATTACGCCACCTGGTGATAAAAAAAAATTACATTGTGAAGCCTTGTTAACAAAATCAAAGCTTTTTAACAAAGACTGCATATTGTTACAGTTAAATGGCCTGAAGAAGCAGTTCAGTTTTAAAGGCACATTTAAAATGTTCCAGTAAACTACAAACCAGCTCATATTTTATGTTTGCCTGTAACCTGCATGTGCATGTGAAAACTAGACATTGCATACAAAAGTGAGGTCATGTGCTTATTTGAGATCGCTGTGAAACATTGAATCATATAACTTATGATGCATATAACAGTGTGACATTATTACAGGGAACAATTTACTTGTGTAGCTAAGCCTTAGTTACACAAGATAACTGTTCCCTGTTATATGACCCATATAAGGGAACCCATGTTTTTCTTGGCAATTTTTAATGTGTGTGTTAATGTTTGCTAATGCTTTTTTTTAATGCTTGTAGGAAATCATGTTTATTGGGATTGTACTATAGATACCAGCACCACGTGTGTTCCATGTCCTCCATTAACTTACACTGATGAGCCCAATAATTTAAATAAGTGCATTTCCTGCAGTGTGTGTAAAGCAAGTGAGTATATTCTCCAAAAATAAGACTTGAAATAAAAAGGTCTAATACAGAACTTCTCTTTAAATGACAAGATATTTTCCTCTTCACAGTACAAAGTCTAAGAGTAAAGAGAAACTGCACACGCACTGCAGACACTGTTTGTGAGCCACTGGAGGGATTCTACTGCGTTGAGCAAAATAAAGGCAGCTGTATATTTGCTCTGAAACACTCTGAATGTCACCCTGGACAATATATCAGACAAGCAGGTGTGTGTGTGTATATGTGTTTTTACTAAACAGGAGAACTTGAACAATAGCCATAAAGTTGAAGGACAACTAGCTTTACTAAAATGGTTTACTCAGACATGAGAACTGCCAGTACTTTTAATGCTAGATTGTTATAAAGACAGTCATTGCCTTAATATATCCTTACAGGAACAGCATTTACTGATACTGAATGTGCTGACTGTACAGAAGGCACTTACTCTAATGGCTCTTTCATTACCTGTCAACCACATTCAAAGTAAGTGATCACCATAGCTTTACATACACTGTAAAAAAAAATCAGGTCTCCAATTGAACATTTTTAAGTGACTGATCACATCAACATTTTTCAGTTGGCCGAATTGAATTTCTGTGAATTAAATTGCATCACTTCACAGAATTTCAATTTGGCCAACTGAAAAATTTAGATTAAAAAATTCAATTGGAGACTTTTTTTTTTTTTTACAGTGTAGATTAAGTTGATAATTCAATAAACTGTTCTAATAGGTCCATACATTTTAACATTGCTCTCATTGCCCGCCCTTACAGGTGTGAGACTAAAGGACAAGTAGAAATAAAACCAGGAACAGTCTCAGCTGATGCTGAGTGTGGGAGTTCAGCTCTAGTTGGCATCATTGCTGCGACAGTTGTTACATTTGGTGTTTTTTTGGTGACTGCTCTTGGCCTCTCATTAATATATATCAAAATAAAACATAAAAGACAGACCAATGGAATAGGTAAGACTATAATAATAAAAAAATCTATTAAAATTTTAACATGTGCAAGTGTTAATACTTTTTAAAAATGTTTTAGGAAATAATCTCCAACTACCTATACAGGAGTGTGGCTCTATGCAAAGTCAATGTGACCCTGAACACGTAAGTGAATAAATGATCTATGTTTATGAAACAATTTAACAAAACAAACAGAACTTTAGAGAGTCATTTCATGAAGAAAACCATTATATTTGATTTAATGAGTTAAAAGAGTTCAGCATATTTTATTTATTTATGTGTTTTTCTTCTTTATTTTTAGTTATGTTTTTGAGTTTATTCTTATTTCAGACACTTGATCCACCCAGTAAGAGTGAGATGAAGGAGAATAAACTATTAATTTTAAAACTCCTAATAAGAGTAAAAAGTTATCCAAACTCTGTGCTGTGCCTGAATGTGTACAGCACACACCATTCTGCATCTTTCTAAATAAATGCAAAAATGACCCCTTTAAAACATGAGTACAGTACAGATATTTGATAAAACTATTCAATAATTAGTAATCTTTTGTATTTTAATGAAATCTCCTTAACTTTTTACAGACATCACAAAACTCTGTGACTCATCTACTTCATTAATTGCAAGCCCTGAGAGGTCTGGAGAGTCTGTCCAGGGTGTCTCCCTGCCTTTGTCCTGAGGTTTTATTGCTCCGGCTTTAACTTCTGGATATTCAGCAGCGGTTCCACAACGGAATTAATGGCTTTGTTCGCATCTTTCTCACGGGGGTAATCTAGCACTCGGAAAGCGTTCCACCCATAGGGCAGGCCATTGCTAACCAAGCCATCACCTGCTGTTAGCATCCCATTGACTCCCATTCATTTTTGAGTCACTTTGACAGTGAATAACTTTACATCTGAGGCGTTTAAAGACTCCATTTGTCCATTGTTTATTTCTAAAGAAACACAACAACGTGTAAAAGGCCCCATTACCTTGTATTTTACACCATCGCCCCGTAGAAGCTGTTTTTGTAAAAATAGGCTAACGATTGCGTTATAACCAACGCACAGTTTAGAAATTACCGTATAGACAGGAGGAGACGATAAGAAGCTATCTTTTACTGTCTATGAAACGGTCGGGGGGACGTGGAGACATAAAGTCTGATAAAGTCAAGGGAGAAGAATGGGGAGAAGCCCATAGTGAGCCAAAAGCAACGGGACAAAACATTTAAACAACGTGATTCAGATTTCACTTTCCACAACTAGAAGACCTACAATTGTCAGACAGGTTGCTCACGCCACATCTACGTCCTCAAGCTCAGTCTGATTGACTTCATTTTCCGCCGTTGAAATCTATGGGAACGCTGTGTCCATTTCTTTTACTGTCTATGATCTTTCTCCGCCGCCATTACTGAACTACAACTCAAACTAGCGCATGACATCAACATCATCGTTCTCAGCCACTCCCTCTGTTCGCTGATTAGACCGGTAAAAATTTGTTCAGAGAAAACCTAAGAATACATCGCAGTCCTAGACGTAGTACTGAAGGAAAATTAAAATTGATCAGCAGGAGAGGGGGATGATTAGGAGGCCATGATGGACACCGGCCAATGGGCAAATTTGGCCAGGATGCCGGGGTTACTCCCCTACTCTTTTTCCTCAGGACCTCGGTTTGATGTCTCATCCAAAGGACGGAAGCATATAAACAGGACCACTCTTTGACAAGAATCATACTTCGTAAAGTTTTTACCAGTGGTGGAATGTAACAAAGTACAAATACTTCGTTACTTTACTTAAGTACATTTTTCCCGTATCTGTACTTTACTTAAGTAGAATCAATAGTGCATACTTTTTACTTTTACTTCGTTACATTTTGCAGCAAATATTTTACTTTCTACTCCACTACATTTTTACAACATTCCATTACATTTTCTGATTAGTTTCAGGGCTTGCGATTAAGGCTTGTTTGGATGATTAATGGATAATAAATAATATATAATGTGTAGGAATATGTATATTCCAGCAGTGAGTCGACACAATAAAGCATTCCAGAGACCCTGTCTCCAAAACCCGAAACCTGAAACGATCATAAAACTAATCAAGGATGCCCCAACTGGGACAAAGACAACATCTCTTTACCTGCGTTATCTCAAAACCAGCACAAGGACAAGATGAGTCACATGACGTGTTTCCTTTTTGTTCTACAAGTGTAACAACGGGTAGAACCTCATGAAGAAGGGACTCATTTATTACCGACAGGCATCAATAAATCGTTATCGGGACACAGAGTCGCTAAGAGCTTTTCGAAGGGTCGAAGTCAACCCTGACACTATGCAGGACACCTCGTCGTGCACGTCCTTTCTTGACCCGCGCATTCCAAAGGCTCTTTGAACATCACACAAAGACCTCACACCAATGCAGACATGAGGAGTAAACTTAAAACCATAGATTCAATAACATGAATTAATCCACCCAACATCGACTTAAACATATACTAAGGTATTATGTATATTTTCATGTAACTTGTAGAATTTCTCTGTACGCAAAACGTATTACATATGAATCTTTACTATCTCCTACTCCCATCATGGGAATAGCAAGCTGTTTGATGTCTATGTGATGGATAAATGATTCTCGTCATTTTGATGCAAGGTAAATTTGTGTAAAATGTACTGTGATCACAATAGGAAAGTTGGGTCCTTAAAAGTGTTTAATCAGACATTACTGATACACTGTAAAAAATTTCTAGTGCTTTCAACGAATTATTATTTAGTAACTAGTTCCACGGATTTTTTACGTTCACTCATTTCATTCTAGAAATTGTTACCTGAATTAATATTTTTTAATTGGCTCAAACTTTACTTGAACATTAAAATGTACGTTTGCTCAATTATTTTTAAAGTTAATGGAATTAATAATTTTTAGTTGGCTCAAACTTGACTTCAACTTTAAAATGTACGTTTACTACCTGTTTTTATAATTAAATCAACTAAAACGTTTTAATTAGGGGTTTCATTTTTAAATGGTTTTAATTGTTACTAGAAATTGCAGTGGTGGAACTAGTTACAACATGTTATAGTGAGGATAAAAACAAATTAAAGCACATTGTATCATCTGCATTTATAACATTTGTCATACAAACAATACATTTTCATAAGAATTCATTTCAAATGTCTTTAAATAATAAAAAAAATGACCAAAGCCCTTGTCACTTTTCTATAATGTCTTTAAAACCTGATAACCGTCACGAGGACGAGGACGTGCTGAAGCTCTCTTTGCTTAAATTAGCTCAAAATTACTATCAGGTGTAAGTAATTACCTTGACAAACATCATTAAAAAGATCTAAGACTAAAGTTTAATTTTTTTTACCTGTTTTATTCTCAAAGTCTTATAGTGACCGTAATGTGTTAATATGTGCCAGGAGTTATGAATATGAGATCATGGGCGTCGCTACCTTTTGATTGTAATATGCGCGTCATTTGCTCCCATTCATTAAAAACTCCTCTTTGGTCGTCATGAAGACACTCGACAAAACAACTTCCCTCAGGGCTTTTACTTCAAATGTGTGCAGATGTGGAGAAATATTGATAGATTCTCACATGTTTGAGTCAAATTTCTATACAGAGAAGTATTATTTATTCAATCTTTATCCAAAATCCGCGGATGTATGATTATGAGAGCAGTAGACAGTGATATGCTGTGTTTTCAATTCATTCTGGCAGCCGGAGGGCGCTGGAAAGCTGTACTACTGAAAATTCACCCCATATTTAGCTCACGAAGAACAGACACACCATGTGACATTCAGGAAGTATCTGACATGACCAAAACAGCTTTCTAGTGATCGTGAGATCGCTATTTTATGCAGATAGACCATAGACCGTAAAAAAATATGGACGACTCGACATCATCCGTTTCCGCTTGCCATATTTGAAGCTTTCAGGCGGCCTTGCACGGCGCGGACATCTTGGGACCGAGTCTGCGCAGTAGCGATTTCGGGACCGGAGTTGCGCAGTAGAGCGCAGGAAGTAGAGCAGGAAGTACAGTCGCGATATCAAAAGCCCGCCCACACTCTCACAGACGCAGAACAATTAATAATGTTGGTGTGAAATAAACAGTTATGGAAATGTAGAAATTAAAGCTAAAGCTCTAATCTGCTCCCAAAAATTTCGAAAAAAGTCCGTTAGTGCCTCAGTGACAACTTCACTCAGAGAAGCCGTCAGTCTCAGCTGTCAATCATGACGTCACACCCCCCGTTTTTATAGCATCAAATAACTAACTCAAACTAAACTTATTTTTAAAACGAACACCTGAAATGAAATCATCGTGATGATAACTGCCTTCAGTGACATAAACTAACTTTGGGGAAACATTTTTGAGGTGTAATATTAATATTTAGTTTGCCTCGCGTCCATTAGAAAACACAGAGGGGCGGCTATACTGGGACCGGTCACCGGGGGGCGATCGAGGCGCGAAAGCTTCAGTAAATGAGAGGGAGACTGCAGGCTTGAGATAGACACGTTTTAAGACAATAAACACACAATCGCGGCAATATATGTTTGGTCTGTGTTCTTTATGCCATGTTGGGTGGTTTCATAATAGATGATATTTATAATGCAATGCTATTCCACATAGCTTTTAGCATTGTATATTTTCTGTCAGATTTTTTGACCCGAAGCTACATGAGATCACATATTGTTATATAAAACACTCGACTTATAAATTATAAAGTGATATGAAGCAAGTTTTGAATAAAACATGATTTTAATCGTATAAATTGTTGTTTTGCTGGTGTGCTAAGCTAACATGCTAGCTTGCCCTAGATGCACCTGCCACTGAGTAAATACTTTATTTTTATGAACATTTTCTAAATGTAAAACTACTGAAATGCTTATTTGGACGAAATGCATTCGATAGAGTCTCAGTGAGGGTAAAGTAAGAGGTTTGATTTAGAAATGAGGTTTGAATAGAACAGTATGAATAGAGAATCGTTAGTAATTATAATGCAGACAAAAGAATAATAATTAGAGCCATAACCAGTCCGCAGAAGTGTGAATGTGTGCCGGGGAGACAAACTGAATGGGGCAGTTTGCACCTCTAAACAGAGGCAAAATAGCGAATGAAAGCTGAGAAGATGTGGCAATAAACATCAGTTGATATTTCAGAGATATCTCAAAATAAAATCACATGAAACGATCTTGTAAAACGTTTAATAAAATTCAGAGTTTTAGACTGATCATCTTCAGATCTGAAATATAACATGGTCAGACTTGTGGCTTTAGCTGTAGTGCATTTCTAGATTTCTCCAAGGCCCACTTCAATTTTATTTTCATAAAGATATTTCATACAAATACATTTCTAATAACTTTACAAAACTTTGAAGCTTATTATAGCTTTTTTTGATTATAAAAAATATTATCATTTTGACTTTACAGTAAACTGCTAGGTGTCTGCTTTCAAATGAGACCATAGTTATGCTTTTAGTGCAAAGGATTCACAAACTGTATTTGTTTTAGTCTGAGTATACATTTCTTGGGATTTTTTCAAAATTTGGAAGTCAGCTTAACAGGTTAATGCACCTTTAGTTTTGAAAATACACACACAGTCAAAGTAGATACAGTTTTAAGACTGAAAAAACTAGTATATGCCGAAATGTCTGAATGAGGAACAAGGACTCTCTGAGAATATAAAGGAAATTAACATCTGAATTGTCCCTCACACACCACTGGAGACGCAAGTCTCACCTCACTATCAGCTAATCTACATCTTTCCCTTTTGACCCACTCTCCCCCAATTCCTTCCCTCTCTCATGCTGAGATCACTTAAAATACACCCAGAATCTCTATATTACAATGTCAATCCACACGATACAGTATTATATGTGTTTGATATCGTTTGAAATGTCTCAGTGCTACTGGTAGAAAAATCTCATCCCCACAGAAGTTAACCAAAAGGTAATCAATGTTTTAAGAGTTTAGAGATATCTTGTCTTAGTTTGGTGGGTGTGGCTTTCAGCCATTTGGCCTTTACATCAATACAAGTCTTGAACAAATCAAATTCCCATTGTGAACTCGTGTTTACACTTCAAAGAGTTTGTGCATTTGTTTCTGGGTATTTAAGGAAATGTTGCAAAGAGCTCAGGGCTTGACACTTTAAACCGGTCAGCCCGTAATGCTGGATGTCTCAAGATAGCCAGCATTATGTAATTTTCAGAAGTCAGCTATACATTTCATTCTTTACTTCAGAGTATTTGATGTTATATACGGATTACCTTTGAATTGACTATGTAATTGGCTTTATACATTTACCTGACTGTTAATAAATTGTTACACTTTGATTGATTCTGACTTGCTCTGGAATTATTCAGGTTGGATATAATTTCAACAAAGGGTTAAGCGGAATAATTAAATGTGTAGTTAAACTGTTAAATATAAATGACCAAATAACCAAATGGCATTCTAACCTAAATTCTAAATTATCATTAAATGGAGTCAGATTAACGAGGAATTGGAATAAAATCCCCTTTTCCCCGCTGAAAAGACGAACGCGCAGCGACCTTCACCCGCCGATCGTTGGCCTCCATTGGGACGAATTGGGCGGCCTTAAACAGTGCATTCTTGCTACCTGCCAGTGTTTCAGCTGGTAAAGGGATAGTTCACCAAAAATGAAAATTCTGTCCGCATTTACTCACCCTCATGTTGTTCAAATCCTGTATAATTTTCTTTGTTCTGCTGAACACAAAATAAGATATTCGTAAGAATGTTTGTAACCAAGCAGATAAAGCAACCATTTACTACCATAGTATTTTCCTACTATGGTAGTGAATGGTTGCTCCATAATCACCATCTTAAAAAGGGCTACCAAGTCAAAGCCCAGTTTCTGCCAAGACTTTCTGGGTACTGAACTGGGGTCAGTAGAGCATGTTTGGTTCTAACCAGAGGTGGGACAAAGTCATTGTTATACAAGTTACAAGTAAGTCTCAAGTCTTTGCCCTCGAGTCCCGAGTCAAGTCGAGTCAAAAATGAGGCAAGTCTCGAGTCGAGTCAGAAGTCAAAGCCACCAAGTCTCAAGTCGAGTCCAAAGTCCTACCAATTTAGTTTCGAGTCACTTCAAGTCATCTTACCACAGAAATAAAAATTATACAAATCATGTATGTCTGTAAGATTTGTATCTATTTAAACCTCTTTTTATACAATGACATTAAGCAAATACAGTAAAAAAAAAAGAAAATGTAAATTTTCACAGAAAATGCTTGTATTTCGACAGCCTATTGCACTAGAACAATGCACAGCAGCTTCAGTCCTGAACTGTATTGACCTCATATAGCAAAACAGTTAACTTTCAAATAGACACGGGTCCTTTTAGCCTAAACTTAAGGCCATTATGGCAATATTGTTTAGCTTATATTTGGTTTAATTTGGTTTACTTTAATAATTTAATTTATTCAATTATTTTGTTTTGCTATACTTTTTATGCCAGATTGCCAGGGCCCCCCTAGCATCCCCTCGCGGTACCCAGGAGTCCCTGTCCCCACTTTGAAAACCACTGCTATAAAGCATATGACTTCAGTTTCCTGAGGGAAAGGGCTTTCTTATGACTTCTGAAGCAGCGAAAATATTCTTAATATTGCATACACTGAAACTGAAATATTATCGTATACCGTAGTGTATAATAGACAATGAATATTAACACAACAACATTGATATGAGTAAAGAGTAGTTTCAAATACAACATGTGAGGCTATAAGGAATTTTCTGACATCTGCTTCATATTCTTCTCAGGTATGAAGAATACCTAGAGGGGTGGGGGGCCCAAAACAAGCCCAATATTATTATATTATTTATTATCATCAGTATAATTTATGATCAATAATTTATAAATAAATGAGCCTGCAACATATTAAATTGAAATCTCGTGGAGTTTAAAAAACAAAAACAGATGGGATTTTTCAAAATTCTTCAAGTTGCAATAAAGACTGTGAACAGAAGAGGTTTGGAGATGGAAAAAGAAAAAAGGGACGTGAAGGAATATGGTAATTTCAGTCGGAGTTATTGCACACATATAAGGAGCAGTGGTGAACATACACACTATAACCCGTGAAAAGGATAAGCCCTGCATATCAATGTGCAATCTGCTCTAAATAGTATTGAAAATTACTAATTTCCCATAGCTACTATTTAGGATTAATATGCACTTTTTTTTACAGTATATGATTGGGAGTGGGTGCACAGGAAAACTGGGAGCACTGCAATATAGAGACATGTTTATAATAATATACATTCGAACCATACCTAGCCTACTGTTATTATTAGTAGCCTATACTTTTTTTTTTATTTTTTTTTTATTTTTATAATAGCCAAATAACAATAGTCATAATAAATAGCCTACATTATAAAAAATATTTTTAAAATTAAATTAGGCGGCTTACCTCCATTTTTCCTCTCCTGGTTGCATTGTTTGTAAAAAAAAAAAAAAAAACTACTTTTTTTACGTCTAAGACTTACGTCTACGAACTATCATTACATTGATAACATCACATCCCATGCCTGCACGTTGAACGCGATTTTTCTTCAATGAGTGGAAGGAGGAAGGATGTATGAGGACGAATGAATACAGCACTTGTATTGTTGTACTATGGCTATTAGCTTTGAGAAGACAGTGTCAGGCAATGTATTTGGACAAAACAGCGACCATAAATGTAAAGAAACGAAGTAGCTTGTCGTATTTTCCTAACAAGCAACCACATTTTTTTCAAATAAGCCCAAAAAACGTCTCGGGTTATGAATATAACCCATGTTCCCTGAGAGGGAACGAGACACTGCGTCATCGTAGATGACACATCGGGGAACGCCCTCGGCGTGACGCTGCTGAGTTCATATCAAAAAAGTCCAATCTTGATTGGTGTTGCGTGATGACGTAACGAGTGACGGCATACCCGGAGGTATAAAGGGACGCCGGCACAAGCAAACGCAGCTTACTGCTATGAAGCGGGACGCTCTGTAGATAGGCGGGGCCACGAGACCCGGGGCCACAGTGTCTCGTTCCCTCTCCTTTATCGAGGGAACTCGCACTGCGTCATCGTAGATGACGCATCGGGGAACGAGTACCCACTAGTCCTCGCCTATCTTGGGCCCCATGATATGAACCGGAGTGCATAATCAGGGGGCGAGCACCCTAGCGCCGGGAGGTGCAGACTATAATATCTCACGAAAGTATGCGGTGTGGCCCACCCAGCCGCCTCGCAAATCTCTTGCAAAGAAGCTCCGGAAAGGAGGGCTACCGAGGAGGCCATGCCCCTGGTAGAATGAGCCCTCACGGCTATCGGTGAAGTCAAGTTGCGCACCTGATAGGCCGTGGCTATTGCCTGGACAATCCAGTTACTAATCGTCTGTTTTGCCGCAGGCAGCCCTTTCCTAGGTGGACCAAAGCACACTAACAACTGATCTGACTTCCTCCACTGGGCAGACCTCTCCAAATAAATCCTCAATGCCCGCACCGGGCAGAGGAGGTGAAGCCTGCCCTCATCTGCCGTCACATGAGGCGGGGGATGAAAAGCCTGGAGAACCACCGACCGTACCGCATTAGACGGTACCTTGGGAAAGTATCCCGGGATCGGCCGCAAGATAGCTTTCACTCCGCCTGGGGCAAACTCCAAGCAATTGGGTGTGACTGCCAATGCCTGAAGGTCCCCCACTCTCCTCAGAGAGGTGATGGCTAAGAGAAAAGCTACCTTAAGCATAAGGTTCTTGGCCTCAGCCAACTCCAGCGGTTCGAAGGGGGCCTCAACCAACCCTTCGAGCACCACTGCCAGATCCCACGCAGGGATCCTGGAACGAGCCACAGGTCTCATCCTCCGCGCTCCTCGGAGGAACCGTACAACCAGATGGTGCCTCCCCAGAGGTCCTTCACCTAACGGTGCGTGGAAAGCTCCTATCGCTGCCACATACACCTTAAGTATGGACAGGGTAAGCCCGGCGGAAAACCGATCTCGCAGAAACTTCAGTACTGAAGCCACAGCGCAGTTAACTGGGTCTACTTCACGGTCTCTACACCACATGGAAAACACTCTCCACTTCAAGTTGTACAGCCTCCTGGTGGAAGGAGCCCCGGAGCTGAGTATAGTCTCCACGACACCTGCTGACAGACCTTCCTCTATGAGCTCTGCCCCCTCAGGGGCCAGGCCCACAGGTTCCATAACTCTGGCTGGGGGTGAAAGATCGAGCCCCCCGCCTGAGTCAACAGATCCCTCCTCAGAGGAATCTGCCATGGAAGGTCGTCTAGCAGGTCCATAATGTCGGAGAACCATACCCTGGTCGGCCACCGGGGTGCTATCAGAAGCAGGCGAATGCCTTCCCGGCGGACACGCTCCAGAACTCCCGGGAGCAGAGCAATCGGGGGAAATGCGTACAGACGCAGCCTCGGCCACGCCTGTGACATGGCATCCAGGCCCAACGGAGCCGGATGCCTGAGGGAGAACCAAAGTGGACAGTGGGTCGTCTCTCGAGACGCAAACAAATCCACTTCCATTTGGCCAAACCTCTCGCATATGGCCTCCACCACCTCTGGATGGAGACGCCACTCCCCGGGCCTCAGCCCCTGCCTCGACAGGATGTCTGCTCCCTGGTTCTGGTCCCCCGGGATGTAAACTGCCCTGAGAGACGACAGTTTCCCGTGGTACCACAGGAGGACCTGATGCGCCAGTCTGTACAGAGGGCGCGATCTCAGACCCCCCAGATGATTTAGATACGATACTACGGCAGTGTTGTCGGATCGTATCAGGACATGGTGGCCGCGAAGGTCCTCGAGAAAATTTCTCAGAGCTTTCCAGACCGCCAGCATCTCTAGGCAGTTGATGCGCCATGAAGCATGCTGGGCTGTCCAAGGACCTCTCACTCCTCTGCCTTCCATGACCGCGCCCCAACCAGTAAGGGATGCATCTGTTGAAACGGTTTTCCGGCAACATGATGCTCCCAATACCAGCCCCAGGGACAGAAACCAAGGTTTCTTCCATATAACGAGGGAACGAATGCATTTGCGCGTTACCCTGATCATACGGAAGGGATTCCCCTTCGGAGAAAACCCCTTGGTTCTCAGCCACCACTGTAGTGGTCTCATGTGGAGCAGGCCGAGTGGAATCACACTGGACGCTGCTGCCATGAGACCCAGCAGTCTCTGGAACTGCTTGACAGTGATACTGTGGCCCAACCTTATACTGGAGACTTCCACCCGTATGGTCTCGATACGTGCGGGTGACATGTGTGCCCGCATCGTTACCGAGTCCCACACTATTCCCAGGAACGTGATTCTCGGGGAGGGCGTCAACGCGCTCTTTTTCACGTTGAGTCTCAGTCCCAAGCACCTCATGTGGGCTAGAACAGCATCTCGATGCTGAACTGCCATATCGTACGATCTGGCCATGATCAACCAGTCGTCGATATAATTCAGTACACGGATGCCCTGGGCTGCGTCCATGCACTTTGTTAAGGTGCGAGGTGACAAGGCTAGGCCAAAGGGAAGGACCCGATATTGGAATGCTTCGCCCCCGAAAGCGAACTTCAGGAACTTCCTGTGACTGGGAAGGATGGATATATGGAAGTAAGCGTCCTTTAGATCTATCGTGACGAACCAGTCCTCGAACTGGATCTGACTCACGATAACAGGAATAGTTAGCATCCTGAACATGTATCTCCTCAGAGACCGATTCAGAAGCCTGAGATCTAAAATTGGACGCAACCCCCCATCCTTCTTGGGGACTATGAAGTACCGGCTGTAGAACCCGACCTCCCTCTCTGGCGGGGGGACCCTTTCTATCGCCCCTTTTACCAGCAGAGAGTGTACTTTCTGCCCCCTTACCCCCACCTGCTCGGGACCGACCACTGTCCAGACTATCCCCCCAAATTTTGGGGGGGGGAACTCTGAACTGCAGTCTGTAGCCCCGTTCTACAGTGCGCAGGGCCCACACAGAGATATTCGGACGGCATGACCATGCGCCGAGATATTCTGATAATATATCAGAATATCATGGCGGGTTTGGGCACACCAAACCCGCCATGGAGCGGCCGATAGCACGGGCCGCCTCTTTGGTGACGTGGAGAGACAAATCCGCTGCCTTCCTCAGCTCAGTCACATCCTCCGGAGAGGGACCCTCGTCGAGCTCCTTCAACAAGTCCGCTTGGTAGGCCTGCAGAACCGCGAGAGTGTGCAGGCACCCACCAGCGCGACCAGCCGCACTATATTCCCTTCCCACCAGCTTTGATGTCTCTCGGCATGGTTTCGAGGGCAATGCCGGGGTCTTCAATGAAGCTGCTGTCTCGGGTGAGAGGTGGCCCGCGAGCGCCTCTTCAACCCTCGGCAGCGCAACATATCCCTTCTCAGACGCCCCCAGCACATTAGCGAAGTCAAGCGCAGGGGTGTAGTCAAACGCGCTGAGAAGGGTTTCTCCCACGCCCTACACAGCTCACTGTGCAGGTCGGGGAAAAACGGCAGACCCCGGCGTGGAGGCTGGGCTCGTTGCTTGAAGAAGCGCTCGTCCAGCTTATTTGGCGGCTGGACGTGCACCTCTTCTTGTGGCCAATCTAGACTAAGCTTGGCCACAGCGCGAGTCAAAACCTCCACGAGCTCCTCCATAGCCTGCGAGTGGGGTGGCGACTGCCCCACTGCGCCTGCTTCGGTGCTCATCGTCAACGACCCCTCAGAATCGGACAGCATGAGCACCTGATCCTCCGCCTCGTGGGAAGAAGCCGCAGCGCGGGCTTCCACACGTGGCGGAAGATCCTCTGAATCGTCAGAGGAAGAGAGAGATGCCTCAACATTCCCTAATCCAGCTGACAGATCCATCTGCGAGCCCCACGATCTGCGGCGCCGCTCTGCCTTGGCAACAGCGGGCCCAGAACCGAGAGGCTCGCGAGGCTGGCCGGCCTCGTCAAAGACCGCCAGCCGCGGGCGCAGTACTCTCAGTGGCAGCTTATCACACTCGCCGCAAGCCGCTCCCTCGAGAGACACTGCACACAGAGCTGGTGTGTGTCCGTGCTCGAAATAAAACGCGGACAGGGAGGCACACACCGTCTGAATTGCTCGCTCGCCATTCTCTAATGATAATGAAAGCCCTACGGGATAAACAACACCAAATAGACAGACAGAACACAGAGCGCGACCGCTGAAAGCAGGAAGCTGCGTTTGCTTGTGCCGGCGTCCCTTTATACCTCCGGGTATGCCGTCACTCGTTACGTCATCACGCAACACCAATCAAGATTGGACTTTTTTGATATGAACTCAGCAGCGTCACGCCGAGGGCGTTCCCCAATGTGTCATCTACGATGACGCAGTGCGAGTTCCCTCGATAAAGGGAACCGCGACCCCGCAAATTAAGATTTTTTACCGCGACTTGCCAAAAAAAGAAGCCCAAAGTCACGTGTTGTACGCGGAGCTATGGATACTGTCGAATCAAACCAACGTGGGACTACAGTGGATGTCGTGCAGGCAGCGCGCGCGTGCTCTCTGCATAGGCTACAGGTGCAGATTTTTTTCACATTTTTTTCACTTCCTCCACCTGCACAGTTCTCTGTACTGGACAGTTAAAGTGCTACTGACACTCTTTGCTCCACTCTAACATCTTGCTTAGACAGCTTTCCCCCCCTTTCATCCAGACCAGCCCGCCCCACCCCGTTTGCACCCTGGTTGTCTGATGTTCTCTGTGAACAGAAATCTGGACTCAGGGCGGCAAAGAAGAAATTGCGGAAATCTAAAAACTCTCCTGGACACTTTGTATCAGTCTTCTTTCTCTACAAATGTCTCCACTGCTAAAACAACATACTACCACAACAAAATCAACAATTGCTCTGACTCTCGCACACTCTTCAAAACAGTCTCCTCTCTTCTTTGTCCTCCTCCTCCCCCTCGTTGATCAACTCTTACAGCTGATGACTTTGTATCATTTTTCACAAACAAACTTTCTTCATCAGCAGCCAGTTCTCCTCACCGCAAACTGACATGCACATCTTAACAACTAACACACACACTTCTTCCTGCTCTTCGAGGCAGAAATCTCTAAACTCACCCTAGTACCTGTCCGCTTGATCCGATATACCCTCTCCCCTCCTTCAGGCCATTTCTTCTTCAATTTCTCCTGCACTCACTCACAAATCAACACTTCTCTTCGCACGGGATCTTCCCACAGCATTTAAGCAGGCTCGGGTAACCCTTCGCTGCTTAAGAAACCCTCTCTGAATCCAGCACTTTAAGAAAACTACAGACCGGTATCCCCTCTGCCTTTCATTGCAAAGACACTTGAGCGAGTTGTGTTCAACCCACTCTCTAAATACAATTATATCATCCAGATAAAACTGGACACCCGAAACATATCTGAGGATTGTAGACATCAGTTTTTGAAATGCTGGGGCTGAGACATCCATAGCAGGCTCACTTAAAATGGAACAGGCTGTCATGTGTTATAAATGCATTCAGGTTTCTTTCCTCACATAGTGGAACCTGATGGTACACATAAAATATAACAGCGCCTCTCAGCTGTGAAAACGATTGCTTTGTGAGTTCTCCGAGATCCACACTATAACCATCTTTGCACTGGTCAAGCTATAAGAGTTATAAAGGGAAGATTTTGTTGTTGTTGTTGCCTTTTGTGCAATTATTGAAGTAAAAGAGGTCTATAAATAAATACATTCTTGAACAAGGGTGGTGTTTCTTTCATCATGTATTCAAACTATTTACACATTCGTTTGTATGGAGCTTGAAATATGACAAAATGATCTGAATTTGAATTGTATAAATCTGAATTATTGACAAGTGTAATCTAACAAAACTGAATATTATGTTGCATTTTACATAGTTCTGAATTTGAATTTTTTAAAATGTTGAATATAGAACCTTTGAAATTGAACACATTTGAAATGTTTTTATGTCGAAATTGTTTAGACATGTATTTTCAAACAGCAGATATTTTGTTCTGAATTAATCAACTGGAAATATTCAGTTTTTGAAAATACAGATTCAAGATTTCAGATGAAGAAGAAATTCAGATCATCAAATTCAATATTCTAAAATACAGATCATCAAATTCAATATTCTAAAATTCAGATCATCAAATTCAATATTCTAAAATTCAGATCATCAAATTCAATATTCTAAAATTCAGATCATCAAATTCAATATTCTAAAATTCAGATCATCAAATTCAATGTTCTAAAATTCAGATCGCAGAAATTCAGATCTTACAGAAAGTAGGCCAGAGGTCATCAGGGAAGAGTAAAGGATGTCAGAAAAATCCAATGGAGCACCATAGCTGTGTCCCAAAGTGAAGTGCGCGCACTTCAAAGGCCGCATTTGAAGTGCGATTATGTCATACCTGCACTACGAAGACTGTCCCAATGTGAAGGCTGCACCCTCTGAAGGCCGCATTTGAAGTGCGATTACGTCACAGCGGCACTACGTAGGCTGTCCCAAAGTGAAAGCTGCACCTCTGAAGCGCTCTGAAGGCCGCATTTGAAGTGCGATTACGTCACAGCGGTGCGACGAAGGCTGCCGCAATTCATGAGCGACTTCAAAATGCGCCCTTCGGTTCTCAGGCAAAGGAAGGGTACAGCAGTGCTGCGTTCCACTCCACGCACAAGACACGCACTTGCAAACTTCCCTAAGCACTTCCCCTTGGGGGAATCCCTGCCGCCATTTTTAAGTGTGTTCCACTTCGTGAAGTGGACAAGGGAAGTTTGTATGGACAGACCCTTGCTCCCTCGATTTTGACCGAGTGAGCGAGTCTACTTCATATGTACACTTCAGGCAGCTTCATATACCACAATGCAACGCGATTGTGACGTCACCACATATCACGTTTAATTTACCCCACCACAAACAACTATAACTATTTTTAAAAACATTTAAAACAACCCAAACACATCCATATACATATAGAATGCTGCATTAAACAGTTTCGTAGAGGTAAAAAATAAATAATATATCAACTCCATAGTGGATTCTAAGTGATCAAGGGCTTAGGGCGTTCCAGTTCAGTCCATTTGAAAAGTTTC
Source organism: Pseudorasbora parva (assembly GCF_024679245.1). NCBI lineage: Eukaryota > Metazoa > Chordata > Actinopteri > Cypriniformes > Gobionidae > Pseudorasbora > Pseudorasbora parva. The sequence continues at coordinate 30,382,505 of NC_090184.1, forward strand.
CGCCTGGGTACTATTGAACACAACAGCGCAAGCGCTTGAAGTAAATAAAAAGTTCCCAGTTCCCTGCCCTGAGCAAGATAAACTTTAATTTCCCAATTTTTAAATGCTATTTATTTCTCAACCATTATCTCAAGAAGAGGAATCAGTCCATTATCACCCTTTTCGCTGTTTCTTTTTTCCCCATACACTTTCTTTAAATAGCCTTCAAAATATAATCTGCGCGGGGCTGTATTTTCGTCCTGCTCCCGCTATTCCGCACCGCACCGCACAATTCCGATCGCGCAAAATTCACTCGGTGCTCACCCGCTATAAATTATTTTATTCCCGACCCGACTGATCCAGCTAAATTTAGATTTTGTTTCCAGAATCTATCTTTTAAATTTCCCTTACAGAAAGAGAGACACTGGATAGGAATTGTCCGTGCAATCATTTATTTTTCTTACAGCCTAGGCTGTAGCCTATGTCAACCATAGACATCATATAGATAGACGCCCTATCGAGCGCTACTGCCTATTGGCACGGTCGAGCCGTGGAGCCGCCATCTTGAACCGGTCGCCAGCTCCACTCAGTGTAACTTGTTTGCCAGGCGCAGTGAGCTGTCAGCGCATTTAATTAATCACATCTCACTGAATACCTAACCGATTTTAACGCGGGTTTTTTTGCTGCAAAGGTCATTAATGTAGCTATGATACAGGACACATGGTTCAGCGTATTTTAATATTCTTAAGCCATATTCGGATGGTAATTGTTTCACGTGGGGTCGTAAGGTATTTTTCGGATGCATTTTAAAGATCTAAAGCCTACACTTTTATTACTAAAATGCTGGAAAGTATTTACAAGAATAATCTTTCATCACCACTTAAAAGAGAAAGAGAAAAAAACACTTAAACATTTGAAATGAGCCGTTATTTCCGCTCATTTTTAAAATTACTTTTTTTTAAACAAGACATTTAAATAAAATAATGTCTTATTGTTAAATATGATTTTTTTAATTCTTTTTATTCCAAGCATATGACATTTTTACAGCAGACAATCATTTGAATTACCACGTGAGCATTGTTTCCCAGGTGCGGAGGAACACTCGCTCCTCCACCGGGAATATATCGCCATCCGAATAGACTAGTTTTATCACTGAGGTGGCATGCAAATGTATTTTACAGACGTCCACATGAGAAACAATTAACATTACCATCCGAATAGGGCTATAGTGGGCTTAACAGTTACATAATATTCTGATATAAGATATAAAGTGTCCAGACGTCCAAAATCAAAATATGTGATATAGGATATACGGGGATTTATAAAACCACACAATATATCTATATGATAAAGAAGCAGAAACAGAGAGTTGAAGTAAAATAAGATATTTTAATAAGTTGAAACAATTTATAATGATTTGACACACACACACACGCGCACACACAAAATATATAATATTCTGATAAAGTTCCGGCATCAGCCTTTGTGATTGGGATTGTTCTGTTCGCCTTCATCTGCAACACAACGACAGCTATTATGCCCGGTCAGCAATGCATGTATTAACTTCAGATTGGATTGTGTTGGTACTAATAGGCACATAATGTTACCAAACACTAAAAGTAAGTTTCGTTCTTCTAACAAGTGCTTTCTAACATCTTTTTGATCTGAATAGTAACTTAAGTTATGTGGAAAACACTTGAGTTGAGGGAGATACATAGCTTAGCTAATGTAGTAGGTTGAAAGATATATGCATGTATGTTAAAGCAAAGGAGAGAGAAAAAGGACCCCCCCCCCCCCCTTAAAATTTGGTATGGTTCAAAAATATATGAGCATTCATTTATTGATGGTTAAATTCATTGTTACCTTCTTTTTATGGTAAAGAAAATGTTGCTGTTATTATTGTCTCCTGTAGAGGGCGTTTAACGCTGTTGAATTAAGGTATTGCACCGGGTGCGTCAGAGTTAATAAAACTTTGCCAGAGCTTGCAGCCAGTACTACTGTCTCACAGCGTTTCTCTTATTTTTCTACAGTGATTCATTTAACTTACCCATTCAGGCTTTCCAGGCCTGATGCGGGTAACAATTTGGGGGCTCGTCCGGGATCAGCGCCACCTGGTGGTCGGGTGCTGATCAGTAAAGAACCACAGTGGTTAAACGTCATTTGTCCCAGATCAGTGAGTTAAACGGCAGACACCAGCAGTCCAGTCATGGCTACTCTTCGAGAACTACGGTGGGAGATCGAGAAGCAGCTCCACCTGCTGGTCAGCTCTTCAAACTGCAAAGCACTTTATGATGTAGCCCTGTGCTGTGCGGAGGAGGAAGGAGAAGAGGTCCCAGGCGTGGATGCAACAGAGGTGGAACTCTACGACTTCATCGTTGATTTCATGCGAGGAAAACAACTGCAGAGTCTAGAGGACCAAGGAATGGCCCGCTTGCTGACCCTTCATGACCTCGTTCGTGAGTTGACCGCTACAGGACAAGGTTTCGCTTCCTACGTCGAAGAAAACGAAGAGACTGTGGGACTGGTATCACAATCTGCATCGACATCAGTAGCTGCCAAGATGCAGGTAGCACAAACTACAGGTCTGTCATCACATTCAAGAGCTGAACAAACTGTTCCACTGCCTAGAGTGTCTGAACAAATGACTGGTCTGATTAAATTCTCCGATGTTGCATCCTTTTTGCCACGTAGGGAGTTTAAAATTTATGGTGGACAAATTTCTGATTTAAATTCAGACTTGAGTTTCAACAGCATTTGTAAGCAAATTGATGAAGGTATTGCTGAAAATTTCACAGAGTCAGAAATCATTCGAACAGTGTTAAAGGTAATCAAACCTGGTACTTTCAAAGAGATGCTTATCACGAAAGACAGCCTTACAGTAGCTGAGTTGAAACGTTTCCTTAGAGCACATCTTAGGGACAAAAGTAGTACTGAATTATTTCAGGAACTGAGTAATGCAAAACAGCAAGACAAAGAATCCCCTCAACAGTTTGTATATAGGTTAATTGGGCTTAAGCAGAGAGTGTTGTTTGCTTCAGAACAAACTGAATCTGAGTTTCAGTATGATCGGAAACTAGCCCAAGGTGTTTTCTTACACTCACTGTATCAGGGTCTGAATGAAAAACACACATTTGTCCGGAGAGACATTAAAGCCGCAATAGCAACACAGGCAATCACAGATGATCAGATCTTAGAACTGATTACACAGTCTGTTAGTGAGGACGCTGAAAGACAAAAACGAATAGGTCACACGTACAAATCCAAAGTTACAGTTGCAAGTGTAACACAGCAGGATGAGGTGGATGGGCAATGTTCTCCCCTGAGCCGCGCAGAAGTTAAAGCCAATCGTGATGCCATTCATGAACTTTCAGCTCAAGTATCTGTGTTGACCAAGAATCTGGAGAAAGTGGTCATGTCCATGGGCCCGGTTGTTCAACAGCAAACCAAAATAGTTGCAGCAAGTGCACAACAGCCATTAAAACCAGAAACGAAGGGTAAATGCAAACAGTGTATCTCCTAAAATGTTGAAGTGTGTACTCACTGTTTCTTGTGTGGTCAAGCAGGGCACAGAGCTGTGGGCTGTCTCATGAAAAGTCAAGCGTTAAAAGAGAGGAGGTCACTGGGGAGGGACCACCAGTGACCGCAGAAGATACTGTGTCCCAACCTTCTTCCCGTGCACCCAGAGGTGAGCAACCTGTAACACAGAATACATCCAACAATTGAATGGTGTCCAGACCCAAATGCTTTTGGACAGTGGAGCTCAGGTCAGTATTGTTGGACGAGTGTGGCTAAAGAAATGCTTACCCAACATCAACATCCGACCACTAGAATCTCTACTAGCGGAAAGCCAGCTTCATGTCACAGCAGCTAATGGGACAGTCGTACCCTTTGATGGATGGGTTGAGGTTTTATTAGAAATTGCAAGCGGTAAACAAAATAAAATCGCCATCCAAGTGCCCCTGTTGGTGAGTCGAAAGTGCCTCGATTTTCCACTGCTTGGTTTCAATGTAATTGAGGAGATCATAAGAGAGAATAATGGTTGTGCCAATAACCTCAGTCTAATTGACCTTCTTTCTGAGGCCCTGCAGATGCAAAGAGGTGCCGCTGAAACTTTGGTATCTACAGTGAGCTCCACCCAAGAATGTACTGCAAACTGTAAAGTAAAGACGGGGAAACAAGGAGTCACCATCCCTAGTGGTCAAGTCCTGGAGGTAAGATGCAGAGTAAAAGCATGGCACAAGGGTGGAACCATGGTGTTTGAACCAGCGTCAGAAAGTATAATCCCAGAAGGGTTGGAGTTATTTCCTGCTATTGTAAACGTACCTTCTGGTGCCTCAAAGACGGTGAAAATTCCCATTCAAAATTCCACCAGCCATAACATTTACCTACCTCAGAGACTAGTATTGGGTAATATCGAACCTATCAGTGATATGAGACCGATATGCACATCCTTCAATGTTCAGCATTCAGATAAGCAGAACGACAGCATGTTAATGTGTTCAGCCCAGCTCACGGCAACAGGTGATGTCGATAAAAAAGAAGAACAGCATGAGAGGAGAGTGGGAGAAAAATGGCACCCACCTGTTGATCTTGAACACCTTAACAAACCGGAACAAGACATTGTGAGAAAAATGCTGTTTGACGAATCAGATGTGTTTGCTCAGGATGAGGGAGATATTGGATGTATTCCTGACCTTCAGCTGAAAATCCACCTATCAGATAACACACCAGTCCAGAAGTGTTATAACGCCATTCCAAAACCCCTTTATAAGGAGGTGAAGGACTATGTGAAAAACCTGTTGAACAGAGGTTGGATTAAGAAGTCGGCATCCTCATACTCGTCACCAGTGGTATGCGTTAGGAAAAAAGACAACAGTTTGCGCTTGTGTGTCGATTTCCGAGATCTAAACCGTAAGACCATCCCCGATCGTCATCCCCTTCCCAGGATTCAAGATTTACTAGACAGCCTTGGTGGTAATTCATGGTTCTCAATTCTAGATCAGGGTAGCGCTTACCATCAAGGGTTTGTTAGTGAAGAATCTAGACATGTGACTGCTTTCAGCACTCCTTGGGGTCTGTACGAATGGGTACGCATTCCATTTGGTCTGACCAATGCCCCTGCAGCATTTCAGAGATGTATGGAGGTAGTGTTAGAGAGTATCCGTGATGAGTGCTGCACACCGTATTTAGATGATGTACTGTGTTTCTCTAAGTCATTCAGTGATCATGTGGAACATCTCAGAAAAGTACTGCGACAAATGAGAAAGCATGGAATCAAACTTCGTCCAAAGAAGTGTGAGCTCTTCAAAAGACAAGTTAGATACATTGGACGTTTGGTGTCAGGAGAAGGGATTGAAATTGACCCTCGGGATCTGGAAGCTGTAAGAACACTGCAAAACAAGGAACCTCGAACAGTGGGAGAGGTACGAACACTGCTTGGATTCTTTAGTTATTACCGATCATTTATCCAGGATTTTTCTCGTCTTGCAAAGCCTCTGTTCGAGCTTCTCCAATGCTCATCTGAGTTGTCACCTTACCGTTTCATCAGGGAGGAGGTAAAAACAGGAAACAAGAAAAAGGACAACTTCATTCAAGGACACCTGTGACCTGGACGGATAAGCATCGGAGTGTTGTGTCCACATTCATTTACCGATTGACCAATCCACCCATATTAGCTTACCCAAATTTTGATTTGCCATTTGTATTGCACACGGACGCTTCAAATGAAGGGTTGGGAGCAGTCCTTTACCAGCAGCAAGGCAATCAACTCAGAGTTGTTGGTTATGGGTCCCGTACATTAACACCTGCGGAAAAGAACTATCACCTCCACTCCGGTAAGCTTGAGTTTTTGGCGCTTAAGTGGTCTATTTGTGACAAATTCCGGGACTACCTCTATTATGCACCAACCTTCACAGTGTTCACGGACAACAACCCGTTGACCTACATTCTCAGCACGGCTAGGCTAAATGCTGTAGGACATCGCTGGGTGGGAGAGTTGGCCGACTTCCATTTTGATATTAGATATCGGCCTGGGAAGTCCAACATTGACGCCGACACCTTGTCAAGGTATCCCCTCAGTCTACAAGATCACATGAGCGAGTACAGTATTACAGTGTCACCAGAAACTGTTGCCGCGGTGTGGCAGGGTAATGGAGCAGTGATGGATGATGACGTTCCTTGGGTGGCCGCTTTACAACTACAAACATTTAGTGAAGAACCTGCAAATGGAGAGAGTGGTTTCCTTAGTGTGAAGCCGGAAAACATTCAAGCGGCGCAGCGTGAGGATTTGGCGATTAGCGAAGTCATCTCACTGAAGGAAAGAGGTTTGACCCCAAAGGGAATCACTGGACAGCAACTAACAAAAGAAAAGCGACGATTATTCTATGAGTGGAATAAACTGGAATTGGTGAGGGGAATCCTGTACCGGAAGACTGGACAGTTCAAGCAGTTGGTACTCCCTCAGAAGTTTAAGAGTTTGGTGATGAAGAAGTTGCATGACGAGATGGGGCATGTTGGCGTTGAGAAGGTTCTTCAATTGGCTCGTGAGCGGTTTTATTGGCCTTCAATGAAGCAAGAGATTGAGGACTATGTGACGACAAAATGTGCCTGCATCAAACAGAAGCACCCTCATGTGCATCAGAGAGCACCAATGGGTTCTATTTCATCAAGTGCACCATTTGAATTGGTGAGTGTAGATTACCTACACCTTGAGCCAAGTAAAGGTGGGTTTGAATATATTCTTGTCTTGGTAGACCACTTCACCAGGTTTGCTCAGGCATATCCCACGAAGAATAAGTCTGGTACGACTGCAGCCGAAAAGATTTTTCAAGACTTTATTCCTCGCTTCGGATACCCTGAGAAACTCCACCACGACCAGGGAAAAGAATTTGAGAACAAGCTGTTTCAAAGACTACAACAGTTGTCAGGTATTGCACACTCCCGCACCACCCCATATCATCCTCAGTGCAACCCAGTGGAAAGACTGAACCGGACGATCCTTCAGATGCTGCGCACATTGGAGGAGGAAAAGAAGAGTGAATGGAAAGAGTACTTACCTCACATTGTACATGCCTATAATTGCACAAGGCATGAGGCAACAGGATACTCACCATTTTTCCTCTTGTATGGTAGGCCTCCAAGGTTGCCAGTCGATTTGTTGTTCGACCTGAAGGAGGAAACAGAGAAAGAAACCCATCAAGTCTTTGTACAGAAGTGGACAGACAGGATGAGACAAGCTTACCAGATAGCTTCAGAGAACAGTCAAAAGTCTTCTGCAAAGGGCAAGAAATATTATGATCGCAAAGTGAGAGGCACCATTCTTCATCCCGGTGACCGAGTATTAGTGAGGAACCTGTCAGAGCGAGGTGGGCCAGGTAAACTACGTGCCTATTGGGAGAAAAATGTGCACAGGGTTGTAGAACGCATCGGAGATGGTCCAGTGTACAAGGTGCAGTCGGAGATGGGTAACAAAACCTTACGTGTGCTCCACCGCAACCTTTTGATGGCTGTGAATGATTTACCGGTGGAACAACCCTTGCCCCTTGCTAAAGAGACAAAGAGAAGACAGGAAAGACAGTTAACGACTCAGTCAGTAGAATGCTCAGGGACAGATACCTCGGACGAGGAAGAGCATACTCACCAATATGATTTGCGGAGAATCCCATGTTACAAACTGGTAAAGCTTCCACAAAGGGGCCCTGATACGGTACCAGTGTTACCTAAAGATTCGTCTGACCTTCATCCAACTGCCTGTGAGTTTCAACCAGCGAGGGGATATGATCTACCAGAGAGCCAAGATCAGGAGTCAGGTCCAGAGGATCAGTTACCCAGCCCAGAATTAGAGTTACAGGTTTCGGATGGAGACAGAAGGGAAATAGATGATGTGGAAGAACATGTGGTTGAACATGGGATAGAAAGAGAGATAGAGGAGACGAGAGACAGAAAAGTAAGGAGATCTCAGAGAACTGGAAGACCCAAGGAAATGTTCACTTATGACACTCTGGGTATTCCATCTTACCAACCCTGGAGAGCAGAGCTAAACTCAGTACAACTCACACAGCCCTATATAGCTCGAAATGGGACACATTACTTTCATTATATGCCCACTCACCCTTGTTGTCATTGGTGTCAGAATGTGTATTGAGTCAGTGGTACAAAGAAGAGATTAAAAGGAAAAAAAAAAAAACATGTTCAAAAGTTATTCAGATGTCAGGAGCCATCTAAAAAAAATAGGGGAGAGTGTAGTAGGTTGAAAGATATATGCATGTATGTTAAAGCAAAGGAGAGAGAAAAAGGACCCCCCCCCCCCCCCTTAAAATTTGGTATGGTTCAAAAATATATGAGCATTCATTTATTGATGGTTAAATTCATTGTTACCTTCTTTTTATGGTAAAGAAAATGTTGCTGTTATTATTGTCTCCTGTAGAGGGCGTTTAACGCTGTTGAATTAAGGTATTGCACCGGGTGCGTCAGAGTTAATAAAACTTTGCCAGAGCTTGCAGCCAGTACTACTGTCTCACAGCGTTTCTCTTATTTTTCTACAGTGATTCATTTAACTTACCCATTCAGGCTTTCCAGGCCTGATGCGGGTAACAATTACATTAGCTAGCTACGATTTCAGTACAGTACTATCAAAGATCCTTGCTCCTTCTCAATTATCTGGATTTAAGGACAAAATACAACCAATAGTACGATGGCAAAGTTAAATCTTACTTGTGAAAAGTAATCCCGCGAGCCCTACTTAAGATGGTTCGCCGATTAGAACAGGAAAATGCTGCACGGTGCTCTGGCATCTTAACTGCTGCTATGCAACGAAACTAGGAGTACGACCGGTTCAAAATGGCCGCCGCAAATCTCGGCGCCCAGCAGCCAATAGGGCGTCTACCTATATGATGTCTATGATGTCAACACCGTAACTAAAACAAATATCACAGAAAAATAGGCTAAATCATGTGAAATCTGTCACTCAGAATTATAAGAAAAAATACAAACAAACGAAAACTGCTGACTTAGATGCTAAAATAAAGTTTTTTTTTTTTTTTTATATGAATGAATGATTGAATGAATGTTCACTGACGACGGTCAACGAAACATCGATCCTCCAAAGGCTGAATGCGGGGTCGACACAGAACAATTTAAATGGCTAGCTTATTATTTTTTATGCAAGTTATTTGTAAATTAAACGAACTGCTGTCTATTGTTCATTTTCGTTAACTTCAAACGTAGGCTAAATTAAAGAGAAGTGGTTTTTCTATAGCCTAGCTATTGTTTATTTTTGTAATGCACGTTATAATTTGTAGCTACATTAAATGTTTATACATATATTTTCTTGTCATGTAATTTAAAATGTGTAAATGAAAATAAATTGGTCTATTAGCCTACGTAGGCTTTTTACAACTATAGCCTATTTATAGACCAATAAAATAACTTAAGTTTAACTTTAGAAACAACACATTTTTATTATCAGCCAAACCAGAAGAAAACACTTTTCAACACTTTCATTGCGCTGAGCGGGAGAAGCTGGAGCTGGACCGGGATGGGGAATAATGCACAATAGAGACTCTGGTAAGGCCTGAGCGGGACATCATCTTCTGGGATGAGTGCATATTTCCACTGTCCGCAGCTTTGCGGGGCCGAATCGGTCGACGGCTGCATGGCATGCCATAAAAAAAAAACATGGACGTATATAGGCTAAATGTTTAAAATATATTGTAACAGTTACATTTAACATAAGAAATTAACTGTTAAATAATATTTGCAATTTGACAATATTTAACCGGCTACAGATTTACATGCTTATGGTCTAGCCCACCGTCGCAGGCTTTGAAGCATGTCAAAACCCAATAGAAAGCTCAAAAAAAGTATATATATACGTTATATATATATATATATATATATATATATATATATATATATATATATATATACGGTATATATATACTTTTTTATTTACTACTTATATTTACTACTTATATATATATAAGTAGTAGTATGCTCCATTTCTCTTTTTAAAATCTCCTCACGAACGTCCGCTGTCAGTTGTCAGAACCTGCTAGTCCATTAACGACACTTGGTTCATTGTTGCCAAGTCTGGAATGGGGTTGCATTTAGGTTACTGTTGCTTTGGGGTGTTTGTAGCCTAGTCCACAGGTTAAGTTGTCTTTACTTAAGCAATATTTCTACTGCCCGCGCCCCGCATTTTGGGATATTTTGGCCCATTCTGGCTGTGATTCCGATACTTTTAATAACAATTGGATGGGTTTTATTATTCAGACCTGGCAACCCTGTCTCTCGGTTCGCCCTTCGTGCACTTTGAAGGCGTGGCCTGGTCTGGCCTTCGAAGTGCGCACCCTTCACTTTGGGACACAGCTCATATCTGATCATTTAATCAGAGGTGTCAAAAGTACTCACATTCATTACTCAAGTGGAAGTATAGATACTAGGGTTAAAAAATACTTCTGTAGAAGTTGAAGTATCAACTCAAGCTTTTTACTTAAGTAAAAGTGTAAAAGTACTGGTTTCAAAACTACTTAAAGTATAAAAGTAAAAGTAATGTAAGAAAATGCAAGACAAGCTTAGGCCACACCACAGGGGCCTATAGTGCACTACCCCACCTCCTCAAAAAACATTTTTTCTAAAGGCCATAATGACTATAATGTTATATTAATATGTAAATGTTGAAAAATTTGGGATGCACTGGCTACCTGTTTCAGCCACATATATACCCATTGAAAATGAATGCATTTTAGTACAATGGAAATATACCATATGTGTACTGCTGAGCATTAACATGTTTCCTGAAGCGAAAGATATGATGACAAGTTGCCTATTGAATTTTTGTACCATTACATATAGCCTATAAGTAATGTAATGGTACAAAAATTCAAACTTCAGAGGCATGTTATTAATAACCTTTACTGGAATGTAAATGTAGGCTACATGTGCGATCAGTGTTGCCAGATTGGGTAGACGATTTAGAGCCCTACATTTCTGCCCGAACCCGACGGACCCTGACTTTTTTACGCCCCTAGGGCCAGGCTTCGGGCCCATTTTCACTTCATACCCACTGTTGGCCGCTGACTGCTTGATTGTTACTTTAAAAAAATAAAAACTTTGCAGGAGTATGTCATAAGGAGGATTCAAAAAAAGAAACTAAAGGGGCTCCAGTCGGACTCGGGCCGTGCTAGGGCCTAGAATTGAGAACTAAATGCGGTCACTCTCGTGTCCTTCCAAACCTGTATGACTTCTGTGAAAGGTGTTGAAGAATGTTGGCAACCAAACCATTAGGCTTTGAATATTGAACAAAAAAAACACACTCAAATTATTTTATTTAATGCTACACAGAAATAAATTCATTTAGGTTTGGAAGGAAATTAGGGTGAGTAAATGATCACATTTTTGGGTTGAACTACCCCTTTAAAAACAGTCATATTTTTCAAGAGTTAAAACATCATTTAAGTAAGACACTGATATCTATCTTTAATGAGGCTATCATTGAAATATAATGTAATTACTTAATAAAAAAGTTAATACAACTTTTAAAGAGGAAAAAAAACTTTGTCCTTCATGGGATTCTTATTTTAAAGCTATTTTATAGACTGTAGATTAACTGTAGACCAGTTTCATTTAAATGTAAGAGATCATGGTAGTCACAGGGTAAAACACATAAGACTGTAAAAATCTTCCTCATTATATGGCTATATGGTTTCAAAAATATATAAAACATAGCCTATATAATAAACTATTATATTTGTAAGTAAAAAAAAAATGTAAACACCTATAGAAAATATGAAAACAGCCTCTATAAAAGTCATTTATATTCTGCAATATTAATTTAAGTAATATAGCAACATTTTTAATAAATGTTTCTTCTAAAACACCATATTTATTCACTGTTAGCTGCAAGGTAAATTGTGGTTCTGCTAAAGTGAAACGTTTGTGTGTATTGCCGTTTTTCACTTTACCTCGTCATGAATAGGCCTACATGCTCGCGGCTGTACAGCTGATTCAACACAGAACCCGGTATGTTCCCATATCATACGATTGTATAAAACAAATTCGGAGTCAAAGTGCCGGATAGAGTATTTAAACGCAGCGCACGTTCGTCAGCGGCTGCACTGTGCGGATATTCGCATTTTGCAGTTCCATACTCTCAAATAATAAATAAATAGATAAATAGATGCCAGATTACCAGTCCAGCGCCAGCCCTGGCTACAACGAGTTATCACGCTAAAAACCTGGCTGTCATGAATAGGCGCGTCTGCCTGCTGATCGCTGATTGACTGAAAGTGCGTGCTCGTCCGCTGGAACCCGCCCTATCTGGCAACACCGTGTGTGATTTGTGCTTTGAATCATGTGCAAGCGCGACGGATCGTGTAGTAACCAATAGGTTGTTGGAATGGTAGATGTTTACACTTCTCATCCAACCACAATCAAATTCACACTATCCGGATGACGCGATTTATCTGCATAGTTTTTTTTTTTAAACAAGATGAAATAAAAGAGGAGTAACGAGGCTATTTTTAAAAAGTAAGGAGTAGAAAGTACAGATAATTGCGTGAAAATGTAAGGAGTAGAAGTAAAAAGTAGGCAGAAAAATAATTACTCCAGTAAAGTATAGATACCCAAAATTTCTACTTAAGTAAGGTAACGAAGTGTACTTCGTTACTTGACACCTCTGCATTTAATTTCCTATTTGTAATGGAAGAAAGAGAAAAGATCAAACAACCCCTTTATACTTTTTTGTTTATTTTAGATTAATGCACAGAAAAAGAGATTTCGGCTAGATTTCTCATTTTTCGTGCGTGATTTACAAATCGCTGATTAGTGAAGAAAATCTAAGCGTTTGACGTCATCTGTCGTTCTCCAGGGTTGAATCCAAAATCGCCCCCATAAACCCTCACTATTCCCTACTTTAGTCCACTAATACAGTTAACTCGAAAAAGTGAATGAATGTAGATGAATGAGTTTTCTTTTGGGGGTGGGGGGTGAAGTTGTTAACAATAATAATGGGAAATGCTCTAATGATGCGTGACCTATTTTTTAACAGTCTATGGCGTGACAGTCACAAATCACTGTAGCCCTCGGTTCAAACAAACGGCAGCGCTCATGACATGAACCAATCACCTCCGCTTTACAGCACGAGAGAAATCATGAATGAACACACAGGGCTGACTGTAAGGGCTCCACATTATCTTTGTCTGGGACAAATCAAAGAGGGTTTTACTTTCCCGACAGGACAAATAAAACATTAAAATAACCAAATAATTTATTTATTATTATATTCAATGTAAACAGCGACTGATAATGGAGTGTATCTCTGGTAACAAAGTCGCGTTGAGGCTGGCGCTGCCTATCTCTTTGTGAGACATTCGTGGAGAAATCAAAACAAGTGAGCAGCAATCTAAACGATTTCAAATAGCTTCATTGCAATCGTGAATTGTGTAGCATAATTCATTATTAGGTACTTACATTTTAGACTCAAAAAACTTTTTTTTTTCTATTTCAACTATGATTTCACCAACGAATATAGTTCCAAAGGAACAACACTCAGCGCGGTGTTTTGAACTGAATGAATCAGCGTTTTGAATGAATCATTTGAATGAACGACTCAATGACTCACTCATTAAGACGATCACTTGCTGCCACCTATTGGCGGTTTAGTTTCATGTTTAAAAGTATCATTGCATTTTTTTATTTGTATATTCAAACATTTAGAACATTAATCTCATAACATTATTCATTGCTGTTTTATTTTTGCAGTTTAAATTAATTAATTTTATTGGTAAAAGCCCTAGTGTCTTACTAATATAACTGCATTTATTAATCAAATGTAAGAATTGAACATGAAATGCATACATTTAATAAGATTTAAAAAATGGCCTTTATAAAATGACATAACGCCCTGGGGTAAATATCACAAATATGCAGATTTAATTAGGCCTATGTAAAAGCTGATAGAACACTGATGAGAATATTACTACAAAATCAATATATTTATACCACCAAAAATCCCCCCAATACACTGTATAGTACATACAATTTACTCTGTACTCTACCTGATAGGCCGGATTTTGAAACTTGTTTGCAGGTATTGAGGGTATAGGGGGGGCGATTTCAGATTCAGCCCAGGTCTGTTCAACAAAATAGTAGTCTTATAGCAGTAGAAGACTACCGCTTCTTAAACTGTACTGGGCAGGTCCTAGATCAGGCAACTTTTCTGTGCAACTTAACCCGTTTCACAGAAAAAAAATGTTTATCTGATATATAAAATATTAATCAGTACCCAACCTTATTTAATTGTGCGGTAAACCACACGAAAAATTAGAAATATAGCCGAAATCTCTTTTTCTGTGCATTAATCTAAAATAAACAAAAAAGTATAAAGGGGTTGTTTGATCTTTTCTCTTTATTCCATTACAAATAGGAAATGAAATGATCAGATATGGTGCTCCGTTGGATTTTTCTGACATCCTTTACTCTTCCCTGATGACCTCTGGCCTACTTTCTGTAAGATCTAAATTTCTGCGATCTGAATTTTAGAACATTGAATTTGATGATCTGAATTTTAGAACATTGAATTTGATTATCTGAATTTTAGAATATTGAATTTGATGATCTGAATTTTAGAATATTGAATTTGATGATCTGAATTTCTTCTTCATCTGAAATCTTGAATCTGTATTTTCAAAAACTGAACATTTCCAGTCGATTAATTCAGAACAAAATATCTGCTGTTTGAAAATACATGTCTAAACAATTTCGACACAAAAACATTTCAAATGTGTTCAATTTCAAAGGTTCTATATTCAACATTTTAAAAAATTCAAATTCAGAACTATGTAAAATGCAACATAATATTCAATTTTGTTAGATTACACTTGTCAATAATTCAGATTTATACAATTCAAATTCAGATCATTTAGTCATATTTCTAGCTCCATACGTTTGACACAAACCACATACATATTGCAAATACAAATACAATTCAATTATTTTTGTCTTGTGTACATGTATGTTTGAGTGAATCGAAATGTCCAGCACAGCCACTGCTGTTTGGAGCATAAACAGTTCAGGAAATGAAGGAAAGCAGTCTTCTTTGATGAGCAGAGTTACACAGTTTACATTCATTTATTGACCTTTTTTTACATTTTTATTTTTATTTTTTTTAAACAAAAACTCATTGTAAATGAATTCATGTCTTTGTGCTGAATTTGTTATCAAATCAACAGACAACAGTAGTTTTGATGGTACTATTTATTTTTGATATATGAATAAAATGCAGTGCTTCATTAGCGAATACTGAAATGTTTTGTCAACATAAGTGTGTTTAGTTTGCTGTGTTAATTGTTTTGAGAGCACCTCATTAGGAGAAATGTGTCAAATCGATAAATCGATTGAGAAAAACTGTTAACAAATATTATTAACATATTATGTTAACATATAACAAGCATTTACGTTTGAGCAGGAAACAAAGAGAATTTGGATTGTTGCAGACAAGCATGGCTGAATTCGTAACAGCATACTAGCTTACTTTTACGCCATAGTATACTAGAATGCATTAAGGAGCATTATCGCCAACTACTATGTTGGAGTGTGGTTTAGAGTTTACCCATTACCGCTTTAACAAATGCCAAGGAACCCCAAATATGATGAGACTTTCATGAGGGACCCCCTTCCTTCCTAAAATCCATCTATTTTATGTATGAAAAAAACATTTAAAATGTTAGATAAATATTAAGTGTAACATTATAAATACAACATATTGTTTCCAAACTTAAATCAGCTGTTATGGGTTAACAGCTTATGACCCAGGACCAGTAGTGAAGAAATAAAGACAAAGAGTCAGGATTGCAATTAATTAAAAGAAGAATTTACTTAAGAATAGTTTGCAGTTTCAAAAGCAGAAGCCAGCTTCAAGTATCACAAGGAGTTCGTAGGCCGCGCTCACTCTCTCGCCGTCTCAATGCCTCGCCCTATCGTACATACAATTGTCCCAACATTTATACCGTTTTCAAGGTCTATCCACGTCATTACTGCATTGTGGATGGTTCTGATTGGCTCAGAGACAATGCACAGCCATGGTAAATTTCCACACGTCAGTTAATCTGATGCACGTTTCCATAGACGTGTCACTTGTTAAAGCTTTCACCCCAGAATTAGGCCCGTAGTGAACTTCCAGATCTGGAGCAGGCACCAGCTTATCCAGAACAACAAGTCCCCCTATCACTTAGGGTGCCCATTGTTCACCATTCTCAACACTGATCTGTAATATAGAATATTGCACACATACACAGATACACAGTCTCTTCAAGGTTGGAGCTGGTTAAGCTCCAGTTCTAACCAGTTCTAACCAAAACATACTGATAACATGTGCTTTCTTTCTGTGAGAGGTACACACAATAGTACAGGCAAAATTCTTATAGACTCTTTAGTGTTTCAGTAAAAGGAAATATAAAATGAATAAAAATATAATAAATTAAATGAAAGACATTTTAGAAAACAAGAAACATAAAATAAAATCATAACTTGAAAGAATCATTATAATAATATAGGAAAATAAAATATTGATTAAGGTTTTGAATGTTGAAGATTTATGAAGTTAATTAGGATATATACAAGTATATTGAAGCGGCAGTGGATTTCAGAATCGCCCTTTCACAGCTATACTTAATGTTGGATGTACAATCCTGAAGGAGAACATTTTCAACCAAAAATGATTTGTATAAGCAACTTTCACAATAAATGTATGTAAGCAGCTTACGTACTGCGTTAAGAACCCCAGTGAGCGAGATAAAGGGGGCTATAGTAAGAACAACAGACTAGAAAGACACAAAGCAAACATATATAATTCTGGAGAGTACGGCAAGAAAGGTGAGAAACATTTAGAAATTAAACAGTTAGAATGTTTGGTAGACTTTGTCTTTTTATTCTCTGAAATTTTCTGGGGAACCTTAGAACCTTCTGGAGGACCCCTGGGGGTCCCCGGACCCCAGTTTGAAAACCCCTGCTCTAATCCATAGGTAAGTATATTTTTAAGCTTTAGTTCTTCCACTCCAACTTTTCTAAGTTCATTGTTCATTGTTTCTCATATTAGTATACTTTTGACAGTCAAAATAACATGTTCTATCTTACCGTCTCACCTATTCCACAGTGCTCACAACATCCTGTCTACGCGATTCAGTTTGCGGGAGTCCGCTATACCATGGTGGGCCCCATTGTTCCTGTCAAGCGTGCGGAGATTGCTACCTTGCTGGCGCAGACCTCTGGCACCGGCCTGGTTTTGTGTGTTTTCTTGGCATTTTCACTGTAAACTAATGCTGTCTCTCAGTCTTTTTGCCTCTCAGCGGGGCGTAACCACAGTAATTTCTGCTGCTAACAGACAGTTCAACTCCATAGACACAGGGACATCATTTTCATGCAGTTTCACTTTAAGTACAAAGTTCTTTGCACACCCAAAGC
This sequence comes from Pseudorasbora parva, assembly GCF_024679245.1. NCBI lineage: Eukaryota > Metazoa > Chordata > Actinopteri > Cypriniformes > Gobionidae > Pseudorasbora > Pseudorasbora parva. Next base: position 30,399,944 of record NC_090184.1, read on the forward strand.
ACGGCATGACAGAATGAGACACCTGCTGCACAGATTGACTACAGTATAGTAGTATTGAAATAGTACACTTACAAGTAGAATACATTGATATTAGTATGCATAGTTTTTGCACTTTCATTGATGTACCATAATTTATTTATCTTTTGAAATTATTTTGACTGTATACAAATTAAATAAGTCGCCTTAAGTCCATAGTGTAACAACAATGACTATGAGTTTAATATCTCGGGGAATAATTAACTCAGAAGGGATTTAATATTCAATATTCATGAATTTATAAATATAATTTGCCAGTTGTTCATTACGTATTAAGATTTTCCGATAGGGAAAAATGTTTAATTAAATACAAGTAACCCTTTACGGACTTGCTTGAAATTATCCTACTAAGTTTGTCCACCAAATTAATTATAGACTTTTCAAATCAATTCTCAATAAGGGATTACTGCTTTACGAGCGCATAAGAAACATTAACTTTACTGATCAGGACAAATTCAATATTTCAAATGGTCATACAGTTTACTTTACTAACATAGTAGCATAAGCAGTTAGGTAACGTTAGGTCGTAAGTTTCATTGACTTTGTGTATGTGGGAGAACAACAGACCCAACTCATTAAATGTCTTTTGGAGGTTTAATAAACACAGACTAAAAATAACACTACGATTCACACAGAAAGTACACACTAAATATGCATCAAGAGAGTAGACATATAGATATTAACGAAAGAATACATAAAAGAGAAAAATGAATAGACTGAAATTAGAGAGAGATAAAAGAGAGAGAGAGATGCGAGAGAGGGAGAGATGAATTAGGGGTAAGAAGCAGCTTTCCTTCAGTTCATCAAATACAACCTTCACGGAGTTAACTTGTCCCAACGGGAAAATAACACACCCTCTTTACAGCAGTTTGAATTTGGAAAAATAAGAATACTTGCTTTCGTTTTGGTTTTGTTTTGGCGTCTCGCGTGTGTGCGTGTGTTCCTGCTTGTCCGGTGGTTCTTTCCGAGGTCGGGAGGGAAGCAGCTTTTTCTCTAGTGGTGCTTCGTGTTCTCCTCCTGAAGAAGGCCCGTGGGGCTAGTAAGTTGATGAAGCGAGGAGCAAAGGGTTGTTGAAGACCGGATTGTAGAAGAGAAGATTTCGGAAGAGAGCAGATTTTCAGAAGAAGAGGATTTTCAGAAGAGCACGATTGTGGTCTCCACTGGTCTTTTAAGACAATCAATCCACGCCCCCTTCTGGGTAATTCACCCAATCCAGAGGGTGAATTCTGAGCGGGAAAAGTTCTCTTTGTCTTGGTTTACGACCTGTTTTGCATGTTTCTGAGGTGTCGTTAAGGGGTGTTGATTTTGTATGGTTTTACTCCCAAGTCGGCTGAACATATTAATGATACATTTCACAATCCCATTTTGTGCATCGTTGAGTAAGTCAAAGAAATAGGAATATTTAGATATCAAACACCTTATGGCTGGGAGATATTAAAACAGAGATACATTCTTACCCAGAAATACAAGCATTTAAACTGAACTTACATTGTTTCTACGCCATGACTGAGTAGGCATGAGTCAAGGAGCATGCATATACACACCAAGCTACCTCGTATACAGTCTAGAATAGTCTTAATTAAAGCTTCATAAGGAATGTGTGTGTGTGTTTGTGAGTCCGTGTGTATTGACAGGAGTCTTGACGCCTTTCTGTCTGGGGAATGAAGGGGGGGGGGGGGGGGGGGGACAGGGTTCGAGTCATGTGACCCGATCACTGCCTGTTTTATTTGGACTGGGTCGTAAAACTGTCGGAGTTGTCACTTCCCCCAGACTCTGTGGCGTGGCTCTTAATTTACATGCGGCTAAAAGCTATCCCCCCCTTTTTACAATCAACATTGGGTTCATCTTTGATCCTCATTGTAAGAGACCACAGACGCTACAATAGATTTTGTATAAATGTACACTTTAAGAGCCTCTCACCAGCAAATCAGACCTGGACAGACCTGAAATATTAAAGTGGTATAAAAGTTCCATCCAGCAAATGTAAATTATATTATGATGGGTTTTAATTTCAAAGCCTTACCTTATCCCTGGAAGAGTGTTTGCCTTGTGTTTGTATATGATAAACTGATACTCCAATAATAACAAGAACAATGGCCACAGCACCAATTATAATTCCAATGAGAGCTGGAGTAAAATATTCACATCTAGTATCAGATGACACAGTTCCTGCTTTTATTTGTCTACGATCCATACTCTGACATCTGCGGATATGTAAGAGTGTGATGTTAGCACATCCAGAATTATTAGAATGAGAATTTAATGTAGCAATGTCAGATTTCTCACTTTGTATGTGCTTTACAAGCTGTGAAAGTGCCATCAGAATAAGTGCCATTTAAGCAGACGTCACATACAGTATCCATGCTTTCTGTTCCTGTAAAGATATAAAGACACTGAGTATTTAGAAGATTTTTAGTTTTCAGGATCATCTAAACTATATAGTTCCATAGTACATATTAGAGATGCAACAATACAGTTAGTCCACTGTTCAATACATACCTTGGTTTTTAACCACGGTTTTTCGGTTTGGTTAGTTTTTTTGGCTATTCTATTCTTAGGCGACAGGAACAGAAAAAGGTTATGGAGAAAAGGTTTTTATTGCAATACTCTTTCTTTATTTTACTTTAAAGACTTGAAAACCCTTACTTAAACTTAAAACTTTACTTTAAAAAAAACCTTGTACACATTCTTAGTGTATTGTATAATATAAAATACATATTTATAAAGATTTACAGTGGCAGCTCAGAGATGTAGCATTTAAGTATGAATTTGAATGAATTCATGTAGGCTAAAATTAAAACTAGGCTACATAGTCTTCAGTATACAACATTGATTAAAAGCTACTGTATTAAAGGTCTTTTGTTTAGTTTTTTATTAAAATCATTTTAGAGGGAACAGTCCCTTTAAGGACAGCGTGTTCAGAAGACTGCTGCTGTCAATTGAAAACATGCTCACATCTCGTATATCTAGACGCGCGCGATTTGACTTTCACTTTACACATATCCGACTGTGTTTATATGTTAACCTTGTGTGTATTTGACAGTATTAGCGCAGTAAGACTGTCCAGGAATGTGTGTGTTTGACAGACGTTTAGTTCGCGCGCTCAATGCAAAACAGTGCATGCATTGTATAGTCCGTGCCTTGCCGGTTAAACATATGCACGCAAATGAAATGTTTAACCGGCAAGGCTTTAAACCGCGGCTACACCCCCTAACTTTAGTGCATATGATTGGATATTTGCTCATATCAGCGCGTAGACTCACAGGCACACTCAGAAAGAGTCGAAATAAACTGAGAGAAATATTTCAAACGGAGAGAAATTAAAATAATTAATTAAATTCAAAACCGAAAAAACGCAATTCACCAGCTATTGAACCGTGAGTGCCGTACCGAACGGTTTATATTGAGTATTGTGGCATCCCTCCCTACATATCCTATTTCTGCAGAGATTACATGAGCAATATAATATAATATAATATAATATAATATAATATAATATAATATAATATAATATAATATAATATATTTGCATGATTGTACTTGTGCATTGTTATTGCAAAAAGTTCAAATCTGTTTTAATGTTTGATGCATATTCTTACAAAATAATGTTGTGATCATCTGCATCAGAATGAGGCCATGTATTGTATAGCATATATATACAAACACTCACCTAAAGGGTAATTAGGGACACCTATTCAGAGGTGGTAAAAGTACTCAAAAGTTATAATAAGTATATATAAAAAAAGTATATATAAAAAAAGTATAAGTAAAGTATATATAAAAGAAAAGTATATATAAAAAATACTCCAGTAAAAGTAGAAAGTCCTCCATTCAAACATCACTTGAGTAAAAGTACAAAAGTATCAGATTTAAAACGTACTCAAGTACCAAAAGTAAAAAGTAAATATTCAAATTAACTGTAAATATCAATAATTAAGCAGATAAAATCTTTTGGGACTGATATGCAATGTAAATACATTCTTGACAACAAATTATATTATATCTAATATAAGATTAGATACTGCAATTAAGAATTTGTTAGATTTGCAATTAATAAGAGACAATGAAGCACCTTAACGCAGTATAGGGGTTAAACTTAAAATAGACATGTTCCATAACATTAGCTCCATAAAACAGATGAGGAGCAAGATACTATGAACTAATTCAAAATTAATTCAAAAGCCATAACCACAATGACATATTACGTAACAATTAGTTAATAGTCATGTGCCTCAACAAGTAAAGTCATAATATAATTAGCCAATTGTTATGATTAATGATTAATTAAACAGACAACTGAGAGTCGGAATGCATGCTTTGAATACATGAATTTACATTATCAGTTAATGTAATATGTTATTAGGGAATTAATGATGTCAATAGCAATTCATATATTACTTAATCTATTAATCATAGAGAATGTTCATTAGTTGCTGATAACCATTAATAAATCGTTTAGTTCTTCATTAGTAATACATTAACTGATTATCTGTGCATTAGTTAGGCATGAATTATAATAGTGCACCTGTATTGTAAAATGTTACCAATGTTTTCATAGTAAATTGTGTGCCGCAAAATAAAAAAGTTGGGGAAACACTGAGCTAACGTTAGTGTGGCAAACCTGACTTGTCAGCTTTTCCAAGTCTATACCCGACTGGATCATCCATGAATGACCAGACCGGTTTGGAAATCAAGTGTAATAAATACTTAATACTTGGAGCGGGCATGGGGAAATGTATTGGAGTAAAAAGTACACTTTGCCTTTAATATTATAGTGGAGTAAGAGTAAAAGTAGATGCAAATAAAATATACTCAAGTAAAGTACAGATCCCTGAAAAAAATACTTAAGTAAAGTATCAAAGTATTTTTTGATTTGACTTGATTACTTACCACCCCTGCACCTATTTAATTTCTCATTAATGCAATTATCTAATCAGCCAATCACATGGCATTTTCTTCAATGCATGCAACCTTGTTGAATCAATGCCACGTAGAATTAAGGCAGTTCTGAAGGTGAAAGGGGGTCAAACACAGTATTAGTATGGTGTTCCTAATAATCCTTTAGGTGATTGTGTATATATTGATTCAACAAGGTGCTGAAAGCATTCTTTATAAATGTTGGCCCATATTGATAGGATAGTTGATGGAGATTTGTGGGATGCACATCCAGGGCATGAAGCTCCCGTTCCACCACATCCCAAAGATGCTCTAAGTCTATTGGGTTGAGATCTGGTGACTGTGGGGGCCATTTTAGTACAGTGAAATCATTATCATGTTCAAAGAAACCAATTTAAAATGATTCAAGCTTTTGGTGCATTATCCTGCTGGAAGTAGCCATCAGATGATGGGTACATGGTGGTCATAAAGGGATAGACATGGTCAGAAGCAATGCTCAGGTAGGCCGTGGCATTTAAACGATACACAATTGGCACTGATAGGCCTAAAGTGTGCCAAGAAAACATTCCCCACACCATTACACCACCAACACCAGCCTTCACAGTTGTAACAAGGCATGATGGATCCATGTTCTCATTCTGTTGACGCCAAATTCTGACTCTACCATGGGAATGTCTCAACAGAAATTGAGACTCATCAGAGGCAACATTTTTCCAGTCTTCAACTGTCCAATTTTGGTGAGCTTGTGCAAATTGTAGCCTCTTTTTCCTAAAGTGGACCCAGTGGAGTCATCTGCTGTTGTAGCCCATCTGCTTCATATATATATATATATTTGTAAAAGGTCTTATTTTGTGTACCTCTTATTTTAATAAAAGGTCTTATTTTGTGTACACATTAAATTATTTGCATATCAGGACAGGCTATCTGCCAAATTATTTGATGTGTATTTGCCAAAGATTTATAGACTTTGATGGATAACATCTGCACTAAGAACATGAACATCCGTACCTCTTTGTTGAATATATTCTCCAGGTTTACATTGAGAATGTTTAACAGCTGATCTACAGCTGCCCTTTTCTTGGATCAAACAGAAGAATCCATTTTCTGGTGCGCAAACTGTGTCTGATAACTTTGTGCAGGCCTTCTTTATCCTTAAACCTTCAAAAAGACATTGAAGAAGGACATTGATGTATACTTTTCATAGCCAGAACTCTCATTCTGTTTAATGAATACATGTAAATATACAGCTCTGGAAAAATTAAGAGACCACTCAACATTGATTTTTCAATATTAAGTGGTCTCAATTTTTTCCAGAGCAGTAAATGTAAAACACTCACCTGCATCACAGGCTGAGCAGAAGAAACATTTTTCAAGACCATTAGGCTCATCAGTGTATGTGAAGTCACTGCAGGGTACACAAGTTGTGCTGGTATCCACCGTACAATGCCAAAAAACACGGTTACCTTAAAAAAGGATAGGCTATGCGATAAAATAATTTTTACATTGAAGGCTTTGCTATACATTTTTTACATATTCCTATGTCAAGACATTTTACAATTATAAAGAATACTTTCTGGACTAAAAACTAAAATGATTTTCTTTTATTATTGTGAACTATCCACTTGTCCGTACCAGGTGCACACATGGGGCAGCACTGTCCGTTTATCTCATATTCAGCATGGCCACAGACACAATAACCCAGTTCTATGTATAGAAAGGTACTAGCAACAATGAATAATATAATCAACAAAATCTGCATTTTCATAAAGATATGAAAAGGTTTAGAGAGTTTGTTGTTGGATTTAGACTCCCATCAGACTTCAAAAACACTTCTGTTTTGTGTTGAATCAGGATCTGATCATCATTTTCTGATGGATTTCCATCTGTGGAGTTGACAGAACACAGAAAAAGAAAAATTCAGGAAAGGTCCCAAGTATAGATTTCAACAAAACATGGTTAGTAAATCTGACACTCATAACTAAAAGTTTTGAATGAACAACTATATTGATTTATATATAGGCTAATTGAATCTCTTGTTGTGAAACCATTTAACATTGACTTTTAGGTTGCTTTCACACCTACCTTGTTTGGTCCGGATTTTCGGACTTTTCAGTTTGTTATGGACCAAAATTACAGGTGTGAAACCTCTCTCAGACCACAGTCCGGACCAAACAGACGAAATTTGTTCCGACAAAAAAAGGTATTCTCGATCCGGACCAAACTGAACAAAGGTTCGGTTCGTTTCTTGTGTGAAAGCATTTTCTGTATAGTTCGGACTTTCAGACCATTTACAGGAAGTTCTGGTGGTAGAATAAGTGAAAAAACACAGATTAAACTCACAGCACATGCAGTGATGAACCACTTGTGTAGTCAGCTCGCGTGAACAGTGTGCTTTGCGTGACTGTTTATTTTTGAGCATCTGTGCACGTTTCATAATCAATATATAGCCTAGATGAAATTTAAAAATAACATTATAATATTTAAACATAACTATAAAACAAAATACATTCTTTGGCTAAAAAAAGCAGCCTATTGGCTATAGTCTTCTCCTCCTTTCCTGTGGGCGCCCAATGCACAATGAGGACGTTCATTTGGTGAATTTGCCTCGAGTATAGTTGGTGCTGCAGATAGTAATGCCATAATATTAGGCTTGTTTGAGATGAGCAAAATCTGCGCAGAACCGATCACCGGTGATCAGCGCAAGATGCATGCTGGTTAGAAATGTGTCCGAGGGCGGTCCGCCTTGCTCTGATGTCATGCTGACGTATGTCAAAAATCTCTCGTGATGGCGAGGCGGATGTGTCGGATTCTGCAGTCGAGCGCATTTGCTCTCCATCGACTGCGCTGACCAAAAGCACGATGGGAAACGACTTGCTGACGAAACAGCTTAATGCTTATTGGTTTAAACAACCGTGATGTAAGGCTGTTTTTTTTAAATGTTTGATTTTAAAACTCTGATATCATGTTTTTATGTGTATAAATTATGTGTGGATATTCTCAAACTCTTGGAGAGTGCGATCTCTCTGTTGGTTATGTGATTGTTGTCATATTAATAAAAAAATTTATGTGATTAAAGTAAAAATGCTTGATAAACAGGCCTTTCGAATGGAAATAAATAACAAAAACTTTGGATAGACACCCAAAGTTTTTGTTATTTATTTCCATTCGAAAGGAATCATAATATTTATTTTCATATAAAAGCAACAGATCTTAAATTACATCCAGTTTATCAGCAACAGAGCGCACAAGTGTGAATCCCGCGATATCCGCTACTGATCTCGCAGGTGTCTGATCCACTACGAGAGGAGAGAACTGTCCGGCTTGCCTGAACTTAGGCTTGTTTGAGATGAGCAAAATCTGCGCAGAACCGATCACCGGTGATCAGCGCGAGATGCATGCCGGTTAGAAATGTGTCTGAGGGCGGTCCGCCTTGCTCTGATGTCATGCTGACGTATGTCAAAAATCTCTCGCGATGGCGAGGCGGATGTGTCGGATTCTGCAGTCGAGCGCAGTTGCTCTCCACCGACTGCGCTGACCAAAAGCACGATGGGAAACGACTTGCTGACGAAACAGCTTAATGCTTATTGGCTTAAACAACCGTGATGTATTTTTCTTTTTTTTAATTTTTGATTTTAAAAACTGATATCATGTTTTAATGTGTGTAAATTATGTGTGAATATTCCCAAACTCTCGGACAGTGCGATCTCTCTGTTGGTTATGTGATTGTTGTCATATTTATAAAAATATATAAAAACATGTATGTAATTAAAGTATAATAAACAGGTCTTTCGAATGGAAATAAATAACAAAAACTTTGGGTGTCTTGTTCATAATATTTATTTTCATATAAAAGCAACAGAACTTAAATTACATCCTGTTTATCAGCAACAGAGCGCACAAGTGTGAAACAAGCCTAAGTTCTTTAGTGCGCTAAATAACTGCAATGTAAAAGCAAACCAAAACTAACCAAATGGATACAATGTATCAAAACACGAACTTTGGTTCGGACCTTGGTGCGGACTTTCAGGTGTGAAAACGCCCTAGTTTCCTGCTCAAGTTTTCACATGCTTCCAAAACAAATATTAGCTGACTATTAGATGTTAAGTTTAATATCTGGCATACATTTCCTACATTAGGCTATCTTAAATTTCAAAAATAAAAAATAGGATTGAAGACAAAAAATTAACAGCACATACTTGATTTATGATCCCTTACGAAAAAGAACTGTAGCCTACTTCAAGTTAATTTTATTAAGTATACTTAAGTAATGTTCAAGTATTTTTGTAAGTAGCCTATACTTCAGTTAGTAAGTATACTAATACCACTGTACTAGTATACTTGTAAGTGTACTTATAATATAATTTTTTTTATCAACACTTGAATGTGGGTAAGTTTAATTTAAAAAGCAACATTTTAAACAACAAAGCAGAGAATTTTTTTATCAGAGACAATGTCCGCATCGGATTCAGAATTATGATCAAAACTACTCCAAAACTTTACAGTCATTTCCTCTTCATTGGTCTTCATTTTATTCGGAAATGTTAGGCATGCTGTTTAATGTTTAATTTCGTGCTATTTTACATTTGCTTAATCTTCTCTCACTTGTTTCTGCTGTTTCCTATGTACACCAGTGGACTATACATTTAGATCTGTTTTCTTTATAAATCAATAAAGTAATGCAAACAATATTACGGCAAATACATCGCCACTATACGCCACATATTTCACACATACTCCTCTGCAGTGACGTACTACATTTTATTCAATTCATCAATTCATATTTATATAGCCTAGTACTTTACATTTAGCTCACACAAGTGGCAAAACATTTAAACATACTGGTAGGTTACATCCTAAAATCACAAACATTTTCAATTAGAAACTTAGCGTTTAAATTAGAAACTGCATTCACACTTGTAGTTTGGTTCGTTTGGTCCGGACCAAAAAACAAAAAATATAGTCTTGGTCCGCTTAGCGTTCACACTGGCATTTTTAACAGTGAACCTAAAGTTACCGAACCAAAGGCATAGGGATACGGTCACAACTAGTCGACTTTTATGACATATTTTATGACGGAGCTTACAGAACATTCAAAACAATGCTGTGTGCTGGATTAAACGCGATCATTTTATGCGTGTACATATGGCATTATTTTTACCAGCTGAGAACTCACAAAGAGCTCATAAAATGTTCAAAACAAAACAGCAGCAGGATTTCCTCCGTTGCATGCAGAAACGAAGATCTCCAGCAAAAGAGACAGCAGTTCCATCGTCTGTACCGACTATGGGCAACAGGTCCTTTGATGAGAAGAACCAAGTATACCTATGTTTTTTGTCCGTTTTTTTTCTAGCATTTTCAAACATGCTCGTCGGACCAAATATTGATAAGGCACTACCTCCTCGTTGCTCCATGTTCACGCTCTAACGTGACACCAATGCCATAATATTAGGATACACCAATCTTTCCGCGTCGTCAAATCAGCTGACTTGTAGTGTCGCATCTTGTGACATTACGTCCTGTTTTTGTTTTGTTTACATGTCTTTGGTCCGTGTTGCGTTGGTTTGGAAGCCGAACCCTGGTGTGCACCAAACAAGCGGAACGAGACTGCTAAAAAGATGGGTCTCGGTCCGCTTATTTGGTGCGCACCAGGGTTCGGATGGCAGCGTTCACATATGTTCAAATGAACCGCACTAACCGAGCAAACGCATCAGGGTTCGTTTTAATCGAACCAAACATGACAAGTGTGAACGCACCCTTACAATAAGCTATTCAAAAACACCCGACTCTCGTCTTTTCTTTCGTTTTCAAAGCCTTTTAAAAGAAATCCTGCAGGTCATAAAGAACTTTGTTTTCCATAAGAAAGGACGAGTGTTATCCATTACGGCACATTTTTGACCTAAATGCCATAAGGTGTCGTTTCCTTGCTTCACCTGAGAAAAAAGCCATGTGTTGACTTTTAAATTATATGCATTTGTGGTGAAATTACTAGATTTTCGCGTCTACATTTTTATTTTAATGTGAACAATGTTCTGTAGGGGTGTGCATTGGCACTGCCTTCACGATTCGATTCGATTACGATTCACCAGGTAACGATTCAATTCAATTCGATTCTACGATGCATTGTGATGCATCAAAATTCTACTGCACACAAAGCAAATTTTTCATCAGTCATGATGCAATACAAGCAGATATTAAACAACAGATTGTATTGGCTGCTATGTGTCTCCTGTATCTTTGACATAAAAGTTATTAAATAAAATAAAATGTAATTAAACAAAATTAAATAAAATGCAATTAACCCTTAAATGCATGACTGTTTCACCAAACATTCTTACATATTCAGGTCGTTAGCGACCCGGATCTATATTTAACATGGATAGACCTCTACCTGTCGTGATAATATATAAAACTCCTGATTTTAGAGTAACAGCTTCAGAAGAATAAAATAAAACCTATTTCGTTACCTTTTGGAGCTTGGAAGGATTCAGTTTGAGCAGATGTTTAATACCATCATCATATGACCTCGTCAGAGTTTACCAGTAGATTCAGCATCTGCCTCATATTCGCGATCTCGAGCATATTCTCCAACTCATTTTCAACGTCTTCAAAATCAATATTTTGATCACTGACAGCTTCTTGACCACATCCATCATCAGAGACAGTGACACTAACATATGATTGTGTTTAGTATTTGCTTTCTGAAGTAAATCACTAACCCATTTCAAGTTTTGCAGATTATAATTATTGTTTCGTTTTCTGTCAGAGGTAACTATGAGTGAAACGTCACTTCATCATTGGGTATCAGACATTGCCACCTTGTGGAATAAAGGGGAATTGCACATAATCGATTATGGCACTTTGCCGCATCGATGCTGAATCGTTCATGCCCCGCATCACGATGCATCGCCGAATCGATTATTGTTGACACCCCTAATGTTCTGTCACTTTAATGCAGCAGTGCAGCATAGCAAAAAATAGACTCGGTAATGAAACGATCACCGCACTGCAGACGCCCCGCACCTGGAACGGACTGACGGGTGCAGTGTGAAAGCTGTAATCTGTTAACATGGGTACGGGAAAAAATGCACACTGCATATGCACTGCAAACGGAGTATGGGGGAAACGGGTGTAGACTTTGTAAAATGTGAAAAATATACTCAATCAAAAAAAGTTAACATAACTACAAGCCAAGTATACTTAGAATCCTTAATTATAATTTTAAGGATTGAGTACATATAGGCCAAATATAGTTAGACTTTTCTGTCAGTATAAGTCAAGTATACTTTAGTGCAATTTTAAGTATATTTCTGAGTAGTCTACATAAAGTATATTTCTGAGAAGTACATAAACAGTAGACTTAAACTTTATCATTTTTAGTTTAACAGAAGTATACCAATAGCACACTCAAATAAACTTATTTTCATAAGGGATTGTTATGATTGTTCAGCCAGACTGTCTGGCTCACAACCTCTGCATTCAGTTCCAAGTTCACACCCAAGAACACTATGTTCAGATGGAGTAATTTATTCAATATTCAAACCCTATAAGTGCAGTCATCAAATGTTAAAGATGCTACAGTTTGCTAGATAATGTTTTCCACTATAATTAAAATGAAATGATCAGCGGGAAAAGAACTTTGAATTGTGAAGTGAGAATAGGATTTTGTTTTCTTTCTTTCTTTCTTTCTTTCTTTCTTTCTTTCTTCTCGACATCCTAACAACACATATTTGGCATTACCCAGTCGACTTGACAACCAGCTAGCGAATACAATCATTAAATCAATTTACTAACAAAAGAGCTTAAGAAAATCACTTACTTTAAAGGAGTTAGCTGTTTCTCACAGATCTTGCCCAATCTGGTGTGACAACAAGAATGAATAAAGCATGTGAAAGCTTGTGACAAGAAAAAAAAAAACATGCAGTGCAATTCTTGCACAATGGATACAAGTAACCCATTGTTAAAAATGTATGCAGTGGCTGTTAATGCTGAAACACATTTAATAATGAGTTTTACAGCACCTTTCCTAAAAGTAATCAATGTTAAGGATGCAGATCATGTATTTATAGTTTACAACCCCAATTCCAGAAAAGTTGGGACATTTTGTAATAAATGTCAAGAATCTGTGATTTGTTAATCCTCTTTAACCTTTAATTAACCGACACGTACAAAAAAAAGATTTTCAGATTTCACAGAACAATTTAAATGTATTTTATAAATATGAACAAATGAGGATTTTGATGACTGCAACAGATTTGGGACAGAGTTTACAACTGTCACATTAACTTTCCTTTTAATTACACTTTTTAAATGAGGATACCTAATTGTTGTAATTTTGCATGTGGTATTTTTGATAAAAAGACTGCTGCTCAACCGTCAATGGTCATCATTGTCTGCTTCTCCTTTTCATGATGGAGACAAATCTGGACAGCAGGGCTGGACTGGTAATCTGGCATACCGGGCATTTTCCCAGTGGGCCAACGCACTTTGGGGCCGATACAAGGGGAATTATTTAGTTATTTAGTCACTGACTGGCCCATCATGCAGCGACAGCGGCACATTGGTTTGTCTTCTGAATTGACAGGCCAAAGTGAGAAAGACCTCCCCTCCATATTAGGCGCTTTTATATTTTTTGTTTTTGTTTTGTTTTTGATCGCATGGAACTGCATATCCGTCACAATGCAACCGCTGACGAACGTACGTACGCTCCTCTATAAAGTGATGAACGGCACTTTGACTCTGAATTTTGTTTTATACATCGTGTGAAATGGGAACATTACAGGTTCTGTGGTGAATATAGCTGAAAACAGCCGCGAACATTAAAATAGGCCTACATGAAAAGGTAAAGTGGAAAACGGCAATAGGCCTACACACAACTACAAACATGTCACTTTAGCACAACCACAAATTACCTTGCAGCTACTTACAGTGAAGAAATAAGGTGTTTTGCAACTCGCCTTTTTATAAAAAATGTTGCTATTATTACTTACATTAAATATTGTGGAATTTAAATCACTTTTATAGCTAGAGGCTGTTTTCGTATTTTCATGTATTTCTAATATTTATTATTACAAATTCAATAGTTTATTAGCCTATATATGGTTTATATATTTGGTACCCATGGTAACGAAGAACATGGTTTTACCTGACTACCATGCTCTTACAGTTAAATGAAACTGGCCTACAGTTAAACTAAATTAATTTATTTCTGTGCATAAAAAATAAAATTCAAGTCTGTTTTTTGTTTTTTTTGTCCATACAATATTCAATGGTAGCCTAACCAAAATGGCTTGGTTGCCAACATTCTTCAAAATATCTTCTGTTGTGTTTCACGGAAGAGAGAAAGTTATACAGGTTTGGAAGGACATGAGATTGAGTAAATTATGACATCATTTAAAAGCAGTAAATGTACTTCATCCTAGCTCAAAATCATCAGTGATTTACTGTCAAGTGCATTTCTGTGTGACAAAAGTGCAATATTAAGGCCCCGTCCACACGGAGACGCGTTTAGCTGTATACGTATAAATTTTGTACCGTATCAGCGTTTCGTCCACACGGATCCGCCGTTTTAGAAGCATGAATCCGATATTTTTCGAAACCGGGTCCCAAAGTGGGTAAGTTTGAAAACGATCATCTTCCGTTTTCGTGTGTACAGCGAATCCGTATATTTTCTGAAACGGTGATGTCATCACACTACGTCCAGCACGGTGAAAGAGTTAAGGGATACAACAACTGGCACTGGGCATGCGCACATCAATATTGCGTCATTTAATTAACGTATCTGCATTATTGTATTTCTTGAAGCAAGGGAAAAAAAAGTTTGGATTGGGAAAGTGCTGGCTTCATGTGGACAGGGCCTAAGTTTGTTATCTGCATTCGCAGATAATTTCGATAATATCCATCATTATTTGTCCCTTTCCTAGTTTTATTTATTTGCTCGAATTTAAGGCCCTAACCCCAACAAAAACATTCCTGGGAAACTCATGGGGCGGTGGGGCTGGGTTATTTGCCAGGGCCGAATTTTAGCCCCAGTCCAGCCCTGTAGACAGCAAGCAGGCAGTCAGGCACATTGGGTCTATGGTGTAGAACGTCTAAGAAGGCCCTCTGTTGTAGCATAATATGGCCTGGCACTTTCTTGTTTCCCAGGATGGCAGTATGTCTCTGTACAATCCCAGTACACCTCTCCGTCTTTACGTCAATGGTATTCACACATATAAGTCACCCATGCTATTTGCACTCATGCACCCCATGACAGTTGTTTCTACCTTTGTACCTGTCGCTGATGAAAGTCTGGATAGTCCTTTTAATATGTTTTGGTACTGAGAACTTGATGTCAGTTTTTCCCAAGAACAAACATGAAACTCATCTGAGCACAGCACACATTTCCACTCTTTTGGACTGGAAGAGAATGCTCTCTCTGCTCTCTAGATGAATAGCTTTCTCCATGCGTAACAGTTGCGTTTCTCGATGCAGCAGCAGACTGTATTAAGACAACGGCTTTCCAAATACTCCAGAGCTCATGTGGATTCAACAACACAGCAGGATGATGGTTTCGGTCTTGAAGGTCACGCACATTCAACACAAGTTTCCTGTACTGAACTACACGGTCTCTGGATTACACAAATTTTTTCACAATATTATGTATGGTAGATGGTGAAAGACCTAAATACTTTGCAATCTTACATTGAGAAATATTTGAATTTTGAAATGTTTGACAATATTTGGTGTCTTTGGTGGATGCTCCTTTTATACCCAATCACAATACCCTCACCTATGTTCTTTAAGGCTGAATCTGAAACCTCCCCCTATACCATCAAATAGAGCATTATTTGAGGGACAGCAATTTGTAGTGGTGTCCGAAACCACATTGGACGTTATCGATTGCATTCCATCCCACATTGCACCGCAAAAACGAGTTCATATTAGTGGACTAACGTAGGGAATAGTGAATGAGGGTTTAGGGGGCAATGTTCAGATTCAGTCCCTGCAGATAAGTCCTGTGTTCTGTTCAGTTTCTCAATCTTTCAATGTTAATGTTAATGTAAATATTTTCTTTGTGAACACTGTGTAAAATAAAGGTTAAAGAGAATTAACAAATCTCAGATTCTTGATTTTATTACATTTTACAAAATGTCCCAACTTTTTAAGAAAATGGGGTTGAAATATTAGTTTTATATATTTTATTACTCAAATTAAAAAAAGTATTAAGTATGTGGAGAATTTGATTTGTGTGACTCATTTTGTGTCTGTATTTAAAATCATTCAAACAGTATGGGCATGACTTGGCTTGGCACAGAACAAAAGGAAAAAAGATGTGATTGTTTCAATCTAGAAAAAAGCAGTCAAACAATGACTGCATGGAGTCTTGCTTTGTATTTGAAGTGTAAGCTGGTCATTGTCCATCAGATTGGAGTCATTCCCAGGGTCCTATGTTCCCCTAGCCTGACAAGCCAGACCCACATCAAGATGTTTGGTCTGGAAACTCACCATTGACAGGGCTCAATCCGAGGGGCGGGACAAACTGTTGTCTTTCAAACTCCCTCTGCACACGATAGGATAGCACTACACCAACCAGAGCAATGAAGGTGAAGCAGAGCTCGCTGATAGATTAAACATTCGCCGTATCCGGTCGGCTAAACTCCGAACACATCTTCCCTTTTTAAGAATGACTCGCTCTTTGTTCTTTTCTCAGAGAAAAGCTTAACTCCAAGTCTTACAGGGTCGCGGTCAAAGCTAATTCGAAAGACCGCCGCCGTTCGCCAGTTTCTGTGTTTACTAGAAGCACGCAAACGCAACTCAGCCATCGTCATAATGGCCACGCCCAACACGATGTGATTGGGCCGTCCAGATTGTGAGGAATACAGCTCAAACGTGTATTGAGGGTTCCTAGACGACACTTGCAGGCAAATTAAATTTTCTGCCGCTAGGATGCGTCTAGATTTCTAGGCTAATGTTCCCCAGCATTATGGCGCATGAACAGTGGGGTTACATTTCTGACACAATTCTGTGTGTGAACTGAGTTTTGCAGAGAAATGTCTCGCAAATGAGTAAGTATTTTGAGCGAACAAAACTATTCTAATTTTACCATATATTTACAAATACTATTTAATGTTTTATAGTCACAGCACATTCACCATAAAATACTAAGTACATTTTAATCTGAAAGTGCGTTTGAATCCGCCCACACGTTTTTGTTTGTTTGTTTGTTTGTTTTTTCAAAAAGATCCTGCTTGGCTCGTTCAGTGGTGGCAGAAACGGTCACTTTGGGATATCGCCTTTACATGGCTGGCTAATTCTCACTAAGTCTTGACTTTCCATTTTTTAAATTTGTGAAAACAACTAGGCCTATGTGTTCATGTTGATTATTACATGTTATGGTTTGTGCTTTGTGGTGAGATCAGGTCAGAATTAGGTCTAGCTTGTTTAACATATGCAGTGATCTAGGTGAATGACCTTCTACCCTTTAATGAACAATACAAAATCAATAATCAGTCAATAACCATTTGAATGAATTCATGCATACCCTCAAGCAGATTCTCTCATGGATGGTTGGTTGACCTTGGCCTTATAAGATGATTTATAATGCTCTTTCTATTCTTATAGAACTGTCTTTATAAGCTGAAGTAAAAACTGAACAGTACTTTGTCTTTATAAAATAAAAAAAATATTTATACAAGAGATAAAAATACTGATTACACAATAATCAATGTTATTAGCAAAATATCAAAAGATTACAGATTATAATACTTCAGGTTATTTCCAGAGGAACTTAAACTGCTGACTGACTATTAGTAAGCTGCTGACTGGCTATCAGTTGATTTTTATCAGTGACTATCAGTTATCAGGTGGTCATGTCAGAGGTTGCTGGTTTCTTCATGTTCTTTCTTCCTTTTCTTCCTCTCTGCTTGACGTTCTTTCTCATATGTGCATGTATAAGTCTTCAAGTGTATTTGTAAGTTCACAGTACCTTTTAATATTTATATTCGAATCTTCCCTTACAGGTTCAAAATGAACTGAATGTGAGTTTTAATCACAACAACGTTAGCTAAAGCCCCGGCATTATCGTCTTCTATAAAGTTGAGACTGGTGGTTAGTCAAAAATAGAGGGGATTAAATGTAGTTAGCCATGTTCTTATAGAAAAAGTCACCCAGTCTGATTAACTTCAAAATAATTTAATGTTAGCTGGTCGTGATTAAGTGCTGGCTGCCTGTGTGTGTGTTGTTAGTCTTATTTAAAAGAGTCTAGACATTTTATATCACCTGAAAATTTCCCAGCAATGAATTTATTAAAGCTAATCACCAAAGAATGTCAAAAGGGTGTTTTGGTGTTTTTTAGGTTTTCATGTTCACTGTCATGTCCTGGCATGCTCTTACTGGTTTGTCATGATCCTGCCATGTGCTCCCTTGTCTTGTGTTCTGATGTGTCATTGGTTTATTGGTTGATCATTGTTCACAGGTGTGTCTTGTCAAGTCCTCAGTCTTTGTGTATTTGTAATCCCTCATGTTTGCCATGTGTCTTTTTTCTGGTATTGTGTATGTATATGTACCTGAATGTTGGTGAAGGTTTAAGTTTAAGGTTTAATTTATGTTTATGTTTTTGTCTAGATTAATGCCAAGCCAAGCCTTTTGTTTATGTTTGGATTTAAGTTTGGATAATTAAAGGGGGTGGGGGGGGCACTCAGTTTCAGTCAATCTCATGTCAATCTTGAGTACCTATAGAGTAGTATTGCATCCTTCATATCTCCGAAAAGTCTTTAGTTTTATTATATTCATGAAAGAAATATAGGCTGTACCGAGTCTTTCCAGAAAAAAAAACCAGCGCCTGGAGGCGTATCGTGTGGGCGGAGCTAAAGAATGACGCGCACACCCAAAGCGGTGACGTCCTCAAGCGTGGAGAAACCCAAGTATGCTATCGACCCATGTATGCTATCAATCGGATTCAGCTAATACGTGATCCAGAATCAGGCTGAAATAAATTGAACAGGAGAAACAGCAACAGCAGGACGTCCGTCTCTGTGGTATGTACTGTATTTAGTGCCTGTCAACATTTGTGTGTGTTTACTCACAGTTTATGAGGACATGATTCGGTTTATGGACTATTGTATGCAACTAAACCTTAGCAGTAGCAAGCAAAACGGTTTTGCATGTCAGACCAGTGTAACGTTATACATAGAACAGCAATGGAGTAACCGTTAGCGCATTTGAATGACGAAGCACGCGATCGTGTCGTTTACTGATGTTTACTCACACGACGAGCCAACAGTATAGACATTTGAAGCAGTTTTACTCACCGGCTGCTTCCAAAGCAGGACCGAACTTTTATCGCTGGGACCACTCCTTCAAAAACACACTTCTTTGGTATGATTTGGTAAAGTCCTGTGACAGCATTGACCGTGGAAATCCGCGACATTGTGAAGCGTCCCGTCATTTCTGCGTTCAAATCGGTTCAAATGCAGCGCTGCCTTCCGGGAATGCTGTGCTGAAGCTTTGATATCACCCATAGGAATAAAGTGGAACGGGAGCGTGGCGCGTCATAAGTGTTCACGGACGAGTGGATCTGCATCTGAGCAAGTGTTTATGGGCGTGCATTTCCTCTCTCGCTCTAGTCACTTCTCACTCTCTAGGGAGAAGAGCCGTACGGCCCATACAAGGACCTTCCGCTCTATCGACGTCAAGTCGAGCCATACTCGAAAAAAACTCTCCGAAACTTGTGAGAAACCAGAAGGAGTATTTTTAACACAGAAATACTCCATCAAACGTCCAACATTAGTTTTGGAAACTTTGTCTGTTTAGGATGGGAATCCAAGTCTTTCACAGTGTAAAAAGCTCAGTATGCATGAAACAGCATTTCACCCCCACCCCCTAAAGAAACTGCACTTGGGTTCATTACAACTCACCTCTCAGTGGATAGTGTTACAAATGTCTGGTTTATTTTATTGGTACAATCTGTGCAATTGCATCTGCTCTCTACTCAATTTTTTTTATTTTTACTTATGTTGCCTCACTGTAAAACACATTACACTGAATTTAACATAATGTGAGTTAGGTTTAATAATTTTTAGCAAGCATGTTCCTTCTGCACTGATAATGCAGCCGGATCTCACAAAAATGCGTATAATGCACCGATTTTGTACTTGTGTTCTTTCTTTCTTTATTAAAAACTGCAGGAGGACAGACGCAGTGATGCCACTTCACATCGAGAGGATCCAGTCGATGTGTGAATGAGCATGAAGGAGAAGTGACCATTATATATATTGATATTTTCACAACAGTGTTGTTCCTTTTAAAATTGCATTTACTTAACTACTTTTAATAAATACAATCTGCTAAGTTAAATATAATTAAGTACCATTTACTTAAAGGGTTAGTTCACCCAAAAATAAAATTGATGTCATTAACTCCTCACCCTAATGTCGTTCTACACACGTAAGACCTCCGTTCATCTTCGGAACCCAGTTTAAGATATTTTTTAGCAAAAACTAGGACTTTATTCAGCATTGTCTTCTCTTCCGTGTTTGTTTTCAATCCTCAAATGACAATCATCAATTTCATTTTTGGGTGAACTTGTTAGGGTGGTAAAAGATGAGGAATCAGTTGCAGGGATAACAGTGTTTATTAAGGGACAAGAGTAAACAAAATCAAAATCACAGCGAGAAAAAGTGAGTCCTTGGTCAGAAGGGGAAACAGGGATGATGCCAGCCAGGTACAAGAAAGTACTACATCTGCCCAACAGGGGGCATAGGAGAAAACGTTCTCAGGGCAATTGGTTGAGCAGGTCCAAACCGCAACACTGGAGAATGGAGATATTGATGAGTATGGTCCAAAGTCAATGTGGTAGGCGAGTTCACAGACAAACAAGTGGTGATGTAATGTCACAATGGCAGGGGGAGAGAGAAAAAGGGTAAACCTGGAGAATGGAGGAAGGGACCTGGCAGTGGAGGCTGAAATCCTGGGTGGCAGACAGGCAAGGGAGATCCGAAATGGAGAATCAGCAAGGTAGGGATCTGGCAGCCCGCGTAGACAGGGAAGCTGGGAGCAAAAGAAAAAGGACAAGGGAAAACAAACTAAAACTGAACTAGCTAGACGGGAGCTCAAAAAAAATAAAACAGAGCGCAATAGCAAACTCCAAAAAGAAGGCAGGAAAACAAGACTAGGACTAATACTAATATTAATAGAACATTACTGAAGCAAAGGCAAGATATCAGTCTCAAAATAACAGGCAAGATATCAGTCTCAAAAGAACAGACAAGAGCCAGGTAACTCTAAGCAGAGATTCGATCTGGCACTGGACAGAAGACAAGAGGAGAATATAAAGGGTGACAAACAAACTAAAACAGGTGTGAGCCCTAATGAGATAACCAGGTGACAAGAGGGGCGGAGTAACAATAGACAACAAAACAAGTTCAAAGCTGATCAGACTGGCACCCTGACAGAACTAACGCTTTCGAGCACTGTTAAAGACTTGGATTCCCATCCTAAACATGGACAAAGTTTGAAAAACTAAGTTGGACGTTTGATGTGTCAAAAATACTCCTTCCGGTTTCTCACAAGTTTCGGAGAGATTTTTTTCGTTCATGGGTCCGCTTGACATCAACCGGTCGGAATGTCCTTGTATGGGCCGTACGGCTCTTCTCTCGGAAGGGTGAGCACCGTCGACCAGAGCAAGAGAGCAAATGCACACCCATAAACACTGCTCTCAAGGTGGAGATCAGATCCACTCGTCCGTACAACACTTCTGTCGCGCCGCGCTCCACTTTATTCCTATGGATGACGTCAATCGTCTTCAACGCGCCCGCATAGCATTCCGGGAAGGCAGCTCTGCATTTGAACCGATTTAAACGCAGAAATGACGAGAAGCGTCACAACATCATGCTTCAGTCGTGTCGCAAAAGTGGATCGCAACGGTCACTGCTGTCACAGGACTTCACAAAATCAACAGTTACCAAAGAAGTGTGTTTTTGACAGAGCGATGCCAACGATAACGGTTCGGTCCTGCTTTGGAAGCAGGCGGTGAGTAAAACTGCTTTAAATGTCTATGCTGTTGAATATCAGTAACAATGTAAGTAAACATCTGTAAACAACACGATCGTGTGATGTTACAGTTAATTTCTCAATGGAGCATGCTATGTATGGTGTGTGTTTAAAGCTGCAGTCCGTAACTTTTTGTACTCTAGTGGTTAATAAACAGAGCTGCATGCGTCTTGCGGAAGAACATTGCAGCCGGAGCTACTTCTCTCTGTTTATGTCTATGGCAGATCACGCAGGGACTGTGCTCCTCCGCAGTGGTACCTACCAGTCTGGCCTGAAATAGTCCCAATATACATAATTATTATAAGTGTACCATAATGATTCAGGGTAAGACAAAAACACGGTTTGGAAAATGGATTCATGTTGTACATTTTCATTATAGAATTTTTCTAGAACACATCTAATTTTCATTTTTGGGTGAACTAACCCTTTAACACTCGATGGCACCGTGTCGAATGTGAAGAGGGGGATGGCCATGTTAATCTTGGACTAAATCGGCCACCGTACGAGTTAAAACGAAACTGGAATTGAGAGGAACAGAAACTGGACAGTCATATACCCTTTCACTACTAGATGGGGAAAAATATCACACAGTGTAGCTTTAATGATTGCAGTACATTTTTGTTTATTTACTTTTTTTATAACTCGTTGTTATACAACTAAACTCATCATTAAAGAACTTTGAAAAACATGCATTTTGATGTTTTTGCTTATCTGTAGCTGAATTTGTACACAATAGAAACAAATTTGAATTCTCCTGAAAAGCAGCTCTAACAAGACAATACTGTCATTATCAAGCTCAAGTCAGTTCAGTAACTGTAAAATTAATCAATTCTGCATTGTGAAGTTTGTAAAAAAACTGTAAAAAGAATTAGCACTCGTTGAATTCCCACATTCAGCATCAGATGACATTGTTCCTGGTTTTATTTCGTGAAGTCCCTCAGTCTCACATCTGTAAATTTGTAATAATAGAATTTTTAGTCTGGTATAAAATATTTTTGAACACTTAAAAATCTATGGTGATCACTTACTTTAAATGTGGTTGACAGGTAATGAAAGAGCCATTAGAGTAAGTGCCTTCAGCACAGTCAGCACATTCAGTGTCAGTAAATGCTGTTCCTGTAAGGATATATTAAGGCAATGACTTAATTAGAGTCTAGCATTACAAATACTACTTGTGTCTATCAACATGTTCAGCAATAATTATATACTCTATTTTCTCTCTTCTAAAATTCAACACAGATACAGCCCACCTATACCTGCTTGTCTGATATATTGTCCAGGGTGACATTCAGAGTGTTTCAGAGCAAATATACAGCTGCCTTTACTTTGCTCAATGCAGTAGAATCCCTCCAGTGGCTCACAAACAGTGTCTGCAGTGCGTGTACAGCTTCTTTTTACTTGTAGTCCTTGTCCTGTAGAAACACATATTTCATTTCTATAAAAGTATATAAATTGCTTATTTTTTCAAGTCTTCATTTTGTGAAGCATGCACACCTGCATCACACACACGGCAGGGAAAACATGCTGTGAGTCCACTGGGTTCATCAGTGTAAGTTGATGCAGGACATGGAACACAAGTGGTGCTGGTCTCTGCAGTGCAATGCCAATGAACACAAAATCCTACAAAAGTAAAATATGAAACACTTTCACTCTAGTGAACTGCTGTGCTCTGTCCTAAGATCACATAGTGACCTCCTCTGTGTATCATAAATATCACAAATTTGTACAAATTGGTGAATGTCCAGCATAAATTCCACAGACGTCCCTTGCTGGTCCCAGCATGCAAAACCATTTATTTATGCTAGCTGGTGAACAGCAATGCTGTATTTATTTATTTTTTGTATTTTTTTTATAGCTGGGATATCTTTACTTTCTCAAGTCAATTGCAGTTTTACATAGATAGCCATATGTTAACAGCCAAACAAAAGCTTTACTTGGTTTACTGTTATTTGAAAACACCACTTCATTTTGTTTAACAAAATCTGGAAATATTTTGAAGCTTTGTCACTGATTCAGTCAGTTCTTAAGGCAGAACCCCCCCATTATACAATGTACCTGGTGCACACATGGGGCAGCATTCTCCATAAATCTCATATTCAGCACCAGCACACGCACTGAAACACAGTTCGAAGTTCAAAGTGACAACTGCAGCAATAGATAAGATAAATCCTAACTTCATCATATTCATATAAAGTGAAATGCAGGTTTAAGTGGAGAAAAATAGTTCAATGTTCAGACTTCATAAACTGTTTTTTTTCAGCACATTAGATGAAGTTATGATCAGAGCCACCGCTGGACAAATGGTTGCCTTCAATAAAAGTTCTTGCAACAAGCAGATTCCTGGAGATAGATTCAATTTCTCTGCATAGGTTCACAAATGTCAATACTCCCACAGCATTCTGGAAACAGCTGAAAACAAAATCACAGTCTGAGTCAGTTCTCCACCAACATAAACATGAATAAAGTGCTGACCTTTCTGTTAGTCTGTTTTTCTGGATCTTATAAAAAAAAAAAATTTCAAACAAGTGACACAATTCTCTAAGCCTAGAATGAATATTTATGCACAAAACAAAGAAAAACCTCAATAGAATAAACAATATTATAGTTTTTTAATGGTATATGGCCAAATGTAAATGTTTAACCAGTGCACAAAGTTAACTATAACCAAGCAGCTCTTGTCCTATGTATTTTTAAACAAACTTGTCCTGACTTATGTGCATTAATCATGAACAAAAGACAAGTTTAAACAGATCAAGTCAAGTATACACTGTCATTGCTAAACAGGCTAGAGCAAGCACGGAGCTCTTACTAGAACAAGATTGGTGGACCCACTTTATATTAGGTGGCCTTATCTAGACTACTACTAACATTTTAAATAGTTATTTGATACAATGCACTTGTGTACAAACATGTTTTACATTGTACTTGCATTTTTACAATGACCTGCATGTAATCTGTAATGAATTACTGTAGTTACATTTATAATAACACTGTTGACACTTTCCTTTACACCTAACCCTTAAATACAACCACACCTGTCCCTAACTCTACCCGTATCCCACCTCAATATCAGCAAATACAATATGAACACAATAAGTACATTGTACCTATTTTTTGATGTAAGTACATAGTAGTTAAGGCCACCTAATATAAAGTGGGACCAGATTGGATACACCAGGCCAATATATTATTACTACAGCAACACTTCTGTGATCCTGCAGTGGACAATCTGCATGGGTTTGTTGTTGACTTTCTTGTCTTTAGCGTAAGGAGAAACATGACATGATCAATAACTCAATAAAACAAACAGTTTATAGTTTTGCAATTGCAAATCTCCCCGTTTTTTTTCCTATAATTCTCGTCTCTGGAAAATTACGTTGCCAGAAGTTATCCACCACCTAAATTCATGATTGATTGACGAATAACACAGTGTAGCCTACCTTTAAATGATAAAGAAATGAAGGATTCATATTTGTGTGTCGAATTCCATTTACAAATTTCACACTAGCATTTACTTTCAAGCTGTAGTCAGCCATTCTCTAATTATATATTTTATTTAATAGTTTTTATTTGAATGCTTTGGCTAAATGGTTATTTATTTAATTATTTTATTTAGTATTTTTTTAAACAATTATTTTTTTTTAATAGCTTTTAATTAAAGGTGTTTGATAAATGGTTATTTATATTATTATTATTATTATTATTATTATTATTATTTTTTGTAAACAGAGTTCTACAAAAAAAGTGTATCAACTATGCATCAAATATGTAGCCAATATATAAGCTATATATAAGGCGATTTCGGACACATTGCTTGGCGTTCTATCATTTTATTATCACTAAATATATTTAAATGTTGACGAATAACAGTTATTTAAACGTAACCGCTATCTGTCGAACACAGTGGATGTTTTAAGAGATATGAGGATATCATTGCTGTCCATAACGATGTCTGAAAACAGGTGCGTCATTATACAGCTTGCACACGAAAATATTTTATGTAATGTAGGCTACAACCGTCACATACAAACTCACATTTAAAAAGTACAATCTCGATGTAATCAATTGAAAACTCACGGTCTTACCGGTGAAGTTTATTCTCATATGAATTTTTAATGTAATGAAGAAAAAAATCTGACTCCTGACTACCAATTTCCAAACTGAAAGTAACTATAATTTTCTCCAATAAGGTGTCGTCTAACAGGGGTGGTGCTCGCCGTGTAAACAGACCGCCACAGATGTTTGGTCTCCCCTTTTCCACCCCACATGGCAGTTTGTTGTTTTTTTACTTCCAGAATTTAGTTTTTTTGTCTCTTTACGATCAATACACTGGAAACGTTCCAGGTGCACACGCAAATTAGAGTCTTCAGTAGCTTTTTTATGAAAAAAAGTTTTATTGTCATAAAGAAGAAAAAAAAATCGCTGATTGTTTTTACAGAGGGTTAACACTAAGAACAAAAACTGAACAATGTATTGATTTATGTGAATAATAGCCTACTATATTAGTATAGTATCTTACTTGTCGGAGACATTGTGTGAGCTGATGCTTGAAAGCGCACGGTGAGGAGATTTAGATGCTCCATATGGTGTGGAAATTAATGGGTCTTTATCATCGCTAAAGTAAGCCACAATACGATCGCAAACAGACTAACAAGCGAACATGACACACGAGCATAGTCAAGCAGCATATAATAGGCTAGTTCTCGGCTAATGTCCGTGACTCCTGTGTTTTGAATAATGACGTGTACAGAGGATCTGGTTCAGACCCAGAGGCTGCAGTTGAACAGGAGCAGCAGCAAAAACGACTAGAGCAGGACGTCTCTATGTGGTACAAGTTATACACTAACTATATAATATGCTTAGCGACTTGTGTTATTTACATATTTATACTTGAATTATATCGTCGTATTTTTGTCTTTGAAGGTGTACATGTGGGAAGTGCAGTTGTGCACGTGTGTGTGTGTGTTTACGCGTGGTTTGTGTAGACAATTGTAACGTTAGTAAGCGGACTGGTTTTGCACGGCAGGCTAGTGTTTACATAGAAAGACACGGAATAGTAGCGCATTTGAATGAAGAAGCGTGCTTATTTAGTTCAACATATTTCCCCACTCTTTGTGTATTGTTGTTTGGAGTGCTTTTACAATACACAAACATAAAGTTACACATATAGTGGCCAGCTAAACAAATGTACACGCACTACACATCGCATGCTCCATTGATCAATTAACTATACGTGATCATGTTTGAGCTACTTGATGAGCATAGGCAATAACACAGACATTTGAAGCAGTCTTACTCACCGTCTGCGGTTCTAACGTTGGGACCTTTATCGTTGGGACTGCTCCATCCTTCAGCATTAGGCGATCGGAAAATCCGGCGTCGAACTGGGCTTTGTTTATGAAACAGTCGGCACCGAAATGCAGTGAACAGACATAAACCTTTGCGCAACTCAGTTGCTGATCCGGAAAAGCAAATTACATCCACTGTTGCCTTAACGCGGGGTTTTTTGGCAATCTGTACAGGACTGTCTTGGTCTGGCAACCAAAAACGCACTTTTTTGGTGACATTGTTAATTTCTTGAAGTCACATCACCTGTGCAGCGCAGCCTACGAGCCAGCGCTTTGATGGGCGTAGCCTGTTGCTTTCGCTCTCTCTCTCACGCGCTTCCGGTAGAATTGTCCGTACGGCCCATACAAGGAAATTCCGAAACTTTAACGTCAAGTGGACCCATGATCAAAAAAACATTGCAGAACCTTATGACTAACCGGAAGTAGTATTTTTGACAAAGAAATACTCCCATCAAACGTCCACCTTAACTTTTGAAACTTTGTCTATGTTTAGTATGGGATTCCAAGTCTTTAACAGTGTAAAAAGATCAGTATGCATGAAACAGCATTTCACCCCCCCCCTTTAAGAAATATATGAAAAACGCCTTTTTTCAGATGTTTGTACACAACAGATGTTTTCCAGATTAAGGCCTCTTTAGCAGACATCTTAGAGACATACGTGTGCTATCTGGGTTATTGTTAGACAAAAAGGCCCGGAATTCCATGGCATTGGCAGAGTGACAAGAGATGTATAAAGTACTACAGACCCAGACTTGAGTAAAAGTTGAAGTCCTCTTTAAGCACCAAACTTAAGTAGAAGTACAAAAGTATTAAACATTTATTGTACCTAAGTATTGCAAGTAGTTTATTTAAAAAATGTACTATTCAAGTACTGAAAAGTACAAGTAGGCTATTGTTATGTAGTTATTAAAGAAATTATATATGAGCCGAAAAATTTCCTGCTGACACGTTGCAAACCACAGCATATTGATATGCATCGGTACTCTTGAAAGCCTTCTAGTGATCCCTACTGTATGGGGAGGGGTTATGTACAAGATATTTTATATATAATAATGGACAAAAGAAAACTGGGGGTAAGAAATAAGGATCGAAGCCTAAAATAGTTATTTTCTCCAGGTATCTCTGTCTGTTCGGGTGGCCACCGGGTGAGATCGGTCGTAAATATGGTGGCGTTCTGCATCTATGAACACACTCGGTTTGTTCGGTGAGTGTACATCACTCACCGAACAAATATGGCTTTGTGTGGCTTAAAAAAAAGGCAGAACGGGAGCATGCGCAGTCTTCTTGAATCGCTTGATTCGCTCAATGTTGTGCCAGCTTCATCAAACATGACATCTACCGTTCTGGCAGTGGTCATGTGGGTTTGGAATGGAATGATTCATAGCATTTTTATAATTGTAACTATGCAACACATAAAAAAATATCAGAGTAAACGTAT
Source organism: Pseudorasbora parva (assembly GCF_024679245.1). Lineage (NCBI taxonomy): Eukaryota > Metazoa > Chordata > Actinopteri > Cypriniformes > Gobionidae > Pseudorasbora > Pseudorasbora parva. The sequence continues at coordinate 30,428,690 of NC_090184.1, forward strand.
TCAACTCATCGAAAATATGTACTGAAATAAAAGTGGAAGAAAATAATACTCTAGAAAAGTACAGATACGGCCATTTAGTACTTAAGTACAGAAGTGAAGTAGTTCTACTTTGTTAGGTTACTATACATCTCTGGTGACAACTGACCAAGGCGAATGCAGATGGACGTGGAAGCCCTATGGAGCTGTGAGGATAACAGTCCCATGTGAAGCCCAGGGGGCGAGGAGCCCAGGTGGAGTCAACTGATCGACAGGCCTAGGTGGAGTGACAGGCTCAACTACCATAGGCGCAGCAGGGGATCTACTTTCCAAGGTGGAGCTGGATACTGGAAGACCTGAGGTGGATCTGTGCAGCAGAGTGGAGCAAACAGAGGAAGAGCCAAGGGACTGAAGAGAAACAGGAGGAGACATGACAGAGGAACTGGCTGACTTAGGTAGAGGAGGCGGCAGAGGGACCATCAACAGCGCAGGAGACATGGAATCTAGGCGGGGCAAGTGGAGCCTTGAAGTTGGACAGAACCAACAAAGACAAAGAAGACTTGGAGCTAGGTGGGACCAGTGGAGATAAGAGGCTTTAGAAAAATACCTCTTCTATTTCCTCATAATATGTTACAGAGGCCATGGTGTAACAGTAGTCACTGTGTGAGTAAACCTCACTCCTCTGTCCTTAAGAGACACTCTAGCGACTGACAATAGGGGTTGCAACCTTTAGCCTCCATATTAGAGCGTCCAACTCTCATGCCGGCAGACCGGGTTCGAGTCCTGCATGGAGCGGGCGGTTCGAACAGGAGGGGTTACACAGGCACAGCTCATCCTCAGCTGTGGGAGTATGGGTGGGGCTCCCGTCCCCAGTCCCCCCGATAGGATGTCTGTGATGGGAGTGCTGGACAGCTGGCTTGGCTCTGGGTCAGGAGTGGGGCTGATCATGTCTTCTTCTGCAGTGCAGATGTTGAATAAAGATCCACATCAGCGTTCATGCCTTGGACTGATCTCCTAGGCTGATGTCGAAAAAAATATTCAGAGCAAGTAATCTGGGTTTGTCACGTCAGTTCTTTAAAGTCCCTTGAATGGTCCTCAAAAGAGTGAAGAACAGGACTAAACCTAACCTTGACAGATACAATGTATCCCATTGTTAAGATTTTATTAAAGTTATGCAGTGGCTGCTAATCAGTCTGTTTTGCTTAAAGAGATAGGCATGACTTTACAATGACACAGAACAGAATAGAATGACTGTTTCAGTCTGTCAGACAATAATTGATGTGTATGTGGAGCCTTGTATTTGCAGAAGAAGCTGATCATTGTCCATGGGGTTGGAGTCGTTTCTCTGGAGTCGTCCAGAGTCCTATGGTCCCAGCACATTACAAAATATGTTAGGGTAGAGAAACATAAGAACATACAACCCTGGGAACATAAATCAAGATCACAAAACTATTGCTCTTTTAAGCACGCAAATTGCTACTCAGTCTATGAGAAATAAGGAGGTTAATGCAAACGTGGTAAATCATTAAATTCCCCTTAAAATGTTTATATAAGGTCCACATATAAGGTGAAATAATTGTCTTAAAATAAATCACCAGTATTGATGTTACATATGGCAAATTTAATTTTAAATGTTGCAGATTTATGTGGCTAGTGTGCAGTGCCGTTTAGGCATAGGCAAACTAGGCGGTCGCCTAGGGGACAGCTGGGGGGCGCCAATGAGCCCCCGCCCCAACAAGATTTTTTTGTTATTTCATATATATTTTATTATTCATATTTCGTACTTTTGCTATTTCAAGTCATTATGATTAGTTGCGATTTTTTGAGTTAAGTCGCCATGTTGATATTGGCGCTGCTGTAAAGAAATGAGATCATGTAGAGGGCGGCAGGGAACATCGTCATCCGTGGCGTTGTAACGCTTGTGTCCGAGTGAAAAATGCGGATAGCTCACTTAATGCAACTAGAGTGGATTCAAACACGGAGGCAATTAACATCAAACAGATCGCACTTTATTCCCGTCTGAACTCTCATCACAAACTCCCTTTCCATCCACAGCATTACTTAATAAAACAAAATAACTGACTGTTAGCAACAGAAAACAGAAAATAATCCCCACAGGCCCACACATGGGAGCTCAAGGCTCAGTGCGCGCACACACAAAATGCAGACTTCGTTTGCAGGGAGCGCGCGCAACTCTTAAAGGGGCCACACTATATTTGTACTCGTTACAGCGTGCTTTAGTTTCATCATCATGAAAAGGTCAAAGCCATCAGGGGCTCAGTATCGTAAAAAAAAAAAGAGGAAATATAAAAAAAAGAAAGCGAAATATACAGGTATGTTAGCCTACTTATTGGTTACTTGTTCTCTACTAAGCTGGTCGCTCATTTCAGGTGCAGAACATTGTAGCAGTTCATTTGAAATATTTTTTTTTACATCAGAGATAGCTGTTTAGTGTAAATTGATCAAGTAGGCTAATACTGTCATAACCATGGGCCTCACTAGGCCCTTTTTTATGAACTTATGCATCAGCCCCCCCTAAAAAAATATGTGATTAATCTTTAAAACATATGAAACTGGCGCGAGGCTTCGGCTACGGCTCCGGCTCCATCCCGTCTTTTAGTCTTTGTGTCACTTCAATCCGGAGTGGCGCCGAGTGACATGGTTTTCAAGCTATTGTTATCTAATTTTTTTGGCCTTCAGAACATCTTAAAAAACACATGTAGATCATAGAAATTAAAATTTTCTCGGGGGAGCATGCCCCTGAACCCTCCAACATCTGTGATCTCAGTGATAATAAACCTAGCTACATTATTCGATTAATGCATGTACAAAATGCCCATGAAATAAGGAAGTCATATTTACTTAATAAGTTGTAGTTTAAAAAAAAAGGGGGGGGGGGGGGGGTGCAACATATGAATCTCGCCTAGGGTGCCAGAAAGGCTAGAAACGGCCCTGCTAGTGTGAATCCCTGAAATGATAATGTATATTGCAAGACAAAGGACATGTTTATAATTTTCAGTTTGGTTAATGGTTGTGATGTTTAAATACATAAATTGTTTTTTCCCCCGTTGTAGGCAGAACTATACAAGACATTGCTCTTTTCTTAGTTTATATAAAAGTTTAATAAACATGAATGAATATCAGTTTAATGGTTTACAATGTACAAATAAAGTATTAGCTTTTTTGACAGTGAAGTGTAAAAAGGTAAGATGAGGGTAAAAAGCCTCATGGATGTTGTTGTTTGAGGCCTCACTCAAAATATCCACCCTGTTCAGATTCATAAAAAACATTGTTACATTAGCAAGAGGGAAAGATGCAACTATTTCTGTGAGATTAGGAATAGTATACATTTGTTCAGAAGTATGTGCAAAGTGAATTTAGTCCACATTGACTGTTTGTTTAATAAAATCAGACAAAGAGAAGTTTGTTATAAAATAGCAGATGTATAGAATGCCAAAAGTGAAGAACTTTTTATTCAAATACAAACCATTAATATCAATTGCAAATACAATTAGAAGAACTGATATAGAATACTGAAACTGCATTAAATGTGATAGCTAAAATACTTAAAGGATAATGTAAATACATATATGCACACATTGTATGAGGTTGCTTTCATGCTGAATGAATAAATTTAAGGTTAAGAGTAACAGTTTAGGACCCAAGACCAGTATTGAAAAATAAAGACCAAGAATCAGGAGTGCAATTAATAAAAGAAAAATGTACTGAAGAATAGTTTGCAGTTTCATAAGCACAGGCCAGCTTCAAGTCTCACAAGGTGTTCATCAGCCGTGCTCCCTCTCTAGCCGTTTTTTCGTACATACAATTTCTCAACAGTTATATTGTTTTCAAGGTCTAGCCACGTCATTACTGCAGAGTAGATGATTTTGACATGGTAAAGTTCCACACATTGTCAGTAAATCAGATTCACGTGTCCATAGATCCCTTATTTACGTGTTCACTCTGGAATTGGGCACGTAGTGATCCACCTCCAACACTGATCTATAACACAGAATACTGTGCACATACACAGATACACAGTCTCGGCAAGGTTGGAGTTGATTAAGCTCCAGTTCTGACCAGAAAGTTTCCCAAAACATACTGATTCTTTAAGTGAGGGGCACAATAGTACAGGCAAAATGTATCTTGATTCTTTAGTGTTTCAGTAAAAGGAAATATAAAAATTAATAAAATATAATAAAAAAAAGAAACAAATCACTTTTTTCATATCTGGAAGCCGGGCTAAGTAAGCAAGCACTGTTTCTGCACTCATGGCATGTTAGGAGTGTGTGATACCTCCAAAATCAAATCAAAACACACGACAACATGTTGCTATCAAGTATTTAGCGACACATCACAAACCCCTAGGCTAGACCCTCAGTCACTCCTCAGAGACTAAATAAAACTTTAGAAAACGTCTATGAAGAAACAAACAATCAGTGGTTATCTTGATTAAATATTATGATAACTGGAAAGAATCACACACACACACACACACATATATATATATATATATATATATATATATATATATATATATATATATATATATATATATATATATATATATAGAAAGAGGGATTCTGAAATCCACTGCCGCTTCAAAATACCTGTATATATTTATATCACAATTAACTTCATAATCAATATTTATCTTCCTATATTATTATAATGATTCTTTCCAGTTATGATTTTGCTTTGTTTCTTGTTTTCTAAAGTGTCTTTCATTTAATTTATTATATTTTATTTCTTTTATATTTCCTTTTACTGAAACACTAAAGAGTCAAGATGAATTTTGCCTGTACTATTGTGTGTCCCTCTCACTGAAAGAAAGCACATGTTATCAGTATGCTTTGGTAAGAACTGGTTAGAACTGGAGCTTAATCAGCTCCAACCTTGGAGAGACTGTGTATCTGTGTATGTGCGCAATATTCTATATTACAGATCAGTGTTGAGAATGGTGTACAATGGGCACCCTAAGAGATGCTCCAGAGCCTGCTCCAGATCTGGAAGGTCACTACGGGCCTAATTCTGGGGTGAAAGCGTCAACAAGTGACACGTCTATGGAAACATGCATCAGATTAACTGACATATGTGGAAATTTACCATGGCTGTGCATTGTCTCTGAGCCAATAAGAACCATCCACATTGCAGTAATGACGTGGATAAGACCTTGAAAACAGTATAACTGTTGGGAAAATTGTATGTACGATAGGGCGAGGCAACAAGACGGTGAGAGAGGGAACGCGGCCTACAAACTCCTTGTGATACTTGAAGGTGGCTTCTGCTTTTGAAACTGCAAACTATGCTTAAGTAAATTTTTCTTTAATTGCAATCCTGACTCTTTGTCTTCATTTCTCCACTACTGGTCCTGGGTATATATATGCTGCAACCAGATCACACATAAATGCGTATAAATAGTACGAGTGTGCAATGTCGTGGAATGTATACGCCAAAACTCATTTTTGCGTGCATATGATACGCTGTTTTTCGCGTGCATATGATACGCACTTTATGGCGTATATATGACACGCTCTCTTGGGTAGGTTTAGGGTGGTGGGGTGGGGGGTTCGTATGTATAATACGCCATAAAATGCGTATCATATGCACGCAAAAAACAGTGTATCATATGCACGCCAAAATGAGTTTTGGCGTATACATTCCACGACATTGCACACTCGTACTATTTATACGCATTTTTCGTGAGATCCGGCTGTGTGTATGTATATATATATATATATATATATATATATATATATATATATATATATATATATATATATATATATATATATATATATATATTGAAGTGGCAGTGATTTCAGAATCCACCCCTTTCATAAGTAATCTATAAAAAAATTGTGCAAAAGCTGAACATAGCATTTCTGTCACAGTTTTATAATTTTTCCTAATGCTCATATTGTTGCTACATATGACTTTCTTTTTTGAGGCTTTGGCCCATAGACTGTAAAAAGCTATGGACAAAGCACATGATGTACAGAGCCGTTACTGCACGGGGGCCCTTTTGTTTGGCCATGGTTTGTTTTAAGGACTGTTCGTGCTCAAGCTCCTGGACTTGTATTACAAATTCTTTAGAGAATCTTCTTTGGAGACTATTCTGAGTAGTTTGGAAACCGTAGTCACTTTAAATTTAGGACTTGTTCTTCCAATTCAGATTTCTCAGCATTCCTGCCAACAACTGAAAACACAGTGAAGGAAAGCATTACTTTTCAGCTTGCACAAGCACAATTATTATTATTATTATTAGCTTTTTCACAGTCAAAGACAAAGATATTATTACATAAATCATTAATATTATGTCACTGAACTTTCTCACGTACATGAGCTGATTAATTGTGTATAGTATGTACTCTTACCTTTTTTGCTGGCTGTTTCTTTTAAATAATATCCTGTTTCCTTTAAAAAAACAACAACAATAAAACATACATCTTGTTATTTAAAACAAATTAAAGATATTTGCTTTATTTTTTCTTCTTAATGTTACTTACCTGTACTCCTGTATACAGGTAAGAAGAAAAGAAAAAGAAAAGAAGAAAGAAGGAAAATAATTAGTAATTAGATCTTTTTTCTAATTGTAGCTATAGTATATAGGCTAGTGTATATGAATGATTGTCAAAAGTATTCCAGCTTCTGTACTGTAGGCCTATATTATTTAATTTGGTTGAAGTTGCATGGAAAAGTCAATTATAGTCAACTATACTCATACTACAAAAATATTTTTAACAAATTAAATAATGCTTACCTGACCTTTTAAGTTGTTTCTTCTTCTGAATACATATTATAATAACACTAACTGTAATTATTATTATTAAAACAACTATAACACTAACAATAATGGCTGTTAAAGCAGAAGGGGGATTTCCACATTCACTGTCAGATGATTGTGTTCCTGGATTTGTTTCAACAAGTCCCAATGCTTCACATCTGTGAATGATATCCAGGGTAAGATGTTGAAAAATGATGATCAACAGGACACACACCAACAGCATAAGTGAACACTTACTTTGTGTGTGGTAAACAGGATGAAAAAGAGCCGTTTGAATACGTGTCAGAATTACAATCAGCACATACTGTATCTGTGGAGCCAGTACCTGTAAAGACAATGGACATATAGTTGACACTACATAAAAGGTCAATTGTGTGTTTAAAAAATGCTCTAATAAAGAGCATTTCATGCACTTGTATTATTTACCTGCTTGTTTGATATATTGTCCAGGGCTGCATTCAGAGTGTTGAACAGCTAATTTACAGCTGTCTTTATTTCGTTCAGTGCAGAAAAATCTTTCCACAGGCTCACAAACAGTATCTGACAACTGAGTACAGGCTTTCTTCACTTGTATCCCTCGCTCTAAGATAAAAAACAAAAAAAACAATCAGCAAACCAGAAACCATATTGCATAAGATACTGTTAGAACCGATGTCCCTTGCTAGCTTGCAACTCTTTAGACGCTAAATCACTTTGGAATTACCTTTGCCTCAATAAAACTGAACGAAACTTTATAAAACTGAACTAAACTTTTTCAGAAACTATCGAAAATATGCCATTTAAAAAAATGAAAAACACATTGAAAATGAAAAAAAAAATGAACTCAGTTGCACAAATGTAACAGGATAATCATTATGCTTCATTCTTTGTAATGTTTTTTAAAGATTCGTTTTCGCAAATCGTGGATTGTGAATGCATTGCCAAAGATTTCGCTTACGTTTCTTTAACAAATATAAAGAAGGAAACACTCACTTGCATCACACACAGTACAAAAAAAGCATTTTGTTAAGCCGCTGGGTTCATCAGTGTAAGTGAGTTCAGGGCATGGAGCACAAGTTGTGCTGGTGTCATCTGTGCAGTGCCAAACAACACGATTTCCTAAAAAGCACCACATAAAATTTGTTATTGTATTTCAAGAGCAATGTCAGGCAAAAGACCTTGTCATGGCATGCTGATTCTAATTCTCTTACTACACAAATTTTGTCTGGCTATCACCAGACCAAGCTGAATTTAAGATTGAACATTGGTCTGGGAACATTGGTCGTGATAAACGGGCATTATTCGAATAACTCTGTACGCAATTGGAAAGTCCTTCTATGGCGGGCGGGAAGGTCCAAAAATAAGACTAATGATTTGTCTTTGGATATCGCTATACTATAGCCAGTAGCTACTGACTTACCCACTGATAGGCCGGCGGTCGATCTGTATAATCACTTTCCTCACAAAGCAACTCACTTTCTTCATGCGGTGGGCGAATCACTTTCCTCACAGAGCGACTCACGCGGCGAGTGACTCACTTTCCTCACGTGGCGGGCGAATCACTTTCCTCAAAGAGCGACTCACACGGCGGGCGAATCACTTTCCTCACAGAGCGGCTCATGCGGCGGGGGACTCACTTTCCTCACTTTCCTCACTTTCCTCACTTTCCTCACTAACGACTCATTTTCCTCACAAAGCTAGTCACCTCACGCGGCGGGCAAATCACTTTCCTCACAAAGCAAGTCACTTTCCTCACGCGGCGAGCGACACATTTTCCCCACAGAGCGACTCTCTTTCACCAATATAACAATATCTATAGTACCCTTTTCAAATACTGTGATGGTTAGAAAATAAAAATAAAAATAAAGAAAGATTAAAAACACAACATGTTACTTCTGTGTCCAAATAAACAAAATGAATGCCATAAAATCACGATCTCATGGGCAGGATCTGGCTTGGAAAAAAAACATGACATGTTAAGAAACATTTGCAAAAAATATCACCATACAACAACAGCCAGAAAGGTGACAAAGCAGTTTGGATCAGAATTACGGTGGCCTAATCACAAATGAGTCAGTTTGAACAATGTAAAATGTTTATTCCGTGCTTAATTTCTATATAGGTTGCAGTTGCACGTGAGGTTATTTTAGCCTCTAACCCAACAAATGACTCTGCGCTTTACTCTGTGAAGCTGCTTTGAAACAATCATCATTGTAAAAGCGCAATATAAATAAAGTTGATTGATTGATTGATTGTTGCAAGTGAGGGACAAAGCTTCCTTCCACTTAAGAATAGTTGTGTAGATTTTAAGCACTTTTTATTATAATATATCTCTTTACATAAATATTATTTTATATTATATATATATTATATATATTATTTTATAATATTGTTATTTTTCTGTCTCAACACGGAGATAACATTTTGACTTTGCATATTGTTTTGTAAACGGTCGTTCGTGTAGCCTAGTTCATATGACCCCTTTACAATATTTCAACAACATAGTTTATTTTGTAGCATATCTGTATTTTAAGTTAAATGCAGAGAAGGGGGTCACACGCCGGACACGAAGCTCAGCTCAGCGCAGCGCCATGTCTTTAAAATTCAAACACTTAAGTTAACACAATGAGTTAAGTTATTCTCAATAAGTTAACACACACCGGCGGCGGCATTCGGCGCCTCTCCGCGGCGCCTCAGGAATTTGTTCAAAATCCTGCAGCGCCACAGAGCCCCATTTTAAGGTCTTATATAATATGTATATTATATTTCCCTCAAATCGTCAATTTACATACTGATTTCACCCTGTGCTACAAGATACACCCATTGTGCAGCTCTTCTGTCAGAAGTCGATTCAAAATGTATATAACGTGCGCTTCGGGTGTGAGATACCTGAGACGCGGAGTTGAGCTTCGCGTCCGGTGTGCTTTTATGTCTTAAGGGGGTTAAGACATAAAAGAGACGAGAGGCTAATATTGGGTGTCTTAATCAGCTCCCTAGTTCAGTAGCCGGTATTCAATAATGCGATTTATCACAATAATGAATATGCACGATATTGTTATCGTGGGCACTTTAAACTATCGTAAATAATAATTTATTAACAATTTATAATTTTTTTATAATGCACTCAAGAATACTTTGCCCATCAACAGTATAAATGCTCAACACCGCTGTATTCTGCGCCAAAGGGAAGCGCTCAGGTGTAAATGAGAAGCACATGAACGAGTGAAGGAGACGCGCTGCTGAAGTGCCGCTCAATGACAGCAGAGGGCGCTGATGAACTGCAGAATGCAGCGATTACCCAGGAAACCCGCACAAAAAAAAACAAACGAGTGTAGTTTTTAAAACAGCCATTCGTTTTCTGTAATCTCAATGTTGTTCATCACAGCACCAAATACTTAATACTTAAAGACTTAATAGGCTATTAATTTTCAAACTTAAACATTTTTATGTTTTAATCTGGACTACAACCCTAATAATTAGAACTGTTCTAATTATTTGTTATTGTTCAGTAAAACTTTGAGACATACGACTTAATTAGTTAACATGTTAATTCATTATTACCAAACTGACAATGAAAAATACTTATAAAGAATTAATCATTCTAAGTAATGTTAATTTCTTAGTTACTGTTTAATAACATTACAATCAAAATCAAAATAACCTTTTTAACTAAGATAAAACTAACAATGATCTGTATTTCTTAACTAACATTAACAAAAACATTATAGTTTCTGTACCAAATGTAGCTATTGCTCAATCTTAATTAATGCATTAAATAATGAGACCTTATTGTAATTTGTAAGCCTACCTGTTGTTCTTTATAGCCTAATTCTTTTGCAATTTAATCTGTTTGAAAATTGTACTTTTACAGCTCTGAAAAACATCGTGATAAAACTTCAGCAATTAATCGCAACATGAAAAATTGATATCGGCACATGCCTAAGTCAATGGACTGACTGCACGATCAGTGTCCTGACTACTGACTCTCCTATTGAAAAAACTATCGATATTTGTAGCCTGCCTAACATGGTATTTTCACAGACGTCGCATCTCTGATAGACTACAGTAGACTATTTAAAATGGCACATGCATCCGTCATTAATTTACAGAGCAATACCTGCAAAGTTTTTAGGTTAACTATAGAAGAGACCAGGATTAGTGTCGCACTGGGAAGACTCGCAGTAGGGCGCGTGGCATCAGGATGGTTGCGCTCCATCGTGATGTTGTCAGCCGTCACGACACAACCCTACTGAACATTACGATGAACTTTAATGCACATTAAATGAAAGACATTAAGGAGATTATCCACACCTTTTCCCCAGTTCTTAATTTGAGACCGGCCTTTATTTGTTTGTGCTGACCACCCCCTGGCCACTATCAGAGGCCCAGCGTTTAATTGACTTTGGAAAGTGATTCGCTCTGTGAGGAAAGTGATTCGCTCTGTGAGCAAAGTGACTAGCTCTGTGAGGAAAGTGATTTGCTCTGTGAGGAAAGTGATTTGCTCTGTGAGGAAAGTGATTTGCCCGCCGCGTGAGAAAAGTGAGTCACTTTGTGAGAAAAGTGATTCGCCCACTGCTTGAAGAAAGTGAGTCACTTTGTGAGGAAAGTGATTCGCCTGCCTGGAGAGTCAGTCGTATGTGAGGAAAGTGCCTATACAGATCGACCGCAGGCCTTTTAGTGAAAAGGGTATAACTGCAGCTCGGAGAACTCCAAATGGGGACGGGAACTCCAAAACAGGGTAGGAGCTCCCAAATGGGGCGTGGCTTCCCACTGACAGGAAAGCGCGCTAAAGTTAGAAAATAACACTGAAGGTAAATTTATGTCGATCATACGATACAAGATCGTTTGAAATAACGCCATATCTTAGCATAATTTTGTTAGTTTTATTGATGAATTTAAGTATAATGTTGTTGTTTTCTGGTGTTAAATTGCCATTGATATTAAGGGAATGATAGAATGATATTGTTTCTCAGACAGCATTCATGGAGTTTCTATCATGTTTTTTCCCTCAACTTTTAACGCTTAAGAAACGTACAGTATGCAGTTTGTGTTGTTAATAGTAAGTGATAAATTAGTGTGATAATTCAATGTGTGTAATATGTTGATTTAATTTTTTAGGTACATGGATTAATAATTTCACCTAAACAGACACTTTCCTTACAGTATAAGCATTGATCTTTCCACTGTCCTGTATGTTATTTCCAGTCTGAGGGAAAAGCACATATTGACTTTCCATAGGCGTAATGGATTTCATACTGTACAAACCGTATTTTCTATTCCCCTACACTGCCCCTGCCCCTAAACCATCACAGGAAATGAAAAACTGCAAAAATATATGTGTATATTAGATTTTTACTTTAAAAGTATATTGAAGTGTGCATGGTATAACGTGATATCATTATACTTTTTTTCATTGTATTTTTTAAGCAAAATATGTTAAATATATTAGTGTTCTTTTTCCAATTAAATTGGAAATTCTATTAAATTCATGGATATATATATAGTACATATACTGTAAAATGTATTATATTATAACATTTTATATTTACATATTACTTTATATATTTTTAAAAAAAAATCTGTATAAGAGCAATTGAATTTTTCACTTAAAAACTGAGTTTTATTATGACGTTTTATTATGTTTAATTTGCACCCTTTTATTTTGAAATGTAAGTCCATGACAATTAGCTGAATTCACAGCCAATGGTTAAAGTTGTTGCTCATTGAGCCCCATATTGGAGTCCCCGCCCCGTTTTGGAGTCCCCTCCCCCATTTGGAGTTCTCCGGTCTGCAGACATACCTACTTGCTTTCAGTGGGTAAGTCAGTAGCTATATAGTATAGCGATTTCACAAGACAAATCATTAGTCTTTTTGTTGGACCTTCTCGTGCCCCATATTTTTGGACATTCCAGCCCGCCATATCCTTCAACCAATCAGACCACAAGAGGCTCAACTCATCAACGGGCAATGACCTATCATTTCCCCATCTTTCATCATGTTAAACTCGCCAATAGCGTGCATGGTGGATAAGCCAGTCTACAATTGGTTCCCACAAAAGTGTAAGAAGCAGTAGAAATTAATATACAGGTTTCCAGACTGATTTGCAGGGCGAAATCAAACCGCCAGCAGATCAGGCTGTATAAAAAATATTTATAAAGAATATAGATTGAACAAATAAAAAAAGTTTGATTTTTTGTAAAATATGTAAACTATATGGTATATATTTTATTAGCAGTCTTACCAGGAGCACACATCGGACAGCACTGCCCATCTGTCTCGTATTCAGCATGAGCACATCGACAAAAGCAAAGTTCATAGTTAAGCGGAACAATAAAAGTAAAGAGAACAGTAAATCTTAAAGTGAGCATTTCATATAAATCTCAGTGGAGTATAATCAGTTAATGTGAGCAGTGAGGAAATATTTCCCTCGGCCTTCACAGAGCTGTGCCATTAGGACAGTCCTTCAAAAATCAGATCTTGTGCAGGTTGTATTTCCACCATCTTGCAGACATATCCATTCTTTGAAAAACAAACTGGAAAAAGAAAGAAGAAGAAAAATGGAAAAGAATCAGCTCATTGTGAACTTTCTTGCCTATTCTTTCAGTGGCATTTGGAAACGCAAGCACAGAATGTGGAAACGAGCGAAGGAGAAAATAGCACAGATATACAAAAAATGAAAATAAGAGCAGAAAACATGATTTTGTGTGCGATTCAGATAATTTTGAATTCATGATTCAGTTTTGAGCAATTTTAAACTTGTTTAAATGTTTGACTCACGCTTATTATTTGTATTTCTATGACCGCATTGTTTGTGATTCTAACTTTGCATTGATGGTAACTTTGCATTGATTTTTCAGTTTTATGCATTATATTTTCAGATTTGTTTTTTAAATCTTGATTCATGCTTATTATTTTTTTATGCTTTACTGCAATTTAATTGGCGGGAATTTGATCCCATAGTTGGGGTGTTGGGGCTTGAATGTTAAAGGGGTACTTCAGCGCTGGAAAGATGAATCTGTTTTTAAACTGGGTCATTAATGTAGTAAATTAAATGTAGTAGAAATGTGAAATTATTTTTGAATTTGGTGCCTTCTAGACTGAGAAAAGACGGAAAATGTATTTTTGTCTCATGGGGATGAAAGACTACAATTCCCAGAATGCTTCGCTGCCCTGTGAGGCCATTCCCAAAGCCACCACTACTGGATTACAGTGACTAAGTTTAAAAACAGTCACTACAATTAATTACTGAACGTGTCTGTTCAATATAATGATCGAGTCGCCGCGCGAGTCTCACAGCACTGATACTGCAGGAGTCAGATTACATTTAACGTCATAAATGAGCTGATGAGCTCTCGTGATGAGAGCTGAGGCAGTAGCAGTATTAACATTCAGTGACATGGCATCTGACGCACAGGAGCCAATGGCACATGTCGCGACACACGCAGTGGCACTTCCGGTTCTCATTGGCATATGTCAGTGGATAGTGACGAGTCACTGACACTGTCACGAAACGCTGACATTGGCAGTGACACTGAGTCGCGGAACATGTCGCTGTATGTGACACTCACTGGCAGATGAGCTGAACAACTATACTCACGTAATTGTGGCACAAAAGTCAAAATAAATATCCTATTTTCGTGACTTTTTTCCCCTCTTAAATAAATGTTAATCTAACTTGTTAAATTTAGTAATATGTGTTAGTTTGTGACAAGCAGTATCTGAGTGGCATGTGCCACTGAATGATTTATGCAATGCCAATATTGGTGCCAATGTTGTTGATCACGCAAACTGCACATCCTAGAAAACACGTACAAACCATCATAAGTCACTACAAATATCGCATTAACAGTCGCATCCATTACTGTAGTAAAGCTTTAATTTTGCATCATGCTGCACGCTCTCCTCTAGGTGTCAGTATAGCCAGCGCAAAGATACACCATAACTTAAGACGAAAACTTAAGAAGTTGAGGAACATCAACGGGTGGTGTATTTGACATTTTGTTTGCAAGTTTGACGGTAGCAAAAAACAGTATCTGATAGTATCAGAGTCTGATATGTTAAGACAAATTTGTAAATACTTTATCAAATGTATTTTTTGCATACTTAGGCCTATACTCAGTCATGGCTTTAATATTTCACAACTATATTGGCATTGCATAAATCATTCAGTGGCACATGCCACTCAGATACTGCTTGTCACAAACTAACACATACTAAATTTAACAAGTTAGATTAACATTTATTTAAGAGGGGAAAAAAGTCACGAAAATAGGATATTTATTTTGGCTTTTCTGCCACAATTACGTGAGTATAGTTGTTCAGCTCATCTGCCAGTGAGTGTCACATACAGCGACATGTTCCGCGACTCAGTGTTACTGCCAGTGTTAGCGTTTCGTGACAGTGTCAGTGACACATGTCACTATCCACTGACATATGCCAATGAGAACCGGAAGTGCCACTGCGTGTGTCGCGACATGTGCCATTGGCTCCTGTGCGTCAGATGCCATGTCACTTAATGTTAACACCGTCTCTCGGAAATCACGACCACGTTCACGGCATACAATTCACAACGCATGTTCAGTCTGGCGCGTTTTCAGTTCATGCCTTTGGAAGCTTAACTTTCATAGAAATTAATTTGAGAAGTTAAAACACTTACATTGCTTAGCATCCATTTAAATTAATGCCTGCAGCTGCGAGCTGTGCCGTGAGTGTGATCTCCCATCCCCCATGCGCGGGTTGAAAAAATGTGGAAATAGTCCCTCTGCTGGCTTTAGTCTTTAAGGCTGCAACATACTCTGCAAGAACAGAGAAAAAAGTTCTCGCTCCCAGGGCTGCGAGAACAAAATGATGTCATTTTGTTCTCTCAGCCCTGGTTTGGGAGTTCTCGCAGCTTGTTCTCGACACATCGCCTGATCAGAACTTTTTTCTTGTGGGTGTCCGAGAACTATTGTGTGATCGGTCAGATATTTAAAGTGGGCGTGGTTAATGCGGAGAAACGCAGCTGACCAGCACCTGCTTTTCTCATGAAGTATGAATGTACTGGCCATAACGAACTTTGTTCTTGCCACCTCGAGAAAACAAATAAATTTCTTTGTTCTTGCAGAGTATGTTCCAAGCTTTAGCCTCTGGCCAAACATTCCAAAGATGACGCAAATATCGTCAGTTTGTGTCACGGGAGAAATTTTTCCAGAAATAAAATGCATAAATCTCTCATCTCAGGGGGATATGAGGGGGGGAAGCACAATCATTTGTTTATTAAACTCCAGGGTTTCTACTGATACAAAGCCATATGCTAATCGCTGAAGTAACCCTTTAAGTGCCCTTTTCAGTCGGACCACAGTGCCCCCTGGGATTTGACCTTTTGTCTTGAAAATAGGCTACATCTCTAAAAACCAACCCAGCCTCATTGGAAATACATGACTCTGCCTACATTTTAGCAACACCCGAAATATGTACCTCCAGGTACGTTTACCTGCACTTTTTGGTTGAAACATCCACCGGAGGCGTTAAGTGGTAATATTTTTCTCCATTCCAGATGCACAACACGACATCATGACTTCGTGTAAACATACACGCGCCAACCTGATCTCACAGAATGAATATTTATAGCCTAATTTTATATTTTGGAGCAACTAACTCCACTCCTACCCTAAACCTACAAACTCTCAAAAATATAAAACACGTAATAGGCAAATAAATGCACAGTCACAGGTATTTATTGCAAAAACTGACCAAAAAATGGTATAAAAGTATTAACTCATGTTGCAGTCCAAGTCTTCTGAAGTCATACGATATCTTCATGTGAAGAACAGAGATGATCTTAATATTTTAGTCGTTGAAATGATGATCTCGCTTCCTTTGCGAACAGAACACACACTCGTTCATTCATATTTCTAATTCAAATGATACACACAAGTTGAATGACGCGATCGGTCAGGAGACACACGAGACCAATGGCATTTTACAATCAAAGCTGACGTAATGACGCAATTGGTCACGAGACACACCACAGCCAATGCTGTCAAAGCTGACGTCCAGCGGCAATATTTGAAATTTATCTTTGGCGGATGGACTTTTTACTGATCGCTTTTGGGGATTTTTTTCACACAAATCAATTGTTTGGCCTCGGAACACTTGGGATATTTGTACTTTCTGAATAAATTATGCATGCAGTCGTATCTGCCTGTTATATCCTGTTTTTTATAATACACAAATGGGTAGGTTTAGGGAAGAGTTTGAGTTACGCGTTCAAAATGTGTCTGAATATGTGTTTGTCCACAAGGTAAATGGATTTATAAACATACTAAATTGTATTTTTGAAAATGTAAAACTGCAGAATGTTCCTTATGGTGGGTAGGTTTAGGGGCTGTGTGTGTGTGTGTGTGCGCGCATGTGTGTGTGATGGGTAATTAGGTTTAGGGTTAGGGGCAGACTTGTAGGGGGAGGATAAAATTAAACGGCGCTGCGAAAATGTAGGCAGAGTCACGTATTTCCTTAGCCTAGAAATCTAGATGCACCCAAGCGGCAGCAAATTTAATTTGCCCGCAAGTGTCAAACATCTTGATGTGGGTCTGGCTTGTCAGGCTAGTATTTCCCAAGGGGGTAATCTAGCGCTCGGAAAGCGTTCCACCCCTAGGGGCTGCCATTGATAACCAAGCCATCACCTGCTGTTAGCATCCCATTGACTCCCATTCATTTTTGAGTCACTTTGACAGTGAATAACTTTACATCTGAGGCGTTTAAAGACTCCATTTGTC
Source organism: Pseudorasbora parva (assembly GCF_024679245.1). NCBI lineage: Eukaryota > Metazoa > Chordata > Actinopteri > Cypriniformes > Gobionidae > Pseudorasbora > Pseudorasbora parva. Next base: position 30,446,189 of record NC_090184.1, read on the forward strand.
CATTGTATATTTCTAAAGAAACACGACAATGTATAAAAGGCTCCATTACCTTGTATCTTACACTATCGCCCCGCAGAAGCTGTTTTTGTAAAAATAGGCTAACGATTGCGTCATAACCAACGCGACTCTGTCGCACAGTTGAGAAATTACCGTATAGACCTGAGGAGACGCTCGCAGGCAATCTTTTACTGTCTATGAGACAGTCGGGGGGACGTGGAGACATAAAGTCTGATAAAGTCAAGGGGGAAGAATGGGGAGAAGCCCATAGTGAGCCAAAAGCAACGGGAGAAAATATTTAAACAACGTGATTCAGCTTTCACTTTCCACATCTACTAGAAGACCTACAGCTGTCAGACAGGAGGGTCACGTCACATCTACGTCGTCAAGCTCAGTCTGAGCCTGCGCAGTTCGCTCAGCCATCAGGAAGTGAGTGCCCCTAGGTTGACTTCATTATTTAGCCGTTGACGTCAATGGGGTCGCTGTGTCCATTTCTTTTACTGTCTATGGTATTTCCTATGAGCCAACCAACATGTTTCATACTCTCATTTATTTACTTGTCTAATTTGGACCTGCCCTAAATCACCAAAAAACATTTCCACCCGTTTAATTTCCACTAAAGATCACATATATTATTTAATAACATTTTGTGATTGAAATGGTTGCAAAACTTTTTTTTAAACATTTGGGGAATAAAATAGATAAATCTTTGCTTTGCAATAGGGACAGTAGGACAGTTTTTTTCCCCCTTTTCTTTTCTTTTTTTTTTTTTTTTTACAAAACTGCACATAGAACAAAACAAAACAAAACAAAAACATTTAAATACATTAACCACCGAAAGCAAGAGGGAGGAACAAAGAAGGCAAAAATACTTTCACTTTACAAAATGTCATGTGATGGAAATGTAGGCTATAAATAACACGTATGTTCAAAACGACTCATAACGAAATATAAAGGAAGACATTTATAAAATCGGTCAGTTTGCAACTGCCTTTAAAATACGGACAACAAAAGCCTATATTTTTGTTGCCGTATTTTTTTTAGTACAGTTTAAAGTTACAGGTCAGGTGCAGGTTTTCATTTTTAATAGGCTAAACACTAAAAACTACTTACCAACTGACACACTATAGAGCAGGCTAATCTCACGTCTGTTTCTTTCACAAATTACTGCAGTAATCAAAGACATTCGCTTTCTGAATACAGCCTTCTTTCAGTTTTTCTTTCCTAGTCACGACCCACATCCCAAAAAGTTAAAAGACACTAACGTAACATTTCACTTGAAGGTTTTCTTTGCACCAACGTAATTTGTGCGAGATTTAAATTAAGAAAACAAAACGAGAATTATTTCTGTAGTAGTGTTGTTCATCAGTAAATCCAAACAGCCAGCCGCACTATTTATTTATTTATTTATTTTAATTTGAATGCGCGTCTAATCGTGCTCTTATGGTATGGCGTTAACTTTTGCATTTAACCCTAAAAAGGGCAAGATCATAAAAAGAAATTTAAAAAAATCATATATAGCTATTTTTCATCTTATAAGGACACAAATAATACAACTAAATGTTTTTTTTAAAATAAACATGAATTTTATTTTAATGTTTGCATATGCTATAGCCTACATTAATTATTAAACAAGTTATTTGTATATTTTATTTTACATTTTTATAACTTTTTGATTTTAATGTTTGATTATATATATATATATATATATATATATATATATATATATATATATATATATATATATATATATATATATACATCATTTATACAAGCACTTACACTGTGTCAAATTTTCAAACACTCATACAAAGATTTCCTTTATAGGTTTGCTCATTCTTTCAGTCATTTTATTGTATTGTTTTGGAGAAAAGTACAGTCAAACTCACCCCAAAAATCATTCAAAAACTTAGTGTCCAATTTACAACAACAAAAAAAAATCATAAAAATATTTTCTTTATAAGTTTGCTCATTATGTCATTTGATATTTGTTCAAAGTGATCCAGACTATTACTGTATTTATTTACAATTCATTTTACTGTATAATTTTGGAGACAGGTACAGTCAAACTTGCTTCAAAAATCATTCAAGCACTTACACGGTGTCCAATTTTCAAAACCTCATTAAAATCTTTCTTATAGGTTTGCTCATTCTGACATTGGATATTTGTTTAGAGTGACCCTGACTATAACCGTATTATGTTTAAAGTATAGTTTTGGAGAAAAGTAAGTTAAACTAGACCTAAAAATCTAAGTGCATTTAAGCAAGTGTCAATTTTTTTTTTTTTTTAAATCATAAAATCTTTTTTTTATAGGTTTGCTCATTCTGTCATTTGATTTTTGTTCAGAATGACCCTGACTATTACTGTTATATGAAAGGGCTTAGCTTGGAGTTTTAAGATGAGCTAACATGGTGAAAAAAAGTTTCATTTCACTAATGCTTTAACAACAACAACAACATTTAATCCATGAAGCCGTTTCAAAAAGAATGTAAGTTACATATGTTTGTATAGATCTGGCCACATCAGTAAATGCAAATAATCATGACTGTGGGGTAAGACTAGTGTGGGTGCTGGTGGATAATGAACAGACAGGCGTCCGGTCAGAGACGAAGAACACTTTAATGGCTTGATGAATTGTAGTAACGTACACAGATGGATGGCAGAATGATTTACAGTTTGGACTGTATTATGAGGGGTTCTAAAACAACAGAAATAACAATACCCAATTAGTAATGCAAATAATAACAAGAATTAGATCACTTTGTCACTTACAAATACAATATGTACATATAGTTATACATAGCGATCGTATAGGCTAATGTTAGCATATGATGCAATAAGTACACAATGCTATGGCGCACATCCGCGATTACAACTAAATAACCGCAATACAATCAAACATATTTTAACTATGGCTCTTTAAAGATAATAAATAACATAAACTAAGTCACTCACTTGTTTATGAACGCACTTTCAAACAACAACAACAGCGCCAGCGAATTCTCTATTGTGCTCTCTGAACGCTTCTTCTTCTAATTTCTTTCGGCAGGCCATACGCTACAAGGCGCACTGCTGCCCTCCACAGTTATATCCAGCTGTCGTCAGATTCTTGCATATATGCCAGACCAGCGAAGAAAAGAGAGCACGGTTTTTTTTAACTTGCTTTAAACATGAAAAAATCATGACTTTATATGAGAAAACAGTTATGCCTAGATCAGCTAGCTCCTTAAAGAGCTGCCTTCTCTCTCTGCTGTATTTAACGTTACTGCATGACAACATGGTTTACTGTTTCAGGATTTCCACACTCACAAAGCCCACTACAATGTTTTCAACCCAGGCTCATTGGAAATACCTTACTCTGCCTACATTTTTGCAACACCCTAATTATGTAACTTACCTCCAGGTACGTTTACCTGCACTTTTTGGGTGAAGCGTCCACCAGAGGCGCTAAGTGGTAATATTTTTTCTCCATTCCCAGACTGATCCATAGACAGTAAAAGAAATGGACCGAGCGATCCCATTGACGTCAACGGCGAAAGAATGAAGTCAACCTAGGGGCACTCACTTCCTGATGGCTGAGCGAACTGCGCAGGCTCAGACTGAGCTTGACGACGTAGATGTGACGTGACCCTCCTGTCTGACAGCTGTAGGTCTTCTAGTAGTTGTGGAAAGTGAAATCGGAATCACGTTGTTTAAACATTTTCTCCCGTTGCTTTTGGCGCACTATGGTCTTCTCCCCATTCTTCCCCCTTGACTTTATGTCTCCACGTCCCCCCGACTGTCTCATAGAAGGTAAAAGATTGCCTGCGAGCGTCTCCTCAGGTCTATACGGTAATTTCTCAACTGTGCGACAGGGTCGCGTTGGTTATGACGCAATCGTTAGCCTATTTTTCCAAAAACAGCTTCTGCGGGGCGATAGTGTAAGATACAAGGTAATGGAGCCTTTTATACATTGTCGTGTTTCTTTAGAAATAAACAATGGACAAATGGAGTCTTTAAACGTCTCAGATGTAAAGTTATTCACTGTCAAAGTGACTCAAAAATGAATGGGAGTCAATGGGATGCTAACAGCAGGTGATGGCTTGGTTAGCAATGGCAGCCCCTAGGGGTGGAACGCTTTCCGAGCGCTAGATTACCCCCTTGGACTGATCTCATGAAATGGCATATATATGCAGAGATGGGCATAAATACATGGAAATGTATTTAAAATACAAATACAAAATACTGTGAGGAAAAATGTATTTAACATTTACATTTAATCATTTAGCAGACGCTTTTATCCAAAGCGACTTACAAAAAAGGGGAGAGTAATAGAAGCAACGAAACAGACAAGGCCAACAACCTGTAAGAGCTGTAAGAAATCTCAATTAATTAGCACAGTACACGTTTTTTTTTTTTTTTTTAAATAGACATCTACAACAAAAACTCACGTACGCAAAATGCCGAACACTGGATTTTGATAGCTATTATTGTATTTAAATACAAATACAGTATTTTTTATTTTGAAAATACACCAAATACATGTGAAATTGACAATTCAGTGAAGGTATCCATATTAGGCTGTAATCTATCTGGGCCTATTCTGAATGCCAAAAAGCATTTAGATGTGTGCAACTGCTTAGAAACTTTCGTTTTCAATTTGAATTTGAATTTCCTTTAGCGGCAGTTATAATAACACAAATTACGTCAATAACTCATTCGCCATCACTTCTTTTTCCACTCCAACATTCCAATTATTCCTGCCCACTAAAAGCTGCACAGATATATGTGCTTACCCCGATAGGCCTATCTATAGCCCCGTTTCCACCAAAATTACCCGGAACAATTTGTACCAGGAACTTTTTTACAGGAACTTTTCTCCCCCCAGACCTGCAGCTGTCTGCGTTTCGACCGCGATAAAGTTCCGAGAAGATTAGGCAAATTAGTCCGGTGATGTAGGACTGCGCGCGACTGCTCCTCCAAATCAGTGAAGGACAGTAATCATTTTTAAGTGTACCGATTGAAAGGTTTAGTGAACTGTTTACATGAGACGATATCTAAACCGATCTGGTGTTTACATGTGATGACTTTCAATCGCAATCATTTTGTCACATGCAGTTTGTCTGCCGCACCAAAAATGTCAACGCTGTTTTCTCCAGCAGCTATGTGTTAACTGAAGCCATAGCAACTCTTAACGGCCACCAGGACTAATACAGTATTATTATAGCTATTTGTTGTAAAGTGTAATAATCATCTCAGAAAAAAAAATCTTCTGTCAGGCGCAGTTAAAGTAAAAACTGCCCGGGGCAATATACGCTGTGTCATTACTCCAACATTATCTTCATAACTTACGAAATAAAACGTTTACCCCTCAGAAAAATGTACTTTCCTCTCTTGTCAACATGAGCGCGGCGCGCGCCCTCACGTCATGTAAGGACACACACTTAAAAGTAATCGGTCAGGTCGTTTACATGGTGAAAAAAAATTAATAACGAGTATGGAAGAGATTCAAGCTGTGCTGCTTTTGCTGGTTATATAGGTTTACGAGGTAATTAACAACGACAGAAAAGAGCACTAATATACAGATTCAGCAGCATGCAGCATATTCAGAAAGCTTGTAAAGCTAGATTTAAAATGACAATGTATATTATTATCAGCTATTACGGACATTGAACGTGAGATGGCTGAGACGAACGCGCGCCATCAGACAGAGAGCAAGACTGATATTTACTGAACGCAGAACGAACCTCGCAAAAGACTTTTAAAAATGCCGGTTGAACTAAAATGCTGCGTGAGCTCAACCAATCAGCATGTTCAGCGCCCAAGTCCCGCCCTCGAAAGTTCCAGAACTTTGAAAAAGTACTACCTCGCGAGCAGGGCCGTTTGGATATATTTACCCGGAACTTCATTTAGACCCTGGTTCCTGCGGTCTAAACACACTAAGTACCACCCAAAGTTCCTAGTTCCTGGGTAAAGTTCCTGTGGTGGAAACGGGGCTTATGTAAATGATTTAGAAAAAGTTCCATCGATTCACATTTTATATTCTTGCTACGAATCTACGATATGTATTGTCATATGATATCACTCATCCCTAACATGCAGTAACGTTAATACTTCAAACACATTTGACAAGCTACTTTAATCAACAAGTAGAATTGACCATGACATCCTCACCTTATTCCAACAATTTTGTAAAGTTGCCGATCCAAGGCTGGGTTGTACTAGCCTAGAAATCTAGACGCAACCTTGCGGCAGCAAATCTAATCTGCCACGAGTGCCGTCTAGCAACTCTCAATACACTTCTGATCTGTAAAAACCAAACTCTGGTCGGGCCAATCACATCGTGTATAGAGTCGGTGGGCGGGGCTTAACATAATGACGGCAGAGTTGCGTTTGCGTGCTTCTAGTAAACATAGACGCTGGCGAACGGCGGTCTGTCGAATCAGCTTTGGCTGTGACTCTGGAAGACTTGAGTTAAGCTTTTCTCTGAGAAAAGAACAAAGAACGGCACTGAAGTCATTTTTAAGAAGGGAAGATGTGTTCAGAGTTTTGCTGACTGGATACGGCGAATGTTTAATCTATCAATGAGCTCCGCTTCACGTTGCTCTGGATGGTTGTAGCGCTATCCTATCGTGTGCAGAGGGAGTTTGAAAGATAACCATTTATCCGCCCCTCGGATTGAGCCGTCAATGGTGAGTTTCCAGACCAAACATCTTGATGTGGGTCTGGCTTGTCAGGCTAGGGTTGTACAGCTGCGGCTCACCTGAATGAATGTTGGGGGGAGGGGTGTGTCTGGTCTGAACTAGTAGATGCATGAAAACAGCTCCTGATAAAGAGGTTGCCTGGCTCAACGTATTTTGAGTATTTTGAAAATACAAAAATACTCATCTTAAATGTATTTAAATACAAATTACATTCGATTTTTTCTAAAGGCTATAAATACAAAATAGTATTTTAAATACATGTATTTGAAATACTGCCCATCCCTGTATATATGACACGCCAATTCGTATGCCATTTTGGCGTGCTATCAAGACGCATAATCGCTTTTTAGCGTGTTTATCAACGCCGTTTTCTATCCCCCTACACTGCCCCTACCCCTAAACCTACCCAACACACACACGCACGCATGTGTGTATTATAAAAACAGGATATAACAGGCAGATACGACTGCATACATAATTTATTCAGAAAGTACAAATATTCTAAGTGTTCCGAGGCCAAACGATTGATTTGTGTGAAGAAAATCCCCAAAAGCGATCAGTAACGTCGAATCCATCCGCCAAAGATTAGGCTTGTTTGAGATGCGCCTTGCCTCGCCTGAAAAAAAGGCGAGACTATAGGCGGCTGCAGTGAGGGGAGGAGTGAAAAAAGTTCAGGCAAGCCGGACAGTTCTCTCCTCTCGTAGTGGATCAGACACCTGCGAGATCAGTTGCGGATATCGCGGGATTCACACTCGTGCGCTCTGTTGCTGATAAACAGGATGTAATTTAAGTTCTGTTGCTTTTATATGAAAATAAATATTATGAACAAGACACCCAAAGTTTTTGTTATTTATTTCCTTTCGAAAGGCCTGTTTATCAAGCATTTTTATTTTAATTACACACGTTTTTATATATTTTATAAATATGACAACAATCACATAACCAACAGAGAGATCGCACTCTCCGAGAGTTTGAGAATATTCACACATAATTTATACACATAAAAACATGATATCAGAGTTTTAAAATCAAATATTTAAAAAAAGAACCATACATCACAGTTGTTTAAACCAATAAGCATTAAGCTGTGTCGTCAGCAAGTCGTTTCCCATCATGCTTTTGCTCCACGCAGTCGGTGGAGAGCAAGGGGGTAATCTAGCGCTCGGAAAGCGTTCCACCCATAGGGGCTGCCATTGCTAACCAAGCCATCACCTGCTGTTAGCATCCCATTGACTCCCATTCATTTTTGAGTCACTTTGACAGTGAATAACTTTACATCGGAGAAGTTTAAAGACTCCATTTGTCCATTGTTTATTTCTAAAGAAACACGACAATGTATAAAAGGCTCCATTACCTTGTATCTTACACTATCGCCCCGCAGAAGCTGTTTTTGTAAAAATAGGCTAACGATTGCGTCATAACCAACGCGACCCTGTCGCACAGTTGAGAAATTACCGTATAGACCTGAGGAGACGCTCGCAGGCAATCTTTTACCTTCTATGAGACAGTCGGGGGGACGTGGAGACATAAAGTCTGATAAAGTCAAGGGGGAAGAATGGGGAGAAGCCCATAGTGCGCCAAAAGCAACGGGAGAAAATATTTAAACAACGGGATTCAGTTTTCACTTTCCACAACTACTAGAAGACCTACAGCTGTCAGACAGGAGGGTCACGTCACATCTACGTCCTCAAGCTCAGTCTGAGCCTGCGCAGTTCACTCAGCCATCAGGAAGTGAGTGCTCCTATACTGACATCACTTAACGCCGTAGAAGTCAATGGGATCGCTCTGTCCATTTCTTTTACTGTCTATGGTGGAGAGCAACTGCGCTCGACTGCAGATTCCGACACATCCGCCTCGCCATCGCGAGAGATTTTTGACATACGTCAGCATGACATCAGAGCAAGGCGGACCGCCCTCTGACACATTTCTAACCGGCATGCATCTCGCACTGATCACCGGTGATCGGTTCTGCGCAGATTTTGCTCATCTCAAACAAGCCTATTAATAATACATTTCAAATATTGCCGCCGGAAGAAACGTCACGTCAGCTTTGACAGCATTGGCTGTCGTGTGTCTTGTGACCAATTGCGTCATTACGTCAACTTCGATTGTAAAATGCCATTGGCTCTCGTGTGTCTCGTAAACGATCGCGTCATTCAACTTGTTGTGTATCATTTGAATCAAAAATAGGAATGAACGAGACGAGTGCGTGTGTGTTCTGTTCGCAAAGCAGCGCGATCATCATTTCAACGACTAAAACATTAAGATCATCTCTGTTCTTCACACGAAGATATCGTATGACTTCAGAAGGCTACTTTTATACTGTTTTTTAGTCAGTTTTTGCAATAAATACATGTGACTGTACATTTATTTGCCTGTTACTGTTAACGTTATGTGTTTTATATTGTTGAGAGTTGGTAGGTTTAGGGTAGGAGTGGAGTTAGTTACTCCAAAATATAAAATTATGCTATAAATATTCATTCTGTGAGATCAGTCATGGTGTCGTGTTGTGCATCTGGAATGGAGAAAAAAATATTACCACTTGGCGCCTCCGGTAAACATTTTACCCCAAAAGTGCAGGTAAACGTACCTGGAGGTACATAATTAGGGTGTTGCAAAAATGTAGGCAAAGTAACGTATTTCCAGTGAGCCTGGGTTGGATGTTTTCCTATTCTAAACAAGTAAGCTGGACAGCAATACCCAAGTCTCATTCTGGCTAGAACAACTTCATCTCTGCGACTAGCGTTTACGAAACCACCATTATTTACAACTGATGGTTGACAAGAATAATAGTGTCTGCCTCTCCTTTCTCCCTCCCATTCCTTTTGCCACTCATTAATAAGAAATTCTTTGCAGACACTGTAGGCTTCCTGCTTTGCCAGTGGCCGAACAAGATCTACATGCTCTCGTCGCAGCGATTCTTTGGCCAAAGTACCCGCCACTTCATTTCCCATCACCCCAGCATGCCCTGCATGGGACCCAAACAAACAAAACATTAGATCCCATATCCTCAATTTGTTTAAGACAACATAGCCTTTTATAAACAAAATCCGGACGAGCTTCAGATCCTCTATAGCTAAGGGCCGATAAAGCAGCCGCAGAATCTGATCAAATTATAAATGATGCTGACGGATGTTCTTGAATCCACTGTAGTGCCCAGAACATTGCAAGCAACTCTGCTGAGAACACAGAGAGTTTGTTTGACACACGTACACTTTGCCTATCATTGGGCTCACCCACATACATGCCAAAACCTACTTTTTCCCCCTCCTTCGACCCATCGGTGTAAATATGGATTGCACCACTCTGACCACACATATACATCTTAAATTTCTCACTTGCCACTCCTTTTTCTAAACCCAGCCACTCCATGTTTATTTCTGGGTCAGGTAGAGTCCATAATGGCATAGAGGGCCACACCAGCCCAATCACTCCTTCATTCCGAAGTCACATGGCTTCTACCACCTTCACTGTATGGGTGAAAAAAGAAGCTTTCTCTGGCCTTTTCACAAACTCCCAGCACTCATCCAGCAGACATTTTGATGTCCTTTGAATCCTGCCAGCCTAGCCCAATAATGGAACCCTAATTCGTCCCGTCTAAGTTTTAGAGGAGACTCACCCATTTCAACCAGTAACGCAGGAATAGAGGTTGTTTTAAGAGCACCACAACAGATTCCTAGGGCTTTTGTTTGTACCCCATCCAGCCTTTTTAACACAGATTTAGATGCAGCCCCAAAGACCACACTTCCATAATCCAGAATAGGTCTAACAATAGCTCTATAAATAAGATGAAGAGTATACCTCTCTGCTCCCCAGTCACTTCCTGAAAGACTCCTCATAATATTTATCACCTTCTCACTTTTATATATACTCTTGTCTATGTGGACTTTCCAAGTCAGCTTCTCATCAAACCACAGGCCCAAAAATTAAAAAACTTTCACTCTCTCAATAGGTGAATTATAAATATTAAGACGATCAGGCGGCATCTTCTTTTTAAGACCAAAAATCATAAACTTGCTTTTTTCAACTGACATTTTAAAACCTCACTTATTTCCCCACTGAATAATTTTATTCAGAGCCTTCTGAGTTTCTGCAAACAAAATTTACTATTTTTCCCACTCCTCCACAAAGCATCGGAAAAACAGTGACTTTCCAAATCAGTCATCAACACAGTGAAACATGTCATTGACCATAATATTAAATAAAACAGGGCTTATTACTACCCCTTGTGGTGTACCGTTTTCTATTTCTGATAAAGTATTACCTTGAAGGAGATGATGAATCTTTTCCTGGCTTTAAAATTGGGACCACTATTGCATGCTTCTAGGATTTTGGAAGAGTTCCCACACACAATTATACAAGGCCAAGATTTCATATAAGACATCCTCACCCACATGCTGCAGTAGCTTATAACTTATCCTAGCCGCCCCAACATTTGAGCAGCCACTAGGCGTTTCTCAATGTCAAGGAAGGATCCTTGGAAGCCAGAATTCCAAGGATGCCACGTCATCGACATCCGACGAAGGACTGTTCGAATGTCGAGGATCCTCGAATTTCAACCAAGGACTGAGTCCTTTGTTCGAAAAAAATGTCATATACAGGAAAGGATGCATATGAGTAGCCTTCGTGCACTTTGCGTTCTCAAATCACCCACAATCCTATGCGCGCAGCTTCGCTATCTTCTGACGTTCCCGGAGTCGGAGCGTGAACGGTGCAAATATGCTTGTATCGGAGTTTGGAGATGGGAAGGAAGGAGGTGGGGGTGAACGTTCAACAACTTTATTTTTAAATAATAAACAAAACGAAAGTAACACAGGGAAAACCCTCACGGGCGACTGTCCGCACACACATAATAAACCATAAACAAACCATAACATAAACTCCAGGCCTAGTCCTCTCTCGTCTTCCACACTCCACCATTTATACTCCAATCACTTTGCCGTGAGCCGAGACCGGTGTGGCGGCGATTAGCTGCCGCTCATTATCCCTCCACCGGTCCGCTCTCACGGTCCCTCACCTCGCTGATTGCCACAATGCTTTTATTTACGTTACCAAACATTTGTTATAACCGTAGTAAATATACGTAAAGTTTAACGTTTAAATGCCGGTACAAATTACTACTGTATTGATATAAAAATATATACAAATAACGTTACACATAATGTTATTGATGGCCAACGGACCTTTTCACTGACGTAATGACGCAATGACGTGCACTTGCTAGCCTGTTCCATTTACGTGTTCTCCGAAAGCTAAAGAGGAGCCTCGCCTAGCCTCTGAAGGAAGTGACTTGGAAGGATTCGTCCTTCCAAGGAAGCATCCTTGACATTGAGAAACACCTTCTGTGGCAGTTAAGAGACTTCTTTAAGATTCTTTGTTGTCATCCTCTACAGCAGGCAAACGAATAAGGCAAGCAATTGGCCTGGCGTACACTTTGCCCCTTACCAGGACATCTGCTGTTCTCACACATCCATCCTTACTGACGCAGTCTTAAACACTTTACCAACAGGCCACTGAGCTCTGGGTAGTTGTGGATCAATTATTAAAACCACTGAGCCTACTGCCAGATTGTCCAATGGTTTGTGCCATTTCTGGCATGTCTGGAGCGTGGGTAAGAAGTCCCTTGTAAATTGAGACCAAAACTGATCCGCAAGATTTTGACAATGTTGCCATCTGCGTCGTCCCATTTCCCCTGAGGCATATACCACCTGTGGAAGTGATGCATCCATGAGGAGAAGGTTTTGGTGTAATGGCGTCAAATTCTGCAATGTCTGATGAGATGTATCCCAAGGGTTTTGAATTCAAAATACCCTCTGCTTCTACTAAGACAGGACATCTTCAGAGATGGACTGACTTCCCACTGCTACCTGGAGAGGACCTCTCGCTCCAAACACCACCAAAATGAGGAGCATTAGGTGGATTGAACTTGAAGAGGATCTGGTAATCTGCTAACTGCTCTTTATTATTTTGACATGATACAGGCCGAAACAGTCCACTCCTGTAGAATAAAATGGTGGGCAGAGAAGACTGAGCCGCTCTGGTGGCAAATCTGCCATCTGTGGTACCTTGGGCTGAGCTTGCCATCATTGACAGGATACACAATTAAGCTGGTGAGGTTTAACAGCTAGGAGTCCCCGCAAGACCCAGTATTGTCTCCGTATTTCTGCATTCACTCTTTCTGTATCTGGGTGCAACAAGCACTCGTCAAAGTTATGAGTTAATGAGTAGCTTTGTTGCTGGATGCTGTGGATCTAGCACTATTGGATGAATTTGTTCAACATTTGGGCTTCCCAGTCTCTGTAATCGTCCTCCAACTCTGAGTACACTCGTCCCTGGATCCCAATCTGGAGCTAGACACATTAGTCAACTGTGGCTTGGTATGATAAGTTTGTGTTCTGAGGGCTGCTATATCCTCTGGAAAACTCTGAGCTTGACAATCTCTCATAGGACCAATTCTGCTGGTTTTGCACATACAATGTTGAGCCTTTTATATCAGATCCGACAGGAATGGTGCAACAAACTTATGAGTAAAACGTCTTTTTTATATGTAATAGTACTAGTCTCAGGGCTGTAACAGACCAAAACGTATAACCGTCGGCAGAAATTCTTTCTTGATCTGGGTGCGCACGTGTGTTTGTGAGCGCGTGGTTCGCGCTTATAATATCGACCGATCGTGCAGGTGCGGGCCATGTAATACAATTGCGGGTGGATGAGAAATAAATCATTGTGTTTGTTTGATAAAGACAAGTTGCAGTTGCCTGACAGGGGCTAGATATGACTGCAGAGCTGAAGCTCATTAAATATGCAAATCTTTTTTTCAATAGCCTATTACTTATTAGTTATGATGTTTTTGAATGTAAAAACCACACAAACGTCATTAGTTGACCTCAGACAACAGAATAAAAAAAAGAACAAAAGCCAATTTAATTACACCTTTGTTTACACCTTTAATTAATCTTTGCTCTTTGACAGTATAGTGTCCCCATCACTATACTGGGGCGTTAGGACCCACACAGACCACAGGGTAAGCACCCCCTGTTGGCCTCACTAACACCTCTACCAGCAGCAACCTGGTTTTCCCAGTTGGTCTGCCATCCAGGTACTGACCAGGCTCAGCCCTGCTTAGCTTCAGTGGGAAACCAGTCTTGGGCTACAGGGTGATATGGCTGCTGGCAAACCTATTTATAGGTTATGAGACTAGAGCTGGGCGATATTTAAAGATGGGTTCAAATCTTGGGGAGGAGTTACTTGACTTGCTACACTATATATATTTATTTTTCTCTTTATAATAAATACAATTATAACAATTAATCCCCCACACACTCCAACCACAATCATCCCAATCAGTAAAAGTGTTCCAGTAAAACTGCACTCAGCATCCGATGTCTTTGTTCCGGCCTTGACTGTTATTTTGCCAACAGATTCACACCTGTTAAGAGTGAGGAGCGCAAGTTAAACTATATATAGCTGAGAAAAGAGCTTGATTTCACCACAAAAACTAAGAAGCAATTTAAAACACAACAAATGTATACATTTCATTTTAAGACAGTGTGGAAAGTCAGTGATGTAAAATAATTATACTTACTTTGTATGTAATTTGCAGAGTGTTCCATCTGAATATGAACCAGCAGGACACTCCTCACACACTGTATTACTAAATTCTGTTCCTATAGAAACACATTCAGAAATATAAAGTACTTCAGTTTGAACCCCAAGAGCAATAAAGGCAGTGACAGGTCTCGCATTAGCTAGTGACATCATTAATCAGTATAGCATCTGACACACAAAATGAATCATCACATAACTTACTAATAATCCACTTAATCATAATTCAGTAGATTTTGTCAGGTGCTGCCAATCAAAAGCAAACAATATGTCTGTCATGAGGATCTGTAGTAAAACCACATCCACATTAAACAGATTCTATTTACCATGTGTGAAAAGATGCAGATGCAAATGAAAACAGACTGACCGGTTTGGTTGACGTATTCTCCAGGTAAGCAGGTTGAATGTTTTATGGCCTTTGGACAGTTTGAGTGCACGTCTATACAGTAATAACCTGGCATAGGTTCACACACTGTATTTGATATTAATGTACATGCCCGTTTTACTCTCAGCCCATTACCTTTGACAAGAAAGCAAACAAATGATGTAGAAAACCTGCCATCTGGAAAAAAAACACATTTAAAAGCCATCACTAAATGAGATGAAAGATTTGTACTCACTTGAATCACAGACTGAACATGGCAGACATTCAGTCAATCCATTAGGAATGTCAGTGTAGGTCATCACACCGCATGAATAACATGTTGTGCTTGTGGTCTCATCACAATGCTTAAGAACTCGCTTTCCTAGAAAATAGTTACCAACACATTAATTATTGATCCAAGTATATGCAAATAACAACTTAAAGAATACAAATAACAATTTAAAGAACACAACATGCAAAGTACATATTTTTGTATACGCTGTATTAATTATGTCTGTATTTCTGTAAATTGTTCAAACATTATTTGGAATAATCAAAGTTCGACTGAAAAAAAAAAACAGGTTTTCCGATTAATCGCAATCTTGTTTTGAACAATATTGATTCTTTTTTAATTTATGACCATTTTATTTATACAGCTCTGCATGTCCTGTAGATGTGAGTTTTTTGCTGATCAACTTACTATACTTGTGAATGTTCTTAAAGCGTCATGAAACCCTAAACCAAATTTTCTGAGATTTTAACATGAGTGCTATGAGTGTTGAGCATCATAGAAATCAATGTTACCATCCATTTGTTTTAATTGTAGGAGTAAACTAGTTAATTTATATTCAACTTCCGGGTTTAAATTAATCTGTGTATATTCTGTGGCGTTTTCTAGTACTATAGAGACAGAGAACATTTATGAGACGCCTTGTCATTTCTGACTTATAACAAAAAATATGTCTAAAAGCTGCTATGTGACAAAGTGTACAGCAAACAGTTTTCATAAGCTACTGATCTGTGAAAGCCAGCCTTAAAGGAGACAAAAGTGGATACAGGCAATAAGGCGTGAAGCTTCAGCAGACAGAATGGGTACATTTTGGAATCCTGATGTTCAGTATGCCTACATGTGCAGTAAAAATTGCCACCAAGTCAAATATCCAAATGTCAGTTTTATATATTATATTTCCTGCCACTGATTACGTTCCACTCCAATGGGCATGGTTCTCAGGGTAATATAACATGTTGTGCTCTGTGTCAGTTGCTTAGTTATTCATGAGTCTGCGTGTCCTTATCCTATGAGAAGAAGCCTCGCTTAACAGCAGCACGCGTTGATTGGCAGGCCCTTCAAATCGTGAGATCGCATTCAGTAAGTGAGAGATGCATTAAAGGGTTAGTTCACCCAAAAAAGAAAATTATCCCATGATTTACTCACCCTAAAGTCATCCTAGGTGTATATGACATTCTTTTAGTTATATTAAAAATGACCTGACTCTTCCAAGCTTTATAATGGCTGTTGCTCTGTTTTTTAAGTTCATAAAAGTGCATCTAAATCCATCATAAAACTGCTCCACATGGCTCCGGGGGGTTAATAAAGGGCTTCTGAAGCGAATCAATGCATTTGCTGTTTGCGTAAATTGAATACAGAATGCACTTTTATGGACTTTAAAAACAGAGCAACATTCACTGCCATTATAAACCTTGGGAGAGCCAGTACATTTTTTTAATATTAGGACTAGGCGAAGCACTGCTACTTGGGCGCAGAGATATCACGGCTCTCATCCTCCCGCCCTCTGGCTGTTGAGTGATTGCAATGTATTGTGTGATATCTCTGCACCCAAGTAGCAGTGCTTCGCCTGTGCTTCCCCATAATAATCCCAAGTCAATATCTGCCTAGGAAATCACTAACCTTAATCTGCATCACTATTTCTACTCGTTGTAAATGAGCAGGCCACAAGAAGTAATTAGGTGGGTGGGTTTTTTTTTGGATCACTTTTACTCTGGACATGCTAGCTGGCAACATAGGATAAGGATTCCATTTATTATGCTAAGCTAAGATAACGGCGACCCTGCCAAACTAAAATAATGCATGCACTGAGACAAAAACGCATTTGCCCACATATCTAAATGTAGGAAAGAAGTTGAATAAGCCCTATTTCTAAAACCGGTAAAGTTTTCCTTTAATGGATCAAAAGCGAGTGTTTGTTTTTGCCTTGTAAGAGTTTCTGCGTTGTACAAGTTCTCTTCAGTAGATCCTGAATCTTCGAAACAAACGCAATTTATATATACACACTCTTTACGGCCCATTAACCGATCAAGCGGCTCATAAAACGCTACAAAATAATTTATCAATGATGCAACATAATTTGTATATATTTCCATGCAGAGAACATGCGAATGGCTGTGCATTTATTTGTACAATAAATGATAGCCGTCATAGGATATGTACTTAATGTATTTGTGTTATTTATGGTAAGCTTACAAAACCATATGTATATTGTGTTACGTAATGATATTTTGCAGCAAATTTTTTGGGGAAGCTTTTAATGAGAGTGAAATAAATTTCTGAATCAGAAGCCGTTGCTGTGTTGTCAGTCAGGGTGTGTTCACACTAGCACTCTTGGTGCTGAAGGGGGGATTTTGAAATCCACTGCCGCTTCAATATACCTGTATATATTTATATCCTAAATAACTTCATAATAAAAACCTTAATTAATATTTATCTTCCTATATTACCTATATTATTATAATGATTCTATCCAGTTATGATTTTGCTTTGTTTCTTGTTTTCTAAAGTGTGTATTTGGTCTCTGAGGAGTGACTGAGGGTCTGGCCTAGAGATGTGTGATGTGTCACTAAACACTGGCAACAAGGTCATGTGTTTGGATTTTGGAGGTATCACACACCCTTAACATGTCAGGAGTGCAGTAACAGCGTTTGCTCACTTAGCCCAGCTTCCAGATATGAAATATGGATTTGTCTTTCATTTAATTTATTCTGTTTTATTCCTTTTATATTTCCTTTTACTGAAACACTAAAGACTCAAGATGAATATTGCCTGTACTATTGTGTGTCCCACTCACTGAAAGAAAGCACATGTTATCAGTATGTTTTGGTAAGAACTGGTTAGAACTGGAGCTTAATCAGCTCCAACCTTGGAGAGACTGTGTATCTGTGTATGTGCGCAATATTCTGTGTTACAGATCAGAATGGTGTCAATGGGCACCCTAAGAGATGGGTGGACTTGTTGTTCTGGGCAAGCTGGCGCCTGCTCCAGATCTGGAAGGTCACTACAGGCCTAATTCTGGGTGAAAGCATCAACAAGTGACATGTCAGTGGAAACGTGCATCAGATTAACTGACTCGAGTGGAAATTTACCATGACTGTGCATTGTCTCTGAGCCAATCAGAACCATCCACATCGCAGTAATGACGTGGATAAGACCTTGAAAACGGTATAACTGTTGGGACAATTGTATGTACGATAGGGCGAGGCAACGAGACGGTGAGAGAGGGAGCGCGGCCTACGAACTCCTTGTGATACTTGAAGCTGGCTTCTGCTTTTGAAACTGCAAACTATTCTTAAGTAAATTTTTCTTTTAATTAATTGCAATCCTGACTCTGTCTTCATTTCTTCACTACTGGTCCTGGGTCATAAGCTGTTAACCCCTAACAGTGCGCACCTGGGTTCGATTGACATCAGAGTTTGATTTGTTTGGTGATATGAACGCTGACTTTCGAACTCAGGTTTGCAGTGCGCACACGTGAACCGTAACCGAGTCTGCTTAAACAGTTGCTCTGGGGTTTGTCATGTCAATTCACGTATGGTTCGCTGCTGATGTTTACGCAATCGTACTAAATTGAACCACAATTAATGACATGTGATTTGATAAAAATGTGTGTTGATGTGCATTTCACTCATTTTCCTGACGAGCGTGTCTGACATACTGCAAGCAGAGAGCTGTAGATCTCATTTCTGCTCATCTTCAGTGTTCTTTAGCGCATTTGCAGTAGCCTACATTCGCGGCAGATACAGCTGTCGAGATTAATGCATCATGAAGTGTTAGATATATTCCCATCACATGGAAGGTTGCAGTAATGAGCACTGAGCAGATGACAGACACCCGGTTGATCATGTGAATGCAGTGATTTCATCACACGAATTGCTTTCATAAATAATGCAAACACGATGTAACAGTAAGAGCTTCGTTGTGAGTGTAACAGTATCATCTATTTTACATAACGGAGTTTTGGCAAGTGTCCAGATAAACTTGCGATGTGTGATTGACTGCTTCAGCAATTGCTGATCGCTTTCTGTATATAACCACAATTTACATAACAGATTATTTTCATGTTACTAAGAGAAACAACGTGCAGTTGATTGTTTAGGTACATTCTAACCCTAACGCTGCTGTGATTTAAGTAAAAAGTATAGATACTCAGAACTAGGGATGCACCGAATGTTCGGCAACCGAAATTATTCGGCCGAAGATGAACGGAGGTCGTGCGGGTGTGGAACAACATTAGGGTGAGTCATTAATGACATCAATTTCATTTTTGGGTGAACTAACCCTTCAACTTAGACCAGTGGTTTCCAGCCATGTGCCTGGAGGCCCCCCAATGGTACACATTTTGGAAGTTTCCCTTATCTGATGTCTTCAAATACTTAATCTAAGCTGATGAAGGTTAGAATCAGGAGTTTTTGATTAGGGAGACAAAATGCGTAATTCCAGCGAGCTTCCTGGAACATGATTGGGAATCAATGACCTACATTTTATAGTCTAAGTCAACCTAACTAAAATATTATATATCTAGTGACATAAAGGGGTCATATAATGAAAAATCCATAGACTGTAAAAAAATATGGACGTAGTGTCCGTGACGCCACCCATAGGATTCCGATAAGCCGTTCTGAAGCATAAATTTGAGACGAGCTGGCCGTCGCCATCTTGCCAGCTGTGAACCCTTTTTTTTTTTTTTTGGGCTGTAAAATTGGGCATTTTAACATGGGGCTCAATGAGATTTTGCTCCCTTCTGGAGCCGGTTCCCTAGTGACCAGTCGATGAATTGCAGTTTAAATTACATCTGTATTGGCTTCAACAGAAACTGGGAGTGGTTGCCGCTTGGAAAAATCAAATATCTCATGACATTGTGAAATTATGTGAAAACTATGTATAAATAGATTTCACAGTGTATTTCAACAACTTGGCCTGCCCAGTCATGGGAAGAGAAATTAAAATAGTTACTATTATGCCTTTGCCAGATGAAGGGAAACAGTCCCACAAGTGTAGTTTCTACAAAAGGGACTGCACCTGCTGCTTTGCATATAACACAACCAAAAAAAGAAGGGGAAAAAAAAGAAATACTGACTGGCAATGACCAGATCAGTCAAAATGCAAAAGATTGCTTATGAGTTGTTGGGCTAATCAGAATTGATGAGACAGTTTAAATCATATGATAAATCATATGACCCCTTTACTTCATTGTCATTTGTTGTAGCGATAAGATAAAGAAGAGTTGGACTTACCTGGATCACACATTGGGCAACACTCGTCATTAATTTTATATTCTGCATTATTGCAAGTTGCCACACTCATTGCGATTTCCATGATGAGGAGAAGTAGTAATTTTGAGAGATTATTGTATATATACACATATCTGGGAACTACTAAAATCATCCTCACTGGTCCAGAGGTGATTTTGTCTCATGGAGCTGAAAAAGAGATTTGTGTTAGATGGGGTTACAGAAAAAGAGAGACAGATAAACTTTGCCAGACCCTTCCATCTTCCCAGTGTATAATTATTAAACACATCTTCAATATGACCAATATCCCTTTTGTCTCAATACCCACTTTCACCGCTTT
This sequence comes from Pseudorasbora parva, assembly GCF_024679245.1. NCBI lineage: Eukaryota > Metazoa > Chordata > Actinopteri > Cypriniformes > Gobionidae > Pseudorasbora > Pseudorasbora parva. The sequence goes on from NC_090184.1 coordinate 30,466,702, forward strand.
TAAATCCATTTTACAATAATGTATGAATTTAAAAATGCCCATCTCATATAACATCTAGGAATGAACAGTTAAAGGGATAGTTCACCCCAAAATGAATATTTGATGTTTATCTGTTTACTCCCGGGGCATCCAAGAGGTGTGTTTGTTTCTTTAGTAGAACACAAATTAAGATTTTTAAATCCAACCATTGCCGTATAATGCATGTCAATGTTTTTTTTCTATGAGAGCCAATTTGAGAGTAAAAAACACATACATACGAATCCATATTAAACCCTGTGGTTGAGATGATACATTGATGTCTTAAAACACAAAACGATACAGTATTTATGTTATTTTTTACCTCATAGCACGTGAATCTCATCTAGTAATCCCAACCCCATTATTTCCACCGGAGAAGGTCAAAACCTGCCGATCGTATATATATATATATATATATATATGTGTGTGTGTGTGTGTGTGTGTGTGTGTGTGTGTGTGTGTGTGTGTGTGTGTGTGTGTGTAAAAGATTGCTTATGAGATGTTGGGCTAATCAGCATTGATGACAGTTTAAATGCCCTGGGGGAAAGCAGATAAACATCAAATTTTCATTTTTGGGTGAACTATCCCTTTAATATTATATATTTTTTTTAATTAAACATCTGAAGATGCTGGACAACATCATTCACTCTATTCTCTCAAAGAACAAAAGTATTCTAAATATGGTTAAATAATAGTTTAACTCAACTATTGCCAAAGTGTTAGTACACCCCCAAAAAATAAAATTCTGTCAATTTACTCGCCCTCCTGTAATTTTAAACCAGCAAGACCTTTCTTCATCTTCAATTTTTTTTTTTCATTTTAATTAATTTGATTATTTTAATTAAGTCTTAAGAGATTTCAGCTACTCAACTTCCACTTTGATGCTTCAAAAAGTTCACAAATAGAACAGATTTAATTTTATTGACATATACACATTCATCAACACATAACAGATATGGTAAATGGAGGCTCAAGTATGTTTGCTTGATGTGCAAGAACCAGCATTTCAAGCAGTTTGGGCATTCAAAAGTTTGCGCTTTCTTTATGAACTTTTTGAAGTAACAAGTGGTAGTTGCATCTATGAAGGGACAGAAATCTATCAGATTTCAAAGGTCTTTATTTTGAGTTTGGAATGACATGAGAGTGAATAAATGATGACACATTTTAGGTGAACTTTTAAGTGGGAGGTACTTGAATCTGTCATTTAAATACCGGATGAATCATATAGCAATCTCACATGGGTTTGCAGGTAAAACTCCCATATATAACAAACAGAAAAGGGGTTGAGTGGTGAAAGAACAATAGTGGTTGAGATAAGAAAGTAATTCTTTCATGTCACATGTAACTCCCACTCTCCAGGGCCAATTAATGATCAACTCCATCTAACCTGCATTCTTTGGAGGAAACCGGAGCACCCAGAGGAAACCGCAGACATGGGGAGAAAATGCAAAATCCACACAGAAAGGTCTCTTGGATTAACTGGGACTTGAACCGGTGACCTTCTTGCTGTGAGGAAACACACATATACATACACACATATATTATATATATACATATATATATATATATATATATATATATATATATATATATATATATATATATATATATATATATATATATATATATATAAAACTTATCTCCGTCTGTTCATTTACTCACCCTCATATTATTAATTAATACTATTAAAGGGGTGGTTGCATGCGATTTCACTTTTTTAACTTTAGTTAGTGTGTAATGTTGCTGCTTGACCATAAACAGTATCTGCAAAGCTGAAAGTTCAATGCAAATGGAATATTGTCTTTTAAAGACATGGCAGTTTATTGCCTACAAAAATGGCCGGTTTGGACTACAACAAGCTTCTTCCTGGGCTGGTGACATCATAAACCCTTGATATTAGGCTTGTTCGACTTCACCTAGCGATGTGCAGGCCGATTGGCGGCTGACTTAAAGCAGTGCATGCCAGTTAGAAATTTTGTCCGACTTGAGACAGCGCCGACGGCACGTGACTGTGACGTATGTCAACAAAGTACCGCGAGAGCGATTCGAGAGCAGCCGGCTGATGCAGCCGCTGCAGATTCTCAAGGGTGGCTGCACAAGCTCTGATGATGACACAGCTGATCCACGATTGGCCGATTCGCCGTATGACAGTGATCACGTGTGTTTCGGGTTTATTCTAAAAACTTATGTTACGCTAATGCTCACAAATCATTTATTTATAACAGTAAAACCTCTTTTCATGTGGTCGCGATGTTATATTGTCATGTTTATTAAACTAAAACTGATAAAAACCATTGACAACACTTCATAGATAGTGTAGGTTTATATGTTGAACTTTAATCTTGTCCAAATAGACGCTTTATTAAGCAGTATATAAAGTATTGGATGAAAATATCATTTGAAACATCTGTGTATTTGAGAAATATTGCATTTATTTAACTTCAGCTGTGATAAAGTTTCCAAACGCAGTGCAAGCGTAACCACGGGAGGTAGAAAGTGTCCGACTTCACGTCTCCGTTTGCAGCTCCTCCCCGCCTGCACTCGGCTACTCTCGCCGATCGCATGCATCCAGCCGCAGCCGATGTCGAACACACCTATTATTAACAAAAACACTGCCCCAGATGTGACTTCTGCCCGTAATCGTAAGGGGCGTGAGTAAGTAAGGGCCATCTAACCAATCTAAGACCATTGTGTTTTTCGGAGGGATGGGCTCATATAGAAGCAGGAAGCAAACGAGCCGTTCAAAGGACAGTGGAGACAGCGGTGTGGAATAAAGGTAAAATATAAGAAAAACAGTGTTTTCACACAAAAAAAAAAGTATTAAGCTATGTTATACTGCGCCCCATAAACACAACCAAGCCTAGAAAACAGAACCACCCCTTTAATTACCTGCATAAAAGAAACTATTTTGAAGATTGTAGGCAACCTAACAGTTTAGTTTACCATTGACTTCCATTGTATGAAAAACAAAACACTGAGACATTACTCAAAATATTCTCTTTTTTGTTCAACGGAAGAAAGCCAGTAAAACAGGTTTGCAACATGAAGGTGAGAAAAAAATTACAGCAGTTTCATTTTTTAACTATCCCTCTAGTCTAGGCTATATCAAAGTTTTTGCACCATGAACATCATTTAGTTCAACATGAACATTAATTTTTCCACTTTACACCAACCTGGCCCTTTTAGTGTTAACTGCGTTCTTTTGATGTTCCTCATTTTAGAGAGACGGTCATTGGTGAGGGTATTTTCAAACCTGGATCCGCAAATAATTTTTTCAGTTCAGGTTTTAAATAAATAAATTGAAAAAGACACCCCCATTTGCAAATTATAACTAGTACAGTCTCTAACAAAAATATGTTTTAAGAGCTTTGACGATCACGTTACTTTTGAATGTTCTCTAAATTTTTTGAAACCAAAGTTAGCCTAACTGTTATTATGGCACGTAATATTACACCGCAAATATCCATGATAAATTAACACTCTGTGTGCAAACACTAGGTAAAGTAACTTAATAACTACCTTCCAGAATATAGAAAGCATTTATTATCATTTGCGGCTTTTTGCAACAAGCACACCGCAAAGCGAATCCATTAATAATTTCTTTATAGACAGAAATTACATCTGACAGATACATCCAGTTAATTTTGATTTGAGGCATTTTAAGGACCTTTTCTGTGCCAAATTTAGTTTCAAAGAAAGAGGTCATATTCTGACATTTTAATGTCATAATTTTACACACAAAAGCTAAATGTTATTTCATTTAGGGAAGTAAGTCAGGGGATTTACCTGATTTTCGTCCGTTACCCTTTCGTCACTCCTTGCAGCATGCGTGTAGCGCGCGCGCGCTCATAATTCAAATTTTTTGTTTTGTTTTCCGGTTTCTGGTGCCAAATCCCATAATAAGGACTAGATATCTTGAGGCGGAGTCACCATCGGCATCACCGGCGGCCATCTTGTCACAGGCAGGCTTTCTGTTGGGCTCTGTGGAACCTGATGTAAGATGAGTGGTCTGTCCGAACATAAATACTCTTATCTCGCTGAAATCTTGACGGATTTACAAATGGTTTGGTTTCTTACAAACGTTATTAACATGGCTACAAATCAGGATGCTTTAACACGTTGAAATTGCAGCTTTTCGTTTCGATAAACGACTTAATCGTGCAGCTTGTGTATTACGGCTAACTTATGTGCACGTTATCAAGGGGGCTGAGAGTGAGACCACAATCGAGCAAGGGGGTAATCTAGCGCTCGGAAAGCGTTCCACCCATAGGGGCTGCCATTGCTAACCAAGCCATCACCTGCTGTTAGCATCCCATTGACTCCCATTCATTTTTGAGTCACTTTGACAGTGAATAACTTTACATCAGAGGCGTTTAAAGACTCCATTTGTCCATTGTATATTTCTAAAGAAACACGACAATGTATAAAAGGCTCCATTACCTTGTATCTTACACTATCGCCCCGCAGAAGCTGTTTTTGTAAAAATAGGCTAACGATTGCGTCATAACCAACGCGACCCTGTCGCGCAGTAGAGAAATTACCGTATAGACCTAAGGAGACGCTCGCAGGCAATCTTTTACTGTCTATGAGACAGTCGGGGGGACGTGGAGACATGTCCTGGAGACTAGTCTGATAAAGTCAAGGGGGAAGAATGGGTAGAAGCCCATAGTGAGCCAAAAGCAACGGGAGAAAATATTTAAACAACGTGATTCAGCTTTCGCTTTCCACATCTACTAGAAGACTCACAGCTGTCAGACAGGAGGCTCACGTCACATCTACGTCGTCAAGCTCAGTCTGAGCCTGCGCAGTTCGCTCAGCCATCAGGAAGTGAGTGCCCCTAGGTTGACTTCATTATTTCGCCGTAGACGTCAATGGGGTCGCTGTGTCCATTTCTTTTACTGTCTATGCAATCGAGGTGTTCAAAGCTGTTCAGTTTTATTGACACCAATAACGATTTTATGACAACCAATCTTTTGTCTAGTTAAACTAAACTTAGTTTGCATGTTTTTTTTGTTTGTTTAATTTTTTTTTAAATACAAATTATTTTATTATATTCTTATTAAAAAGCATATATATATATATATATATATATATATATATATATATATATATATATATATATATATATATATATATATAATAGCTCTGGGAAAAAAATTCTGAGCTGTATATGTGTATAAATATATATAATTTCTCATGTTGCCATTCGGTACACAGTTTTAGTAGCCTATATATTGATTTAACATAAATACCGTGTGTGTGTGTGTGTGTGTGTGTGTGTGTGTGTGTGTGTGTGTGTTCGTGTTCATTGCACCCATCTGTTCTGTTCAATGTTACTTTCATATTAAAGTCCATGGTTATAATTATTCATAAGTATGTAGTGTCATAACTACATCTCTGACATTTATAACAAACGAAACAGTTTGAAAATCGGTTGAAAATCGAGCAAGTTATGGTTATTTAAAAGTACATGCACCATTAAAACACACTGTTACGAGTGAGCGAGCTGCCTGTGACAAGATGGCCGCAAGTTGCGGACGGCGACCTCCATTGGCCAATAGCGCGCACGAGACATCTAGCCTTTATTATGGATATCTATGCCAAATCCTGTCCCCCTGTGAAATCGTGTCCGCTGGTAGCGGTTTTAAATGCCTGATGAAAAGTTGTTATACATGGTTCTTCTGGACAATCAATTGTTTAAAAATAACTAAATAATAAACTATGAATTCATTGCCACACTAAGTACACATCCAAAACATTTATTTGAAATATTTAATTGATTGCTATAATGGGAGCAAAAACATGTTCTGAATTAATACTTATATAAGCACTTATAGCTTCCGTTATATACTACTAATATTTGAAACATATGCCATATGCCTGATATGGAGTGTGGACTGATAGGCATAAGATAACACAGAGAAAATGTATAATTCTTAAATTCTATTCTTTAATCTTGTTGATCCTAAATACTCTAGAAGGAGATTCCAACCCTTCTCATCTGCAGAGTTTTTAAGAATATAGCCTACTGATAGCCTGTTTTGCTCTCCATTCTCTCACAATGCATTATTTAAAACATCTCTCTGTATCATACTTCTGACAATGCAGTAAAATATGGTCCACTGTTTCTTCCTCTTCACAATACCACATTTTCCATTTCCAATCAAAAATATCAAAATTCAAATCTGCCTCGGTTTATATAAACAATCAAAGTTGCTGAAAGTGAGCCCTTCCCTATGGCCTTTCCCCGCTAACTTCCCGACATCTCGTTGCCAGATCAGATAGTGGACTTGTACTTGGTACAATCACAACACATCCCTAAAGTGTCAGCAGAGATTGTGCCAAAGACTCTGCCCTGTGAAGTCTAATCTGACTTCTGATTTGTAATGCTGCTTGAGTCACAATCATACACTGTTTGTTCCTTGGCCAGAAGAAAACAGCCTGAGTTCATGCTTTTATTTGGTGTGCTTTTTATAGACCTTAGCACTGTCTATTTTCAGCGATAATATATGTCTCAAAATAATAATTGCCTATCATTCAGCAAGGCACTGTATTTTGTCTTATGATTTTATGTAAAATTTACACATAAAATGTTTGGTCTGCAAAATATTTGTGCATGCTGTGGTAAAATTGATTTAAAATGAACAGTGTTCACCAGGTTACAAAAATGTGAATAGAACAGTATAATCACATAAACTTAAAACAAATATAGCTTTTTATTTAGCCTATTCAGTTTATAAATGACTAATTTACATGTCCCCATCAAACTTTTTAACCATCCAATCAAATGCAATCAAAATATTTTCAGGTTTGGACAGCATATCCTCACTAATTTTGGATTTTAATGAACACGCCATGAACAGCTGTAGAAGTGAATTGAACGAACCACAAGTGATAGCATGAAAGGATTACAAAATAATATTCAGGGTTCCTAAACATTTACCATTTAAAAATTCTATACTTTGCCACCCTGTAGATTTTTCAGGCCATATTTAACATACACTCACCTTAAGGATTATTAGGAACACCTGTTCAATTTCTCATTAATGCAGTTATCTAATCAACCAATCACATGGTAGTTGCTTCAATGCATTTAGGGGTGTGGTCAAAATCTCCTGAACTCCAAACTCAACGTCAGAATGGGAAAGAAAGGTGATTTAAGCTATTTTGAGCGTGGCATGGTTGTTTGTGCCAGACAGGCCGGTCTGAGTATTTCATAATCTGCTTAGTTACTGGGATTTTCACGCACAACCATTTCAATGGTTTACAAAGAATGGTGTGAAAAGGCAAAAACATCCAGTATGTGGCAGTCCTGCTGGGCGAAAATGCCTTGTTGATGCTAGAGGTCAGAGGAGAACGGGCCGACTGATTCAAGCTGATAGAAGAGCAACTTTGACTGAAATAACCATTATTTCCAACCGGGGTTTGCAGCAAAGCATTTGTGAATGAACAACACACACAAACTTGGCGGATGGGCTAAAACAGCAGATGACTCCACCGGGTACCACTCATCTCCAATACAAATAGGAAAAAGAGGCTGATTTGCATGAGCTCACCAAAATTGTCACATCAGTTTTATACTGTGATGTTGATTGATCACCAAATAGTAATGTACAGTCTGATTTAGATGATCGTTTGCTCTAATCTGTTGCTGGTTTGAGTGGCACATGCACATTCAATCAGTGTTAAAAACAGACTCGCTTATGGCAACAGACAAAGAGCGTTGCGTAAAGAAAACATGCACCTTGAATTAATTCAAGTGTTTGACAATCACTAAAGGATCACTTAACATTTGACATGAAAACTGGGCAAATCACATTTACAAGATGTAGATGATGCACTGCATTTTCAATTCTCTTACTTCCTTTTATCAAAAAAACCCCCACACCATTTCCTGTTTAAAAATGTGGTTGTGACCCACTTTCCCTTTTACTTTTTGTGAAATTCTACTAAATTAACCAATTTTAGCAGAGTTTTCTTAATCTGGATCCAAAAGGCATGTTTGGATTAACACTGAGCTGCAGGCAGGCACAGAGAGAAGAAAATCTAGTTACATTTAAAACAGACACAAAAACATAATATTTTCTTAAAGGGATAGTTCACACCCAAATTAATAAATCACAGTTAGAGCAATACTCAACAGTCTCTCTTGTAAACGTGAGGGATCATTCAATACTGTGGATAAATAATAGCCATACTGTTTACACAGCATTTATATTCTTTTAGTCAATTACCAGAAAAAAACAAAAAAACAAACAGGTTAGGGGCTAAAAATCACAATTTTAATCTAATGTAAAAGCTGTTTCAAAGATGTAATATTTTAAACTCTGTGTGCTCCCAAACACACATGTATTGTATCTGGAGTCACAAGAAATATAATTAAGTAGTGAAAATGAAAAAATTGTCTAAACAACAAAAACAAACATTTTCACAGGGGCACAAAACACAAATAAAACAGGCAGATATACTGATAAACATCAATTACACTTACGAAATACAGTCCCGCTCATAGAGTTGCCTAGTTGTCATTACATACTATGTGAATGCTTGTACACGTCCCATGGTTTTGCACTGCTTTCATTTCCTCCTGTTGCAATGCATCAAGTTTTATGTGTTTTTTCTTCAACATAGAGCTGCATCTATTTACAAGAAAGAAGAAAAACATCATGTTTTATTCATGTTCCTAGTTTACTTTTATCTGAAAATGTTTCCTTTTTTTACAAGAACATGGTGCTCTGTGTCAGTGTACTAGCTTTGTGGTACATTTGCTTTTACAAAAAAAAGAGAATATGGTGCCTTGTTTGTGCTTTAGTGGAAGCAATGAAACCAGACTGTCTGTAGTTGTGAATGTCTCACCTTGAGAATATCAGAAGTCATTGTTTTTAGAGGAATCAGTTTTGCCTCTTCCATGTGAACTTCCTGCTCATCTGCAACAATCCATGGAAAATCCTGTCAAATATAAACCAACAAATCCAATAACTATCCCTTTAAGGTAAAAAAGCCAAATTTGTCCCAAATGGAAGTTTAAAACCTTGCAGAGTCCACACGTAATGCAGCTTTAACTGTAAAGTAGAAGTCTGCTAAGAAGCTCTGCAAAAGTGCATCAATGATGCATATCAGCATGAGCACTCATCTGAAACCTAAAATTGTAAGTGGGTCACCTTTGGTTTTATAGAACAAACAGGAGACGCCCATGGTGGCCACTCTTAGTGCATAGGAAATAAGAATGAAAAACATAGAATAAGACATTGATTCAAAATGATATAAAACGTATAGAAAAATTAAAAGATTAAAAGGGAACACGTAGATAAACTTACACACAATTTCACACAATATAATTATACTCATAAGCAACTTTAAAAAGATATACCCACCTTCTAAAAATATAAATGCTAGTAGCCTCTTCTCACTTCATTAGATAGACTATTCCAAATTTTTGGAGCATAGTGGCTTAAAGAAGTACCACTGGATCCCTTCAAATTCTAATCTTCAAGATTTTAAGAGTCTAATGTTATTTACACCAGCAAGCAGAACAATTGTGTCAACGTGAATGACATTCCTTGGTGTAGATGTTGACGGCACTTCAAAGCGGTATTCCCGCAGAGTATCCGTCCGTTACGTCCAAGGACGTATGTTTATTTATTATTGCAGTGTGTCATGCATTTGTGTATGTGCTTGGGTGTTTTGCTCTCTTTGTCTCGTTTTCTTTTGTCATTCCGACAGATACAACGACCAGCTGCATTCAATCTAATGATGCTTGACGTGATTGGAGAATGAAGGGGCAGAGCCGAGATATAAGCAGAAGAGGCTTGACTCTCGAGGGAGAGAGATAGTGCTGGGCAGACCGACCCTGTGTCTCAATCAGCTCCCTAGTTTACTAGTCAGGGCACTGATCAGGACATAAGTCAATGGGCTGACTCCCTGATCATTGCCCTGACAACTCAACTAGGGAGCTGATTGAGAAACACCTGACACCCGTCTGCCGTCTCTATGACGCCATCTAGTGGTTACTTGCGTGTATTGATCTGAAATGACCTTGACAGTGATCTACTCTACTGTATATAAAAATAAAACAAAAAAACCTGTAGCCTCCTCATTGTAAATAACTTATTTTTTTGTTTTGTTTTTTGTAATGAAAAATTAAGATTATTAAAAGATATAAAGCCACAATGTGTAATTTGTTACATAACATTTTTATTCTAAAAATATGAATTGCTCTGCTATTTTTTTTAAACATATTTCTCCAGCCTTTGAAAAAAAATATTAAAAACAAATATTTTTTAGCAAGTACATACAAATGAAGAAAAAATGACTGAAAATTAAGTTAATGGATCATGCATTCTGGGCCAATACAATACACAATGGTGTTTCCAAATGGAAATGCTCCCACACGAGATGTATTACGAGATTTCGTTTTTGATTTAAAAAAAAGCATTGTCATTTCATCATTGCGATAATTTAGAGAGGCATAGATTTGTAAGCTTTGATCATTTCAAACGTTTTAAGTACACTTGTTAAGTAAACAAAATATTACATAATCTTGCTCCCCCTCCACTGCATGTTTTTTTCAAAGACTTGACAGTGGAGGTGGTACACGTGCCTATGTCAAAGGAGACTGCGTGATACCGCAGTCTTTAGGCGCACTACTTTTGGGCAAAACGTTTTGTCAGTAATAGGTGGTAAACTCTGGAATAGCTTGCCCCTTTCAATAAGAGAATGTCCAACATCCAACACCTTTACAACTCACTTAAAACAGTGGCTTCTTGAAAACCAGAGGTGTATTCATATTTAACTGTCATACATTTATTATTAGTACATGTACACTTACACAGTAAATCTGAATGTAGTATAGAGGTGAATGAACAATCTTTTTTAGGTGAATGTGAATGATGTTGTATGATTGTTGGCTGTCTTTGTTATTTTTATGTTACCTGCCTAGGGACTGCAGACAAAAATACTTGATTTGCAATCAAAGCAGTTTCGAAAGGCACACCTGATGAACCACTATGGCGCTTCATTTAGCGGTAGTCACGTGACATGGGTGTGTCGAATCACAGCTCGGAGCAGTGTTTCGAAACATCTGCGCTTTGGGATCTCGATACAGCGTCGAAACATCAGTTTAATGTCAACCATCCCTATAGAGAGACTTCCTTTTGCCAAGATGAATTATTCCTTCTGTCTGCCCAGACTCTGTTGTTGCTTTTGATTCTGACTGAGGGAGCTCACGATCTTGTTGTGAGTTCTTTAGTGGAAAGAGAACTAAAGTGTTATTGGTGAATTAATTAGGGGCCAAGCACCGACGGTGCGTAGGCACATATTGAAATCGTTGCCGTTCCTATTATTATTATTCTTCTGCTCTTGAGTCTATGGCAGCCCATAAAACCGTATGGTAGAAAGTTGTGAAATTTGGCACTCAGATAGAGGACAGTCCCATCTGTCACTATAGCAAATTTTGAGTCTCTAACTCAATCCCTCTAGTGCCACCTCCTGTCCAAAGTTGCACTTATGTTTATGCTAATAACTTTTGAACCATAAGGGCTATAAACAAAATTATTTTTTCCCCTGATTCCTTGGCTCAAGCCGATTACACCCTATGATGTCATTTTCCGTCATGAAAATTTTCCCGCCATTTTGAATTTTCCAAAAAAGCTACTTTTTCGAACTCCTTTACAAATGCATTAGCATATCGTTACAAAACTTGTTATGTGTCTTCTGCACCATGCCCTGAAGGTGCTCAAAAAGTTTCGGGGCAGTGCCACCTTGTGGTCAAAATGTATAACAAAATTTACACAAAGGCTAATAACTTTTGAATAAATTAACCTATTATGATGAAACTGGTCATAATACATTCCTTGGCTACTGCTGAGAACATAGATATCAATTTTGCCATATTTGGTAAAACGTCCTCTCCTCCATCTTGTTATTAGTTAAAAACCTAGTTTTTCAAACTCCTCCTAGGCCAAAATTGAATCGTATCATCTTCAGCCCATCCCGACACAATTTTTTTGTTTTCACATCAAATTATTAAATATTTTTTGTTTAACACGCGATGAAGCTGAGGCATGATGCCAAAATGACTCTTAAGGTTGTATCTCTGCAATGTTTTGACATATTGACAGCAAACTGTGCAGGTGTCATTGTCACCTCACCCTGACCACACCACATTCATTTGGTCACAGCGCCACCTATTGGTAAAAAGTGATACATTATTAAATAGTTTTTTTTTTTTTAACTTTATGTATAATTGTATATCTTTTTTGCCTCAGCTTATGTTAATATGTCTTTAATGGTTCATTTTTGCAGCTGGTCACTCCCAGCCATGCTGGCATGTCTCATTTTCTTCTTTGCGCTTGGCCCCGGAATTGCTGCTTGCAGCTATATTTACTTTTATGTCTTATGTTAAGTATGTTTGCATATGTCTCTTAATTCATTTGTAATTTGTGGATTGTAGGGAAATGGTGCCATTTATTTTTGTACTTCTCTTTTCTCCTGTTTATAGGTAAGTAGGGAGTAAGGGAAGTTTGATGTCTTTTATTTCCATGATCTTTTTCTAGAGTATTTATTGATATTCTTGGGTTAGTTATCTTTTATTTTGGCCTAGCTCTCCCCTAAAGTATTATCCCCTGTATTTGATTATTTTATATTCTTTGAATTGTATTTCTGTACCCCTTTGATGGGATTCATTATTATTCGTTATCTTTTCAAATTAAAAGATGTTAATTTGAACTGGTTGTGTTGATTCTGGGACAGGAGGTTGAATGATCTTGGTTCTCTCTCCAAGATTTCTTTTCACTATTTAATTTTTCATTTTTATTTTTGTTTTATTGTTACTGACTACCAACCCTAGACGGGTAGTTATGTAACAGTCAACATAGTAGGTCTAAGACTTTACACCAGGTTTGTATGGAAGCTTGTTTCCACCATGGAATAAAAAGCAAAAAAGGTAATTGTGACTTTTTTCTCTCACAATTCTGACTTCATAACCAATAACATGTTTTACTTTTTATTCCATGGGGCAAACAAGCATGCATAAGTTTGCATACAAATCATCTTTTAGAGAAAAGGTTCAGTTTTCCAGCAAGGTTCACTAAGATATCCGGTCCACAGAGTGAGCAAAAGAAGAAAAAAAAGCACAGAAATAAAAGAAGGGTTAAAAAAAAAAATACCTTGATGACCTGAACTTTCTCCATGTTTCTTGTGGCAGCTTCCCTGGTGTGTACTAACACTGTAAATGTACATCCTGCAGAGAAAAAAAGCACAATAACATAAATCTATTAACTTTATTTAGTAAATTTAAAGTTATTATCTGGGTTTAAAAGTTAAGGCTAAGCATCTACCTGGAGGATTTGTGTCTAGAACAGCGTCACACACACTAATTTTTAGGATCACTGCTCTCAGAAGCTGCTCCACATGGGACAGGAGAGTCTCTGAGCTGATACAGAAAAAAATACATGTATTAGAGACATGCATAATGTTTGCTTCAAAAAACTGAACCCATGGTCACTCACCTGATGGACAGCAGTGGAGGCTGTGAGATCTCAAACACAAATCTCTCCACTGGATGATGTTCTTTATCCATGATCACCACTACAACCTTCTCAGCCTCATTCTGCAAAAAATAAAATCAAACATGCCTTATCCACTCACTTGTGTTTTGAATAGATGGAAATGATTGGAATTAAAGTTTTTATTTAAAATATGTGCATTAATCAAATAAATAAATAACTCACCTTCTCTATTAGTGGTTTGATACAATGAAGCGTGTCTTGAATGTACCGATTTAACTCAGGATGGCATGACATCTGTTAAAGTAAATAAATGGTCACTGGTCAAATCATCACTTCCACTGGGTTCTTTATAGAAGGACGTCAACAACATTACTTCTATGTTTCTCTTTTCCCATTGCATGCTGAATAACCAAATCAGTGCTGAATTATGTTATAAGATTTCCAGAATGTGCAAGTGCAAAAAAATTCCTTACCTGCACAGGAACGTTGTATTTCTTCCTTTTCTGAAAGATTCCAGTCGGATAAACTTCTCTGACATAGAGGATGAGGTGAATGGCCACTTCCAAAAACTCACACATAATGTCAGCAACAACTGCAAATGACCAATATAATCAGAATAACGTTAACGTTACTCAAAATGGCGTTATTTGAAAGCTGTACCGTGCGGTAAATTTACAAATGAACTGCAGTTTACCTTGGCCAAAATTAAGATCCTGCCTCGTCAGTGTGGCCATGGTGAAATAGCCAAAAATAAATGCAACAACCCTTAACTTATGATAGTCTCAAATATAAGCTATCATGCATGGTTGGTGCAGAATCCGTGTGGTAAAGTGTTGCTTTCAGCTATACATCTTACTGTGATACATTCAGTGCTGTTATTAGAAAAATGTCATCCGCAAAAACCTGAAATAAACATACATTTAATAAAACAACACTGCATCTTCTAAATGTACGATTCTTGAAAGATGTTTACAATTTTCTTCTGTAATCTGCATTAAAACAATGGCGCTATTTGGTGCTTCTGCTGCCACCCACCGGAGTGGATGAACGAGCACTTAACAGAATTGAACAGGGGAGTGGGTTTGAAGCATAGGTTTGAAGCTTGAAGTGTCAGCTTTTTTTGTTAATCTAAGAAAAATACTAGTGTGATTACATTTTGCATTTCATAGTATGCAGTAAGTAAGCGAGTTGGCAGTAAGCCCAGAGTCAGAGATCATATAAAATATGTGGTAACAGGAGAATAATATTCATAGAATACATGGCTGTTTTCAGCCCCCAGAGTAAATATTAAAATAAAGGAAAGACAACTATGATAACTGACAGTGTAAGGCTTATTTATATACAGAAACATTGATGCATTTATTTAAATATGTGTTTATTTAATAATATGACACACTAGTTCTTCAAAATAATAAGCCTACTTCACTCAGGGAACAAGGCAAGTTTATTTTCATTAACCAAGCAGCAGTTGAGGATTTTAATTTATGACAGGCTGTGAGCAAAGGTTACCTGAATGACCTCATGGACCCACTGCTCCAATGACACAAATAAGAAGGATTTGATGACTTCAGTTGATGTCCTGAGAACCTGTGAGTATTCAAAATATGCTTTGATCGCTAGATTTGCAAAAGTATCAATATAATATGATACAGTACTTTAGGAACTTTAGGAATTTGTGGGAAACAACTAAAACTCTTTAAGAGGCAAACATTGAATATGAATTCAAAACATCAGCAGTATACTACTGTACATAGATAACATGCGTTATATTACTCATTAACTTTTCTTTACCAAGGATAACTGAACTGCTGAATGATTTGCTTTCCAAGACACACGCCAAGCTCATACCTTAAAGTAAATGAAGCTCGTCTGCAAAATCACTTCCCTGGAGTGATTTGTCTAATAGTAGCAGGATTTTAGCTGACTTTGAGAAGCAAAAAGCTGGAAGGAAATGGAGTCCAATGAGGCTAGTGTTCAGTACAACCCCTGGAGTGAAGACAACATGAATATGCAAGTACCACAGTCCAGACTGATTAGGTGAGAATCCACTCTATATCAACCTTGTTTTCAGAGAACTGAAAAAATATACTGTGTTAAAGGGACATTCACCCAAAAATGAAAAGTCAGGCATCCTTTACATCCAGTTGTTCCAAATCTCCATGAATTTGTTTCCTCTGCTGAACACAAAATACAATATTTGGAAGAATTTGGTTATCCAAACAGTTGATGGAGCCCATTGACTTCCATACTTTTTCCCATACTATGGAAGTCAGTGGGGTCCATCAACTGTTTGGTTACCCATCTATTCAAAGTACCTTATCTTGAGTTCAGCAGAAGAAAGAAATTCATATAGGTTTGGATTAACAACTTGAGGGTGGGTAAATGATGACAGAATTTAGATTTTTTGGGTGAAGTGTCTCTTTAAAGCAATGCTTCATAAGTTGTTAAGTCAGGTAACTCATGTCAATCACATCTGTGCCCATATAGACTCTGTAACAGTCTGTGCACTGGACGCCTGGGTATTGCGCTGAAAGTGGCAGCATCTTTGACTGTGATGGCAGTTATATACATATTTGGATACATCACAGGATACTACATTGACAGAGGCTGTTGAGGACACTCCATGTATCTTGAAGGAACTGGATATTGGGGAACAAAAAACTTTTATCTGAAAAAAGTATTATATCTGAGATATGAATGATATCCAAGGAAACATTTGGTTTATTTTGCTTAATAGTACCAACATTTATCAATATATCTCGGAATGTGCCATTATGCAAAACAGACAAATGCATTACATTTATTTTAACTCAATATATGAACTAATCTAATGTAACAAATAAACAAATAAAATGATTAAATCAAAAATAGAAATATTATTTTATTTTATATATTATTTTATAAAAAAAAATATGTTTCCACTATCATATTAAGCAAAATTAAACTTTTTTCAACATTGATAATAACAATAAGAAAGGTTTCTTGAGCACAAATCAGCATATTAAAATGATTTATAAAAATTCAGAAAATTCAGATTTTCCATCACTAAATTTAATTTAAAATATGCTGCATGAGTGCGTGTGGCATCGGCAGCTTACACATCTGGAAAGGCACCTTTAATGCTGAAAGGTATAACAAGTTCTAGAACAACATATGCTCCTGTCCAGACGTCATCTCTTTCTGGGAAGACCTTGCATTTTCTAACATGACAATGCCAGACCAGACCACATACTGCATCAATTATAACATCATGGCTGCATAGAAAAAGGATCCGGGTAATGAAATGGCCAGCCTGCAGTCCAGATCTTTCACCCATAGAAAACATTTGGCGCATCATAAAGAGGAAGATGCGACAAAGACCTAAGACAGTTAAGCAACTAGAAGCCTGTATTAGACAAGAATGGGACACATTCCTATTCCTAAACTTGAGCAACTTGTCTCCTCAGTCCACAGACATTTGCAGACTGTTATAAAAAGAAGAGCGGATGCCACACAGTGACCATGTCATGGCCATGTCCCAACTTTTTTGAGATGTGTTGATGCCATGAAATTTAAAATCAATTAATTTTTTCCTTAAAATGTTCTGTTTAAACATTTGATATATCATCTATGCTGTATTCTCAATAAAATATTGAAACTTCCACAACATTGCATTGTTTTTATTCACAATTTTACAGTGTCCCAACTTTTTTGGAATCAGGTTTGTAATATTTCACAATATCAAATAAATGGAGCCTTTGTGAAAAGTGACTTTTGTCTCTCAAAAACACTAAAAAGTCTTACTAACCCAAAGCCTTTTTTTGAACAGTATACTTAGACGTAACTTTTCATGTTATTGTTTTGAATGAAAACGACACCTAATGCATTGACTAATTTTAACACACTGAACATTATTTTATACTGTTAGCAGTTAACATTAGATCTGACATCAGTCCTGGTCATAGATTATTTTAATAGTATCCACATCCTGCTCTTCTAGTGTTTGATCAACAATCTCATCTTTTAATGGAGAAAACAAGATTGCATTTACTTTGACGATCCATGCTGCGATCCTTTGGTTAGTATAATACTCGTCCTCCTGATTGTCCATCATGTCATTCACCTCCTTCTCATTTTCCATATCAATAGCCGAATCAGAGAGCATCTGCACAAGTCTGCCCTTAGATACACTCTCGGAGTCCTTCATCCCTTCTGTCATTGCTTCTTTGTCGTTGGCATTGACATTACCGGGCTCTACACCTACAAATCCATCCTGTGGCTGCCCTGCTGATGGATCAGAAAAATTCAAGCTGTTCTGTCTCAGGTCTTGGTTTTGAACCAGCACTCTCTCATTAAAGACAGCCAGCCCGTTGCAGATCAGCTGGGATCCTTGCCTTTGTCTGCTGAACAATGCCTTGTCCATCTTTACGCTGGTGGACAGGAGATTGTCTTTCTTCTCCTGACATCCAACCTCCCAGCTTGGCACGCAGGTTTTTGCACTAAATGTGGAGATGGTAGATATTCTTGGGCTGAATATTGGAGGCAGTAAGCTACTCTTCACCAAAGTCACACCATCGTTCCCCTTCGGAATAAACATTTTCCTAGTTGCGCATGTTCGGTCTTTACCATTGCTGGCCAGTTTCCACCCTGATGATAAATGGTAGGATCCCTTCGTTCCAATCAACTCCAGACAAGTGGGCACCGATGGGCTGGAAGTCTTTAACATCTCAAGCTTACGGAAATTCTCTTGGATGCCATTAAGAGTTTTATGAGATCCACTCTTCCATCTTGTCCTGTGGTCCCGATTTTCATTCCTCTGGTCACTCTGGGTCATTTTCATAACTTTTTAATAAGACAAAATAGTCTGCTGTCGATGTCATGTCGATGGACGGTCCCGAGAGAAACAATCCTACTTGCATCTCTTACAGACAGCTCAGACTTACTCTCCTCCTCTTTACATTTTCTGAGTCTGCCAGTCATCTGATCTGTAACCAAACCCGGAGCATTCATGTGCTCCACGAGGACAAGCACAGGATGCAAACAATGATACAAGTATACACTAATAATGTTTAAATATATGTGCATTTTTGAATAGTTAATGCTGAAACCTTGTTTACTGAATTATGAGTTTAAACTACTAGTTTTGATGTTGATGCAAATTTTTTTCCATCCAGAATGACTAAAATTCCTTACGGACAGTAAATTCGAAATTTAAAAAGTGCATAAAAAAAAATGACAGGAAGATTTGAATTGCATAAAATGCAGCGAAACTCAAAATATGGACGCCTGTTTCCACCTCATTAGAATATATAAAAGAAGAATAAAGTGTAAAATAGGAAATTAAGTCACATTGTGTGATATAAAGTCAGAATATGTCAGAAGAGTGAGTGTAAATGAAAACCACTACATAAAATATTTAAATTAATGTTTTAATTTAATTAGAGATAATTATGGCATTTTAGTCGGTTCAATGCATTACAAAATTACAAAGAAAAAACATCAACAGCTGAATTTTGTTATCGGATGACTGATAGATTGCTGACGTCGGACATCAGGTCAGTTTTTGACGGGTAGACCACTTTAAGGTTTCCCTCTACGTCAAAGACCTTCACTTGTAAAACGGTCAGCTCAGGGGAGGCCGGGTTCTCTGCGGGACGATCTGAAATCACATCGGTCTCATCATCCGAGCCCACATCGTCCTTTATGTCAAAGGTTAATTTATTAAGCTCTGCCATTTTCTGAAAAAAGAAAGAAGAATAGTCAGAGAAAATTTATGAGTGTTTTCCATAGCTTGCTATAAAGGCTACAGTGAATGGAAAAAAAAGTTTTTAGTGTGCAAGTTCCTTAACTATGTGAAAACAGATGCATTTAAACAGCAGAGTACGGCATACCAAGAGAATCTTGCATAATTGCTGATGAAAGTTAATTGAATGCAATGACCCAGCTTGATAACAGATTTAATGTCACTGAAAGTGTTAATTCAGAGAGGTTTATGTTATCTTATAGTAAATTATTCAGTAGTTATTTAAGCCGTTGTAAAAAAAAGTGCGCGAAAGTGGGACAGGTCATTTGTATCGTGGAGGAAATCTTACAGCTGCAATCTAAACCAAATCCTTGGTTTTATCTTCCATGTCAAGTTTCATGGATTTCCATTAAGTCAGGTACATTCTTTTGTGAGATTAATTAAACTAAAAGGACAACTTGAATAATAAAATCAGCAGTAGTCGGGGGGGATTGGGGATTGGGTCTGGAATTGCACTTGTATTTTGTGATGGTGCAATGCCTCCGAGACACTGTACACCAAATGTTTGTGTGTGCGTGTCTCCGCAGGAAGATGAGCTCATTTCTTCCACAAGGGTATCAGTATTCAAAAGCCGTGCAGGCAAATAGCATAACCAATCCGATCCTGCACACTTACAGGGCAGACTCAAATCAGTGCCTTACTTTAGAGTATGCCAAAATAATATAACATTAGTTAATAATATAAGATAATATAAAATATCATACATTATTTACTGCATTGCAATACTAGTATAAATCAATATGAAAAAGAAAATCAGACAGAAAAATAAAACTAAATCATCCTAAATGATTTAGTTGTGCTTTGTGATTCAATTTATATAATTTTTATGTGAATAGTCGGATCTTACTATTATCAGCGCGTCCATGACATCTTTACACATCTGCAGACTGGTGGAGCTCGTCACTTCAAGAAACAGCTCTTGTGTGGTTTTCTTTATCTGCAGAGGCAAACGTTTACTAAAATGGTTGTTTTTTTTGTTTTTTACAAATAATGCCATAAAATCAGTCAAGTCTGATAAGGCCGTCCCCCTTCATCATCAAGACCTGAAATCACCTCTGCATATTTCACTTAATTTGCACACATTACCTTTGTCCTCTCACTGTTTGTGATCGGTGGAAATGAGATCACTTGATCATCTGCATCAACCAAGCAGGGGTAGAGAGCTTTCCCATCAAGGAGCTGAAGGTATCTGGGGTGAAAAATTAGAAGTCGGGAATATACGTCCATTAAATGCTGAATAATAAATAACGCTGAATAATGAGCTCAGTATTTGCACTTAGTGTTCTTTGCAGCCAATGCAATTACATGGATGAAATTACACCAATTACCCACAACAACATAATAGCTGACTGACAAATGAGGGATATTTTTCGGATCACTTAGAAAGGCCTTAGATAGTAAATAATGCAGTTAGGGAACATAACATGGCCCCTAAATTCATAAGTTTTGCACAAAACCTTCTGCATTCTTTTGCTTGAGAGATTGAGCCCTCTACGTTTTCAATCTGTACTGCATACAAGTCATTACATAATATTAAAATAATCACAGCTATTAATGTTGAATAATCAGGCATGTAATGCATGTCTTCTTACTTGTGGAGTCCTGAAACATTTTGTCGTTTTCTCTGTTTTCTCTGTTCATCTGCTTCCTGTTGAAGCAGCTTCAGCAGTTCAGCTGCATTTATCTCCTTACGACCCAGAGGAACTATCTACACATATTTACAAAATAATAACAATTAATATATGGCAATATTATCAAAGTACTGTGCTGTAGGTGTGTTTTCATATGGTGGTAATGTTTCAAACAAATTTTTTAGCAAGTAAACAAAATTCAAGGATGGGCTGTGTTATAAATATAGCCAGCTGAATGGGTTTCTGTCACGATAAGCCTGTTCTCTAGCGTATAAATGAAACCATCAATTATAAGAATGAAGCAACGTAACACATCCTATTGTCCTACTGCCTGTGGCCTCTTAGAGAGGTGCCGAATTCACTGTCAACACAAAAGAAACAACAGCGAGAAAAAGGACTGTTCATTTATTATTAAAAACTGAGGATTATGGGACTTCTCTGTGTCATTAGTCAGCTGGTGGCTTTGAAACCAGATTCCCGCCATTCATAAAAACTGTATCGACAACGTTTATCAAATATTCATGGTTCTTTCATTGTTTGACTGTTATGCAACTAGTGGAGATGCTCTGATTGATGAGTTACGCAACAAACTAGAGACACACGTATGATTGTGGAAGATCAAGATGGTTTAATTGAGTTGAATTAAATGGATAGTTCATTAGATACATTATAACAAATAATCATTAACTACTCACCCTAATTATGTTTCAAGACTTTCGTTCATCTTCGGAACACAAATGAAGATCTTTTCGAAGAAATCTGAGAGCTTTCTGTCCCTCCACTGGCCATGCAACTACCACTTTGATGCTTCAAAAAGTTCATAAAGTAATCATAAAACTTATCAATATGATGGTTTAGGCTAATTTTTCTGAAGAGACATGATCGCTTTATAGGGTTAACGGATTTAATTTTGGCTTTATAAACAGAAGCTCAACCGAACCTGCATGATGGGTGGTAACAAACTTCATTGGTTCTTGCAGAAGTTCAAAAGTAGTGAATGAATCTCATTGGTCCTAGCACACAAGTGAACATGCTTGAGCTTCCGTTCACCACTGATGTGTGAGTTGGTGAGAGTTTATATGTGAATAAAAGCCTTTATATTCAATCATATAAAGCGATCATGAAAAATTATATGGATTAGGTTTATAATCTCTTTATGAACTTTTTGAAGCATCATAGTGTCCGTGTAGCTGTCTATAGAGGGATATAAAGGTCTCAGATGTCACAAAAAAATTAATAACGGAGCGAAGAAACGCGCGTGGTTTCAATGAATTCCTATAAAAGTTAAGCTTTCATACGTATTGAAGGGGGGGATTCTGAAATCCACTGCCGCTTCAATATACCTGTATATATTTATATCCTAATTAAATTCATAATCAAAACTTTAATCAATATTTATCCTGTATTATTATAATGATTCTATCCAGTTATGATTTAGTTTTAGTTTCTTGTTTTCTAAAGTGTGTATTTGGTCTCTGAGGAGTGACTGAGGGTCTGGCCTAGAGATGTGTGATGTGTCACTAAACACTGGCAACAAGGTCATGTGTTTGGATTTTGGAGGTATCACACACCCCTAACATGTCAGGAGTGCAGCAACAGGGTTTGCTCACTTAGCCCGGCTTCCAGATATGAAATATGGATTTGTCTTTCATTTAATTTATTATGTTTTATTCCTTTTATATTTCCTTTTACTGAAACACTAAAGACTCAAGATGAATATTGCCTGTACTATTGTGTGTCCCTCTCACTGAAAGAAAGCACATGTTATCAGTATGTTTTGGTAAGAACTAGTTAGAACTGGAGCTTAATCAGCTCCAACCTTGGAGAGACTGTGTATCTGTGTATGTGCGCAATATTCTGTGTTACAGATCAGAATGGTGTTCAATAGGCACCCTAAGAGATGGGTGGACTTGTTGTTCTGGGCAAGCTGGCGCCTGCTCCAGATCTGGAAGGTCACTACAGGCCTAATTCTGGGTGAAAGCATCAACAAGTGACACGTCAGTGGAAACGTGCATCAGATTAACTGACTCGAGTGGAAATTTACCATGACTGTGCATTGTCTCTGAGCCAATCAGAAGCATCCACATCGCAGTAATGACGTGGATAAGACCTTGAAAACGGTATAACTGTTGGGACAATTGTATGTACGATAGGGCGAGGCAACGAGACGGTGAGAGAGGGAGCGCGGCCTACGAACTCCTTGTGAGACTTGAAGCTGGCTTCTGCTTTTGAAACTGCAAACTCTTCTTAAGTAAATTTTTCTTTTATTTAATTGCAATCCTGATTCTGTCTTCATTTCTTCACTACTGGTCCTGGGTCATAAGCTGTTAACCCCTAACAGTTTGAACTGAAAATGAGCCATAGCGCACACACTGTGAATGCCATTTTATCAGAAAATGTATTGGGTTTATTTGGGTTTGGGTTTAAAAAAAACTGTGTGTTCATTAGCCTATTCTTAAAAACACAACAACAACACAGTACAATGACAAACTCAGTCGAACAGGGACTTTTACATTACGCTTTGAAACCAAATCTTCAGCGATCATCTTGTCCGTCAGCTCCTCGCTCTCTGATGAATGAGATCGGACTCCTGCTGCATGTGCTGCGACACTCGTTCGGATCATGCTTTATTAAGCAGATACGTTCAGTTTTATTTGTATTGTCTGTTCTCTAACTGAACTAAATTATTTTATTACACTATAAAAAAAAAATCTAAGTGACGGTGGGGGTGGTTACACCACCCGGTTGGACGGCTACGGTGTGCAAGTGATCGAGTCCGAACAACGGTAACACCGACTATCGCAGCAGGCCTACTTTATTTGTGTTCCGAAGTCTTTGGAACGATGTGAGGGTGAGTAACAATGCGAGGAATACCTTTAAGGATTGATTCTTAATGTAAAATATAGCTGCAAGCAGCCATTATCGGGGCCAAGCGCAAAGAAGAAGACAAGACATGCCAGCATGGCTGGAAGTCTCAAGCCAACTGCAACAATGAGCCATTAAGGACCTATTAAGTTGATTTTAGGCAAAATAGCAGTCAAATTTTAAATACAGTCAATAATAATGGTTTAATGGTTTATCACTTTCGACCAATAGGTGTCACTGTTACGAAACTGATGTGGTTTAGTCAGATTGAGATGACAATGACACATGCAAAGTTTGGTGTCAATATGTCAAAGCATTGCAGAGATACAGCCTCAAGAGTAATTTTTGCATCATGGCTCAACTCTGTTGCAGTGGTATATGAAAACTGTTTTGTCTATCAATCCGAAATCCATAACTATTTGTCAGCATGGTCTGAAGACGATACGGATCAATTTTGGTGAAAATCGGACAAACGGTCTAGGATGAGTTTGAAAAAGTAGATTTTTAACAAATAACAAGACGGAGGACAGATATGTTTGCAAAATATGGCACAATTGGTATCCATGTTCTCGGCATGAGCCAATGAATGTATTATGACCAGTCTCATTACAATAGGCTAATTTAATCAAAAGTTATTAGCATTTTTGTACATTTTATTACAACTTTTGACCACAAGGTGGCGCTGCCCCGAAACTTTTTGAATATCTTCGGGACATAGAGCGGAAGACACATACCGAGTTTTGTAACGATACACTAGTGCATTCTTAAATTATAGCATTAGCATTTTAAACCGTAATACTGCATTGAAGTCAATGGGAATTTCATGTTTTGTTTTATTATAGCGCCACCAAGAGGCACAATCCCACCAATTTTTTTATGTGTCCTCGTAGTGAGCCCATACATATGTGTGTCAAGTTTGGTGAAAATATTTCATTTTGTTTTGGAGTTATAGACATTTATATGAAAAAACACGTAAAAAATGACTGACACCTGACTTTGATTGGATTTTACTACCCCTTACTATCAATATTTTGAGATTTGGGCATTTGCGTATAGCTATCGACCTATGTTTCCGAACTTCTGAGGCTGGTTTCGTCTCGATCGGACTAGCGGTTTCGAAGATATCAGCAAATGTTTTTTAAGCACTAAATTACAACTCTGCGCAAACCATATGCCGAAACCTGGCAAGTCTGGTATCGTTGGAGTCGGCAAGGATTCAGGAGACCAAAAAACACACTCCCATCAAAATATGTCAACCACACCCAAAGTTATAAGCGTTTGAAAAAAAAAATTCTCCACTAGGTGGCGCTGTTTCGAAACTTCTCAGGCTACTTCAGGGCATCGTGGTGATGACCCATACCAAGTTTCATAACAATCTGTTCATGCGTTCATAAAATACAGCATTTTTGCACATAATTCAAAATGGCCGACATCCAAAATGGCCGACATGGTAAAATTGGATATCAGTCGACTCGGCATGACGCCCTGAATCTAATGAGACCAATTTTATGATTTTTGGATAAACGGTTCAGAAGTTATAAGCCAAAATAGGCATTTTTCGTATCTCCGGACAGGTAGGTGGCGCTGCGCCGAAACGCTGCATGTTGCTTCAAGTCATGCTTGTGATGACATGTACCAAGGTTGGTTTGAATACGATAAAGCGTTGCGGAGATATAGCCTTTAGTGTGTTTTTGCAACCTCCACGTAAAATTTGTTTGTGCGTTTATTGAAAACGATTGGACGAATCAACTTGAATTCCATAACTTTTTGTCAACATGCTCTGAAGATGATCTGTTTCAATTTTCGTGAAAATCGGAGCAACGGCCTAGGAGGAGTTCGAAAAAGTAGGTTTTTCAGAAAATTCAAAATGGCGGGAAAATTTGCATACCGGAAAATAACATCATAGGGTGAAATCGAATCGGCTTGAGCCAAGGAATCCGATGAAAAAAGAATTTTGTTTCTAGCCCTTAGGGGTCAAAAGTTATAAGCATAAATATGAGTGAAACTTTGGACAGGTGGTGGCGCTAGAGGGATTGAGTTAGAGGCACCAAATTTGCTATAGTGACAGCTCAGACTGGCCTCTATGAGTGTGCCAAATTTCACAACTTTTTACCATACGGTTCTATGGGCTGCCAGAGACTCCTATGGCGGAAGAAGAAGAAGAAGCAGAATAATAACAAGCAGCCATTATCGGGGCCAAGCGCAAAGAAGAAGACAAGACATGCCAGCATGGCTGGAAGTCTCAAGCCAACTGCAACAATGAGCCATTAAGGACCTATTAAGTTGATTTTAGGCAAAATAGCAGTAAAATTTTAAATACAGTCAATAATAATGGTTTAATGGTTTATCACTTTCGACCAATAGGTGTCACTGTTACGAAACTGATGTGGTTTAGTCAGATTGAGATGACAATGACACATGCAAAGTTTGGTGTCAATATGTCAAAGCATTGCAGAGATACAGCCTCAAGAGTCATTTTTGCATCATGGCTCAACTCTGTTGCAGTGGTATATGAAAACTGTTTTGTCTATCAATCCGAAATCCATAAGTATTTGTCAGCATGGTCTGAAGACGATACGGATCAATTTTGGTGAAAATCGGACAAACGGTCTAGGATGAGTTTGAAAAAGTAGATTTTTAACAAATAACAAGATGGAGCACAGATATGTTTGCAAAATATGGCAAAATTGGTATCTATCTTCTCGGCATGAGCCAATGAATGTATTATGACCAGTCTCATTACAATAGGCTAATTTAATCAAAAGTTATTAGCATTTTTGTACATTTTATTACAACTTTTGACCACAAGGTGGCGCTACCCCGAAACTTTTTGAGTATCTTCAGGACATGGAGCGGAAGACACATACCGAGTTTTGTAACGATACGCTAATGCATTCGTAAATTATAGCATTAGCATTTTAAACCATAATACTGCATTGAAGTCAATGGGAATTTCATGTTTTGTTTTATTATAGCGCCACCAAGAGGCACAATCCCACCAATTTTTTTATGTGTCCTCATAGTGAGCCCATACATATGTGTGTCAAGTTTGGTGAAAATATCTCATTTTGTTTTGGAGTTATAGACATTTATATGAAAAAACACGTAAAAAAGGACTGACACCTGACTTTGATTGGATTTTACTACCCCTTACTATCAATATTTTGAGATTTGGGCATTAGCGTATAGCTATCGACCTATGTTTCCGAACTTCTGAGGCTGGTTTCGTCTCGATCGGACTAGCGGTTTCGAAGATATCAGCAAATGTTTTTTAAGCACTAAATTACAACTCTGCGCAAACCATATGCCGAAACCTGGCAAGTCTGGTATCGTTGGAGTCGGCAAGGATTCAGGAGACCAAAAAACACACTCCCATCAAAATATGTCAACCACACCCAAAGTTATAAGCGTTTGAAAAAAAAAATTCTCCACTAGGTGGCGCTGTTTCGAAACTTCTCAGGCTACTTCAGGGCATCGTGGTGATGACCCATACCAAGTTTCATAACAATCTGTTCATGCGTTCATAAAATACAGCATTTTTGCACATAATTCAAAATGGCCGACATCCAAAATGGCCGACATGGTAAAATTGGATATCAGTCGACTCGGCATGACGCCCTGAATCTAATGAGACCAATTTTATGATTTTTGGATAAACGGTTCAGAAGTTATAAGCCAAAATAGGCATTTTTCGTATCTCCGGACAGGTAGGTGGCGCTGCGCCGAAACGCTGCATGTTGCTTCAAGTCATGCTTGTGATGACATGTACCAAGGTTGGTTTGAATACGATAAAGCGTTGCGGAGATATAGCCTTTAGTGTGTTTTTGCAACCTCCACGTAAAATTTGTTTGTGCGTTTATTGAAAACGATTGGACGAATCAACTTGAATTCCATAACTTTTTGTCAACATGCTCTGAAGATGATCTGTTTCAATTTTCGTGAAAATCGGAGCAACGGCCTAGGAGGAGTTCGAAAAAGTAGGTTTTTCAGAAAATTCAAAATGGCGGGAAAATTTGCATACCGGAAAATGACATCATAGGGTGAAATCGAATCGGCTTGAGCCAAGGAATCCGATGAAAAAAGAATTTTGTTTCTAGCCCTTAGGGGTCAAAAGTTATAAGCATAAATATGAGTGAAACTTTGGACAGGTGGTGGCGCTAGAGGGATTGAGTTAGAGGCACCAAATTTGCTATAGTGACAGCTCAGACTGGCCTCTATGAGTGTGCCAAATTTCACAACTTTTTACCATACGGTTCTATGGGCTGCCAGAGACTCCTATGGCGGAAGAAGAAGAAGCAGAATAATAAATATAGCTGCAAGCAGCCATTATCGGGGCCAAGCGCAAAGAAGAAGACAAGACATGCCAGCATGGCTGGAAGTCTCAAGCCAACTGCAACAATGAGCCATTAAGGACCTATTAAGTTGATTTTAGGCAAAATAGCAGTCAAATTTTAAATACAGTCAATAATAATGGTTTAATGGTTTATCACTTTCGACCAATAGGTGTCACTGTTACGAAACTGATGTGGTTTAGTCAGATTGAGATGACAATGACACATGCAAAGTTTGGTGTCAATATGTCAAAGCATTGCAGAGATACAGCCTCAAGAGTAATTTTTGCATCATGGCTCAACTCTGTTGCAGTGGTATATGAAAACTGTTTTGTCTATCAATCCGAAATCCATAAGTATTTGTCAGCATGGTCTGAAGACGATACGGATCAATTTTGGTGAAAATCGGACAAACGGTCTAGGATGAGTTTGAAAAAGTAGATTTTTAACAAATAACAAGATGGAGCACAGATATGTTTGCAAAATATGGCAAAATTGGTATCTATCTTCTCGGCATGAGTCAATGAATGTATTATGACCAGTCTCATTACAATAGGCTAATTTAATCAAAAGTTATTAGCATTTTTGTACATTTTATTACAACTTTTGACCACAAGGTGGCGCTGCCCCGAAACTTTTTGAATATCTTCGGGACATAGAGCGGAAGACACATACCGAGTTTTGTAATGATACACTAGTGCATTCTTAAATTATAGCATTAGCATTTTAAACCGTAATACTGCATTGAAGTCAATGGGAATTTCATGTTTTGTTTTATTATAGCGCCACCAAGAGGCACAATCCCACCAATTTTTTTATGTGTCCTCGTAGTGAGCCCATACATATGTGTGTCAAGTTTGGTGAAAATATTTCATTTTGTTTTGGAGTTATAGACATTTATATGAAAAAACACGTAAAAAATGACTGACACCTGACTTTGATTGGATTTTACTACCCCTTACTATCAATATTTTGAGATTTGGGCATTAGCGTATAGCTATCGACCTATGTTTCCGAACTTCTGAGGCTGGTTTCGTCTCGATCGGACTAGCGGTTTTGAAGATATCAGCAAATGTTTTTTAAGCGCTAAATTACAACGCTGCGCAAACCATATGCCGAAACTGGGCATGTCTTGTATCGTTGGACTCGGCAAGGATTCAGGAGCCCAAAAAAGCTACTCCCATCAAAATTTTTCACTCACACCCAAAGTTATAAGCGTTTGAAAAAAAAGAATTATCCACTAGGTGGCGCTGTTTCGAAACTTCTCAGGCTACTTCAGGGCATCGTGGTGATGACCCATACCAAGTTTCGTAACAATCCGTTCATGCGTTCATAAAATACAGCATTTTTGCACATAATTCAAAATGGCCGACATCCAAAATGGCCGACATGGTAAAATTGGATATCAGTCGACTCGGCATGACGCCCTGAATCTAATGAGACCAATTTTATGATTTTTGGATAAACGGTTCAGAAGTTATAAGCCAAAATAGGCATTTTTCGTATCTCCGGACCAGTAGGTGGCGCTGCGCCGAAACGCTGCATGTTGCTTCAGGTCATGCTTGTGATGACATGTACCAAGTTTGGTTTGAATACGATAAAGCGTTGTGGAGATATAGCCTTTAGTGTGTTTTTGCAACCTCTACGTAAAATTTGTTTATGCGTTTATTGAAAACGATTGGACGAATCAACTTAAATTCCATAACTTTTTGTCAGCATGCTATGAAGATGATCTGTTTCAATTTTCATGAAAATCGGAGCAACGGCCTAGGAGGAGTTAGAAAAAGTAGGTTTTTCAGAAAATTCAAAATGGCGGGAAAATTTGCATACCGGAAAATGACATCATAGGGTGAAATCGAATCGGCTTGAGCCAAGGAATCCGATGAAAAAAGAATTTTGTTTCTAGCCCTTAGGGGTCAAAAGTTATAAGCATAAATATGAGTGAAACTTTGGACAGGTGGTGGCGCTAGAGAGATTGAGTTAGAGGCACCAAATTTGCTATAGTGACAGCTCAGACTGGCCTCTATGAGTGTGCCAAATTTCACAACTTTTTACCATACGGTTCTATGGGCTGCCAGAGACTCCTATGGCGGAAGAAGAAGAAGAAGCAGAATAATAATAATAGGAACACTAACGATTTCAATAGGTGCCTCCGCACCTTCGGTGCTTGGCCCCTAAATATAGCTGCAAGCAGCCATTATCGGGGCCAAGCGCAAAGAAGAAGACAAGACATGCCAGCATGGCTGGAAGTCTCAAGCCAACTGCAACAATGAGCCATTAAGGACCTATTAAGTTGATTTTAGGCAAAATAGCAGTAAAATTTTAAATACAGTCAATAATAATGGTTTAATGGTTTATCACTTTCGACCAATAGGTGTCACTGTTACGAAACTGATGTGGTTTAGTCAGATTGAGATGACAATGACACATGCAAAGTTTGGTGTCAATATGTCAAAGCATTGCAGAGATACAGCCTCAAGAGTAATTTTTGCATCATGGCTCAACTCTGTTGCAGTGGTATATGAAAACTGTTTTGTCTATCAATCCGAAATCCATAACTATTTGTCAGCATGGTCTGAAGACGATACGGATCAATTTTGGTGAAAATCGGACAAACGGTCTAGGATGAGTTTGAAAAAGTAGGTTTTTAACAAATAACAAGACGGAGGACAGATAGGTTTGCAAAATATGGCACAATTGGTATCCATGTTCTCGGCATGAGCCAATGAATGTATTATGACCAGTTTCATTACAATGGGTTAATTTAATCAAAAGTTATTCGCATTTCTGTACATTTTATTACAACTTTTGACCACAAGGTGGCGCTACCCCGAAACTTTTTGAGTATCTTCGGGACATGGAGCGGAAGACACATACCGAGTTTTGTAACGATACGCTAATGCATTCTTAAATTATAGCATTAGCATTTTAAACCATAATACTGCATTGAAGTCAATGGGAATTTCATGTTTTGTTTTATTATAGCGCCACCAAGAGGCACAATCCCACCAATTTTTTTATGTGTCCTCATAGTGAGCCCATACATATGTGTGTCAAGTTTGGTGAAAATATCTCATTTTGTTTTGGAGTTATAGACATTTATATGAAAAAACACGTAAAAAAGGACTGACACCTGACTTTGATTGGATTTTACTACCCCTTACTATCAATATTTTGAGATTTGGGCATTAGCGTATAGCTATCGACCTATGTTTCCGAACTTCTGAGGCTGGTTTCGTCTCGATCGGACAAGCGGTTTCGAAGATATCAGCAAATGTTTTTTAAGCACTAAATTACAACTCTGCGCAAACCATATGCCGAAACCTGGCAAGTCTGGTATCGTTGGAGTCGGCAAGGATTCAGGAGACCAAAAAACACACTCCCATCAAAATATGTCAACCACACCCAAAGTTATAAGCGTTTGAAAAAAAAAATTCTCCACTAGGTGGCGCTGTTTCGAAACTTCTCAGGCTACTTCAGGGCATCGTGGTGATGACCCATACCAAGTTTCATAACAATCTGTTCATGCGTTCATAAAATACAGCATTTTTGCACATAATTCAAAATGGCCGACATCCAAAATGGCCGACATGGTAAAATTGGATATCAGTCGACTCGGCATGACGCCCTGAATCTAATGAGACCAATTTTATGATTTTTGGATAAACGGTTCAGAAGTTATAAGCCAAAATAGGCATTTTTCGTATCTCCGGACAGGTAGGTGGCGCTGCGCCGAAACGCTGCATGTTGCTTCAAGTCATGCTTGTGATGACATGTACCAAGGTTGGTTTGAATACGATAAAGCGTTGCGGAGATATAGCCTTTAGTGTGTTTTTGCAACCTCCACGTAAAATTTGTTTGTGCGTTTATTGAAAACGATTGGACGAATCAACTTGAATTCCATAACTTTTTGTCAACATGCTCTGAAGATGATCTGTTTCAATTTTCGTGAAAATCGGAGCAACGGCCTAGGAGGAGTTCGAAAAAGTAGGTTTTTCAGAAAATTCAAAATGGCGGGAAAATTTGCATACCGGAAAATGACATCATAGGGTGAAATCGAATCGGCTTGAGCCAAGGAATCCGATGAAAAAAGAATTTTGTTTCTAGCCCTTAGGGGTCAAAAGTTATAAGCATAAATATGAGTGAAACTTTGGACAGGTGGTGGCGCTAGAGGGATTGAGTTAGAGGCACCAAATTTGCTATAGTGACAGCTCAGACTGGCCTCTATGAGTGTGCCAAATTTCACAACTTTTTACCATACGGTTCTATGGGCTGCCAGAGACTCCTATGGCGGAAGAAGAAGAAGAAGAAGAAGAAGAAGAAGAAGAAGAAGCAGAATAATAATAATAGGAACACTAACGATTTCAATAGGTGCCTCCGCACCTTCGGTGCTTGGCCCCTAATAATAGGAACACTAACGATTTCAATAGGTGCCTCCGCACCTTCGGTGCTTGGCCCCTAAATATAGCTGCAAGCAGCCATTATCGGGGCCAAGCGCAAAGAAGAAGACAAGACATGCCAGCATGGCTGGAAGTCTCAAGCCAACTGCAACAATGAGCCATTAAGGACCTATTAAGTTGATTTTAGGCAAAATAGCAGTCAAATTTTAAATACAGTCAATAATAATGGTTTAATGGTTTATCACTTTCGACCAATAGGTGTCACTGTTACGAAACTGATGTGGTTTAGTCAGATTGAGATGACAATGACACATGCAAAGTTTGGTGTCAATATGTCAAAGCATTGCAGAGATACAGCCTCAAGAGTAATTTTTGCATCATGGCTCAACTCTGTTGCAGTGGTATATGAAAACTGTTTTGTCTATCAATCCGAAATCCATAACTATTTGTCAGCATGGTCTGAAGACGATACGGATCAATTTTGGTGAAAATCGGACAAACGGTCTAGGATGAGTTTGAAAAAGTAGGTTTTTAACAAATAACAAGACGGAGGACAGATAGGTTTGCAAAATATGGCACAATTGGTATCCATGTTCTCGGCATGAGCCATTGACTGTATTATGACCAGTTTCATTACAATGGGTTAATTTAATCAAAAGTTATTAGCATTTCTGTACATTTTATTACAACTTTTGACCACAAGGTGGCGCTACCCCGAAACTTTTTGAGTATCTTCAGGACATGGAGCGGAAGACACATACCGAGTTTTGTAACGATACGCTAATGCATTCTTAAATTATAGCATTAGCATTTTAAACCATAATACTGCATTGAAGTCAATGGGAATTTCATGTTTTGTTTTATTATAGCGCCACCAAGAGGCACAATCCCACCAATTTTTTTATGTGTCCTCATAGTGAGCCCATACATATGTGTGTCAAGTTTGGTGAAAATATCTCATTTTGTTTTGGAGTTATAGACATTTATATGAAAAAACACGTAAAAAAGGACTGACACCTGACTTTGATTGGATTTTACTACCCCTTACTATCAATATTTTGAGATTTGGGCATTAGCGTATAGCTATCGACCTATGTTTCCGAACTTCTGAGGCTGGTTTCGTCTCGATCGGACTAGCGGTTTCGAAGATATCAGCAAATGTTTTTTAAGCACTAAATTACAACTCTGCGCAAACCATATGCCGAAACCTGGCAAGTCTGGTATCGTTGGAGTCGGCAAGGATTCAGGAGACCAAAAAACACACTCCCATCAAAATATGTCAACCACACCCAAAGTTATAAGCGTTTGAAAAAAAAAATTCTCCACTAGGTGGCGCTGTTTCGAAACTTCTCAGGCTACTTCAGGGCATCGTGGTGATGACCCATACCAAGTTTCATAACAATCTGTTCATGCGTTCATAAAATACAGCATTTTTGCACATAATTCAAAATGGCCGACATCCAAAATGGCCGACATGGTAAAATTGGATATCAGTCGACTCGGCATGACGCCCTGAATCTAATGAGACCAATTTTATGATTTTTGGATAAACGGTTCAGAAGTTATAAGCCAAAATAGGCATTTTTCGTATCTCCGGACAGGTAGGTGGCGCTGCGCCGAAACGCTGCATGTTGCTTCAAGTCATGCTTGTGATGACATGTACCAAGGTTGGTTTGAATACGATAAAGCGTTGCGGAGATATAGCCTTTAGTGTGTTTTTGCAACCTCCACGTAAAATTTGTTTGTGCGTTTATTGAAAACGATTGGACGAATCAACTTGAATTCCATAACTTTTTGTCAACATGCTCTGAAGATGATCTGTTTCAATTTTCGTGAAAATCGGAGCAACGGCCTAGGAGGAGTTCGAAAAAGTAGGTTTTTCAGAAAATTCAAAATGGCGGGAAAATTTGCATACCGGAAAATGACATCATAGGGTGAAATCGAATCGGCTTGAGCCAAGGAATCCGATGAAAAAAGAATTTTGTTTCTAGCCCTTAGGGGTCAAAAGTTATAAGCATAAATATGAGTGAAACTTTGGACAGGTGGTGGCGCTAGAGGGATTGAGTTAGAGGCACCAAATTTGCTATAGTGACAGCTCAGACTGGCCTCTATGAGTGTGCCAAATTTCACAACTTTTTACCATACGGTTCTATGGGCTGCCAGAGACTCCTATGGCGGAAGAAGAAGAAGAAGAAGAAGAAGAAGAAGAAGAAGCAGAATAATAAATATAGCTGCAAGCAGCCATTATCGGGGCCAAGCGCAAAGAAGAAGACAAGACATGCCAGCATGGCTGGAAGTCTCAAGCCAACTGCAACAATGAGCCATTAAGGACCTATTAAGTTGATTTTAGGCAAAATAGCAGTCAAATTTTAAATACAGTCAATAAATATAGCTGCAAGCAGCCATTATCGGGGCCAAGCGCAAAGAAGAAGACAAGACATGCCAGCATGGCTGGAAGTCTCAAGCCAACTGCAACAATGAGCCATTAAGGACCTATTAAGTTGATTTTAGGCAAAATAGCAGTCAAATTTTAAATACAGTCAATAATAGTGGTTTAATGGTTTATCACTTTCGACCAATAGGTGTCACTGTTACGAAACTGATGTGGTTTAGTCAGATTGAGATGACAATGACACATGCAAAGTTTGGTGTCAATATGTCAAAGCATTGCAGAGATACAGCCTCAAGAGTAATTTTTGCATCATGGCTCAACTCTGTTGCAGTGGTATATGAAAACTGTTTTGTCTATCAATCCGAAATCCATAAGTATTTGTCAGCATGGTCTGAAGACGATACGGATCAATTTTGGTGAAAATCGGACAAACGGTCTAGGATGAGTTTGAAAAAGTAGATTTTTAACAAATAACAAGATGGAGCACAGATATGTTTGCAAAATATGGCAAAATTGGTATCTATCTTCTCGGCATGAGCCAATGAATGTATTATGACCAGTCTCATTACAATAGGCTAATT
This sequence comes from Pseudorasbora parva, assembly GCF_024679245.1. Classification (NCBI taxonomy): domain Eukaryota; kingdom Metazoa; phylum Chordata; class Actinopteri; order Cypriniformes; family Gobionidae; genus Pseudorasbora; species Pseudorasbora parva. The sequence goes on from NC_090184.1 coordinate 30,502,210, forward strand.
TAATCAAAAGTTATTAGCATTTTTGTACATTTTATTACAACTTTTGACCACAAGGTGGCGCTGCCCCGAAACTTTTTGAATATCTTCGGGACATAGAGCGGAAGACACATACCGAGTTTTGTAACGATACACTAGTGCATTCTTAAATTATAGCATTAGCATTTTAAACCGTAATACTGCATTGAAGTCAATGGGAATTTCATGTTTTGTTTTATTATAGCGCCACCAAGAGGCACAATCCCACCAATTTTTTTATGTGTCCTCGTAGTGAGCCCATACATATGTGTGTCAAGTTTGGTGAAAATATTTCATTTTGTTTTGGAGTTATAGACATTTATATGAAAAAACACGTAAAAAATGACTGACACCTGACTTTGATTGGATTTTACTACCCCTTACTATCAATATTTTGAGATTTGGGCATTAGCGTATAGCTATCGACCTATGTTTCCGAACTTCTGAGGCTGGTTTCGTCTCGATCGGACTAGCGGTTTCGAAGATATCAGCAAATGTTTTTTAAGCACTAAATTACAACTCTGCGCAAACCATATGCCGAAACCTGGCAAGTCTGGTATCGTTGGAGTCGGCAAGGATTCAGGAGACCAAAAAACACACTCCCATCAAAATATGTCAACCACACCCAAAGTTATAAGCGTTTGAAAAAAAAAATTCTCCACTAGGTGGCGCTGTTTCGAAACTTCTCAGGCTACTTCAGGGCATCGTGGTGATGACCCATACCAAGTTTCATAACAATCTGTTCATGCGTTCATAAAATACAGCATTTTTGCACATAATTCAAAATGGCCGACATCCAAAATGGCCGACATGGTAAAATTGGATATCAGTCGACTCGGCATGACGCCCTGAATCTAATGAGACCAATTTTATGATTTTTGGATAAACGGTTCAGAAGTTATAAGCCAAAATAGGCATTTTTCGTATCTCCGGACAGGTAGGTGGCGCTGCGCCGAAACGCTGCATGTTGCTTCAAGTCATGCTTGTGATGACATGTACCAAGGTTGGTTTGAATACGATAAAGCGTTGCGGAGATATAGCCTTTAGTGTGTTTTTGCAACCTCCACGTAAAATTTGTTTGTGCGTTTATTGAAAACGATTGGACGAATCAACTTGAATTCCATAACTTTTTGTCAACATGCTCTGAAGATGATCTGTTTCAATTTTCGTGAAAATCGGAGCAACGGCCTAGGAGGAGTTCGAAAAAGTAGGTTTTTCAGAAAATTCAAAATGGCGGGAAAATTTGCATACCGGAAAATGACATCATAGGGTGAAATCGAATCGGCTTGAGCCAACGAATCCGATGAAAAAAGAATTTTGTTTCTAGCCCTTAGGGGTCAAAAGTTATAAGCATAAATATGAGTGAAACTTTGGACAGGTGGTGGCGCTAGAGGGATTGAGTTAGAGGCACCAAATTTGCTATAGTGACAGCTCAGACTGGCCTCTATGAGTGTGCCAAATTTCACAACTTTTTACCATACGGTTCTATGGGCTGCCAGAGACTCCTATGGCGGAAGAAGAAGAAGAAGAAGAAGAAGAAGAAGAAGAAGCAGAATAATAATAATAGGAACACTAACGATTTCAATAGGTGCCTCCGCACCTTCGGTGCTTGGCCCCTAATAATGGTTTAATGGTTTATCACTTTCGACCAATAGGTGTCACTGTTACGAAACTGATGTGGTTTAGTCAGATTGAGATGACAATGACACATGCAAAGTTTGGTGTCAATATGTCAAAGCATTGCAGAGATACAGCCTCAAGAGTAATTTTTGCATCATGGCTCAACTCTGTTGCAGTGGTATATGAAAACTGTTTTGTCTATCAATCCGAAATCCATAAGTATTTGTCAGCATGGTCTGAAGACGATACGGATCAATTTTGGTGAAAATCGGACAAACGGTCTAGGATGAGTTTGAAAAAGTAGATTTTTAACAAATAACAAGATGGAGCACAGATATGTTTGCAAAATATGGCAAAATTGGTATCTATCTTCTCGGCATGAGCCAATGAATGTATTATGACCAGTCTCATTACAATAGGCTAATTTAATCAAAAGTTATTAGCATTTTTGTACATTTTATTACAACTTTTGACCACAAGGTGGCGCTGCCCCGAAACTTTTTGAATATCTTCGGGACATAGAGCGGAAGACACATACCGAGTTTTGTAATGATACACTAGTGCATTCTTAAATTATAGCATTAGCATTTTAAACCGTAATACTGCATTGAAGTCAATGGGAATTTCATGTTTTGTTTTATTATAGCGCCACCAAGAGGCACAATCCCACCAATTTTTTTATGTGTCCTCGTAGTGAGCCCATACATATGTGTGTCAAGTTTGGTGAAAATATTTCATTTTGTTTTGGAGTTATAGACATTTATATGAAAAAACACGTAAAAAATGACTGACACCTGACTTTGATTGGATTTTACTACCCCTTACTATCAATATTTTGAGATTTGGGCATTAGCGTATAGCTATCGACCTATGTTTCCGAACTTCTGAGGCTGGTTTCGTCTCGATCGGACTAGCGGTTTCGAAGATATCAGCAAATGTTTTTTAAGCACTAAATTACAACTCTGCGCAAACCATATGCCGAAACCTGGCAAGTCTGGTATCGTTGGAGTCGGCAAGGATTCAGGAGACCAAAAAACACACTCCCATCAAAATATGTCAACCACACCCAAAGTTATAAGCGTTTGAAAAAAAAAATTCTCCACTAGGTGGCGCTGTTTCGAAACTTCTCAGGCTACTTCAGGGCATCGTGGTGATGACCCATACCAAGTTTCATAACAATCTGTTCATGCGTTCATAAAATACAGCATTTTTGCACATAATTCAAAATGGCCGACATCCAAAATGGCCGACATGGTAAAATTGGATATCAGTCGACTCGGCATGACGCCCTGAATCTAATGAGACCAATTTTATGATTTTTGGATAAACGGTTCAGAAGTTATAAGCCAAAATAGGCATTTTTCGTATCTCCGGACAGGTAGGTGGCGCTGCGCCGAAACGCTGCATGTTGCTTCAAGTCATGCTTGTGATGACATGTACCAAGGTTGGTTTGAATACGATAAAGCGTTGCGGAGATATAGCCTTTAGTGTGTTTTTGCAACCTCCACGTAAAATTTGTTTGTGCGTTTATTGAAAACGATTGGACGAATCAACTTGAATTCCATAACTTTTTGTCAACATGCTCTGAAGATGATCTGTTTCAATTTTCGTGAAAATCGGAGCAACGGCCTAGGAGGAGTTCGAAAAAGTAGGTTTTTCAGAAAATTCAAAATGGCGGGAAAATTTGCATACCGGAAAATGACATCATAGGGTGAAATCGAATCGGCTTGAGCCAAGGAATCCGATGAAAAAAGAATTTTGTTTCTAGCCCTTAGGGGTCAAAAGTTATAAGCGTAAATATGAGTGAAACTTTGGACAGGTGGTGGCGCTAGAGGGATTGAGTTAGAGGCACCAAATTTGCTATAGTGACAGCTCAGACTGGCCTCTATGAGTGTGCCAAATTTCACAACTTTTTACCATACGGTTCTATGGGCTGCCAGAGACTCCTATGGCGGAAGAAGCAGAATAATAAATATAGCTGCAAGCAGCCATTATCGGGGCCAAGCGCAAAGAAGAAGACAAGACATGCCAGCATGGCTGGAAGTCTCAAGCCAACTGCAACAATGAGCCATTAAGGACCTATTAAGTTGATTTTAGGCAAAATAGCAGTCAAATTTTAAATACAGTCAATAATAATGGTTTAATGGTTTATCACTTTCGACCAATAGGTGTCACTGTTACGAAACTGATGTGGTTTAGTCAGATTGAGATGACAATGACACATGCAAAGTTTGGTGTCAATATGTCAAAGCATTGCAGAGATACAGCCTCAAGAGTAATTTTTGCATCATGGCTCAACTCTGTTGCAGTGGTATATGAAAACTGTTTTGTCTATCAATCCGAAATCCATAACTATTTGTCAGCATGGTCTGAAGACGATACGGATCAATTTTGGTGAAAATCGGACAAACGGTCTAGGATGAGTTTGAAAAAGTAGATTTTTAACAAATAACAAGATGGAGCACAGATATGTTTGCAAAATATGGCAAAATTGGTATCTATCTTCTCGGCATGAGCCAATAAATGTATTATGACCAGTCTCATTACAATAGGCTAATTTAATCAAAAGTTATTAGCATTTTTGTACATTTTATTACAACTTTTGACCACAAGGTGGCGCTACCCCGAAACTTTTTGAGTATCTTCAGGACATGGAGCGGAAGACACATACCGAGTTTTGTAACGATACGCTAATGCATTCGTAAATTATAGCATTAGCATTTTAAACCATAATACTGCATTGAAGTCAATGGGAATTTCATGTTTTGTTTTATTATAGCGCCACCAAGAGGCACAATCCCACCAATTTTTTTATGTGTCCTCATAGTGAGCCCATACATATGTGTGTCAAGTTTGGTGAAAATATCTCATTTTGTTTTGGAGTTATAGACATTTATATGAAAAAACACGTAAAAAAGGACTGACACCTGACTTTGATTGGATTTTACTACCCCTTACTATCAATATTTTGAGATTTGGGCATTAGCGTATAGCTATCGACCTATGTTTCCGAACTTCTGAGGCTGGTTTCGTCTCGATCGGACTAGCGGTTTCGAAGATATCAGCAAATGTTTTTTAAGCACTAAATTACAACTCTGCGCAAACCATATGCCGAAACCTGGCAAGTCTGGTATCGTTGGAGTCGGCAAGGATTCAGGAGACCAAAAAACACACTCCCATCAAAATATGTCAACCACACCCAAAGTTATAAGCGTTTGAAAAAAAAAATTCTCCACTAGGTGGCGCTGTTTCGAAACTTCTCAGGCTACTTCAGGGCATCGTGGTGATGACCCATACCAAGTTTCATAACAATCTGTTCATGTGTTCATAAAATACAGCATTTTTGCACATAATTCAAAATGGCCGACATCCAAAATGGCCGACATGGTAAAATTGGATATCAGTCGACTCGGCATGACGCCCTGAATCTAATGAGACCAATTTTATGATTTTTGGATAAACGGTTCAGAAGTTATAAGCCAAAATAGGCATTTTTCGTATCTCCGGACAGGTAGGTGGCGCTGCGCCGAAACGCTGCATGTTGCTTCAAGTCATGCTTGTGATGACATGTACCAAGGTTGGTTTGAATACGATAAAGCGTTGCGGAGATATAGCCTTTAGTGTGTTTTTGCAACCTCCACGTAAAATTTGTTTGTGCATTTATTGAAAACGATTGGACGAATCAACTTGAATTCCATAACTTTTTGTCAACATGCTCTGAAGATGATCTGTTTCAATTTTCGTGAAAATCGGAGCAACGGCCTAGGAGGAGTTTGAAAAAGTAGGTTTTTCAGAAAATTCAAAATGGCGGGAAAATTTGCATACCGGAAAATGACATCATAGGGTGAAATCGAATCGGCTTGAGCCAAGGAATCCGATGAAAAAAGAATTTTGTTTCTAGCCCTTAGGGGTCAAAAGTTATAAGCATAAATATGAGTGAAACTTTGGACAGGTGGTGGCGCTAGAGGGATTGAGTTAGAGGCACCAAATTTGCTATAGTGACAGCTCAGACTGGCCTCTATGAGTGTGCCAAATTTCACAACTTTTTACCATACGGTTCTATGGGCTGCCAGAGACTCCTATGGCGGAAGAAGAAGCAGAATAATAATAATAGGAACACTAACGATTTCAATAGGTGCCTCCGCACCTTCGGTGCTTGGCCCCTAATAATAGGAACACTAACGATTTCAATAGGTGCCTCCGCACCTTCGGTGCTTGGCCCCTAATAATAGGAACACTAACGATTTCAATAGGTGCCTCCGCACCTTCGGTGCTTGGCCCCTAATAATAGGAACACTAACGATTTCAATAGGTGCCTCCGCACCTTCGGTGCTTGGCCCCTAATAAGAATAGGAGGCAGGGATGGAAATTAACTTTTTTGTCCACCGGCCACTGTGGCTGGTGGATTTCAAAATCTACCAGCCACTCAATGTTTTTACCAGCCACTTTCTTGTTTTTAACCGACAATGTGTAACTGCATGTGAAAAATTAATACTACAAGCTCTACAATACTTAAGCAGTTTATTTAATCTCAAGTCTCAATGAAATACTGACATTTTCTCTATCTCTCTTATACACACACAAACCATGAACTGATATACATTTCAGTAAATGAGTAGAGCTCTGTGTGCTTTTTTTTTAACCTGGATGTGGCATTTGGATGATTCGTGATCTTTTATGGCTTCCAGTTTTAGGTTTTTAGTCCCAACAATGAAACTATTAGTTTTGGCATCTTCTGAAGCGTGTTGACGACACACCGAGCAGAAAATTGTCAGTAGGGATGCACAGAAATAAAAATTCTTGGCCGAAACCGAAACACCAAAAGAAATTATGCCAACTATTAGTACCATTGCATTTATGGCTAATGCTGTGACTGTGTAACTTTACTAAAAATCAAGGCATTGCAATTGCATAAATTAATATTAAAGTTTCAAATATTAATCAATTACAAATTATGCAAATATTTACTTAGCACATTGCAACAATCCACAGTATAAAATACAATTCAAACTAAAATGTTTAACTTGACCTCACTCATGTGTACATTTAATAATAGCTAATGTACAGGGCTAATGGCCTGCAGAAAGGTACAGAAATTAAATAAAGTAATCAAATGTAAAATAACTGCATATTTTAACTGTTTAAATTAAAGATTAATCCTTATTAAACTTACAAAAGCTATTCAAGGGCAGTGAGTGATGTCCTTTTGTTTGACATTAAACAGACAGCAGTAAAGGCTACTGCCCCTATAAGACCTAGTGCAGGGATATGCTCTTCTTTCTCGACTGTATAACGTTCACTTGAGGCATATTCAGACTATGTCTGCTTGGATACTAATCAAGATGGACATGTTGACATACTTTTTGTGTGAGTTTGTCCATTTAAGCGCAAGACTTGAAAGAGAACTCAATATTTGCGCGCTGTGAGACGAGAGCGCGTTCTAGGATGATGCGCAGTGACGGATCTTCTTTCAGCGCGCGCGAGTTCGTATTCGCGTCTTCTGGTACTACATCCGGGTAATGACGGCGAAAACGGCCGCACTCGCATGCATTGAACAAAGTTTACAAAGAGGGGAAACAGTATGCTATTTTTATTTCCCCCGCCACGGTGGCCGGTAAGTGAAGCGAGTTCACCCGCCACAACTCAAAATCACCCGCATTTGGCTGGTGGCGGGTGCTAATTTCCATCCCTGATAGGAGGTATAAACCATAACATGTCAAGCAAAAGACACAAAGAGTGATAAAATGCCTCAGGTACCTTCAGTGTATCTGGTGACCTTGCGTCATATGTCAGAGGAGCCTTTAGTAAGCCCAGGTCATGAGTTGCGATGGTTGCCGTTGTCCTTCTGGCACAAATCTCATCATGAAGTTTGGTCTGAGGACAGAATGGTTATACACTAATATTTATAGAAGCTTATGTAAAATTAATCAGAAGCAAAACAATGACTGAGATACGTGTTGAAACTTGTGTCACCTGAGCAACTAGAAATCGCTTGAGTGCATTTCCTTGTTTGAGGTTCATCCCTTTTACAATACAGCACACTATGTATGGCCGGACATCCTTGATGGCCGCAGAAACTTTCACCGTAACAGCTGTGGGTGCTTCGGATACATGCAGAACTCTCACAACCATCTGATTAAGCTCATCCACTTCCTCTGCCTCTTTTTTGCCTTTCTGCTTTGCAGCGCTTTTCTTCTTGGAGGCGTTACGGCCACCCTCAGCCTTCTCACCCACCTCTCCATCCTGCTGTTTCCCTTTGCCTTTTCCTCTCCCTCCGGCCCTAAGGTAGTCCAGGACTGATTTGGTCTGGCAACCATTTACCATCTTCTCAAGCCTCTTGTCCTTCAGCTTATTGCCTTTAAAATTGGTCTCTTTTAGCTTGGAGCAGTCAGCCAACTCGAACGGAAGCTCCTGGAGCTTGTTGCTGGAGAGATCCAAAACCTGAGATAGGAGAAAGTGGGATGCTTAAGAAGATGCAGGAGACATTCAATCCTGATGGTAATCAGACAGTTAACGGTAGCCATTGACTTCCATATCATCACATTTTCTACTATGGAAGTCGATGGGTGTCAACTGTCTGGTTACCGACATTCTTTAAAATATCTTCCCTTGTGTTAAACAAACAAACAAACAGACAGAAACTATATGCAAATGATGTTTACTTTAATGGACTAGTGGAATGCTTGAATTTTCCATTACTTTTTTAATTTAATATAGCAATTTAGATTTTTAAAATTTGCTACAAGTTATAATTCAACTTTATGTAAAAATAAATAAATAAATAAATCCCCAAATTTCTAAATAATAAGAATACATTTTATTAGATTTTTATCTAATAATAATTAAAATTATCCCTACATTCTTTTAGATTAGTTTTTGGGTCCAAAACTGATTGGTATTTATTGAACACTAAATACACAGATTTCGTTTCTAATTAATAATAATAATACAATAAAAAATATAGGGCTAATATTTGCATAGAAATGGCTAAAAATAAATAAAAATGATTCCATAAAAAATAAATACATAATATTTGTAAGAATAATAATAATATTAATAGGAAAAAAATGTGATTTGCTTTAGTAATAATAAACCACCTTCACTCTTTGGAATTGTTTACAAAATCACAACTGATTACAACTAGTATTGATCATTGAACCATTTACATATTTAATTCAAAGTCACTATCAGTGCAAGTGGAATTCACTAATGAATGAAACGCACCTTCAGTGCAGGCAGGTTATGCACTTCACTGCTCAACTCCTCGATGGCGTTTTCTGATGCAATAATGCTGCTGAGGAGCTCCAGTTTGGAGCTCCATAGGTCTTGTGGGAGACACGAGAGCGCATTTTTGGAAACATTGATGCTGGCGAGCTTCACGCACTTGCTTAGACCATCCGGCAGAGCAGTGATGCTATTGCAGCTGACATTTAAAGTGTTGAGCTCGCTCAATGCACAGATCTCCTCGGGCAGAACCTGCAGCTGGTTGGCAGACAAGTCCAGGACTTTGATCACCTTCAGATCACCGATGCTTTTTGGGACTGAAGTGAGCTTGTTCCTGCAGAGGATAAGACTCTGTAGATGAGACAGATGCCTGATGTTCTCGTGGATCTCGTGTAAACTGGGACATTGACTGATCTCCAAGTAGTTCAGGAGCGAGAGGGAATAAAGTCGCGCATGAAGTCCACCGCTATCCTGGATCTTTTTGTCAACTGCTGAACCTTGAAGAACCAGCTCACGCCTACTCTCCTTTTCTGCCTTTTCTATTTCTGGCCAAACGTTCAATGAGCTGTTTTCTTCAGCCATGCTGTCTAGCGTAACCCGGAACTTGGCTACAACCCGGAAGCGCTTAGCTGGAGATGCCGGTTTTCAGAAATGTTTATTTTAAATGTTAATTTTATACGCATTGGATTTTTTAAAAAATCACATAGCATATTTTATAGTTACATTTTAAACGCTGTCTTAAAGTAATACCTCCTTCTCTAACGAGACTAATTATAAAAGAACTACAAGTAACAGCGTCCCACCCACATCCTGGAATTTTGACCCAAGTGACTCGAATCTTTTGAATCCATTCATATAAAAGATTTGTTCACTGATCTTCCTCCAGGTTACGTCATTCGCCAGTAGGTGGCGAAGTGGATTGTTTGTCTTTATGTGTGCGTGTTGGGTTGGGCTTTTGTGTACAATAAATACGCCACGAGAGATACGTACTTCAACCAGGATAGACCTTAGTTAACAAAAGTACTGTACATTTAACTGAACGCGTCAGTAGGGTCAGCATATAAATGAGAACGAATCGTTCACCTAAAAGATTCATTCAGAATCACTGAATCCATTCAAGAACGGAAAAAAACTCGCGCATGCGCACTCGTCTTAGTTGTCAAACGGTGGTTATGGAGATGAACGTAGGCAACTGCTATACTTGGGTAAACGTATTTGAAATTTCTTCTCTCAAATAGTGAATATTAGGAGCGCCCTAACAATTAATTATTCTGAGCTGTATCTGGTTAAAGAGTGTGATAAAGATCCTTATTTTTTTTGAAAGAGTTGTAACCGTGATGTTACTGTGATTAGCTAACGTTAGATGGCACGCTAACGCTAAATACTTTAAATAACAATCATTGTTATTATTAAAGTCCCTCATAATATGCAGCACACCTAGAAAACACAATGAAAATGCAATATTTAAGTGTAGACTACTAACTTAATATTACAGTGTTACAACAACAGGTATTTCAATATTTTCTAGCACAAAAGTGTATTTTCTAGCTACACGTGTTAAAAATAGCTATACATTTCATTAATGTTGTCTAATTAATAGTCAATTTTATAAGCGTTATCTTTATGTGATGTTTTTTTTTTTCTCAGCCCAAAGGTAGTTTGATTCTAGAGATAATTATTTAATCTAAGCTCCCTGTTGAAAAATCCAGCATAAACCAGCATGAGTTCCATGGTGGTCGAGGCTGGATTATGCTGATGTAGTAGTGTTTTAGCCTATGGTTTTAGCTGATCCACCACCTCTTCCACATTCCATGCTGAAGACCAGCAAACCAGCATCCAGCAATGCTGGATTTTTCAGCAGGGATTACATCTAAATGACACATTCCTCCAGTGTAAAGGAATGTTACCACAGTCCACACTACAGTTTTTATTTTACTCTTTCTTTTGTTTTGAGTGCTGGGTGTTATTTCAAAGTATCAGAAATGTTTTTTGATATTAAACATCATGTTTTGTTCTTATAATATCGCCATTAGAGCTCAGGAACAGGATGCCTCATAAGATAGGCTTCACTGTGATCAGCTGGTCTGGTCATGAAGGAAACTACAGTGCCAAAAAGCTGATGGTGCATGCGCCCACCGTCACTGGCTGGAGATCCACCAGGTTAATGCATTTTATATGTTATGTATGGATATATTTTATATTTGCATCTACTTGGAATTAGTATCAAAGACAAACTATTAAAGTAGGATAATTAATTTTGATTCATTAGAACTATCAAGGCTATTTAATAGCTGATAATAATTAATTTATTAGCTGTTTTGTCATCAAAGATGACAAAATATTACAGTTCTGAAATGCTCTTTAAAGAATATTTTATTTTAAGTTGTAATTATTGTGTATAGGTTCTGTCCATTCCCTCAGGAAATCATTCTGCAATTGGTTGAAAGATGTCGCATAAGGAAACTCCAGCTGCTGGCCCATCAATACCTGATCCCATCTAAGATCGAGTTCCACATTGGAGATAGACTGCCAGAGTCCAGCTCGCATCAGCAGGCTCATGTTCTCCATAGATTGGGGTGAGAAAAGATTTAAACATGTTCTGGTTCTGTTCTGGTCACTATCAAAGTATAATGTGATCAATAAGACTGTGTTGAATGTGCTGTGTTGTTCAGGTATGTGTCTCTGTCTGACAACGAGAAGACTGGTTTCAGAGCCAGAGAGCTGAAGTCGGTTCATGTTGATGCTGTTGGGTCTTACCTGAAGCTCACATTTCACAGAAACCATGTAAATCAATACAACAACTACAATCAGGTACAAACAGATTCATGTGGGGGATTAGAGTAGATTGGTTTATTGTAATTATATTATATCAGTCACATTTTTCCTTGAATTCTAGGTTGCTTTGGTGGCTCTAAATATTTTGGGTGACCCTGTGGATGGAAATGACATTGGGACATCAGTAAGTAACTGTTTTTTTATGGAATTGTTCTCTTCACATCCCCCAGGTGGCGATGGATTACTGTTAAGTACGTTTCTCTCTGATTTAGCTCGGACCAATCGTTTTAGCTGGGAATGTTTCAAATACAATGATTTTAAAATTTTATCTTTTCCTCATAAAGCTACACAACCAAACAAATTCAACATATGCACCAGAGACAAATGTTGTGAATGGTTCCTTAATGTTACAGTACATGGTACAAATGTTCTCACGACTCATAAACTCACAATAGGGGCTATTTTCAGAAACATTAATAATATCAAATCACCTATATAAATGTGTATTAAATTTGTATATTACATTTTCATTTATATATTATAATTCAATTTTAAATTAATCAGCTTTACCTAAATAATTAGTAATAATAATTTATAATAATAAGTTTGCTGATGTGTATCAAAAATATAACATGTTTTGTTTATTGGTATACTTGATTCTGATTGGTCAATCGCGCATTCCAGCGGTAGTTTATTTCCAGATAACACCCGCTCATACGGGTACTACGAGTTATCTTGACCGGTACTACTTCTATGCTTAACGCTGGCGCCATCTTGTGGCTTAAACAGCCGTGGGTTACAATGGAAGACTTCAAGGCAGGTTTCCTTTATAACATTTTTAATATAGATATTTTTCTTACACAAACGCATCGATTCGAATCAGAAGGCGCTATTAACCCATCGGAGTCGTGTGGAGCACGTTATTTGATGGACAGCTTCATTTTTTATGTACACCCAGCCGGTTGTTATCGCAGAATAAACCCCTTCAGAGTGATGCAAGACCCCTCTGCATTACATTATCCCTTACATATTCTTCAAAATATCTTTTGTTATTCAGCAGAAGACAAAAAATCATGGTCTTCTGCTGAAAGGCTATTTTCAAGAATGTCAGTAAACTAACAGTTGACGGTCCGTATTGACTTCCATAGTTTATGGAACTGTTTAGTTACCCATAAAGAAATTCATACACATTTAGAACAACTTGAGGATGAGTAAATGGCTAAACTATCTCTTTAACTAAGTAATGATTTGTGTTTTGGTTGTTGATTTGGATTAATGAAATTCCTCGTTTTGCAGTTACAAACCAATTTGCTGTCATTTCAGTTCCAATTAAAATGCCTCATGCTGTGGCTTATTCAATTTAAATTCTAACCTGTGAATTGAAAGAGACACAATTATTAGATACAGGTTTTGGTTTTGCCTAACCTTAATTTGGCTGCTTCATTATAACATACCAACCACTAAATGGAGCTGTGTTAATCTTAATACTTTTACGACATTTTTTTTTTGTGACTTATGATTTAAATATTAATTTCACATTTAAATAATCTTACATCATTGGCACCTGATGAGCATGTCTGTGTATGCGTGTGTTGTGGCTCTTGAGCAGGTCTAATGGGTTGTGCTCAGTGTTGGAATGTGAATCTGTGTAATATGAGTCTGAGCTCCATAAGCAGATCTTCGAATCAGATCACTCATCAATATCTCTCTCTCAGCCTTCCCCCACCTCCTATTCACTCACTCCTGCTCCCCCTTCTTTCTTTCTCATGCTCTCTTTCTCCTCTTTCTCTCACCTTGTCTCCCCCCCCTCCTTTTTTCCTCTATGACTTCCTCCCTCTCTCGTCCTCTCCCACCTTGCTAACAATCTCTGCATTGTTAATCTCTAATCCCTCTCTCTCTCTGTCCAGGCTGGAGTCTTATTGTGTTATCCAGGGCTCTGGTGATAATACGCTTTGGTTCACAGGCAGAAATCAAGATTTTTAACCTTTGTTTGTTGGAAAGATAATAATAGTCCAAAGACATTGCATGTAGCACAGGATGTGATGTGCTATTTTTAGGGTATTACATTCAGAATTTACTTGTGTAAGTGAAATGTACGTTAACACACTATTGGTAAATGTTTGGCGTCTGTTAATTTTTATTTTATTAAAGATGTCTCATTTGCTCACCAAGGCTGCATTTATTTGGTCAATAACAGTACTTATTGACTTATTGAATTTGAAATTACTTTTTTTCTGGTTTAATATAGTATATATTTATTTTTGTATCATTTGATGGCAAAACGGAGCAACATTACTTCATTTTTCAGTGTCACATGATCCTTCAGAAATTATTCTAATATGCTGATTTGGTGCTCAAGAAACATTTCTTACGATTATATTCTTATGCTGTTTATTATTGTTTTTTTAATAAAGCATTTTTTTCTTCTTTCTGTTCCCTTTTTTTGTCCTAGCTAAGCAGAGATCAGCTGATTGATCAATATCTAAACAGCAGTCAAAACAACTCAGCCCTGGATGGCACATATACGGGGTAAAAACTGAAGTTGAACTGCATTACATCAAATTTGTGCATGCAGTCCTTTGTCTTTCTCTTCTGTTTACTCTTGTTATCTTGCAGGCTCTCAAGTTATAAATGTGAATCTATCTCGCCCCTTGATGACTTGGCGTTTGACATGTATCAGGACCCTGAGGTGGCAAATATAATTCGGATGCTGGACCAGAAAAAACAGGACATGGTTCGGGAGGAAAGATTTGATCTGGCCAAAAAACTTAAACAAGCTATTGCAGACCTGCAAAAGGTTATTAGGTTTGCCTTCTTTATCTGACATATCTTGCATGTGTAGTTTAATAATATGATACACACTGAAGATGTGAACCTGGAGTTTAGAGGGTTGAAATGCATCCAGGTGTATCTCAGGAGAGCAGGGTATTGCGCTGATTTAGCCACATGTTAATTATAGCCTGAGAGTAGTAATTGGACAAAATAAATGGGTTCTATCGACAACCTAACTTTTCTTTTTTATATATATTTTTCTCTTTTTCTGTTTAGGTGGGTGAACGTTTGGGCCGGTATGATGTGGAGAAACACAGTGCCATAGAACGAGAGGACTATGACATAGCCAAGCAGAAAAAGGAACAAATGGAGGCTTACAGGCTAACAGTCTACCAGCAGCTGGAGCTCCACAGTCTGCTGGACATCAGTCAAGTAAACATCCATCCAATCACATATACAGTACTGTTCAAAGGTTTTGGTTTAGTCAGTCTTTCAGTACGAAAATTAATACTTCATTTCAGTAAGGATGCATTAAATTGATCAAAGTGTCAGTAAAGACATTTACCTTGTAACAAAATATATATATATTTTTTTAAATAAATAATTTTCATCAAAAAATCATCACAAAAATGTGTCATGGTTTCAACAAAAATAATAAGCAGCATACTTCTTCGAGTATGGCCATGTATTATGTCAAAATGGGTGGAATTCCTTGTATGGGCAGGAAAGAGCGCATGCCATAGCAAGAGTGAGAGTGCGGCCATCATTATTCTGCAAGTGTGTTTGTTTGATCCCAGTCACAAGTCAAAACTGCGTTCAAAGTCTGTTTTGGCAATCAGCACGTAAGTGCATATAATGTAAACAACACAAACGTATAGTGAATCCAAAGTTATCTGGGGAGGGATAATGCCAGGAGTGTGTGTGTGTGTGTGTGTGTGTGTGTGTTCGTCTGTCTTTTTAGATCCACCCACTGCACTCCACGAGTTTGGCTGTTTTCGGAAAGAGTCAGTACAGCATATCTGTCTTTTATAAATCTAATAAAACTAAACTACTACTACTTTTTTGAGATATGAAGGATGCAGTGCTACTCTGTAGGTACTCAGGATTAACATGAGATTGGCAGAAATATTGTGTTACCCCCTTTAAAATAAAAAGTTATTTTAAATTGTATTCATATTTCCCAATATTACTGTTTGACTGTGGATTTGATCAAATAAACACATGCATGGTGAGCATAAGAGACTACTTTCAAAAACAAACTTGTGACCCTAAACTTGAAACGGAAGTGTATATCCGTTCATCTATTTTCCATCTGTCCACCCATCCATCACACTCAGCACCTCAGAAGTCAATTCCATACTTCTCAGAAGTCAACTTCCATCCTTCCATATTGCTGTATATCTCTCTTATCTATTTCTTTTTCTGCATTGAATGCATGAATAATGTAACTCTTGTTTTGTGAGGGCCCCCAGCTCCTGTGAGATTAGTACTCTGATATGGCAGTTTCCCTGCTGAATGGTGATTGTGCTGGTTTTCCTGATATCAGGTGCTTGCTTCTTACTCGTCTGAGGCCAGGAGACATACTTATACAGCAGACAATGAATGACTTGGAAAGTCATAGAGCACTCTGTTTATGTGTCTGTGTCTTCCATTTCATGCTGACTTTAACTGAGCCTGTATTCCGACAGACCATTATCTGTTCTGTTTGATTGCTTTTTCAAACAATCAATGTCTGAATGTTTATTAATGTCTGAAATAATTATTTTGATAAGTAGCTTGGCTTGTATGAATTCTGATTAAAATGAAAATAATATATACTTTTTTTTCCCAGATCCACAGAATTTCTGAGCTTTCTAACTCTGAATTTCCCTCTCCACGTGCTGAGACAAAGAAACATATGTCTCATCCACTGGACTCACCCACTAAGAGGAGACAGGGACAGCATGTGAAGGAGACAAATGAGCAGGACATTTCAAAACCAGCTAGCCCCAAACATACAGTCGGCCCAACTCCCCTCACTCCTCCTCACGCTTCAAAGATTGATGTAAGTTTTATTGTAAACTGATTAAATAGCCATAAGAGAGAATTATAGTTTGATCTGCGTGCTGATTTAATGTGTTACATATGTGTCCTGTTTTTCCCCATTCATTAATATATCTTTCCTCAAATACTAGTTTCATGGAGAATTTCTGCTATAATCTTAAATCAGATTTATCTGCCTTAATGAAATGCTGCTTCTCTTTTTTCCACCAGTATAGCTCCTCTTCACCAGTGTCATAATTCAGCTCCATCTTTACTAACACAAGGCTCTTTGTAGATTTATTATCTGAGCATGTGTGTGGCTTAATGTGGTTAACGGTTTGCGTTTGCTGCAGAGTTTTATGTTTCAACATTTAATTAAAGGGTTTAAAGGTGGAGTGTGGTATTTCTGTGCTACTAGCATAGTATTGTCCCTACCCCTGCCAGAAATTGAAAAATATCTAGGTGTGTTTGCAAAATACTGGAAAACATGCCTCCTGATTCACTTTGCAAACCTCTTATTTCACATTGCATTAGCACTCTGTTACATGTATACACTAGCATTCAAAAGTTGGGGACATTAGTTATTTTGTTTAGCATGCATTAAATTGAAAAGTGACAATAAAAACATTGATAGTGTTACAAAAAGATTTCTCACTGTTCTTTTGAACTATTCATCAAAGAATTCTGAAAAAATGATCAAGGTTTCTACAAACACATTAAGCCACACAACTCTTTTGATCATTGATAAATAAAAAAATGTTAATTGAGCACCTAATCATGTAACACTAAAAATTGACATTTACAATTAAATGTGCACTATGTAGTATTTTTGCAGTAAAATATCCAAAAACCACTAGGCAAGTGTTATATATTTTGTTCAGTTGAGTACTTTCAATATCCCAAATGTTTCCAACTATTTGTAAATTGTGAGAAAATTGCTATTTTAACCAAGGACCCGGGACGTCTGAGCATAGCGTCTGAGGGAGTCGCCTGTCAATTGCGTCATATCTGCGTTACCCTCGGTTTCTGGTTTTATTTGGCAGAGACGTTTTACTCTTAGCAGGGTGCAACAAGTGTCACAGAAGTCGGTGAGCGAACACACAAAGTAACGTCATAACATACTTTTCAACACACTCAAATGTATCTAATATTATAAACAGAGCTGCGTTACCTCATACGCATACCTGAAAAGCGGAAATAGCGCCGGCGACTGTGTCCCGTCATAATAAAAGTCCTGCTGCTCGCAAGGTGTGTGTTGTACATCTCATTAACAATCGCTCCAGCGGCCTTGCTCAGCTCCACAACACTCGTCCCTGCTCTGCTTCATACTACAGTAACGTTAATAACGGCATCCATCAACATGATTTCTGTCATGAGTCCTATTTCGATTCTTTTCCATCAGCTGTGAGGGGAAGACCACATGTCCCAAGATTCTGAGCTCAGACCTTTGTTTTGAATAGGCGCAACAGAAAAGTTGTAAAGAACAGGGGTTTTTAAACTTTATGATGCCAAGGACCCCCAAATATGACAAACCTTTTATTAGGTACCCCCTTCCTAAAATTCAATCCAAGTGTGACATTATAAACACAACATATTGTTTCCATACATAAATTGGCTATACTCAGTGTTAAACCTAAAGAACAACATTTTTCAGTGACTAATAATTTGTATAAGCAACTTTCACAATAAATGTATTTAAGCAGCTTATGTATTGCATTAAGAATACTGCTTTACAACCCCAGTGAGCGAGATAAAGGGGACTATAGAACAACTCACTAAAGATACAAAGCAAAAATACACAATTCTAGAAAGTATACGGCAAGAAATGAAACATTTAGAGCTAAAATAGTTTGAATGTTTGGTAGACTTTAACCATTTTTGCTTGTTTTGGACCCAGTTTGAAAACCCCTGACTTAGCAATTGTTTTTTTTTTTATCCAAAGTGACTTGCAAATAAGGAGAGCAACTGAAGCAGTCAGTCCAACAAGAGCTGAAACAAGTCTCAGTTAGTCTAGCACAGTACACCGTTTTTTTTTTTGTTTTTTTTTACCTTTATCACTGCATGATCTCAACTGGGCTTTTAGTTTTACTGATAGGAAATTATTGGATTTAGATTTGTCATGAAAGAAAGTACTAAAATATTTGTTGTACTTGTTATTTTTGGCATTTCATTCCATTCTTAACAGTGAGCCAAACATTTTCCTATTATATGTTTGTGTTTTCATAGATCAGCTCCCTTCCTTATGATGAGAGGCCTCTACCTGCTTTTAAGAAGAGGTTGAGTGATCAACCAGTCAGCGAGCTCGACGAGATGTCCCCTCTGACAGACACAAGCACCCCACATAGCCCTGGGTCCTCAGGACAACCAGAACTGCTCACAGAGAAAGCTCAGAGAGAGGCCAGTCTGCCCATCGAGATCTATGGAGACTGTCTGGTAAGAATCAGAATTAACTTTATTCGACAAGTGTCAGAAACACACAAGGAATTTGCTTTGGTTTCAGGAGCTCTGGGTACTTCCATCCATACATAGATACATATATAACACAGTAGGATAGAAAGAACATTTAAACAACTTAGATTAAGATAATATAGCTTCAAACTGGTTGATTTGCTGAATGATTCTTTTGAAAATTGTACTGATCTAATTCTCAACCTTAAGTCAAATTGGTTTGGAATAACATGAGGTTAATTAAATGGCAGGGTGAATTATTCCTTTAAGTATTTAACATCTTGCTGAGATGTCCATCTATAACTGTTGTTTACAGTCTCACAGAATTGGGCAAACTATATGACAAAGGTCAAAAGGTCAGCTGGTGTATTCCGTTTGTGAGCTGTTTCTGGAATGTGATCCTCATTTTCTCATTCTTTCTAAGGTGGCAGGGGCCTATTCAAAGACGTGGTCTTACAGGGAGGATGCTTTGCTGACAGTCTACAAGAAACTAATGGAGGTTCCACCCGGTACTCCAAAAGCAGAACTACGGAGCATGATGAGAGCAGCTGTATTTCTCTGCAAGAAAGCGCTCACAGATAAAGTGTCATCTGTACGAAAACTCTCACTCTTATCTTTATTTGACCCTTTTCTCCGATTTTATCGCCCTCTTATTTTGTTTCTCAGCCTCTCCTTCTCTCATTCTTTCTCTCACCCTCTCATTCTAATTTCTCTCATGTTCCCTTCTTTTCAGTCTCATTTCAGGCCAAAGACAGAACGGCACCATCAGCACTACTGATAGTCGTGACTGTTTAACAGGTGTCATGTTCTGTCTAGTATTGTGGATTATCTGTAGTGACACAGGCAACAAATGTAGTATAAAGCTGGGCTTGTCTCTTCCAAGAGTGAACTGTGATAGAGCCGTTTTTCTGCTAATGCCGGGTATGAGCGAGAGGAGATGAGCCACTTGTAAAATGGTAGATTTGGGTTAATCGTAATGCTCAATATGGCAGCTATAGGAATGGGAGTTCCTTACAGTTAAACAAGACACATAAAATATGAAATATTTTTTACTTTAAGCAGCCAAAAAAAAAAAAAAAAAGATTTTATGACTGGTTTTAATAGATATGCATGGACTTAACAGCTAAATATCATGGGCACTAAAACATATATTTTAAAATTTAATCAAAAATAAATAAATAATCATAATTATAATCAGTGATTAAAATAAATATTGCATCCTGTATATGAAGCTGTTTTAAAAATGTAGTTTTCCTTTTTAGTTTTTGCACTGACTTCAGGCTCAGTGATCATGAATGGGTTTTGAACAATTTGGTATGAGTGGAGTGCATTGAGTTTAACATGTTGATTAATGAATGTTGGAACTTTTTTTTGCATGCAAAAGTTTGCTCTCTGGTCTAGGCATTGGGCATTCTCAAAGCACATGCATGTTTGCGGTTGTGATGTGACAGCTGTGTTTTATCGTGCTGCCAGCCCTTGAATAAATCACTCACAGTAAAAGTCGCGGCCTTTCAGGGTTTCATTCTAAACTGTTTTAAATGGTTGTACTGAGAGTCTGAACAATGTGCCCACTGCTGGATACATTCCAGTGACCCTCTCCCCGTGGTTATTCAGTTAAACTAACACAGCACAGCATTTAACTGTGTGCTTTAGCTGACCTGTTGACGCTACTTTGCACCATATGTTGTTGTTAAGGTCTCAGGTGGTTTCTTGCGTGGCCTCTGTGTTATGGCACCTTAACTGAAATTCTGAGGAAAAATGGTTCCAGGTGGTTCTAAAATTAAACATGCAATGTTATTAAATACATTTCAGAATGTAATATTCCAGAAAAATGGGGGTTAGATGATCATTTGAAATGGGTATACAGAAGATCTTAAATAAAGTTGTTTAGAATCACCATAGAATCTCTTAAATGGGTGGTTCCGTGTTTTTTCTAGGCTTGGTTGTGTTTATGGGGCGCAATATAACATGTCTTAATACTTCTTTTTTTTTTAAAGCCGTATTTTATTCCACACCGCTGTCTCCACTGTCCTTTAAATGGCTTGTTTGCTTCTTGCTTCTATGAAGCCCATCCCTCCGAAAAAAGCAATGGTCTTAGATTGGTTAGATGGCCAAATGTAGTTTCATGTATTTTTATTGGCTGAAGTGCCAAGCACACTAGCACAGGTTGCGGGAAATACTACGCCCCTTACCATTATGGGCAGAAATCACATCTGCGGTGACTAGCAAGTGTTTATGAAGTCACCAACCCGGGAAGAAGCTTGTTGTAGTCCAAACCAGCCGTTTTTGTAGGCAATAAACGGCCATAACTTTAAAAGACAATATCTCCTTTGCATTGAACTTTCAGCGCTGTAACTTTGCAGATACTTTTTATGCTCACAACATTACACACTAACTAAAGTTAAAAAAGTGAAATCGCATGCAACCACCGCTTTAAACTCTAATTAAATGGGAAACCTGATGAAATAAGTTACAGAATATAATATGAAATGTGACAATGCTGGATATAAACCCTGCATGTGAATTTTAGTATGTAAAATATAATAACAAATGTCTTTGTTTGTGTCGCATTTTAGGTATTTCTTGCATCTCTGAATCTGCTTCGAATGATTCTGAGTGAGTTTATTCCAAACCATCAACTGGGCAAATCTGAGATCAGTCATTGCATGGATCAGACTTTGAATAATCTACTCTCTAGGGCCGGAGACTCAACCCTGAGACTCAGAACCCTAGCTGTCACCTTCATACAGGTCAGTAGAGACTTTTGAAATACTTTAACTGGAATCTGTAGTGAAGTGACTTCTTCAGCTATTCAGGTCATTGGTTGTGATAAGGTAAAATTCCACAGGAAAAAAGAACAACTGTACTTGTGAGAATTCTCATAGATGATTAGGAGTGAATACTGGCTGATGGAATGACATACACTGTCTGGTGGCTTTGTGAAATGTACTCAGCTGTACACTGATTTTCTGTAAGCAAGAATGGAGATCTTGTCTTTTACCATAACCCTGCTGTGACACTTCCTCATTTCAATGAATTTTATAAACATCGCTGGCAACAAAATGTCTTCAAAGACTCCAATAGAGAGTTTTATGGCTTTCCATCCACGTTTATTATCTTGCCAAAATCATATTTTAGCAGGTGTAGCTACACATTTAAAATTGAATTTGTGTAAAATGGAACAACAAATATTTAAATACTGAAATCAGTAATGCAAAAAAATGTTTTCGAGAATGGAAATAGTTTATTTCTGACAGTTGCAAAAAGTTGCAACTGCATAACCAAATTATGGTTCACTTTTGAATATAAAAAAACTTTAGTCATATTAGTCATATTCAATTACACATTTTGTCATGCATACTTGGACACACATGACTGAATTATGCAAATTGTATCTGCTGTATCTCCATTTTAACTGCGCATGTAAATGTAATGGGCATATTATTGTTTTGCCTCTTACATAACCAGTATTACAGCCACTGTGTATAATTTTTAGCAGATTGTATATAAGAAGTATGGTGTACATGCCAAGCTGGCGCTACAGAATGTTTTCCAGGTAGATCGACTTGTTCTTCAGGTAAAGATCATGTGAGCCAATGCTCAACTACTTTGTCTCGTCACAGTCATTATGTTCTATTCGATAAGAATTGGGATGTTTTGTTTTAATCATTTTACCTTTTTGTTGTTCATTGAAATAAATTCCGCAATTCATATAGCATTAAAATAAAACAGTGTTTAAAGTGACAAAATATTTCTTGTTTGGAAATTGTTTGGTTTCTTCTTTTTTGGCCAAAAACAATTATTTCTTTTTTGTGTTCTCATGACCACAATTAATGTTATATCTCTCTCTTAAAAAATACTTTGGTCACATCTTTTAATCATCTTTCAAACAATCATGCAGTAACTAAACCATGTAGAAGTACTAGCTCTTCGAGTTGTCTGGCAATGAAACGAACCACATGCTTAGAGCTTAGACTCATATTTTGGAGAGTGTTTGGAGAGAGAGAGACACTGATTTGTGTTGTTGTTGATAGACAGGTCTTTCTGCTAGCATTGTGTGGGAAAACTTGTACTTCTACACAATATAAATAAAGGCATGTGTGACTCATGCTTCTGAATGCTGGAAAAAGTATGTCAAAGTCCACCCCTTATAATGAATAATTTAAAACTCGGATACCATCTAGAATATTATAAATCGTACAATCCAACATTGTCAAATCAATCATTACTGATAAAAGTTCATGAAATGTCCTTGAAGGGATAGTTCACCAAAAAATGAAAACTAGGTGTATATGCCATTCTTCTTTCAGACGAATGGCTTGAATTGTCCATAGAACTGCATATATCCATTAAAAAACTGCTCCACACGGCTCCAGGGGGTTAATAAAGGCCCTCTGAAGCAAATCGATTCATTTGTGTAAGAAAAATATCCATATTTAACACTTTACAAAAAACTGTACTTTTGCTGACTGTTGTACGCACGTTCATGAGACTGGCGTTCCAGCGTAGGACACATGCATAGCGTAAGTTCCGGTGACGAATTTGGAATCGCAGAGGATAAAGCAAAACAAAACTTGGGGTACGTCTCAATCAGCTCCCTGGTTCAGTAGTCAGGGTACTGATCAGGGAATTAGTCAATGGGCTGAATCCCTGATCAGTGCCCTGACTACTGAACTAGGGAGCTGATTGAGACGCACCCTTGGTTATCGTGAGAACTAGCATATTTCCACTGGAGTGTCCTACGTTATACGCTGGAATAGCACCAGTCTCTCATGAGTGCACGTTATGCAGTTAACAGAAGTTATATTACAGTTTGTAAAGTTTTAAATATATATATATATTTTTTTTCACAAACGCTTCGCTTCAGAAGGCCTTTATTAACCCCCCGGAGCTGTGTGGATTACTTTTATAATGGATGGATGCACTTTTTTGGGCTTCAAATTTTATTCACTGCTATTATAATGCTTGAATTTGCCAGGACATTTTTAAAGGGTTAGTTCACCCAAAAATCTAAATGTTAGGTTTATCTGCTTACCCCCAGGGCATGGTATTGTGTTATTTTTTTTAATCTCATATCAGACGAATCTTATCTAGTATTCCCAATGCCATTAGTCAGGTCAAACATATACATAAATGCATCTTTCGACCAATCCACACCATCCGCACAGATATATATATATATATGCTCAGTTACTGGGATTTTCACACACAACCATTTCCAGGGTTTTACAAAGAATGGTGTGAAAAGGGTAAAACATCTAGTATTCGGCAGTCCTGTGGGCAACAATGCCTTGTTGATGCTAGGGGAGAGGAGAATGGGCCGACTGATTCAAGCTGATAGAAGAGCAAGTTTGACTGAAATAGCCACTCATTACAACCGAGGTATGCAGCAAAGCATTTGTGAAGCCACAACACGCACAACCTTGAGGCGGATGGGCTACAACAGCAGAAGGCCCCCATCGCGTACCACTCATCTCCACTACAAATAGAAAAAGAGGCTACAATTTGCACAAGCTCACCAAAATTGGACAGTTGAAGACTGGAAAAATGTTGCCTGGTCTGATGAGTCTCGACTTCTGTTAAGACATTCCCATGGTAGAGTCAGAATTTGGCGTAAACAGAATGAGAACATGGATCCATCATGCCTTGTTACCACTGTGCAGGCTGCTGGTGGTGGTGGTGTAATGGTGTGGGGAATGTTTTCTTGGCACACTTTAGGCTCCTTAGTGCCACCTGGGCATTGTTTAAATGCCACAGCCTACCTAAGCATTGTTTCTGACCATGTCCATCCCTTTATGACCAGCATGTACCCATCCTCTGATGGCTTCTTCCAGCAGGATAATGCACCATTTCACAAAGTTCAAATCATTTTTAAATTGGTTTCTTGAACATGACAATGAGATCACTGTACTAAAATGGCCCCCACAGTCACCAGATCTCAACCCAATAGAGCATCTTTGGGATGTGGTGGAACGGGAGCTTCGTGCCCTGGATGTGCATCCCACAAATCTCCATCAACTGCAAGATGCTATCCTATCAATATGGGCAAACATTTCTAAAGAATGCTTTCAGCACCTTGAATCAATGCCATGTAGAATTTTCTGAAGGGGAAAGGGGGTCAAACACAGTAGTATGGTGTTCCTAATAATCCTTTAGGTGAGTGTATAAAGTAATGGCATTGAGAATACTAGATGAGATTCGTCTTATATGAGGTTAAAAAAAATCGCAATTTCTTGCAAAAACGATCGTTTCATGTCTTAAGACATCAATGTGTCACTATGAGGCAAAGGGTTTAATATGGATTTGTATATCTGTGAGTTTTTTACTCTCATAATGACCGTCATGGAAATAAACCCCATTGACATGCATTATACGAGCAACGGTTAGAGTTAAAAATCTTAATTTGTGTTCTACTAAAGAAACAAACACAACTACATCTTGGATGCCCTGGGGGTAAGCAGAGAGACATAACATTACAATCATGGGCTAATTTTCCTTTTTGTTTCATAAACTATTTTCATAAACTATCCCTTTACCATTCTTAAAATGTCAACCTCAACCATCTAACTATAAATAACACATTATTATTGCAGTCTCTCTTGGCAATACTTATTAGTAAATGTCCTGAAAAATATATTTTTAGGGTGTCTGATGTGACATGAGCAACAGTAGCCATTGGCAGCAAAGTATGCGTGTGCCTGACTTTGGAGTTTAGCGAAGTGTATTTTCTCATTGTGGATTACTCATTTGCGTTCGTTCTGCAGCCCACTAATAACATTAGAGCAACCAGCAGTAGAAACACTTGAAACCAAGTGTACATGAACCTAGTGACCTTTAGCTATAAAATTACTTAAAATACAATGTTTTATATACAGATATTTAAGAAATGTTTTACTAGCAATATGCAATATCGTTTTCGAGGATAATTGTGTTTAAAGCTAACTTTTGGGTGTTTTTTTGTGTGCAGGAAATGGCTTTATTTAAGGAGGTGAGAGCTCTACAGATGGTTCCTTTGGAGCTTGTCAAGCCCATGCAGAGCAGTGTACCCGCTAGACTGGCACTGAGCAGACTGGAACTGTTGGAGAAGCTTCTAGAACAGCTGGGCACCAAGAACTCTGGCTTCACCCTCGACAACGTCATGCGGGTACTGGCCCAACTTCCCCTCTTTCTGAGGACATGATCTCACTGGGTGTCAACCCAATGTCCCTTTACTCAATTAAGCTGTGCGCTTAAGGATTAAAGCTGTAGCTTTAAAAAAATCTACTTTAAAGTAGTAGCTTAAAAACTGCAAGTGGCAAGTTAGATTTATTGACCACATTATACATAAATGATTATGTGCTAGTCTGAAACCACACACACCAACTGGCCAGAAGTGCCAGTTGTGGTAGTTGGGTTAATGTACAAACTTTGATTTAGCCTCTAAGATCACACAAATATTTGATCTTATGGCCAAAATATCACACATTTTTCCTTTCTGTTTGGATCTGAGGGTTGATTTCATTCTCACAGCTATCATTAAGATTCTTCAGGGTTTCATTAGGCTGAAACAAAGTGGCCTTTGTATGGTAGGGTGGGTGTATTCTACCCTATGTAATGTCTGTTACGGACAAGGGCTGTTTTGACAGTCAGTTGCATATCCATGGCATAGTTTATGAGAGTCATCCAAGCACTTTCTTATTCTCACTCTGCCCCAGCATTTAGTTATAGAAAGGTGTTAAAAGTGTTTTACCTGTTCAAATTGCATTTGTTTCTGAGAGAGAGCGTTTTCTCTTTACATTGCTTTTATTTTGGGACCTGTGCAGCCTAAAGTATATTTGCAATGCAAACTTTAGGCACTACTGCAACAAAGGCTGTGAAATTTCACAAGGATCTGCAGTGTGCACTGTGAGGTTTGTGTCTGTTTTCCAGCTGGGCGTTGTTGTATTAAAACAAAAGCTACTGATTTTCTGTCATCTTGAAAATGCGCCTAGGTGCTAGTCTTTATATCGGTCAGAATTTTAATATTGTTGCATCCCTATAATAGAATTTATGGACTGGATAATAAAGGAGTAATTTAATTATCTCATCATTCCCTCATGTTGTTTCAAACCTGTATGACTTCATTTCTTTTATAAAGGCTGTTATAAGACTTGGAATATAACACATGAGCCGTATGGACCACTTGTGGATTTAAAAAAAAAGACCTTTTTGGAGCTCAATAGATAATGGTCACTGTATGCTTTTGTTGTAATTCGTACAGTTTTGGAACACCCTGAAGAGTAGTAAAAGATGATTTTTCTTTAAGAGATACCATTTAAAAAAACCCGCCAACGAATCAGCTCCCAAATGTCTTTTTAAATATTTATGGGACCTGTCTGTTAGTTTGGCCCTTTTCATTGGTGATCTCCCACAAAATGGGTTGCTGTTGGTTACACACAGGGATGGCTGCTAAATGCCTCCTGCCTGCTGGTTTCCTGGGAGATGAGACGGGCTTCAGGGCACAGCAGAGAGGCGATTGAGTTTCCTTTAATTAAAATGAGAGATCCAGAGCCTGGGAGCACATGAATGGGATCTGTGTATGGAAAAGTGGGGTGGAGAAAAAAGTGAGAGACAAATGTTTTTAATATAATAAACTGGAGTTCATATACAGCCTTTGTTTCACACATTGTAAAACGGATATTGAATATTAAATATATTAATACATGTTTAATTGTATTTTTCAGTATGAAAAAGTTGGTTGTTTGCTATTATACTAGTCATACAATAATATTCAAAACGTTTGGTTTTAGGGCCTAAAAAGTTATTTTTTTTGTTTATTTATTTTTTGTAACAACGTGAAAGTCTTTTACGCTCACTTTTGATACATTTTACACATTCTTGCTAAATAAAAGTATCAATTTCTTTAAACTAACAAACATTCTTACTGACCCCAAACTTTTCAAAGGTAGCGTATGTAATCTACAATCACTTCGTTATATTTAAATGAATTATTAAATGAATATATTTGTGTTCGTAACTGAACATATGTTGTGTTAGTTTCTGGCAGGTGGATTAGAGCACAGCGCTGCCTCAGTGCGGGAACTCGCTGTAAGAGTCGTCCAGGCTATGTACCGTCTTCACGGTAAAGCAGTTATGAATTATCTTCCACCTGACAACAACAGCACACGTAAAAACGTCCTCTACAAGAACCTTTTCGACTCGCTCACCAAGTTAGATGGAAACAACATCGATATGCAGGTAAAACCGGTCTGGAGAGCATTATCAGCCTTGAGTTTCATCATTTAAAAGCTTGAAATGTTTGTACGTGGATTGCTGCATTCCATTTAAAGAGTCTCTCTCCCTCTCTCTCTCTCTCTCTGTCTTCAGAAGCCAAAAGAATTCTCAGAACGGGAAGATGGTGAGAGAGAGAAAGAGGAAATCAGGAGCTTGCAGGAGCAGCTTGCAGTGCTGAAGGAGATCAGTGTAGGTTGAATGGTCAGAGGTGGCCTATTTCCTCTGTTTTGTTTTTAATGCTTTCACACAAAATGGCCTCTTTTAGACCTGGCATTAAAGGTGAAGTATGTAAGATTTTGTTTTATGTTAAAATACATTCTCTTAACCTAGTTTATTGTTCATTGACTACTATTCGAATGGCATTCATTGGTTTATTGCCCCCAAAAATGTAAACTTTGAGCCCCTCATGCACAATCAAAACATTGAGAGCAGTTTGTTAAGATCTGTCAGTCTCTTTCCAGCTCAATATATTTCAAATAGGCTTGGGGTTTGGGGTGTGAGAAGACTTTCAGCTTTGGGTTACAGAAGTGCAAGCCAAAATGAACATGCCAAATGATTGAAACAGGGATAGGTGCAAGTCGTAGTGGGTGTGCTGAAAGGTAGGAGCATGTCAGAAGTTACAAATTGCTACAAAAGAAACTGACCCCTACCCCTTACTCATACAGCTTTTGTAACCAATCATAATGACCCTTCCGCACACTCCCCTACCATTTGCTACGCCCATCATTCGAACCTGCAGATTCCCACACTTGCGAATTGGCCATTATGATGCGACACGCTACAATGGCTGCTTCAGTACCGTAGTAGAGCATCATCATGCGCTCGTTCAGAAAGACAAATGCACCAGTTTATAATATTTACTTGCACCTGGTGCAGACACATTGTATGGATTTATTATTAGCAAGACGGATGCTTGTGTTGCTCTAGACCATTGCTTACTGAGTGTTAGCTTAGAGTGTTAGCTTTCTCTTTTGCTTACTCATGACACACAACAACACAGCTAATATAATGGACCTTTCAATGAAAAAGTAGCTTGCTTTTACCTGTTGAGTCATGCCTTCACAAACACATATAAGAGCTGTATTTGTGTATTTGAGTTAGGGTATGCACAGCTTGCAAAAGTTTAAAAATATACTCCTTGGTTTTTTTTTATTCCACTAGGTGCAACTAGTGTCGCAGAAGCTACATACTTCACCTTTAACGTGTTCATATCTGGAAGTTCTTTAGTTGGATTGTATGTGCACCTGGACTGAATGGCTGGAGGGTCTGGAGTACAATGAGCCTATTTGGCCATCAGATGTACAAATAGATAAATTCATAAATTAAACATGTGTATATGTGTTTTAGGAGAAAGGAAAAGACAACACCAAAGTACCTGAGAAAAAAACTGTGAAGGCAGCCAAAACAGGTGTGTGTAAACTGGTGTATATGTGTCTTTATGATCTGTCTTAGTATAGATCAATAATTGCAGCAAACACTGCAAAAAATCATGCACAAACTAGTCTTTCCACCATCCAGCTATCAAGAAAATGTTGATACCATCTTGATTTTGCAGATCAGCAAAATAACAGCAGAAATGTGTCACTACGATGAACATTGAGGTTCAGACCATTATGGTCTGTTTGAATATTCGACTCTGATCAGGTAGAATGTGTGCAATAAAATTGTTTAATGCGCATGTAGCTAAAATCACAAATAAAAGTCAGTTTTATCAACGCTCTATATAAAAGCACAGTTTTTTAAGCGCACACACACACACACACACACACACACACACACACACACACACACACACACACACACACACACACACACACACACACACACATGTCACTTTGAGATTGTGCTGCACACACAGAAACATTCAGGAGCGTAGAAACCTCAACACTGATATCGCTGATTCAGTATAATTATTTTTACTTTACAGAGTTGTTATTGTTACTAGCTAAAACTATTAAAAATGTGTTAATTAATATACAGCTGAAATAAAATAATAAACCTTAAAATGCACTGTCGAAATGTTGGCAGCTAGCTTTGACCCCTAACTGAAGTAAAAGATGAAGTAATAAAATAATATAAAATAATAATAATAAATAAAGCACATAACAAAATTGCAAAAACCAAAATCGAAGTGAAAAATAAAAATATAAGAATAAATGCTAATTCAAAATATTACTAAAATTCTATAATAGTATATTAATAATACTAAACTAACACATGTACATCACTGCAAACCTAAAACAGTAAAGTGTTTCTTTAAAACAGCATCGTGAGCTAAGTTGATCATAGAGACCATTGGTGGCAAACTATCTATTTAGGCCTATGATGCTTTTAAGAAGCAGAAGGTGAAGGTTAGATATGTTCCTTTGTTTCAGCAGGTGTTAAGAAGGATAACCAGTCCGTCCCTGTTGACGTGAAAGACAGCCAATCATCTGCAGCTAACTACTTAGACAAGTAAGCACCTCTTGTCACTTCTTTGGTGATTCTCAACTGAGTGTGAAATATCAATTTACACAGAGTGTCTGGTTTTGTAGCACTCATCTGCAAATGTCAAGTCTGTTTTGTATAGTTATTATAAATGTACTAATGTAATCTCACCAAGACATCTGGAAAATGATAGCATAATGTGCAGTGCTAACAGGCTTTTATTTAATCAGTTTGTCTTTGTACTGCTGGGAAAAAGTCTTCATAGCATGGTGAGTGAGAAATTAAATATCAGAGTTGATGCGGGTGCTGTTTTATGTCTAGTCTGTGTATTTTCTGTGGGGAGAGAGATGTGTCATTCACCGAGGATGGACTCGACCTGCACTACTGGAAACACTGCCCGATGTTGCAACGCTGCCTTCAGTGCAGACAGGTACGCACACACACACACGTTTGTTTTTGTGAAATGTGGGGACATTCTATAGGCGTAATGGTGTTTATACAGTTCAACAGTATTTTCTATCCTCCTACACTGCCCCTGCCCCTAAACCTACCCATCACAGGAAACATTCTGCATTTTTACTTTCTGAAAAAATCTCATCCTGTATGATTTATAAACATTTTGAAAAATGGGGACATGGGTAATGTCCTCATATTTCAGCCTCTCCTTGTAATTGCTATGTCATACCCATGTCATTATACACATTTGTGTCCTGATATTTCACAAAAACAAGCACGCACACACACATTCCAAAATATAACTGCTTCTCACTGTCCAGAGTGTGTTAATGTAGTATGTTTGTGTGTTTGTTAGGTAGTGGAGATTGCGAGCCTGACAGAGCACTTGCTTACAGAGTGTGAGCGAAGGGCAGATTTCACCCAGTGTCCTCTCTGCTCCGAAGCCTTCACCCGAGATAAGCTTACTGAGCATGCGCAGAGCACTGATTGCAATCGTGAGTCCTTTGTGTGGATGCACAGTGTTTTTACTTCATTCTCATCAAGAAACCAGTGCTTTAACAAATGTGTCAGGGTCTAAAATTAACATTTGTCAGGTGAATTAATGTAATGGCCATACACATTTCTTACTGGCCATGGAACTTCATTTTTGTGTTTTTATAAAATATATATAGAGAGATTTTGTCCCTATGACAATATAATATTTATCTGTTGTTTTCCTTGAATATTGTGATAAACAGTCATACTGGATACTTGATTCTTCTTCTCCTCGCTTGTCAAACACAGACATGCTGTATTTTCCTCATATTTTCTTTTTGGCAGCTTAGCGCGAGTA
This sequence comes from Pseudorasbora parva, assembly GCF_024679245.1. Taxonomy (NCBI): domain Eukaryota; kingdom Metazoa; phylum Chordata; class Actinopteri; order Cypriniformes; family Gobionidae; genus Pseudorasbora; species Pseudorasbora parva. Next base: position 30,534,053 of record NC_090184.1, read on the forward strand.
ATGTGTGTCAGGACTTGCTTTAGAAAAAAATCATTCAATTTGTCTGGCTATCTATCACCAGACCGAGCTAAATTTAAAATTGAACATTGGTCTGGGGAGTCTGCTCTGTATGTTCCACTGCACAAGAGGCGTGATAAACGGGCATTATTTAAATGACTCCGTATGCAATTGGATAGTCCTTCAACCAATCAGTTCTCCATAAGAGGCGTGATTAACAGGCAACGACCCATCGTTTCTCTATCTGCCATCATGTTAAACCCACCTATAGCGTGCTAGGTGGATAAGGTAGTCTGTGGTTGGTTTCCGCAAAAGTGTACCAGAAGCAGTAGAAATGAATGTACAGGTTTCCAGACTGAGTTGCTGGGCGAAATCAAATCGCCGGCAGATAAGTCTAGCATTCTACTCAAGTGAAAGAAGATTCAAACTTTGTATCATCTTTCAGTTTCTAAATAGTCACAGAACAACTGGCGAGTTCCTGCACCTTATTTACTTGCATTTGGTGCTTGACAAGTGTTTTTTGCTCCTTGTGTAACAATCTAATTATGCATAAAAATATAGATAAACATTCACCCTATCATCAGATCTATTGCTCCATATACAGTTCACATTTTCACATGACATCACAATGTCTCTAGGAATTTAAAGCTGGCATTACCTTTCAGAACTGCAGATTTACACGGCCATTCAAAGGTTTTTGATCTGTACGATTTTTTAATTTTTTAGAAGAAGTCTCTTATGCTCACCAAGGTAAATCTGCAGTGTGTTTTCAAGCAATGTCGTCTTTTTATTGTAAGCTGTAAATGTTTTTTTTTGGACAGCCTTATTTTTACTGTTTTGGTTCCTGGTCATGGATTTATTCTTTTTCTTTTTTGTCAGCACCAGCTTCTGGAGAAAATTGTAATCACTGTCCTCTCTGCCATGAAAACTTCGCCTCAGGGGAGGAGGTGAGATCACACGCAAACACACCCACTAAGTGCTACCCTACATCATCGACTAGTTTTTTTGTTGTCATTATTTGTTAAGACTAAATAACTCTCTTATTACTTTCAAAAAATTATTTAAACAACAGGGTTCTTACAGTCAAGCAAAATCTAGAAATATCAGGCAATATGCAAATGTGTAAAAAGTCATTTCAAGATCTGGAAAATGAATAAAACATGGAAAATGAATGGAAATGAATGGAAATGAATAAAACCATTAACAGGAAATATTTCATATATTCAGTGTGTGTGTGTGTGTGTGTGTGTGTGTGTATACATACATACATACATGCATGCATACATACATATACATAAACTTTTGAACAGAAAGATGTGTACTTTTTTATTTTGTTTAATGAAGCTAGAAGTTACAGAAGATAATTACATCCCAGAAGACAAAATAAGTACAATTTACACTGGTCTTCACGCCCTTGATGCATCGATTTTCCTTCTGGAGGATCAGTGAATGTTTGCACCTTTTGTAATAGTTGTGTTTGAGTCCCTTAATTGACCTCAGTGTAAAAAATTATCAATGCTGGAGAGGGCTCAAATATGCACAAGATTCTGGAAAACAACAGAATTTGTGGGACCTGGAGGATTTTTCTGAAGATCATTTGGCAGTTTAACTTCTCAGGACAAACAAGGGACTCAACAACAACCATCACAGAGCAAAAAAACCTGTTATGAATCCTCCGGGTAATGAATTTTACGAATAAAACATATGTGAACTTTTGAACGGGGTCATTTTTATAAATTCAGCAATTTTTTTTAAATATAATTTTCAGGACAGTACTATATATAAAATTATGTGCATTTGTATGTTAAATATAATTAACATTTTGCAGATTTTGCAAGGTGTATAAACTGTTGACCACATTGTATATTGTGTGTGTGTGTATATATATATATATATATATATATATATATATATATATATATATATATATATATATATATATATAATATACACAACCGTGCATGTCTTGTGTGTGTGCAGGCCTGGAAGTCTCACCTCATGGGACCTGGGGGTTGTAAACAGAATTCACGGAGGAGATTGGTACAGCAGAGCACTCTCTCACACGCACAAGGTGATCATTCATCTCCTTAAGCCTCAGTGAGACCTTTACAATCCCACACTGTCCCCTACAAGCCCCTACTACCCCATATTGCTTCATAAATCACCTATAGATGCCCCAAGTGGCCTCCACCATGCCCCAACCTTCCCATGTGCACTGCTTCAGAACAAGCATTTTATTTTGTTCTCTTCAAATGAAATGCGGTGTTTACTTTAGCTAAACTCTATGTAAAATCCCACAGTTCCTCAATAACTAATGTATTCGGGTATTTTTGTGTTGCAATTCTCTTTCTTTTTGCCCTCAGGAAAGACAGTCAGCACGGGTGTAGCCAGGACAACAATGCTCATTTCCGAGTCCAAGGCTCAAGGGCAGAGCAGAGGCAGTCGCATCCCTGCTCCTGCCTCCAGAAACAAGACACAGCACCAGAATTCCTCCAGGCAAGGCATCTACCCTCCGACTACAACAGGCGTGACACATGTTAAGTCTAGTAGCATTGCTGGAATAATCTAATGTGTGATTTATTGCAAAACACCTCAATCTACTTCATATCTAGACTCATATAATGCATTATTGCACTCTTATTGCTGTACTGATTTAGGAATATTCCTATAAGACACAAATAACAATCAGCATAATTTTTCTGAGCAAACGCTATATCAGTGACTCCTCGTATAAATTTGCCCAAAACTGAATGTATAAAATCTGAAATATGCGTTGATGGCTTGTGAACAAATTGATAGGAGAAACAGGTTTATGAGCAGGTGTGTTCTGCTCCGTTTACCTTTTCAGGTTACTCACCTGGATTTTTTTGTGATCTGTTTGAGAATTTTATTCTTGTATGCTGTTTTATACTTGTTTGTTTAGTGTGTGTTTTATGCAAATATTTTGTGATTGTAGCACTTTGATATTTAATGATGTTTAAAGCATTACTAGTGTGATAGCCAAAAGTGAAAAGTAGCCTTTGAAAAAATAATAATCGTATACTGTCCAAGTGATTTTGACTTTGGAAAGATTTTTATTGGATTGGATTCAAATCATGCTGTAACATTTTTTTGCGGCACTAGCTTTGAAACATTTAGTTTAAAAAACAAACAAAAATGTAATTTTTCTGGAAAAAGGCAGAGGCTAATTCAATTCCCAGAACGGCTTTGTTGCTTTTCAGTGAATCATGAAATAGAGCATATGTCGATTGTGCCAATACATGAGACTAAAGAGCATTGCTATTTGTTGACAATGATATGTTTGCTTCAGTTTCAGTATTATAATAGCTCTTTGGTGTGGTAAATCCCAGGATATGATCTGCATCAAACTATTCTGAATTTATTGCGTTAACGTAAATTATTCGGTCCAGTCATGCTTATAAAACAATCGAGACAAAATATACAGAACAATGAAACGGTCTGAGTGGAATAGGCTGATTCTGTGCATGAAAATAAGCCATAATGTCCCTTTTAATAGTATTAGCATATAGTGAAGACTGAAGAAAAGTATGCAGTCAGAATTGTCCTATAGTCAAGGGACTTCAGGTATGAATTTTTAAAGGTACAACCGCAAAAGATGTTTCTTTTTAAGAATGTTTTCTGGTGTCATGTCTGATATAATGCAGTGTCTAGCTCCTACCATCACTTCTGAGACATGCATTATATAACTGACATACATCAGCTCCTGCAGACATGTTTTACTCATGTATAGAAGCATTAATGAGATGTCTAATATTTAAATATCAACTATTTATAAGTCAACCCAAGCAATTATTCCAGAGTAGAGAAAGACTAAAAGTTCCTAAAGTGATAATTTATTTGCACAGATGACCCAAATAGTATTAATTTTGAAATCAAAAGTCTGACTATTTATACTATAAATGGATAATATATAGATTATAATGGTAGAATATCAATGGATATGTTTTGTGTAATTGATTTTAGTCATGGTACCAGAGTTAAAGGGATAGTTCACCCAAAAATATAAATTCTCTCACCCTCATGTTGTTCCAGACCTGTTTGAGTTTCTTTCTTCTGCTGAACACAAAAGAAAATATTTTGAAGAATGTTTGTAACAAAGCAGATAGAACATGTATTTTTTCTTTCTATGGTAGTGTATGGTTGTTCTATCTGCTTGGTTACAAATATTTTTCAAAATATCTTCTTTTGTGTTCAGCAGAAAAAAGAAACTCGTACAGGTTTGGAACAACATGAGGGTGAGTAATGATGACTGAATTTTCATTTCTGGGTGAACTATCTCTTTAAGAAGCACAGCAGACTTTTTTGTCTTTCATAGCAAACTGATTCCAGTGAGCAAATAAAACACTAATGTGTACTGTCAGTTCTTAAAGGGTTAGTTCACCCCAAAATGAAATTGATGTCATTAATGACTCACCCTAATGTCGTTCCTCACCTGTAAGACCTCCGTTCATCTTCAGAACACAGTTTAAGATATTTTATATTTAGTCCGAGAGCATATGGAAGTGTATGCACACTATACTGTCCATGTCCAGAAAGGGAATAAAAACATCATCAAAGTAGTCCATATGTGACATCAGTTGTTTAATTAGAATCTCTTGAAGCATCGAAAATACATTTTGGTCCAAAAATAACAAAAACTACGACTTTATTCAGCATTCTTCTCTTCCCTTGTTTGTGTTCAAACCTCAAATAAAGATTTAAACGGTCATGAATCAGCAGACTGATTCATGATTTGGGTCGCGTGTCAAACTGCTGAAATCACGTGACATTGGCAATCCGAATCATGAATCAATCTGCTGATTCATGACTGTTTGATTCTTTATTTGAGGATTGAAAACAAACCCTGAAGCGAAGACAATAAAGTCGTAGTTTTTGTTATTTTTGGACCAAAATGTATTTTCGATGCTTCAAGAGATTTTAATTAACCAACTGATGTCACATATGGACTACTTTGATGATGTTTTTGTTCCCTTTCTGGACATGGACAGTATAGTGTGCATAGACTGCATTTGCTCTGGGACTAAAATATAAAATATCTTAAATGTGTTCCGAAGATGAACGGAGGTCTAACGGGTGAGACACAACATTAGGGTGAGTCGTTAATGACATCAATTTCATTTTTGGTTAAAATAACCCTTTAAGGACGTGACCACGTATTTACCAGCTTTATAGCTTCATTTTCAACTTCATAGCTTTAATGTTGTCTGTACAGTCTGCAGTTAGACATGCAACAAGAGACACATTTTGAAGATATTACAAAACAATAGTTTGTAGATTTATACTGCTAATTTTAAGTGTAATATTGTGACCATATGGAAATTCCCTTTTCATATTTTGTTGTACTTTGAATTGTCACAGCACATTTATTATGCGCCCATCAGCTCTTTGTGCATTGATATTAACGGAAGCTAATATCTGCTTTGTAGCTTTATTTGTTTAAAGCTGTTTTAATAAATGTATTTGAATCAAATTTTCACATTCCTTTTTTTCCCTGTAAAAATATTATATTATATTATATATATTTATATATGTGGCTTTGTAAAATGTATGATTGTGAGTGACTGCTGGTGAATTTCACAGTTGACATAAAAAGATAGTTTACATTTAAAGATGCATGTGTAAAATAAAATCTAGCCTGAGAAACATTCACTTGGGTAAACAGTGTGACAACTAGCCCCATATTCGTAACCTGTAGATGGATGACAAGACCAGAATGGGAAGAATGATAATAACTTGTGATTTATTACATTTGACAGTTGATAACACAAGTAGTCATTGATTTAGAAAAATTAAAAAAACAAAAGTTGATCTGCAAACGTGTCTTTTGAAATAATATAATCTTTCTGTATTTATGGGTCTATTGCGACTTGTCTGGCGCATTTCAAGTCTTCGTTTTGTACAAGATTCCACATCTTCAGCAGTTCCATCGGAACGAGTTTGTGCACCACGATGAGGTTGCGGAAAAAGCACGGCTCCCGGTTCATCGGCGTCACTTTACGCTTTATGATCCCGAATGTCCTGAAGGCCAGATGCAGCTCAGGGACGATCTGCAGCTTCTGAAGGCACATGCCCAAAAACACATCATCAATGGGGTAAAGCTCCACGCTCTCAGAAGCCACGAAGAGCCTGCGAGCCACCTGAGAGGACATGAGAAATCCTCCCCCGCCCAAGTAAGGTGGATAGCGTTTATCATACAACTCTTTGGGGATGAAATATTTACTCTGCCGGTTTCTGATAGGTTTGGCTTCAAAAATGGTGTCCCCTACAATAAGGTTTTCCACCCTGTTCTCCTCCACCCTAAAGCCAATTAGTTCCACGAGGTTCTTGGTGTGGACAAACACATCGTCGTCCCCTTTGAAGATGAATGGAACCTCACTGCAGTAGATGTTGAACCACCTCAGAAAATTCACCTCCTTTAAGGTGAGATTGAAGAAGGTGTCTATGAAGTCCCACTGCAATATATCACCGTAGGTTCGGTCTTCATATTGGACAAGGGCTTGTAAATTTCGCGCATCTTTGCCAGTGGCCGGAGTGCCTAATAGAAACAGCGTTTTGATTTTAAAGCCCTGGATTTCTTGCTCCTTTCCCCAGGTCTGTCGCACGGCCTCTCGTCGGTCATGTTCCTCAATAACCGATTTGACCACGACCAGAACATCCACGTCACCGCTACACTTCTCGGGGTGATTCAGCAGCATTGGAAAGTATCTGCAATGTCTGTGCAAAACAAATTCGTGGAACCTTGGGTTTAAACGTCGAAACCAGGGTTGGGACTTTATCGTGGAATTCTCTTTACATTCGATTCTTGACACGTCCCACGTTGTTGGCATGGGTTTCCCCACCAGCGCCAAGTCATTGCCGCGTGATTGAGATGAATTTTCAGCGGGTTTTATGCTTCTTCTTTTGAATGACGAACATTGGGGGCTACACCATTTATTTTTCCCTTTGACATCTTTAATATTCGTGTCCACTGTTATTAATTTCTGAAGCATCAGCAAAGTGGCAAAAATCAAAGTCAGGCTGACCGCAGCTCTTAAATTCTTCTTCTTTCGACAGAAGAAATCCATTACGCACGCGCTCCTCAGAGAGCAGTCTGTTCGGGTGGACTGTGGATTTGTCATAAAAAGTTAGTTATATCTGCAAGTAATTTCCCAAGTGTTGTAAAAATGTAAAAATGATTGAATAGTCCATGGAAATGCATTTTGATTAAGCTGGAGAGGCTGTCGGCTCCACTTTTCTCCTGTCAGACTGTGTTTTTGTCTGTTGTCCGGTCATGAATTGTCAGGTCTTCTCGCTTCAAGTTCTATCGTTGAACTGCTGAAAACAGGAGGCAGTCATCCTGTAAAACAATCGAACCTCCTCTCCTCCACCTTCACGACACCTACCTGCTACAGGCTCTCTGGTTACACACGACAGCTGTGCAAGCGTAGTAAATGAGGGCTTCGAGCGAGGACTACTTACGTATTCTTTGTATGTAAATATTGAAATTGAAGTAAGGTATTGTTTTTTTTTTAATGTTTGTAACCCCGTTTTCACATTCCTCCCACAAGCACGCTCTGAAAGATGCTTGATGTTACCAAGGAGTTTATTATGACTATACTTAGTCTACTTAAATTATTTTAGTATTTAGCTCCACCGTGTGGTTCAAATCAAAAGTCAAAGTCAAAATTGGCTTTCACACAAAAAAGAAAAGAAAAAGAAAAAAGAACTAGAACTGCAGTCCTGAAACTGCAGGGAGAGAGAGAAAGAGAGGGGGAGAGGGAGAGTTTAAATAAGAATAAAACGTGTTCTTAAATTGTAATATTTAAATGTCATTTTTGTGGTAATTTCAGTTTTATGAAAGTTTATCATCCAGTAGGCTAAGCTTCTTCTCAGCCTTCTAAAGCCCTACCAAATAAGTGTATTTAAATTAGTCAAATACACGGATCAGGCATAACAAATTACTCAAGAAGGGTGCTGTTTCATATAGAAAGGTGTCAGAATACACAGTGAATCTTAGTTTGTGATGGGGCTGCATAGCCGCAGACCAGTCGAATGCCCATGCTGACCTCTGTCCATGGCCAACAGTGGACCACAGAGCAATGGAAGAAGGTGGCCTGGTCTAATGACTGTATCACGTTTTCTTTTACTTCACGTGGATGGGCGGGTCTGTGTGTGTCGCTTACCTGGGGAACACATGGCACCAGGATGCACTATGGAAAGACGGCAAGCCAGCGGAGGCAGTGTGGTGCTTTGGGCAATGTTCTGTTGGGAAACCTTGGGTCCTGCCATCCATGATGTGGATGTTACTTTGACACATACCACCTACCTAAGCATTGTTGCATACCATGCACACTCTTTCATGGAAACTGTGCCTGTGTCCTCTTTCAGTAGGATAATGCGCCCTGCCACAAAGCAAAAATGGGAATTCAGGAATGGTTTAAGGAGAACAACAAGAAGTTTGAATTGTTAACTTGGCCTCCAAATTCCTCAGATCTCAATTCCCACCTCACAATTTACAGGACTTAAATTATCTGCTACTAACATATTGGTGCCAGATACCATAGCACACCTTCAGGGGTTTAGTGGAGTCCTAATGTTATGCATGATCTATGTATTACTACAAACATGTCTTTAGAGCAATTTTTTGCTTCTATTAATAGGGGTACAATTTAGTTTTGAACTGTGTCCCAAAATGCGTTCTACTGGTCCAATACCAGTCTACTCGGCTGATCATGTTGGCCATGCTGGTACGGTATATAATCAGCCAGTGTGTGGTGAGTGTTCTGGCGCAATATGGCTGCTGTCGCATCATCCAAGTGGATGGTGTACATTAGTGGTGGTTTGAGGGGATCCCCCCCTTCAATGTAAAGCGCTTTGAGTGCCTAGAAAAAGCGCTATATAAATGTAATGAATTATGAAATGTAATGAGTCCAACTGATCAATCACCTAGACTAGTTAATTAGTACTAATGACCAGTCTGATCCAGATAGAGACCACAATAAATAACTAGGGTTATTATTCTAGCAGAAGCCTGTTAATATTAAATAAATACACATGATATGCATTATTTACTGTTCCTACAACTCAGGGCAGGGGTGAATAATAGCTACTATACCTTAAAAAAATCCTTTATCTAACCTGTTAAGATGATAGGCCTAAATGGGACAATATTTCAAACCAGACTGCTACAAATAACTGCATCCCCCCCCCCCAATCTTTTTTTAATCATTATTATGTTTATTAACGAAAGCTATCTGCTTTGTAGCTTTAAAAAAAAAAAAAAAATGTTTTACCAAATGAATTTGAATAAAGTTTTAACATTCTGTTTTAATCTGCAAAATACACATAGCTTTGTAAAAGTTATTTGAACAATATATAGGCAAAACATTGTTCTTCTCATTTGCCAGTTAATTTTCCCAAGTAAGATCAGTAATGTCCACACAACGATGATATCAGGCTGTAGGCAGAACGATTTTCAGAAGAACAGAACCCTTTGTGGAAATAGTTTAATGACTCAGGCCTACACTACACTGCCCAGTGTCAAATATTTTAATACAAACTGCGCATTATTTTTTTTTCACGAATGTGTCATCAATAGCAGTAGTTATATTCACGTCATAGTCACAATACAGTATATGACTCATTCGACATATTTCTACGATGAATAACTTGCAAATTGCCATCATATGTAGCCTACTTTATCGCTTACACTAGTTATAACGGCAAACTAAACTTCAGTATTTTGTACAAAAGACTACTTTGCTACAAATTGATGCGGGTATCAACCGCAGTTCAACTCCCATTTCATGATTCTGTGTAGTTTATCGGATATAGGCGGGGCTAAAGCGGTCACCAGAGATAAACAGTCGCAGGACTCACGTCCACCACACTCAGTTTTGGACGCTTAAACTTTCAATGAGGGCAAACGAGGTAAGATAACAGGATTCAGGACTTTTGCTTTTATTGTTTTGTGTGTTTTTTTAGTATTAACGTGCAGGATCAGTTTGGAGTTTACGTGGACCTTATTGTGAAGTTTACAATTTCAGCTTCCAGCTGTGTGAAAATGTAATTGACTAAATAAGCCTACTAAAAGAACACCGTTTTGGCGTGCATGCTTTATATTTTAGTATGCTTATCAATGTGTGTTTTTGTGTGTGTGTTAAGCGCAAGTTTATCTACAAGCCATTCCCAGCGATAATTTTTGAGTCATGATGAGTCGAATCTTTTGAATCAGTTCGAAAGATCCGTTTACGAATTCATTCAGTGAGCCATCGATGCGCCAGACGTCGACCAGTGCGTGTTTGATAGGCAGAATTCAGTCGTTTCACTAATCTTTCGTTTTTACATGTCCATACCCCGTTCCCTCCTTGATACGATCTAGACTGATTAACACGTTTTATCCCAGTTATTTACGTCAGTAAAGTTGGTTTTATATTCGCACATTCAAACTTCCGCGTTCAATAACTTCATGAATCTTTATTAAAAAAGGCAAACTTCGGTTATTTATCATTATTGATTATTATGAGAACATGCTACAACACATGTTTCTGTAGAACTCGACGTCTTTCAAAAGCAGATAAACACGCTTACCTCTATGGAGAGTTGGGTTTTTTAGGGACCATCTACAAATTACGTATCTTCTTCGGGTTGTAACGGCAGCTTGCATCCTTGATCTTGCAATACTGCCATCTTCTGGTTCTACGTATTTCCCATATACTTCAATCATCATATTAGTGTCATTAATCCCGTTTTAGTCAGAAAGCAAATTAAATATTTTATTCCTTGTTCACTCCTACTGCAGTCTATTATAACAGTTACTCCTGTTTTTTGATGTATTGAATAGATAGACATAATATCATTAAAAAAAAACTCAAATTAGCTACATGTTTACCTCATCTCTTTCCATGTAACACTGTTTGGTCAGAAATACTGTTTATTTATTCTTTCATACATTTTTACTTGGTTGTAGAAGGATATTTTGTTTTTATAATGTTATAAAAATTATATTTTGAATAAATATTTTCTAATAAATCTATTTATTTTACTAGATAATTTGTTTTACATAAATAGCCATTTTATTTTTTGTCTATAAGTATTACTTGACTTGGATACAATACCTCCAGCAATGCAATTTTTTTTTTTTTTTCCTACAATTTACATGTGACTGTATGTTTTGTGACATTTTGCCTGATTTTTAATAAGAGCCTCTTGAGATGTTTTATATAATGTAATTTATATTATCCCTGGCTCTTCATGCATTTAGTTTGGCATTTTCTGTTCTTTTTTTGCTCCATTTATGTTGTTGTTAAAATTTGTTTATATTCCTATACTTGAAATACTCAAAAAAATATTTTAAAAAAAAAACCTAAAGAATGACCTGCATGGTTTATACAAATAAATAGATTTGCTGTTGTTATAAATATTAAAGATTGTTCAGTGGGGAAATATATATATATATATATATATATTAGGCTTGGGCGGTATCCAAATTTTGATACCGTCAAACCTCCTCCCTATTTTACCTCGGTATACGGTATTACCGTGAATAATTTAAACATTATGATGTAAGGCTCAGACAGCGTCAACAAACTGTTGGCTTGGCTTATATATATATATATATATATATATATATAGGCCTATATTTTTATTTTATTTTTTACATTTGAGCCCCTGCCCCTGAGAAACTCTCTGCACGTTTTATGCTTACCGTTATGAGACAATTGTCAGACAATTGACATTTTTTTTTTGTGAGTCCCATGTCCACTTGATTTTTGTGGAGTTCATGCTTATTGCTTACATTGCCAGCTGTGTGACAAAAGGCTTCGGCAATATTACAGCATAGTCCGAGGGTGCACTCGGTTTTTCATCCACGCAGCAGTGAGTGGATGGTGGTTTCGGATATGCGCCCTTAGGTTCAAGGTATTTCCATCTCTCGCGGTCATCTTTTTGTTGCACAATTTGCAAATTGCCTCGTCTGTATTTACCGTCAAAACCCAAAATACTTCCAAACTGCAGAAGTTGTGTTCTTTTTCGAGACCGAATAACTCAGTGCCCGACTCGCCGTCCCCCCCCCCCCCTCTCTCTCTCATCCACGCTGTCACAACAACGCATACACATATTTAGGCATTTAATAAATAAATAGTATTTAATATGTAAATAGTTTAATTAGTTCAACTTATTAAATATTTAATAATTAATTGTAAATCAGCAATATGTAAGTTGATCTGTTTTTTTTTTTTGACGGTTTGACGGTATTGAAACTGATACCATTGCTATTTTTAGATCCCGCGGTATACCATTTTACCGTATTACCGCCCAAGCCTAATATATATATATATATATATATATATATATATATATATATATATATATATATATATATACACAGTCCCTGACAAAAGTCTTGTCGCTTGTCTATTTTCTAGAAATACCTGATATTAACCTGACTTTTAATTAATTCATTGGTGTTAGAAATGGCTCATATGAAAAGCTAAAACCCTCCCAAATGATGTTTAATGCACTGAAATAAATAATTTTCACAGAAAAAATATTTATCATTTAATCAAGACAGAAAGGTCAAATTTTGGCAAGACAAAAGTTGTCGCCTATACAGAAATTGAACAAATTTACTGCAAATACAAAAATATGTCAGCAAATTAAGTTGTGGTGCTGTGAGATCCAAATTTAATATCTTGTATGACTTCCATGAGCTTGAAGGACTGCATCCATGCGGTTTGGCAAGGATTCATACAATTTATTGATGAAGTCATCAGGAATAGCTAAGAAAGCAGTCTTGCATGCCTCCCAGAGTTCATCAATATTCTTTGGTTTCGTCTTCCATGCGTCCTCTTTCATCCTACCCCACATATGCTCAATGATGTTCATGTCTGGTGACTGGGCTGGCCGATCCTGGAGCATCTTGATCTTCTTCGCCTGAGGAACTTTGATGTGGAGATGGAAGAATGCGATGGAGCACCGTCCTGCTGCAGAATTTGGCCTCTTTTATGGTTGGGAATATAAGAGGTAGCTAAGATTTCTTGGTATTTTAGACTATTGATGTTGCCTTCCACCCTGCAGATCTCTCGCACACCCCCATACTGGATGTCAGGGGCGTAGCACCAAATTTTGGGCCCTGGGTAGTGGGTACAAACCATCTTGCTGGGCCCCCGTACCATGTATGTGTATGTATAGAAAATGGACTTTCCTGCCTTGGGCCCTGGTTACTCAGTACCCTTTATCCCCCCAGTCCGACGCCCCTGCTGGATGTAACCCCAGACCATGATTTTTCCGCCACCAAACTTCACTGTTTTCTGGGTGAATCTTGGATCCATTCTGGCTCCAGTAGGTCTCCTGCAATATTTGCGGCGACTGTGGTGTAATTCAACAGAAGATTCATCTGAAAAATCCACCTTCTGCCACTTTTCCAGCGTCTATCCTTTTAGCAGGCTGTGGGCCTTGGCAAATGCCACACGGTTTTTCAATTGTCTTTTGTTTAGTGCTGGCTTCTGGGCACTGATTCGACCATGGAGGCCATTTCGAGACAGAATCCGACAAACTGTTCTGGTTGACACAGGGACTTCAGGTGACCAGGTCTCGTGGAGCTCTGCTGCAGTGGAAAATGGGCTGGCCTTGGATTTTCGAGCCAACAAACGGTCCTCTCGAGCAGTTGTCTTGTGGGGTCTGCCTGACCTGGGCTTGTCAAAAACGTCTCCAGTCTCTTCAAATCTTTTTTTTATCCTCTGTACTTGACGCTGAGACACATTGAAGGTGTCTGCCACATAGGCAGTGGATCTGGTCTTCAGCCTCTTGATAATCAAAACTTTAGTCTCAGGGTGAATCTTAGGCATGTTTGCAGAGGTCTAGTTGCAGTTGATGTGAAGGTCTAGCGTACTGGGGTTCTTTTTATACACACTTGAGACCTAATTGATCCATTATTAGTCACAGGTGAAGCTCATATGACAAGGTGACAACACTTATGTCTTTGCAAAAATTGACTCAATGGGCTTTACCAAGCTATGAATATTAGAATACTTTTTGAAAGTTTAGTTTTTCACTGAAACATTATCACAAAAGCTGGTGGGATTAAAACGAACCATTTCTTGTAAAACAAATCTTGATTAGAAATATATTTCAGCGGCACTTTAGGTCAATTTGTACACAAGCGACAAGACTTTTGTCAGGGACTGTGTGTATATATATATATATATATATATATATATATATAATTTTTTTTTTTTTTTTTTTTTTTCATGTCACTTATTTCTCCTCTTTAGTAGAACATTATGTAAGGATTTGTTAAAATATGTTATGTGGTTTTAATTTTTATTCTGTTGAAAAGAAAGAAAGTGATTTGGAAGAATGTTTGTAACTACGCTTGTCTTGGGCCCCATAGACTGCCATAGTTGGGAAAACATGATGGTGATAGTCATGATGAAACATGATAGTCAATGAGGAACGAGATCTGCTTGCTTAGAAACATAAGTAATATACAGTGGGTACGGAAAGTATTCAGACCCCCCCTTACATATTTCACTCTTTGTTATATTTCAGTAATTTGCTAAAATCATTTACAGTTTTTTTTATTTACAGGCTTTCCTAATAAAGTCCAATCAAACACAACTGGACTCAAATGAAAGTGTAGAACATCTCAAAGATGATCAGAAGAAATGGACAGTACCTGAGTTACAGTTTTTTACATTTGCTATGACAATACATTTAACAAATTTCCTAAAATCTTAACCCAGTTAGCAAAACATCTGTCTGTGTGGGCTATACAAATAACACATTTCTTGTTGCTTTGACACAAAATGCATATAGTTAACAAAAATTTATAATGCTCAAACTTTTTTTGCACACAAGCTCAACCAAGACCACACCAATGGATTTTTACTGCCAAATGTAGCAGTGCTTTAACACTGATTGTCAGAACAGATAACAGCATGTTCTAAACCTAACCTTACAGGCTAAAGTCAAGATAGACCGCTGTCCATATTGTGAATTGAAACAAATATATCCCCTGCATTTTATTATTTCATACTGTGAAACAGCTGATTGAAGGTTTGCAAATATATAATTTTATGAATCAGATTTTCTGATTTTCATCTAGAAATTTTTTCAGGTGTTGATGTTCTTTCATTCATATGACCATATACAGTTAACACAGGCATCTTTGGGCTGATCTTGTGTAAAAAAGGAACAATTTAAAGCAACACAAAGAAAGTCAGAAAAATGCCTGCATATGATGGAGAGGAAGATGAGTACCAGGACAAGAGAAAGGATTGGGATGAAGACAAGGTAGAGATTGAGGAGTTAGAATACATGGTGTCTCCAGCGAACTGTCCATTGTCTATATCCAGCGATCTCTCCAACGATTCCCACATCCCTCACCCAGACCTGATTCACCTGTCCACCTGCCCTTCACTTCAGTCACAGTCACGCTCTGTACCCGTGACAAAAATTTAAGAGGGGCTGAATACTTTCCGTACCCACTGTATCTGTGCATTTTCATAACAATCAAATTAAACTTTTAAAAAAACTCTAGATTTCATTATATTTAATAGCACATTTATTACACTTAATAGAAATAATCTGTATAGTCACAGAAAGAAGTCTTCATTCCTGTCATTGTCTGCAAAAATCTCCAATAGGCTACTGGACCTGCACTGAGCATTCAGCACACACACAAAACACACCAGAGAAATAACACACACGCAGAGGTTGGAGCTAACTCTAATCCAAAAAATGTTCTAAACACACTGATAACAAGTGGTTTCTCTAAGTAATAGGTACAGAGAATATTACTCTGCATACTGTTTAGTGTTTCAATATAAATAAATATGAAAGGAATAAAATATAATATAAAAATTAAAGATCAATACATATTTCCATTGTATGTAGGCTACTAATTGAAATAAATTGAACAATTGCAATGCTTTATCACCCTTTTCAGACAATTGAGTGCAATATAAGAGCTGTACTTAATGCAAAGGGTGCAAATGTTTACCAGCTAAGCCATTACACTACAGCGGCGACGTGTCACAGGAGTTTGGTGATGGTACAGTCAATTACAGTGAAGTTTTTGAATATTGTTCATTATGAAAAAATCATAAAAAATATGATTCAATATTCTTTTTCAAAAACAACTGCTGTGCTATAACTATCTGGGCAGCGGCGACGTGTCAGCTGAGTTTGGTGATGGTACAGTAAATTACAGTGAAGTTATTGACTGTTATTCATTATGAAAATTCATAAAAAATACGATTTATTATTCTTTTTCAAAAACAACTGCTGTGCTATAACTATCTTGCCAGTGGTGACGTGTCAGATGAGTTTGGTGATGGTACAGTAAATTACAGTAAAGTTATTGACTGTTATTCATTATGAAAATTCATAAAAAATATGATTTATTATTATTTTCCCAAAACAACTGCTGTGCTATAACTATCTGGACAGCGGCGACGTGTCAGCTGAGTTTGGTGATGGTACAGTGAATTACAGTAAAGTTATTGAATATTGTTCATTATGAAAATTCATAAAAAATATGATTTATTATTATTTTCCCAAAACAACTTCTGTGCTATAACTATCTGGCCAGCGGCGACGTGTCAGCTGAGTTTGGTGACGGTACAGTAAATTACAGTAAAGTTATTGACTGTTATTCATTATGAAAATTCATAAAAAATACGATTTATTATTCTTTTTCAAAAACAACTGCTGTGCTATAACTATCTGGACAGCGGCGACGTGTCAGCTGAGTTTGGTGATGGTACAGTGAATTACAGTAAAGTTATTGAATATTGTTCATTATGAAAATTCATAAAAAATATGATTTATTATTATTTTCCCAAAACAACTGCTGTGCTATAACTATCTTGCCAGCGGCGACGTGTCAGCTGAGTTTGGTGATGGTACAGTGAATTACAGTAAAGTTATTGAATATTGTTCATTATGAAAATTCATAAAAAATATGATTTATTATTATTTTCCCAAAACAACTGCTGTGCTATAGCTATCTGGGCAGCGGCGACGTGTCAGCTGAGTTTGGTGATGGTACAGTAAATTACAGTGAAGTTATTGAATAATATTCTTTATGAAAATTAATTTAAAAAAATAAAAAAATATACCTTACTTGTTAAAATAGTACAAATAGTTAAAAAAAGTGCAAAACCCCAAAATGCGTTACTACATATTTGCTACAAGAGCTTATAACACATTTACAAATCATACATTTTTATGAACAAAATTCAATAACTTTACTGTAATTCACTGTACCATCACCAAACTCAGCTGACACGTCGCCACTGCCCAGATAGTTATAGCACAGCAGTTGTTTTTGAAAAATAATTTAAAAAAAAATATTTTTTATGATTTTTCATAATGAACAATATTCAATAACTTCACTGTAATTTACTGTACCATCACCAAACTCAGCTGACACGTCGCCACTGCCCAGATAGTTATAGCACAGCAGTTGTTTTTGAAAAATAATAAAAAAATAATATTTTTTATGAATTTTCATAATGAATAACAGTCAATAACTTTACTGTAATTGACTGTACCGTCACCAAACTCATCTGACACGTCACCGCAGGCCAGATAGTTATAGCACAGCAGTTGTTTTTGAAAAAGAATAATAAATCATATTTTTTATGAATTTTCATAATGAACAATATTTAATAACTTTACTGTAATTTACTGTACCATCACCAAACTCAGCTGACACGTCACCGCTGGCCAGATAGCTATAGCACAGCAGTTGTTTTCGAAAAAGAATAATAAATCGTATTTTTTATGAATTTTCATAATGAATAACAGTCAATAACTTTACTGTAATTGATTGTACCGTCACCAAACTCATCTGACACGTCACCGCTGGCCAGATAGTTATAGCACAGCAGTTGTTTTTGAAAAAGAATAATAAATCGTATTTTTTATGAATTTTCATAAAGAAACAATATTTAATAACTTTACTGTAATTTACTGTACCATCACCAAACTCAGCTGACACGTCACCGCTGGCCAGGTAGCTATAGCACAGCAGTTGTTTTCGAAAAAGAATAATAAATCGTATTTTTTATGAATTTTCATAATGAATAACAGTCAATAACTTTACTGTAATTTACTGTACCGTCACCAAACTCATCTGACACGTCACCGCAGGCCAGATAGTTATAGCACAGCAGTTGTTTTTGAAAAAGAATAATAAATCATATTTTTTATGAATTTTCATAATGAACAATATTTAATAACTTTACTGTAATTCACTGTACCATCACCAAACTCAGCTGACACGTCACCGCTGGCCAGATAGTTATAGCACAGCAGTTGTTTTTGAAAAAGAATAATAAATCGTATTTTTTATGAATTTTCATAATGAACAATATTTAATAACTTTACTGTAATTTACTGTACCATCACCAAACTCAGCTGACACGTCGCCACTGCCCAGATAGTTATAGCACAGCAGTTGTTTTTGAAAAAGAATAATAAATCGTATTTTTTATTAATTTTCATAATGAACAATATTCAATAACTTCACTGTAATTCACTGTACCGTCACCAAACTCAGCTGACACGTCACCGCTGCCCAGATAGTTATAGCACAGATTACAGATGGATTTGCACATGACTGGATATAAAATTACAGTTAATGTAACTGTTCATTCTTTTTAATTTCCTAAACAGCTTTCTAAACACCATCATTATAATGCATTTTTTATTGTTTCTAAAGTAAAATATATAGCATTATAATGTGCGTTATATTTGCTGGTAGGTTCATCTGTAGCCAGCTAAAATGTAATTAGCCTATCTGTTTGCACACAATGAAAAAAAAATAAACTTTGTACACGGTCCCTAACTGGTTTTCCACGCTACATTGTACATTCAGTGGACATTCGCAAGTAAGAATGCCTTTAAAATAATACTTGTACATTTTTTTCAGTTTTGAAAAGTGGTGTGGGTTGACAATCATTGCTTCACAATATCATATCGCTGTTTACCATTTGCAAACATTAATTTATTGCACATTTATTGAGATAGTTATTGAACGCGAATGTGTGAATGTGCGAATATAAAACCAACTTTACTGACGTAGTTATTTTAGTTTGTTCACGACTCAAACAAGACGATGCATTTAATAATTGAATTCACGAATGATGTCTTGCTTGTTAAGGACGGTGCATATTCGTGTGATACAGTGGTCTTTAAAGACAGGAAATAAGAAATATACACATCGAACGAAAAATAGGACTGGCTATCAGTGCATGGGGGAAAAAATGTTTCTTTAAATGTTTGTTCAAACAAAAGACTGTAATCTCGTTTACGACGGCAAGACTGTTCCATTATCGTTGCCCCTGGTGATAGTATTGTCTTGTTTCAGACTGCCGTTGGGATCCACAGACAGCGGGTGTGCGGCGCTGTCTCTTTAAACCCGCCCGGTGTGAAAAGTTCAGTCAAGGTCAGTGTCAGTGTCTACCCAACCATCTCCTCCCGCAGTTTCCGTCTGTCGGCTACAGAAGCGCTATATGTAGCGAGGTTCTCACGATGTATCAACCGCGTCTAAAACCGGGCTAATACTGTATCTATTTTACATATAAGTTACGTGTATTATTGGTCTTGTATTCGCAGAAGGCGGCGAGGAGGAGAGTTCTGCGTGGTTTGGTGCAGAGATCAGCGTCTGATATCGCGAGCGCAGCGAGGCAGATGGCTGGCGACGGCGACGAGGCCAAACGTCTCCCAAAGAGACCGTTTCACGGCGAGGTAGAGGAGAACTCCAGCGCGAACAGTAATGAAAACGTCAAAATTCAGTCCGGGAAAAAGACTCCGGGTGAACGGCGCGGTAAGGAGAACTCTGCCGCCAAGGGTACGGGACTGACAAGCGGCTCTGCAGAGGTGAAGATGGACCAGACCGTTCACAGTTCCCAAACGCGAGAGGACCCGAGCATTTTCTTCGACGAGGACAGCAATCACATTTTCCCAGTGGAGCAGTTCTTTGGGAACCTGGATGTTGTTGAGGTAAGCTAAACCGACGAACGTTCAATTATGACTGGGAATAAGCAGAGAAATAGCGCTGTATTTAAACCCATTTAATTCCCGACATTTGCCTTTGGTGGGTTTACGAATAAAATGTTATATTCCGAATGTAAAATTTAAAGTTAAATCTTGATTTCATGTCAACGTTTTCGCGTGGCTGGTAAAGATAATCACGTGACCAGTTTGTTTGAGGTCTGCGTAGAAGAAAAGACAACGTGTAAACAAAACTGCAGGTATAAAACAGTATGTTAATATTTCTCATGGTTAATGTATTTGGGTGCTGTAAATCAAAATACAGAACACTGCAGCCTAGAAACTCGACGCCCAGTTCTTAATATTACAGGAGAAATTAAAAAAAAGAAAAGAAAAAAAGGCTATATAAAAATCCTTCTGAGACCCAAAGGAAAATGTTTTTTAATTAATATAATTTTTTAAAAAAAATTTTTTATGGATGAATTGAAATCCCATTTTACATTATACAATGTATATATTTACTGTCTCTAATTTGCATATGATTGTGTTCTTTGATCAACGTGTAATGAAATAACGTATAATGGGAGTAATAGTTGGCACCATTTTCTAATATCTAATATTTGATAGGAATATTGATCTGTAATTTCTTTCCCTATTCACTTGGTGTCCCCCACTGCCCTCTACAGTGTACATGTATGACATCAATGTCCTGATTCATAACAAAAAGTAATATTTTGATTAGAAACTCCGTAAGATTTTCCTGAGATATTGATTTATAACACTATATGAAAAATAGTCAGATTTAAATAATTACAAAATAATATAATTCCATAAGAGGGCTACATTTGATTATTCAGTCATTTTTTAAAGACCAAGGAGAAGTCAAAACAAATGGTATCTCTGAAAAGCCCTGAATGTGCTTTTTAAAGGACATGTAGACTTAACTGTGACATGTATGGTGTCAGAGATATTTACTAAAATATAATGTCCTTTGAATTTAAATGTACATCATACATGTATATATGTAAGAAATATTTCCATCAAAATACTATATATATATATATATATATATGTGTGTGTGTGTGTGTATATATATATGTATGTGTGCTGACTTAAATCATTAACATTAACTGACATTAAATATCAGTTGATGGTCCATGCAGGATGTGAACTTTCATTGCCCTTTGCCCCAGTAGCATAACTCTGGTCTAAGCTTTCCAGATAAATAACATGCAGCCAGATGGCTTTGTTTGCACACAGTAATCCTAAAATATTGAGGTTAATACGAGACCATGTAGGATTATTGGAGTAAAGGTCTGTGAATTCTCAATGGATGGTCAAAATAGCAGGTGTCTTAATTTCATCATGCATTGCATACACTTATAGCCAACTGCCATTAATGCATTTAATGTCTCAATTTCTTAATTGTGTTGTTTTAAAACACTCTGACCTGCTTTGTTTCAGGATAACCCACGGAGAACCCCAGGAAGCAAGAGAATGAGTCGGAGAGAGTACAGGAGCATGCATTACTATGCCAAAGAGGACAGTGAAGAAGAGCCACAGTTTTGACCTGAAGCCTGCACGAGTTTAACTGACATGGGATGAGTTTTACAGTATGCTGGTAAAATGGACTTGATTGTTTTAAAGCAAGCTATTTAATTCCAAGATCCTTCTCAGTTGATGTTTGAGCTACGCTGAGATGCACTGTTGATTTATCAGTAATATGGTAATGTTTCTTATGCAATTTGAATGAGGTACATTATCAATGGCAAAATGTTACCTATTTATAAACTTCAGAACATTATACATGTGCCGCATTAATGGAATGTACAGTAAGAGGGTTTGTGCTAGACTTAAGGCTAAAACCATCATGTGATTGAGGCTTGAGCTGAAAGAATGTGTAAAACTCTGTACTCTGTACCATAATGTTGATCTGGCAGCGCTGACCAGCACACTGGGTTTTCTACCACTAGTCCTTACTAAACTCTGAAATCAGCAAATATAATGTTATCAGTCAAGTGCCTCAAGTTTGCTGTTCAGACTTTGAAACATTCAGAATTTGCCACTTTTAAATATTCTCTGTTGAGAATGAATAGATTTGTTTTGGAAAAAATACTATTTATACTTCAGATTTGGTGCTGTAAAATTGAAAATTAAAGCGTTATTATTTTGATATGCTAAGATGTAAAGATTTTTTTTATTGGTTTATCTCAGATTAAGAGGGTTTTATTGTAAGATATGAAAAGTTGTAATTTTTAACCAATCAAGCTCTTTTATGCATGTTGCTCCACTAGGAATTGTCTGTGTATATGATGATATTTGTATCTTATTTGACTGGATTTGCACTAACTGGCTCAAAGATGTAACATTTTAATATGTAGTTTCTTTGCTACTATGTACAAATGATCTAAGGTAAAAATTGTAGAAAGTGATTTGAAGTTTATATTTTTCTATTGAAGTGATAAATCAAGTGCTCATTTTTGCTACCAAATGCCTTATGTACATGACATGTCGTCATCATCAAATCTTCAGTGTATTATCATTCATATGAATGCTACAATACTCCGTCCAGAGAAAATAAACCTCATGAATGACTTTGAAAAAATGACTTTATATATTTGTGTGTTTGTGTTATTTTATTTTTCATATTTAATCTTGTTTAGTGTACTAACATGATTTGAAGATTTTTTTTTTTTAGGGAAGGCTTGTGTATTTCGTACAGTAAATAAGACCATTGTATGTTAATGAGAGCTGTCCAAGACATCCTATTCCCACACGTTTCCAATAGCTTATGATACAAGATTTTGATGATAAATCACTGGCTTCTGGCAGAAACAAGAACAGTAGAGAAAAATGAACCAAATACTTTTTCCCCCCAAGATGTTTAGTTCTTTAAAAAAACAGTAAAAATGTGAACGTACAAATATAAAATCAGTCACACTTATAAAACCCTGAAGAAGTTCATTATTTACATCATTCAAACCTAAAGGTTGCTTTGGTACATAAATGTGTAAAAATAAACCTTCGTTACAATTAAAAAATCATACCTTAAGCACAATATAATCCAACAATAATAAGAAATGGCCCTGAGAAACTCCCACAATTCTGCATACTTAATAAGAGGATTATGGATGTAATTTCATTTCACAGTCCTCCTGACCCGCTTGTAGATTTTTTTGGGGTCACATTTGAGCTCATGGGCCCCTTTCTTATGGCAGACGATGTGAACCAGCTTGAGATTCTCTCTTGTGAAGAACAGTTTGTAGAAATAATCCACGTTTATATCTCCGCTCTTATTACCTTTCAGTGCCTCGGCGAGCATAGGGATCACTGTCCTCTTCTTTTCTATCCTGAAAAATACATCAGCTTCTCATTGAAACTCATAAAAATTCAGCTTTGCCTTCACAAGAAAAATTTACATTTTTAAATATTATAAATATTTATAAATTGCAATATCTCACAATGTTATTGTTTTCACTGTATTTTTGATCAAATAAATAAAGCCTTGGTGACCAAGAGACTTCCTTCAAAAAGATTAAAGAATCATAATTATTCCAAACTTTTGACCGGTAGTGCAAATGTTTGTTATAAACATTCACATATAAAATGCACTACTTACAGGTGGTCCAGGTTCCAGGTGCTGAAGAGGATTCTACTCTCGCGGTTCCCATACGGGTTTATTGAGTGGAGATATGAGCAGTTGTTCTCATCAAAGGCCCCCTATTAGAGTAAAAATCTTTAAGTCTTACTCAAATACAAACTTCTTTACCACTGCAACAAAAGTGTTTAATGAGGGATCTTTTACATTTGTATGTATCGTTATTTATCTTTGATGGACTGAACTGAATGAGAGTGAAGTACAGCACCTGGCAGGAGAACCAGCCGTCTTCAGTGCAGAGCCTGAGGGCGTCCTTCTCTGATCTGTCAAAATAGGTGCCGTTGTATCGTGCAGCCTTCAGTTTCTCTGCCAAGATCTCTACCACCTTTTTATACTCACTTTTTATCTTGGTATTTGGAATAGTCTGCGTATATCCATCAACCTACAGACAATGGAAATATATCTCATTCAGAATGATGGCAGGTCTTGTTTACTGCATGAAATAAATGATACACTGACAAAATAAACGAAGGACTGAGTGAAACTTGTCATACCTCTTTCAAATATCCTCGGATTCTGTTCTCACAGTTGTACTTCATGTAAGCAGACTTGGTTTTAAACCGAGCATCAATACCTGATAAGTAGATATGAGGAAACTGAGCACAAATACAACACATTTTAATACATTAAATATACTATAGGGGAGGAACTTACTACTACTTTACTACAGGGCTGCTGAATGCTTGAATCTGATTGGTCGATTAATGTTCTATGGTGTGCAATTATTTTCAGGGAAACACATGGCTTAAGTAGTTCTAGGCAGGTATTTTAACGCATTACAATTCCATATCAGTTCGCCAAATTATTTCAGTTATTTCAAAGGTCTTTACAGCATACATCAGAAATAAAACCAAAACTCACATGAACACTGACCAAGTAAATAAATATAGTAAACAATAGGATAAAAACTTTTACTAATTATTTCCATGTTTTTCTGCCATAAAATTACATTTTATTATGTACAGAAAGCACACACTCTCGAGGTAAAAACGGTGCTGTTCTTGAAGCAGATAAAGGTACAGTTTCACTATTATTAGAGACGCTGCTGCAGAACACTGTTGAGAGACACACAGACTCATGCAATTCATACACACTTGACTGTGTACAATGTTGCCAAAGCATTAATGTATTATATATAATTAAAAAGGAAACGTATATGTATGGGAAGTGTCATATGTAGCATAGTAAATAAACAAATAAATTCCATCTTAATAAATAAAATAAATAAAGCGGGTGTCTCTAGAGAATTAACCGTGTCTAACATTGTGAGTGGCTAAAACGGCTGTGCAATGTTTCAAATTTGGGGAGAAAAGTTTCTCTTACATCATGACATTTAGTACAGATGAAAATAATGAGTTTCTCATCCTCTAATTGCTGTAGATCACAGTGTCTACAGATTCTCTGCTCTCTCTGTCTACCTCTCTCTATTTCTAGATCATGGTCACTTAATCTGCATTTGATTTGTCTCTCTTTAAATTGTTTAATTAATGGATTATTTGCCAATTTAGTGGTTCTATTTAGGAACAAGGAACACTGGAGTTTACTTTTTTAAGGTACCAAATATCTCTTTCTCTCATTATACCCGTATTAATAAGATACATTAGTTTGCTATCAATGGCTCAAGTCTCCATTACTAGCTCTAAAATAATGATTTGGAATTAGCAACGGAGGCTGGGGATGAGATGCATAAGAAATAAGTCTTACACACAAGAGTGCTTTAAAGGCCAAAAATCTGACAGATGTCTTGAAATGCATCATCTGAACAATATTTTGAGGTGTGGTAACCATAGTATAAAGCGGAATAATTGACTCTGGGCTGCTGAATTATTTAAAAATAATTCAATTATTTTTCTAATAATTCAAAGGCCCAGAGCAATTATTTCTTACATATTCCTCCATGACTTGAACATGTTCATCACAATCTTGTGATACATCATATTAATTGTTAGAAAAATTACTGTGTAAACTTATATATCCAATAGAATGTAATACAGCCTGTAATATTTATTATATCCAATAATATAGCCTTTGTGACTTATATCCAATAATATAGCCTCAAAAATGAATATGGTGCATACACATGACAGAATCAAGAACAAAATATACATATTGTAAAATTATACATTCGAAATATATAGTTGTATAATAGACATGTAAATATAACATAAAAAAGCCAGGTTAAGTTAATTTCAAATGGAGTACCCCAAAAAAGTCAACAACAACAAAACATTTTTGAAAGCAATGATTTGAACACGTTCTGTAAAAATAGCATAAACGTTGCCTCAGAAGAGTCAGTTTCGAGTAAATGCCTGCATGTTCTTTCTCATCACTTTACCTTCAAACCAGTCCTTATCATCTTCTCTTCTCTCCACCTCTGAATTGTCCCTCAGGTTCCCCAGAAGGTCTCCCAGTATTCTGCGCCGTTTGGGAGACAGTTCGTCTGACAGAAGATCTTTTGCTGCACTGATCAGGAGGTCTGTGTGTCTGTCCAATCCCAGGACTTGATTTATTTCATGAACAACTATAGAGAATAAAAAGCCAAAAAACAATCTGATTCATTACACTGTTCCTATTTTATTTCAATATTATGTTTCCCAGTTTTATACCAAATTTAGGCAATTAAAAAAACCTCACGCCCATTCCAGCTCTGTGCCTCAGGCAGGAGAACAAGTTCTGTGTTATCGGGAAGATTTTGAAAATATTCCTCGGTAACTACCGTTCCATCTTCATACAAGCAAACCTGCACTGCGGAGCTGGATACCTGTGAACAATTATGAATCATGAATGCTTGACAGCTGTATCCAAACGCTTTTTACAGTAATATGGCACTCTCGCTTTAATAATCCACATGGGGAAACATTTTATTATACCTTTAGTAAGTGACATCCTTTTTTTATCAGTTCCTTCAGGTTAATAGCAGCAATTCCGTATTTTCTGGACTGTTTTGCAGTTCTGATTTTAACCAGCTTGGGTTTTGTTATTTTATGCATATTTTGTTTGTCTTCCGCAATGATAAAGTTTCTCTTTCGCCGTTTGCCTACATGAGCGATCAAAAACAACGACAAGAGGCGCACTGCCACCTTGTGGATGCTCTAAGCCATGGGCTTCCGATACCATTTGCACGGATCCGTATGTTTTCAGATCCACAGTACAGGAATTCAACTGATTAAAGGCAATATAATGGTTTGATGAGATCTCGATTAGATTATGGTTGTGTAGTGTATGGATTAGCAGCAGAAATGTCGCTTAGAAAGTTGGATTGTATACAGCACAGTTATTGAGATATGTGGAGTTATGTTGGAGCTATAAAAACGATACCGATTGCAGCACTACTGGTAGAAATGGGAGAAATAAGAAATGTTATTAGAAATGAGACGGGTACAGTTATCAGTTAGTTACTGAGCTAATTTACAAGGTCATAGTGAAGAGCATCCTACATTAGAAGTGTTAAAGCCATGTTGGGAAAAAAAAAGGAGGAAAACGAAAAGCCTTGGATGGACAGTGATACAGAAAGCAACAGAAATTAAAGTTGATCAGTTAAAGGGATAGTTCACTTTGAAATTAAATGTTGATATGTTTTAGCTTACCTCATGGGCATCCGAGATGTGGGAGTTGTTTCCCCAGTAGTTTCAATTTTGATCATTTTAGGTCAAACCGTTCTTGTCTGTGCCTCACATAATGCAGGTCTATGGTCACCACCAGAAAGAGCATACACAGAGAAGTCCAAATTAAACAATCCTCCATCGTAAGTACACACTGATGGCCTAAGACACGAAACGAGTGGTTTGTGTGAGAAAACGAACAGTATTTATATCGTTTTTACCTCTTTTACACCACTACGTCTGACTGATCCGAGGGCGCGCGTGCGTGTTTATGTGGTGTTCAAAATTTAATTTCAAAGTGAACTATCCCTTTAAATTTCAGTCCAACTGTACCGCTACCGGTAATAAAACCTAGCAGAAAAGATTACTAGCAGAGACTACTGTAGCCTAGATTTTACTTAGGTATCCTTAAAAATAAGGATAATTTATATAATGTGCAGACATATATTAATGAGTATTACAGTTCAGATTTACATGGATGCATCAAGGAGTTCAGATAAATAAGATTAAATCAGATTAAATAAGAGCATTCATTGCAGAATTTATTTTATCTGTAGGTTGAAGGATCAGTGATGAATTATCTGTTTGGGGAAATTGCAATATTATTAGCAACACATTGGATAGAGGAGATAAGACCTATGAAATCAATAATTTGTTCAGACTCAAAGGTTTCAAAGGAAAGTAGGAGAGATGAGAAGTGCAGGGGGAAATATTAGAGATGAGATAATATCAAGGATGAGATTTGGACACAAAATTCTAAATAGCACACTTTATAAAATGAATATACAGGAAAGTGTGAATTTTGTGGGCAAGAAGAAACAGTGGAACATATACTGTCAGAAATATGAGAAGAAGGGTTTTAATACAAAATCTAGAAAAAATAAAAATGCGATTTAAATTAGGAGATATTTTACAAAAAACTCAGGAAATGAATGTTATAATTTTCTTTTTCAATATCTAAAAGTGGCTAATTTATGGAATAGAATATGAGAAGGAAGAACGTGTCATTTTGCTCCACACTCCATACCAGTCGGTGGCGGTAATACACCATTTCGTTGTTTGTCAACCGCCAATAAAAGTGAAGAAGAAGAAGAAGAAGAAGAAGAAGAAGAAGAAGAAGAAGAAGGAGGAGGAGGGAAACTGAAAGAGCAACCCATAGAGCAACCAATGCCCAATGTCAGAATGAGCAAACCTATAAGAAAGATTTTAATGAGGTTTTGAAAATTGGACACCGTGTAAGTGCTTGATTTTTTAATCAAGTTTGACTGTACCTTTCTCCAAAATTATACAGTAAAATTAATTGTAAATAAATACAGTAATAGTCTAGATCACTCTGAACAAATATCAAATGACATAATGAGCAAACCTATAAAGAAAATATTTTTATGATTTTTTTTTTTTTTGTAAATTGGACACTAAGTTTTTGAATGATTTTTGGAACCCATAGAGCAACCAATGCCCAATGTCAGAATGAGCAAACCTATAAGAAAGATTTTAATGAGGTTTTGAAAATTGGACACCGTGTAAGTGCTTGATTTTTTTTAATCAAGTTTGACTGTACCTTTCTCCAAAACAATACAATAAAATGACTTTAAACATAATACAGTTATAGTCCGGTTCACTCTGTACAAATATTAAATGAAAGAATGAGCAAACCTATAAAGGAAATCTTTGTATGAGTGTTTGAAAATGTAACAATGTAAGTGCTTGTATAAATGAATAAATTAATTTATACATAAAATTCATGTATAAATTTTAATGTTTGCATATGCTATATATTAAATATATTAAAATATATTTTAATATATATATTAAAACCAAACATTAAAATCAAAAAGTTATAAAAATGTAAAAATAAAATATAAAAATAAATTGTTTAATAATTAATGTAGGCTATAGCATATGCAAACATAAAAAAAAAATCATGTTTATTTAAAAAAAACATTAAGTTGTATTATTTGTGTCCTTGTAAGATGAAAAATAGCTATATATGATTTTTTTAAATGTCTTTTTATGATCTTGCCCTTAAATGCAAAAGTAAACGCCTTTATTACAGTCTTTAAATCCATTTTGACCGCTTCCAGCACCCATACCATAAGAGCACGATTAGACGCGCATTCAAAAAATGATATAAAAAATAAAATAAAAAAGTGCGGCTAGCTGTTTGGATTTACTGATGAACAAATAATTCTCGTTTTGTTTTCTTAATTTAAATCTCGCACAAGTTACGTTGCTACAAAGAAAACCTTCAAGTGAAATGTTACGTTAAAGGGTCCTGCACACTGTGCGATTTTTCAAAATCCTTTGCGAATGTCCCTTGTCAGACTGTACGAACATGATCGCCATGTCACACTGTAAGATCTCAGTTGACATTAATGTCAGACTGCACGATAGCGAAGGCGTGCTAAAAACGGACGCGCGCAAAACTCACCCGGAGTTCCCTTTCGAGAGAGGTTCCTCGTATTACGTATGGGAAAAACTCCTTTTCTCGAGAATGTGAAGCAAAACTTTTAATAAAGGTATCTATGTAAAGCGCAGTGAGCTGCACGGCCATAGCCCAGCGCGAGGAGCGCTCTGATTGGCCGGGCTGCGGCAACTGCAGGAACCTATGGTGAGGCGGCTGAGAGGAACGAACCAATGGGGGGCGTTCCAGAAGCCCGCCGAAAAAGGTGCTTATATTTGCATACAGGAGGCTATATAAGACCCTAATTCGCCATAGGTGTCAGATTTTATCTCCTTCAGCGATACCTTCGCTGGTCTCCGGAAGAAGCACCGCCGTTGAAAAGGCACCAGCGGAACCTGCAGCTGAGGACGACGGACTCCCTCTCCGCCTTCTCTGCCGTTCCAGCTACGCCATCCGGCGTTATATATCCTTTAAACTGTGTCTATGTTGAGTGTTATATGTGTTTGTGTTGCCGCTGCAACGCCACTTCTAGAGCTTACAGGCTTGTTCTACTCGAGGACTCTCTCGTTCCGCCGCGTCGTTAAGCGCCGCGGAAAGACGGAGCTCTTCTCACTCTCCCTCTGCTCTCGTCCCGTCGCGCTGAATAGCGCCGCGGAAAGAGAGAATGTTAGAGGACATGAGCACACTCAAGCCGAAGCTCTCTTCACTCTGCCGCCGCCTCGGCTCTTCTTCCGCCGCTGCCACAGAGTTGTTCCCACTCTTCTCTCATTCCGTCGCGCTACAGCCGCGGACAGAGAATACTAGAGTGAATAGGCGAACTCGAGCCGAAGCTCTCGTCACTATACCGTCGCGCTGAGGAGGCGCCGCGGACAGACGGAGTTTTTCCTCGGACAGAGTTTTACCTCACGCTTCCAATTCTCTCGTCCTGTCGCTCTATCGCCGCGGACAGAGAATACTAGAGTGAATAAACAAACTCGAGCCGAAGCTCTCGCCGTGCTAGAAGCGCCGCGGACAGAGTTTTACCTCACGCTTCCAATTCTCTCGTCCTGTCGCTCTATCGCCGCGGACAGAGAATACTAGAGTGAATAAACAAACTCGAGCCGAAGCTCTCGCCGTGCTAGAAGCGCCGCGGACAGAGTTTTACCTCACGCTTCCAATTCTCTCGTCCTGTCGCTCTATCGCCGCGGACAGAGAATACTAGAGTGAATAAACAAACTCGAGCCGAAGCTCTCGCCGTGCTAGAAGCGCCGCGGACAGAGTTTTACCTCACGCTTCCAATTCTCTCGTCCTGTCGCTCTATCGCCGCGGACAGAGAATACTAGAGTGAATAAACAAACTCGAGCCGAAGCTCTCGCCGTGCTAGAAGCGCCGCGGACAGAGTTTTACCTCACGCTTCCAATTCTCTCGTCCGGTCGCTCTATCGCCGCGGACAGAGAATACTAGAGTGAATAAACAAACTCGAGCCGAAGCTCTCGCCGTGCTAGAAGCGCCGCGGACAGAGTTTTACCTCACGCTTCCAATTCTCTCGTCCTGTCGCTCTATCGCCGCGGACAGAGAATAATAGAGTGAATAAACAAACTCGAGCCGAAGCTCTCGCCGTGCTAGAAGCGCCGCGGACAGAGTTTTACCTCACGCTTCCAATTCTCTCGTCCTGTCGCTCTATCGCCGCGGACAGAGAATAATAGAGTGAATAAACAAACTCGAGCCGAAGCTCTCGCCGTGCTAGAAGCGCCGCGGACAGAGTTTTACCTCACGCTTCCAATTCTCTCGTCCTGTCGCTCTATCGCCGCGGACGGAGAATACTAGAGTGAATAAACAAACTCGAGCCGAAGCTCTCGCCGTGCTAGAAGCGCCGCGGACAGAGTTTTACCTCACGCTTCCAATTCTCTCGTCCTGTCGCTCTATCGCCGCGGACAGAGAATACTAGAGTGAATAAACAAACTCGAGCCGAAGCTCTCGCCGTGCTAGAAGCGCCGCGGACAGAGTTTTACCTCACGCTTCCAATTCTCTCGTCCTGTCGCTCTATCGCCGCGGACAGAGAATACTAGAGTGAATAAACAAACTCGAGCCGAAGCTCTCGCCGTGCTAGAAGCGCCGCGGACAGAGTTTTACCTCACGCTTCCAATTCTCTCGTCCTGTCGCTCTATCGCCGCGGACAGAGAATACTAGAGTGAATAAACTAACTCGAGCCGAAGCTCTCGCCGTGCTCATTCTACCGCCGCCGTGCTGAAGCGCTGCGGACAGAGAATACTAGAGTAAGTTAGACGAGCGAGCTCGGGCTGTTGGGTATGTCAAGAACAATGTCGCTGCAGCGCGCGCTTACTGCCAAGGAAGTTGTAATGGCTGCCTTGTCATGATAGCGCGCGCCCCTTCCACAGCGCGTTGCTGACTAGAGCGCGGCTTACGTCATAGCACGCGCTCACTGTCAGAGCATAAGGGCGTCGGAAAATGGCTGCCAAGCTAAGCCCTTTTTTCACTCTATCACTTCCAGTCCCCTTTATTCAGGCGGCTGGAAAGGTTTTTACACTGTAGACAAAGTGTCCACTACACAGTGTGCACCCCTACATAAGCACTGTTAATTCAGCCTCACAAAATCACAAATAAATCCCGCCGCGGCCGGATTACACCATATAAAGTCAACTAGCCTTATTGCAGTCAACTAGCCTGTGGTCAAACACGCTTGTCTGCATGCGCGCTTTCAGTCTAGACTAGAGCATAACGGCATTGTGGAATGGCTCACATACCACCCGCACTTCCTTACATTCTCCCAGTTCCCTTAAGTTAAGTGACTGGAGATGAAATATTGCAGTCAACTAGCCTGTGTTAAACACGCTCGTCTGCACACTAATGCTGTGTGCGTTTACCCCTGTGGATTTGCTCACTGGTTTGCACCGTGGGTATTCTACGTAGGTTGTGCGCCACTGCACATTGTTTACACTACACACAAAAGAGCTTTCTATGTAGGAAATGTGCCCACTTTACAGTCTGCACTCCTGCACCCAAGCACTTTTCACAAAGTTCACTCTCGCACACACAATATAAATGTGAGGCGTGCGCCCACTGCAAAGCCTGCACCGCCAAAACTAACACTATCCCCACAGTGTTAAAAGCAGTGTTACAGCACAAGCAACCCGGCTAACAGGCCCCTATTACTAAGCGGCCAGCCCCCGAATCTAATTCAACCCCTGGCTTTACGAGCCCAGGCCTGGCAGGCCATTCCTGGTATATAATATTGGGTGTTGAACATATAAAACGAGGTTCTCGCTACAGTTTTGCTCGCAGACCCCGCGATTCAAGCCGTGGTCGAGCCCTCTGTAAGAAGCAGTGTCAGTCACGTGCTTCTCGCTGAGGCATTGAGACTGTTAAAGGAGAGAGCGGCGAAAACAGTACACCCGACGCTAGCGAGTCAGGTTTTTACTGTCGCTAATTCCTCATGCCGAAAATGGGTGGCGGTCTCAGGCCCATTTTCCAGGCATCTGAACAAAGCACTTATGACACGCTCGTTTCAAGGTGCTGACGGTGAAACAAATCCTCGCGCACATTCGCCCCGGGGATTGGGTTTTCTCAATAGATCTGAAAAACGCATACTTCACGTTACGATAACCCCCCACCCCCACTACAGGCCATTCTTG
Source organism: Pseudorasbora parva (assembly GCF_024679245.1). Lineage (NCBI taxonomy): Eukaryota > Metazoa > Chordata > Actinopteri > Cypriniformes > Gobionidae > Pseudorasbora > Pseudorasbora parva. The sequence goes on from NC_090184.1 coordinate 30,567,350, forward strand.
AGATTCGCCTTCGAGGGGCAGGCTTATCAGTACAGTCATTGTCATAGACTCAAGACTTACGGCATAAGAACCACCACGTCTTGATAATGTACATAAAATCGCTAGGGCAGCCGAGATCAGACTCTGTTCACTGCATGGCTAAGCATCTCCTTTTATGGGCAGAGCACAATCTGAGCTCCCTAAGGGCGGCTTACGTGCCAGGTATTCTGAATCAGGGTCCGGACATGTTATCCAGAGGACCCATGTCCCCAGGGGGATGGTCCCTTTACCCGCAAACAATTCAGCTTGCACAGCACACGCTGCCCAATATTTTTTCTGCAAACGCAGGGATGCCCTGGCCCATGTTGGCCCAGACTCCCTCTATATGTTCCCTCCGATCGCGATCCAGCTGCAGCCTGTGCTTTTTAATAGCCCCACTTTGGAAGAACCGCACATGGTTCTCCATACTGTTTCAGCTGTCAGACACAGCCCCATGCCTATTCTGCCAATGAAAGGGAAGGTCTGGCATCCCAATCCCGAGCTGTGGGCCCTCCACGTATGGCCCATCAACGGTATCCGGGAACCTCTCTGACAAGTTATGAACACTATTTCGGAAGCTAGAGCCCCTGCTATCTGGCAGCTCTGCTTGAAGTGGTCAGTGGTTTTCTAACCAATGTGCTACGCGAAACATCGACGCACACTCATGCGAACTGGCGGAACCGCTCGCTTTCTCCAAGAGCTAATGGATGCGGGTCGTCCCCCCTCCATACTCGGGGTGTGTGTCTCCGCCATAGCAGCTAGCCACGCTCCTATCGCGGCACATTCACTAGGGAAAAGTGATCTTATTGTGTGTTTTCTTAAAGGGGCCAGGAGATTCAGCCCGCCTTGCCCCTACCTCGGTCCCTATTTGGGACCTCGCCATGGTTTTGGAGGCCGTGAAGGGTTCCCCCTCCTAACCACTTCAGAACACGAGCTTGAAGCACATATCACTCAAAACCGTTTTTCTGCTGGCTGTGGCCTCGGTTAACCGAGTGGGTGGCTTACCTGCACTCTCCGTGAGCCCTTCCTGTCTTGAGTTTGGGTCCAGCAACTTCAAGGTTGTGCTCAAACCGAGGCATGGTTTTATGCTGAAAGTGCTATCAACCCCTTCAGTATGCAGCTCTTTGCACTGCTTAACCCGCGTCTCAGAGAAAATAAGACGCAAACATATTCTGCCCAGTCAGAGCATTGAGATTGTATCTAGAGCGCTCCGCCCCCTTCAGGCAGTCGGATCAGCTCTTCATTGCTTCGGTGGCCGCACTAAAGTTTGTGCTGTCATGAAACAGTCTCTCACACTGGATAGTGGATGCAGTCCCACTAGCATATAGGTCCAGGACCTAACCTGTCCTACAGGCATTTAAGCCCACTCCTCTAGAGGCATGGCCTCATCTTGGGCTTGGTCGTGTGACATTTCTTTGGAAGATATCTGTGCGGCGGCAGGCTGGGCCTCTCCGTCCACTTTTATCAGATTCTACAAGTTGGAGGTTCCAGCTCTACAAGCAGGGCTTCTCTCCATCTAGGCTCTATCTTGACCCTGGCAAACAGATTGCCTTACATTTTGGCCTGTACACATTAGTCCTTAAGCACTATTCATTCATCATAAGATCCGACTATGTCCGATCAGCTGTTCAAACGAACCGACTCTTCCGGTTCTTCATTCCCCTTATAAGCCGCCTCTGTCGGTGTCTCGGGGGTTTATAACATGTGCTTTGGGTATACTGGGTCAGTCAGCACACACGGCGCTTTACATTGTGTTCCCATACGTAATACGAGGAACCTCTCTCGAAAGGGAACGTACTCGGTTACTTTCGTAACCTCGGTTCCCTGAGAGAGAGGAACGAGTATTACGTTCCGTGCCGTGTTTATGCTTCTCAGGTATCGCTTCAGTCGATCTTAAAACCTGACACCTATGGCGAATTAGGGTCTTATATAGCCTCCTGTATGCAAATATAAGCACCTTTTTCGGCGGGCTTCTGGAACGCCCCCCATTGGTTCGTTCCTCTCAGCCGCCTCACCATAGGTTCCTGCAGTTGCCGCAGCCCGGCCAATCAGAGCGCTCCTCGCGCTGGGCTATGGCCGTGCAGCTCACTGCGCTTTACATAGATACCTTTATTAAAAGTTTTGCTTCACATTCTCGAGAAAAGGAGTTTTTCCCATACGTAATACTCGTTCCTCTCTCTCAGGGAACCGAGGTTACGAAAGTAACCGAGTACGTTTTACATCATCAATGAATGACGCGTTCAGTGACAGTGAGCTGCATTACACACGGGACTGAAATGCTGGCTACAAAGAAATCTCTAGCACTCGTTTTGGTCATAGTTTGTCTTGAAAAACGGAGATATTTGACTGTCATCGTAGGAGAAGTCACACTGCAGGATTCTGTGCCAAATCTTCTGACACTGCCAGAATTTCGTCTGAGGTAAAATTTGATCGCAGAGCTCATTAATCGGCTGCCGGTGAACATGCCTTTTAACAACTTTTTGGGATGTGGGTCGTGACTAGGAAAGAAAAACTGAAAGAAGGCTTTATTCAGAAAGCGAGATTACTGCAGTAATTTGTGAAAGAAACAGACGTGAGATTAGCCTACTCTATAAGTTAGTGTGTCAGTTGGTAAGTTTTTAGTGTTTAGCCTATTAAAAATGAAAACCTGCACCTGACCTGTAACTTTAAAATGTAGCCTACTAAAAACCACGGCAACAAAAATATAGGCTTTTGTTGTCCGTATTTTAAAGGCAGTTGCAAACTGGCCGATTTATAATGTCTTCCTTTATCTTTTTGTTATGAGTATTTATACATTTCCATCACAAGACATTTTGTAAAGTGAAAGTATTTTTGCCTTCTTTGTCCCTCCCTCTTGTTTTCGGTGGTTAATGTATTTAAATGTTTTTTTGTAGTTGTTGTTTTGTCCGTGAATATGCTTTGTGAAAGAAAAAGAAGTGTTATTAGTCAATATCTGCTTGTAAGTCGTATCTTTTTAATTTTATTAATGAAAACGTGCGACCTGCAGCTTTTTAACTAGCCTACATTATCACGAGAAAATGTCCGGATTTTGTAGGCAGTGGTTGACAGCCACTGTGCTAGTTCATTAGGCTATTTCCCTCACATTATTTGGACTTAGTTCCAAAGTGTTTAATAATTTCCTCCTCTCACAAGATGTTACGTGGCTTGTTCAACCATTTTACATGATTATTATTTATTTTACCGACTTCAACTTGCATGCTTCAGAAATTCTATGAAAATAATATAAAAACACTAAATTCATAAAACACTATGTACAAGGGTCTAATTTGTAGGCTATTACAATAAACCAACTCGATCACACATAAATGCGTATAAATAGTACGAGTGTGCAATGTCGTGGAATGTATACGCCAAAACTCATTTTGGCGTGCATGATACACTGTTTTTGCAAACATCATTTCCTTAGAATGTTATTAAACAACATGTATTTTATATTTGGTGGAAATCACACGGTGGTGGAAATGTTTTAGAGACAAATATAACAAACCTCATAGTATGGTGTTAATTTTTATGTTCATTTCTTAAATATCTGCAAGTCAAAAGTGCCCTTAGCTGAAGAAAGACTTAATTGGTTTGGTTCACAATGAGCTAATCCTTTTTCTGTTTTTTTTTCTGCTTCAGTTTGTGAATGCATACATCTGTGTAAGAAGCTGTGGAAATACAAACTGTACAAGATCTGAGTCTTGAAGAGACTACTGTCCCCTTGTCTTTGTTTTCTATGATTTATAATCACTCCACTGTTCTGGCACATGTCCATGCAACTAACCTCACAGCATTGGAAGCGTCTGAAGTTTGTGCTCAAAACAAAACAATACCAAGACATGTGAGAAATGTTTGCTCAGTGCTCATATTAACTGAACAGACTGTGACCATGTTCACTTTAAGGATTACTATTCTTACAATTATAATTCCTCTTAACTATGAACTTTGTTTTTGTGGATGTGCTCTTGCTGAATATGAGATCGACAAGCAATGCTGCCTTTTTTGTGCCCCTGGTAAGTTATAGCGTATAGTACATTTATTTTTATTTTTTGTCTTTATAGGTTTTTTAAAATTAAATATTACTTCTTTAGAAAATGTAATCTCATTTATTCTGCCATAAAGCATTTGTTTGGTGTAAAAATGTGAAATTATAAAATAAATAAAAATAATAATAAAATACTAATAAAAATAATGTTCAGCTAGAAATCACACTAGATTTTGTTTTGTTTTGTGCTCTCTATCAGGAAATCATGTTGATAGGTTCTGCACGGATGATACCAGCACAAGTTGTCTTCCCTGTCCTCCATTACCTTTCGCTGATGAAACAAAGGGCTTCATTAAGTGCTTTCTCTGTACTGCATGCAATGCAAGTGAGTTTTTTCCCATTCATATCTGTTCATCTAAAAAATTAAACATTGATGGTGAAAAATCATGTCTGTTAACCATTTGGTCCTCTTAATTTAGCTGTTAGCACACATTTACTAATTTCTACATGGTGAAAGGCACATAGCACACTGTATATGTGATAGGAAACGATTCAGTGTGTAGATTACGCGGGGGACGTGTCCCCCTCACTTTTAATAAAATGTGTTTTCGTCCCCCGCACTTTTACTGGGTCTCACCAATCCTAAACGACCCGCTCCGAGCGGGATTCGAACCGGCGTTACCTGCACGGGGGCGGGCAAGTTAACAGGGACTCTAAAAACAGCTTTCTTTAATCTCGGTTGATAGCGCGCTTCTTGAGGTCACGGGCAAGTTTATTTACATAGAAACCAATGTGAATACATCAAGATTTAAATTCAGAAAAAAAAATCTATGCATGACCTGCCATTTTATTCGAATCTAAATATGAGGAGGGCGCTTTCACAGAAAGTCCAAAAGCGGATTTGTAGAGGTAAAATCCAGTCACGCTGGAGCTGCAGCTGAAGGAAAACAATTGTTATGAGTGATGAAACGTGACGACGACAATCAGACGATTGCGACAATATATGCTTTATGTGTGTTTTTCAAGTCATCTCAATGTAGGCTATTTATTGACAATAAAGTAGGCTATCATATGAAGAATGCAGCTTTTAATGTTTAGTATCTTCTGCTCACCAAGGCTGTATTTATGTAATCAAAAATAGTTAAAACAGTAATATTTTGAAATATTATAGATCAAAGCTGAATTTATCATCATTACTCCAGTCTTCAGTGTCACATGATCCTTCACTAATCAAGGATCTGATGATCAAGAAACATTTATGATTATTATATGTGTTGAAAACAATTGTGCTGCTTAAGGGGGGGGGGGGGGATGCTGTTTCATGCATACTGAGCTTTTTACACTGTGAAAGACTTGGATTCCCAGACAAAGTTTCAAAAACGAATGTTGGACGTTTGATAGAGTATTTCTGTGTCAAAAATACTCCTTCCGGTTTTTCACAAGTTTCGGAGAGTTTTTTTCGAGTATGGCTCGGCTTGACGTTAATAAGAGCGGAAGGTCCTTGTATCTAGCGCGTGACTAGAGCGAGAGAGGAAATGCACGCCCCATAAACACTCCGTGCCGCGCTGCACTTTATTCCTATGGGTGACATCAAGCGATTTCAACGCTTCAGCACAGCAATTCACTGCTGTCAGGACTTCACCAAATCATACCAAAGAAGTGTGTTTTTGACAGAGCGGTCCCAGCGATAAAGGTTCGGTCCTGCTTTGGAAGCAGCCGGTGAGTTAAACTGCTTCATATGTCTGTGCTGTTGTCGTGTGAGTAAACATCAGTAAACGACACGATCGCGTGCTTCGTCATTCAAATGCGCTAACGGTTACTTAATTGCTGTTCTATGTAACGTTACACTAGACTGACGTGCAAAACCGTTTTGCTTGCTACTGCTAAGGTTTAGTTGCATACAATAGTCCATAAACCAAAACATGTCCTCATAAACTGCAAGTAAACACACAAATGCTGACAGGCCACTAAATACATACCACAGAGACGGACGTCCTGGTGTTGCTGTTTCTCCTGTTCAATTTATTTCAGCCTCCGAATGATTATGGATCATATATCTATTAGCTGAGAATCGATAGCCATGAGTTTCTCCACGCTTGAGGACGTCACCGCTTTGCGCATTTGTCATTCTTTAGCTCTGCCCACACGATACGCCTCCAGGCGCTCGGTTTTTTTTATAAATATAATAAAACTAAAGACTTTTCGGATATATGAAGGATATAATACTACTCTATAGGTACTCAAGATCAGAGTCCTGCAAGGGGTACCGCATAAAAGTGGCTAAAACGGGTGGATTGTGACATTTATAAAATTCACGGGCGGGGATGGGTGGATAATTAACTCTGTGCGGGCGGGTAGTAGCGCGGATGGGCAGATGAAAAATATGTGCAATATTTCTGTGGCAGAGAGAGAGAGAGAGAGAGAGAGAGAGAGAGAGAGAGAGAGAGAGAGAGAGAGAGAGAGAGAGAGAGAGAGAGAGAGAGAGAGAGAGAGAGAGAGAGAGAGAGAGAGAGAGAGAGAGACTACGGCGTGATTGTGAATGAGCGTCACCTGCGAGCCACACAGAGTCCTCTGAGGGAGCTCGGAAGCATATAAGGACGAGAGATCACCAGACCTGGATTTGACGTTGAGTTGTGTTTACTTTTTATTATGTGTGTGCGCTTGGCAGATGTCCATGAGGGGCTGCCCACGTTACTTTCGTTTTGTTTGGTTAAAGTCTTTTAAATGTTCGCCGGTTCCCGCCTCCTTCTTCCCCCATCGAACATATTGTAGGCTATTACAATTTCTATGTCCAAATTACCATTACACATACACGCAACAACGATATGCCATTTGACCCATCACGTCACCACCACTGCGACATTGAAACTTTTGTTGATGCCTCTCGTAGCGCAGATGGAGCGAGCGTTGCAGGAGTAGCAATGGATGAAGTAAAAGTTAAGTTGGTGAGTGGGGTAGCTATATGAAATTGTTGACAATGAGTCTTTAAAGGCACTTTTGCCTGTTTCATTAGCCCATTCATGACGCTGTTGATGTTGAGAGAGGTGCAGGATAAAAAATAAAGCATTTTAATTTGAATGTTTTAGCGTGTGTGATTTATCGCGGGCACGGGTCGGGTAACGGGCCAAATATTAACGGGTCTGGGCGGGTACGGATTTAATTTTGATATTTTCACGGGGTCGGATCTGGTGCTAAACCTTGCGGGTATACGGGCGGGGGCGGGTCTCCAAAAATGGACCCGCGCAGGACTCTGCTCAAGATTGACATGAGATTGACTGAAACTGAGTGTGTGTCGTCCACCCCCCCCCCCCCACCCCCCCTTAAAAAAAAAATGTTGTGGAAAACATGATAGCCTACATGTTATTTTTCAGGATTCTTAGAAAGTTCAATGGACAGCATTTAATTGCATTTATTAAATAAATTATTAACTTTTGTAATATTAAAAATATCACTTGTGATCAATTTAAAGCATGTCTGATCAACAAAAGTATTAATTTCTCTCTTTTTTAATTTTACCACAAATGTTTAGATGGTTTCCACAAAAATTAAGCAGCACTATGAGCAGCACAACTGATAATAATCATAAATGTTTCTTGATCATCAGATCCTCATATGAGAATGATTAGTGAAGGATCATGTGACACTGAAGACTGGAGTAATGATGATAAATTCAGCTTTGATCACAGGAATTAATTACACTTTACTATATCTTCATAGAGAACAGCATGGTTTAATAAATAAATGGTATTACGACATTTCTGTCCCCCTCACTTCTGAAAAGATGGCTACGCCCCTGCGAGTTGCTCTGCTAAAATTCGCGCTCAACCTCAGCAGTTTCTGTGTGAACATAAAGCCCCCCTTCTCTGATTTGATTAGTTTTCTCAAATATTTTGACATTGACAAGCGGTGACAGGCCAATGGGGCTAAGATTCTCTCTCTCTCTCTCTCTCTCTCTCTCTCTCTCTCTCTCTCTCTCTCTCTCTCACACACACACACACACACACACACACACACACACACACACACACACACACACACACACACACACACACACACACACACACACACACACACACACACACACACACACACACACACACACCTGTTTATGACGTGCGCTTTGCTCGGGCGCCGCTGCTGATTGAAGAAGACAGACAGACTAAAAGAGGGGCCGAAGCCTCCCGCCACTTTCATATGTTTTAAAGGTTAATCACATATTTTTTTAGGGGGGCTGAGGCATAAGTTGAAGCTGCAGCCCCCTAAAAACGTCCTAGCGACGGCCCATGGTTCATATTATGTTTTTTTGTGTGCCGACGGCCGGCAGACGGCCCTCGGTTGGACGGCCGTTCTGGACTTTTCCAGAACGCACAAATTGCCAGTCCCTGCACTGTAGTTTACTGTTACTTAAACTAAACAACTTTTTTTAAAATTATTTTAGAAATATAATAAATGTGTAACATGACGTAAAGTGTTTCCCATTTAACTGTATATTAAATTGTATAATCTTTTTATAAGAAATAATACTTAGACACAGAGAATGTGAAACATTTCAAATTTTCAAATAAAAATAACCATTTAATGAAATTTAATCAAATTAAACTTTTTTTTCTGAATGAAAACAAAAAAGACATCTTTAAAATATTTATAAAATAATAGGGTTAAATCATAAAACAGTTTAAACAGTTCATAATAATAATTTGAAAAAAAAAACATGCAAACAACAAATAAAACAAAAACTTTGAAGCTTGTATGGGTTGCGCTGTTCACTTCCAGTTCTATGGATGCGGTTCTGAAACTGGGCTGGATACTATTAGAGGGTTAATGGAAATGATTCAGAAACAGAGTTAGCTAGTTGCTCTAGGAAAACTGTTTCTACAAATAATATAATGTAAGGTACAAATACAAATGCAAAAGTATTTGACAAGTAATTCAGTGCATTATGGTTTCTACTGACTCATTTCCATCCTAGACCGAGGTTTAAGAGTGAAGAAAGAATGCACTCAGTCATCAGATACTGTTTGTGAGCCACTGGAAACATTCTACTGCATTGACACAAAGAAAGGCAGCTGCAATTCAGCTGTACAACACACTGAATGCAGCCCTGGACAATATATCAAACAAGCAGGTAAATGTTAAAAAATTCTGATATAAATATATATGAGCAAAGCATGACGTGTATATATTCTTCTTTAAACAAAACGGGGAGAGAACTTTTTAAGAGATTTTACTGGGAAGTTTTTAAGTCTTTATTGACATTCTCTGCAGGTACTGGCTCCACACATACTGTGTGTGCGGACTGTACAGATGACACATATTCAAACGGATCTTTTTCATCCTGTTTACCACACACAAAGTAAGAGCTCGTTTAAACTGCTTGCATGTGCAGTTAGTCCTTTTCAACACATCTGATTCTGATATCATTCACAGATGTGAAGCATTGGGACTCACCCAAACAAATTCAGGAACACGATCATCTGACAGTGAATGTGGAGACCCCCCTACTAATATTGTAATCATTGTATCAAGTGTCCTAGCTACTCTTATAATAATAACAGGCCTAAGTGTTGTCACAATTATATGTATTCAAAAGAAGAAAACATCTTATTCATCAGGTAAACTTTTCTCACTTTGTTTCAGATATTTTCTAGTGTAGTGGCACATCAGCCATATATATATATATACATAAATAATTTATATAATAGCCTTTATTGGCTGCATGGCTGCAGTTGTAAAAAAAGATGATTATATTGTGAGATTATTGTATTATTTTATTTTATTATTTTATTTCTTTATAATATAAAATTGACATTAAAAAAAACATTTTAAAAAACCCCCTACATTTTAACAAAAACATATTTGTTTTTGTTCAAAGGAAACCTCGGAGGATTTAAATAATCAATCCAGTTTAACAGGTAAACTAAGGACTAAAGAGTTTTAATCATCATGTACATGAAGAGAAACTTCAATGGCTTAAATAAAATGTTAGATTGTATTTGTGATTATTATTGTCTCCGGTGGTTTGAATGTGGAAAGCCATGCAAGACACACATTTTTCATGTTTGTGTGAGCTGAAAAGCAATGCTCTCCTTTGCTTTATTTTCAGACAGGAAAAATGTTGATACAGACAGCTTGGAGGAAGAAGCTACATCAAACATCTGAACAACCCCAGAAATGAATGCAGCTCACAGACTCCTCAGAAATACTTCCACACAAAATTGTCATTTTCCATCCTGAAATGCAGTGACTGGAGCAACAAACAGTACATGTGCAATACAGCTGACGTGGAAGCAGACGATGGGGAAGAGAACACATAGAAGTTTATTTACAGTGTCTATCCAAAGATCCAAAACATCGTGGCAAAACAGAATTTGTTAGCCACTTGATTGTGTGCACTGTTGACCGATTAGGCGAGACGGATCATTTGTGATGAACTATTAAGGAGGAGGATTGTCACGTCGAGGGGAGGAAACTGGTGACGTGAGCGGGTGAAGTCTCGCTGTTAGTGAGATGTGTGCTGTCTGTTTGGGGATTTACTGTTTTTGTTTGTTTGTTTAGGTTTTATTTCTCCCCCTCCTGTGCTTTGTTTTTTATAAAGGTGTTTCAGTGCAATGTGAACTGTCTAAGTCTGTGCTGAAAGCTCCCTGCATGTTTTGCTGTGTTGATTTTGGTTTGACTGAATATCTTGAATAAATTTGCAAATGAATTTGTTGTTTTACTACAATCAATCAATCAATCAATCAATCAATCAATCAATCAATCAATCAATCAATCAATCAATCAATCAATCAACTTTATTTATATAGCGCTTTTACAATCACGATTGTGTCAAAGCAGCTTCACAGTGTCAAACAGGATAATATTGCGACAAAATTAGATTTGGCTGTACAGTCGTTCTGGAGAAAACAGTGATGTTATCAGCTTATTTTAATTTATCATATAGCGACAATGTTGGCAGATCAGTATTATAGTTTATAGAATTAAATAAGACCTAATTCATACATTTTATTTGTATAATAAGTTGAATAACTTTAATCATATTTTTAGTGTCCCCAACTGAGCAAGCCAAGCCAAAGGCGACAGTGGCAAGGAACCAAAACTCCATCGGGGCATGATGGAGAAAAATATTCTGGCAACCTTACAGGTCAGAAATCATATTAGATTGGAATATTCAAAATTTCAGGGTATCACGGAAGAGACAGATTTATTTAGGATGGGGCGTCGATTACACAAGAGTATGAATACATGAAATTATTGTGCCGAAGACGGGTTTTGAGCATGTCGTGCCAGTGAGGCAAATTCGGAGGAGACAGCATTTGACACGGCTCAGCAGACACTCCAGGATGCGTTGGTCATGTCCAGGCAGGTCCACCATCCGATCCGGACATGTTTCAATCTCAATCATTTACATTAGCTATATGAAACTTTAAAGTTCTTCATAATAAAGGGTGTGGCTACTTTGAGTGACAGGTGCATAGCCATTTATCTGCTGTCTCTTACCGTTGCGCATTGTTTTACTATGGGTTTCTGGGTTAAACGTCATGTTTCCTGGAAATGGTGTGCAATGGTGTTTGAGATACGTTGGGTATGTCTCATTCAGTTCCCTAGCTCCTGAGCTTGTGAATCAGTATATCGTGTACACAAGTTCAGGCACTGGTAAGGACAGTAAAAGACGTTGACTTACTACACATTGGGACACCGATGACTCTTTTTTTCACCGATGACTCATTTCCGGCAACACGACAACGTGTTTAACCCAGAAACCCATAGTAAAACGATGCGCAACGGTAAGAGACAGCAGATAAATGGCTATGCACCTGTCACTCAAAGTAGCCACACCCTTTATTATGTAGAACTTTAAGGTTTCATATAGCTAATGTAAACGATTGAGATTGAAACATAACTAAACCAACCAATACATAACACATGAGTGTAGCAACGTTCGTGGATGGGAAGGAAGGAACCGGCGAACATTCAACAAGACTTAACAATCAAATAATAAACAAAGCGAAAGTAAGGCGGGCAGCCCCTCACGGACGACTACCTGCACACACATAATAAAACATAAACAAAACACAACCTAAAATCCAGGCCTGCATGGGCCTATAGCACAAAACTAGGATAAGGGATTAAGCCGGAATATCTTGGTGATCTTGTCATCTGTATGCAAAACTTAGTACACCGCTTTCATGTAAACGTACCCTGAAGGCACACTCACAAAAAGAACCATAACGATAACAAAATATAACTGTATATTAGTGGAAAAATTGAGCCACGATCACCAAGATATCCTGACTTAATCCCTTATCCTAGTTTTGTGCAATAGGCCCCTGGTCCTCTCCTGTCCTTCACAGGTGTCGCTAGTCCTTACATGCCTCTGAGCTCCCTCATGAGAGGTGTGTCTCGCAGGTGATGTTCATTCTTAATCACGCGCCGGTCTCCCCTCGCTCCTCCCACGTCTCTCACACATCCACTTCTCCACAATGAGACTAGGGAAGCACATGCCATGATGGGAAAAGAATCACATGACAATTTTTATTTTATTTTATAAAAGCATATTGCGAAAGAATATTAAACATGGAGATTTTAATGTTTTTATAGCTTTTTTATTAACAGACATTGTATTTAAACACAAATTAAATTATTGTTGTTAAAGTGGGCTTTACTTTTTTATGTATATTTACATTTATGGATATAAATAAAACATTCCAATAAATAAAATAAGGTTTATATAAGAACTTGGTTTGATTAGTTTATTGTCAAAACTTAAAAAGAATGTTCCTATGAGATAAGGAAAAATCACAAAACACGTTTTGGACAATCAAGGCATTAACGCTATACTCCAGAAAGACTGCGCAAAAGGACAATCCACACAACTGGCCCAAAGGTTCATAAGACATTCACAAAAAGAGCAAGATGTAGCCTATCAATGTAATGTCTACATTTCTGAAAAATAAAATAAAAATGCTTGACAGGATAAAATCTGTGAACAACTTTGTACAATCTATTTAACTTTATTTGATAAGATTGAGGAAGTGACCAAAACACCAGGCTATAATCAAAAAATTTGTTCCAATATAATGGATGAAAACGAGGCAAAAAGGTTCAAAAATAAGGACCAGATTTTGGTAATTGGATTTTTGTACAGAGAAACAAACAGAAACCATTGAGTCACAAATTATTGTTTCTGAAGAACTAAGATTTCCAAAGAGATGACCTTGAAAACAATATTCTTTTGTTCTCTCAAAATAAATTAAAAATAAGCATGAAATAAGCATCTTTATTAAAGCTACACTGTGTGATATTTTCCCCCATAGCGGTAAAAAGGTATATGACATTCCAGTGAATATTAGTTTCTGTTCCTCTCAATTCCAATTTTGTTTTAACTCCTACGGTGGCCAATTTAGTCCAAGATTAACGTGGCTTCCAGTTCAACCTTGTCCATGAGTGCCATCGAGTGTTAAAACGCGAAAGGCGAAGCTTGAATTTACGTTTATGTCCCTCTTTGGCTAATGTCCTTTCAATATGGAGGGGCAACATGGCGACCAGCATTCGAATCCCTCACCCGTGTATATTTTCAATGGCATATTATATATAAACTTACAAGAATACTTTATTACTTGAAAGAAGTAAATATACATTAATGAGCACATATATTTTTGAAAGAACTAAGTGTTTTTAGCTAAGAATAAACTAAAAAAAGTTACACAGTGTAGCTTTAAACAGTTGGTTCACTAAAATCCCTCCATTACTAAAACCAGTTTTCAAGAAACAAGGATTTAGACTACTTATATAGGCCTATAGAATATTATAGTTAATCCAAATGTGTATAAATAAGTCCCCAAGCCAAAAGCATTTGCTGATGATAATACGAGAGTTTAACAGGACGTTTACTACCTTGGTGAAAGGTGATAAAACAGTAGGAGCAGGCTACGAGGCTGCGAGTCATAGCTTTGATTCACCACCGAGCCACACGGTGGTGATATACGGCAGCCATCGCACCTCTCTCGTGCAGAAGAGCGCCAAACCGCTCTTTAATTCACCCTGGCAACGGCTGACAGACGCTATGGTAACCACTTCAGAGAGAATCTCTTCCTGACAACTCGCTAAGCCCAGTATTTTTTATTCAATGTACTATGATTATGAAAATAACATTGGGTAGAGCGTGTGTAAAAATATGTCAGAACGAGTTAAGGTTACTCTATAAAATGAGCCCAAGTAACGTTACATGCGTTTGAAGCAGTGGCAGGAGAAAAGAAAGAGGATGAGTAAACTGCTACAAAAAGTGTCTGTGCAAGACTGAGCGTCGAATTTGGTCAATGTGCCGCATTTGATTTGAATCAAGTAACTTAACAAGCGATTCACTTCGACTGAGGGTATGATTTAACAACCTGCGAAGCTTTTAGACATTTTATCAGGGGTGTTTGACAGGCAACATTAACGCTCACTGACCGACAGCCTCTAAAGAAACGTTCCCTGGTAACTTTAGACTGTTAGTATTAAAGAAACTTCGCTCATGTCTGACTGGAAAAACGCTTTCGAGAGCAACCGCGTGATCCCACCTCACAGTCAAACCGCCAGACAAGCTCCAGGATCCTCTCAAGGTCTACAGCTGGTCTTCAAACAGATCGATGGACTTCACATAAGACAGGTGGATGTTTCATTCAGATACATAATATGTAAAGGTTCAGATGTATTGTTAGGTCATTTTACTAATCATAATTTTCTCTTATTTTTAACACCATGAGTACAAATAATTTAATATCCAAGTGTATCCTTACCAAGTGTATGTAGATAGTTCACCCCAAAATGAAAATTTTGTCAACATGTAGGCTACTCTTGCTCAAGTTGTTCTAAAACTGCATAAAGTTCTTTCTTCTGTTGAACATAAAGGAAGATAATTTGATGTAGCGTTATGTGTACAAACAGTGGCTGGTCCCCATTGACTTCCATAGTAGAAAAAAACTATGGAAGTCAATGGGGGCCAAAAACTGTATGGTTACCTACATTAATAAGAAATTCATACAAGTTTAGAACAACTTGATGGTGAATGAATAAATAATGACATTATTTTCATTTTTGGGCATTTCTGTGGATTACAGGAAAAAATGTTGTAAATAGTGTTCAGTTATTTTCATTTTAACTTCTTTAAAACGTGGAGCCGCAGGAATTAATTTAGTTTGTCTCCATATGTTTTTTTAACTCTCAAAGTGATGACACATATGAATTTCTTCACAGTTTCAGCTAATAATCTTCTTTACTGTTCCAATGAAGGAAAAAAAGTCACTTATATCTTGGATGGCCTGAGGATGAGTAAATTAACAGCAAATTTTCATTTTTAGATTAACTATCCATTTAATTGTTTGGAAATTGTCTTTAAAAGTTACTATTTTTAATGTTTTTGAAAGTAGTTGCTTATGGTCATCATTTATTTGATCAAAAATACAGTAATGTTGTGAAATATTATTACTATTTAAAATAATGGTTTTCTATTTTAATATACTTTAAAATATAATTTATTTCTCTGATGCAAAGCTGAATTTTCATCAGCCATTACCCCAGTCTTCAGTGTCACATGATCCTTCAGACATCTTTCTAAAATGCTGATTTGATTTGATATTCAGTTATTATTTTCTTTATATTTCTTTATATAATATACTTTATATTTATATTTCTTTATATATTTATATATATATATTAAGTATTATTTTTTCTTCTTCTGGGGGTATACATTTTGTTTTGGTGCAAGTATTCACATATACAGTCATTGATTTCTTACATTACAGTACTCAATCCACTTCTTCCAGCATTTTATAAATAGGCCCTTTTTAAGTCTTAAAGGGATAGTTCACTTTTAATTTAAATTTTGATATGTTTTAGCTTACCTCATGGGCATCCGAGATGTACCGTATTTTCCGGACTATAAGTCGCTCCGGAGTATAAGTCGCATCAGTCAAAAAATGCGTCATGACGCGGAAAAAAACATATATAAGTCGCACTGGACTATAAGTCGCATTAGGGCAGAGCTGGAGCCGCGCGCATGCGAGCACGCAAGCACCCGCGCGCGCATGCGAGCACCTGCTCGCGTGCACTCGCTCGTGCCCGCTTCACTGCATAACCCGAGCAGAAGAAAGAAAGTTTGAAGTGAGTGAGAAACTTGTAAGGGACTGGCGAAAAGCAGAGGTTACTTTAACTGTGATGAAGAAGAAAAAGAAATCTACTTGCGGACTGTAAGCAAGATGGCCAGAGCTGAAGGAACGAGTCCACAGACGCTTGAACTCTCTGCCGGGAGAGGCTCAGCCGCGCGAGACTAACGCTGTGAGACTCGTTCTCCGCTGCATATTTTACAACATGCTGTTGGTGTTTTGCAGAATAAGATTTTCTTTATGGGGGCATTTTGTTTGTGTTCAGTCTTTCTAAGTTGTTGTCTATAAGTAAATATTAGTTAAATATTTTTTTTGCATCCCATTTAGATTATATTTTTGTCTAATTAATTGTGATGGGAAATAATTAAATGATAGGACCTGTGTTTTGGAGACATTTAATTTGTATCCAGACAGTTTCTCAGAATTTTGGGAGAGTAGTTTCGGGATCCTTAAGATAGATAATAACATCATCTGCAAACAACCCAATTAAATGATGGTCTTCTCCAATTCTTATTCCACTCAATTCCTCACTCTGCCTTACTGCCTGGGCCAAAGGCTCAATATACAGAGCAAAAAGAGAAGGGCTCAAACAGCAGCCCTGTCCAGTTATTATTTTCAATGTTAGAAAATATGTTGTCTTTTTTACTTTTTAAATATAGAATAAAAAGTAAAAAAGAACAGCATTTATTCAAAATAGAAATCTTTGCAACAATATAAATATTTACCATTACTTTTTTTTTCTAACACATATTTGCTGAATAAAAATAAAAAATTATTTCCACAAAAACAATACATATATAAAAATGACTAACGTCACACTTTTTAAATTAATGCTGTTCTTTGTAAATCTTTTATTCATCAAAGAATCCTGAAAAAGTATAAAAAAATATCAAATTAAAAAAAATATTTGATTTCTTATCATGTTACGCTGAAGACTAGCGTAATGGCTGATGAAAACTCAGCTTTACATCACATAAATAAATTATATTCTAAAGTATATTTAGAATAATAGTATAATACTATTTATAATTTTTATATATTATTTATTAATAAATATTATATGTATTATGTATAATATAATTTATAGTTTTATTTAATTATAGCATGTTTCACTGCTTGAAATGCCAACTAAACAAAAACAGAAAGTTTCAACTAAACTAATAAAAAAACACTTTATATGTTATTGTTTACAGAGATTGATTTTTTTCTCTCTTTTTTTCTCTCCTTTTCTTCTTGTGGTTGGCATGACAACAGTCAGAGTTGCCACAATCACTCCAGTATCAGCTGCGCGTGACCCTGTTTGACTCGGATCACCAGCACTTCTTCGGCCGCACGTGGAAGAGCGGCTCACACTCTGTCAGTGGCACGTCAGGTCAGAGCGGTCGAGTGTTTTTCAATGAGGTAGGGTGACTCATTTCACAGTGAATGATGATATTTAGTGTTATTTCATTGATGCAACACCTTTTTTTATGCTTGGCAAAGGGTGCTATTTATTATGAAGTCGTCTTATCTTCTTGCCCTATTCCATGTTGAGAGGTGTCCTCTTTAAAGTGACCGTTCAGAATGGACACATGAATTGAAGAATTACAGTAGATTGAGCTGTATATCTGTACCATAAAGCTGTACTAGACATGGTTCCCACTTCCCAGTATGCTTGTTGAGCAGGAAGCTGCTCTTAGGCCCCTGTCTAGCTTTTGTCCAGTGTCAATCTTGTTGCCTCACTCTGTCTAGTTGGTGTTTCCAGCCCGTTGTTCCAGAAAGAGCTGGTCTGTACATTCTGAATAACAGATCTGAGGCGGCGTTGGTGATACGTTGTTGTAGTTGTTGTAGCCTATTAAACCAAATTAATGTAATTAAATGATCAATCACATTGACTCATTTTACAATCCTGCTAGCCCTTTATTTAGACTAAAACCCTTCTTATTATTTGGTGAGGAACATGGCATTCTGAGCAGCCTGTCCTACTACTGGCTATATGTCATTGCAGAATTAAGGCTAACGATTATTTGATTAATTGATCGTTAATTTAAACAACGGACGATCATAGAAATTTGTGTAACTTGACATCAATAAGCCCTATTCAAACTGTAATTGTTTCTCATGTGGACATCCGTAAAAATAAATTTGCATGCCACCTCAGTGATAAAACTTTTAACAGGCTGAAAGTGTGAGAATATTATTAATTTGTTGGAGACATAACCAAGAAACAAATTGAATTTAGCCTACATTTATTTATTACATTTAGCTAGGCTACAATTTACATTTGAAACATTTCATTATTTTACCATTACAGCTGATCACTAACTAATAACTATAAAATTAAACAAGTGCAATTACAATAAATAAATAAATAAAATTGTAGTTTTATTCCCTTCCAGTGCCGTAACATGCATCTCGAAGACATAACGACGCAATGCGCATGCGCGGTCAGAACTGCTGTGCTAAAACTGTGGTTGGGGTAAAACTGTGGCTCTGCAGTCAGACCCTTCTCAATTCGGCTGGGGATTTTTACACGGATGGTGGGAGAAAAGCACTGACATTCTGATTTCAGATGGCAATAAAATGACAGACTAGCCCCTGTAAAATATGAAAATACCTTACGACCCCACGGGAAACAATTACTGTCTGAATAAGGCTCTAGTCAGTAAGTCTTAGGCTTCTTCTGAAACCTGGAAAATGCTGCCTTCGGGGGACACATTTTAAAGTTTGAAGGCATCAAGGCACGTCCGAATCTAGTGTTAGCTTCACTTCCTGTCTGCTGATATACCTTCATCTGATCGAGTTTTGAAGTCAGAATATATGTCCATCGCTGCCATTGATATCCCACAATACTGTGCTTTCCATAGATGGCGTCCGACAGTTGCGTTTGCTGGTCAGTTTGTGTGTAAATGTACATTTTTGACCAACATTTTCCACTTCTGATGTCATTTCTAGCAAGAAATTACTAATGTAGTAAATAAATATTTGTTTAGTTCACACCAAAGCTCTCTCCATTTTGCTGTAAATCATTAAACTGTTACACTGCTTAAGAAGTCTGTCCGAAATTAGTTTCGTGAGACAAAAAGCTGTCTACAAGTCATTGTCTGATAAGGCAGCGAGGCAACAAGTCAGCTGCCTAGGTTTTCAGACACAGCCTAGGTCTCAACAAAAGGACAGGACCCGGATTTGTACTGAAAAAGGCTGAAAATCTTCTGAGAACTGTCACTGCCTTCTGCCATTTCTTCTCGTTTTCAAAATCGTGATAATCAAACACAGTTTTAATGATAATTCAATTTTAAATTATATCACTAACCGTAGTTACATTTTATTGTGTTTTTGTCGTGAAACCGATAATCGTCCAGTCCCTAGATAGCAGTCCTCATATTGACCCAGGGTGCACGTTTAAGGCACTTTGTTACAGCTCAATTCAATACAGCTCTAACACTCAGGTTTGAAACATCAGGGCTGGCAGCACACAGCACACTCAAACCAAACCCAACAGAGTTTATTGGAGATGATGGACATGTACTGGCCTCTCTCAGCAAGCATAATAAAGGCCCATCTGAGGATGTGAATTTAATGTCCATCTGTCCAGAAGACCACACGCACGCACACACTGCTTTCATTCATGCCTGGCACCATTGTAATTCACTTAAATCTTCCATTATGGGCTCTTAGAACCACCGAGTGGAAATAAAAGTTCTTGAAAATGTCCACTGTGAGTCACAGACTGTGGAGAGCATAGTTAATGTCTGCAGCATGCTCCATTTCCAGCTACCCACTGTGCCTTTGTGTTTTATTACATGTTGCCATTTTTCCCCAAACAGCTGTGTGGCTCTGTATATTGTATTTAAAATTGTCTCCTCCTTGCCTTCCTGTCAACCATTTGGATTTTTTTTGTGTTACGCAATCACCAGTTCACGATTGCATTGCCCTGTTTTTGGCACAGCTGCTTGAGGCAAGCAAATCGAGAGAATTTGCCCATCTCAAAACTGCTATATTTTTATTATCAAGGATAAATTCATGGTTCTCACTTTTTTTGGTGTTTAAATTTTTAAGGTGATTACTAGATGAACATTCTAAAAAATATAAAATATAAATATTAAAAAATATATATATATTTTGATTCAGATTTGCTAATGAATCATTTAGACCCATGGATATTTGAGAAGTTCGAGCAAATGCATGACATTGAGTTTTTTTGAGCTCAAGAAAGTGGATAGGTTTCAGTGGTGTTCATCACCATGGTAACTTGCACTATTCGGCTAACCTGCGCAGAGAAGGTTTTATTCCGAGTTAGAGATCGCAAACAGAAACTGGACCAATCAGCTGTGAGCAAAGTGACATACAGTATATCTGATGCAATAAAGCAACCCCCCCCCAATATTTGTTTGCAGATCTTTTAGAAACATGCCAAGTTCACACACTCTTTTCTCTAAAAAATATTCTTACATACAGCACCTTTTATATGTTGCATTTAAAGGTGCACTATGCAACTTTTCCATCCGCTAGATGGTGCCTATTCAAAACAAAGGCGTAGTTTGATCACGCCAAGTTTGCGCGCAGCATCTTGGGACGTGTTCTTCACCTCACAGCCAGTGGAAAATTGGACTTGGGCAGAAATTATGTTGATGGATGCAGTTATTAACGTTTCTGTAGTATGAAGCAAGGCTGCGGAAGCGATTGTTAATGAGATTAACAGCATTCCTCGCGAGCTGCAGGACTTTTATTATGACGGAGTCGCCAGGCGCTGGGCGTGCTCCTCCCCAAACGGACGAGGCGTTTATACTTGACGCGCTCGCCGTTGTGCTATTCTTTGAAACGACAGAGGGCGACTCAGAGTAATAGTTCTATAAATAATCAGGAAAAAGCGTCTAAAAGAAATGGTCTAATGTACACAGGTGGTGATATTTATTTTAGTAGGCTACATTTTACCAAAAACCACACTACAAAAGAATCGTGTAAAACTCAGTAAACCTTGGCTTGATATTATTACTTGTGACATGAGAACAAAATATATGTATGCAACTAAATTAAAGATCTCTTAAATATTTCCTAATTTCTGTTAACATTTTAGTGTTGTGATTTATTTATTTATTTGATTAAACATGGATCTTTATTTAAAATGGCTTATTTCTGTGTTTGTAGGCTCATTTAGTAAATATAAGCACCTAATTTGTATGTGCAAACTGGGGGCCGGTTTGAAAAGACGTCATGCTCAGCTAGTTTCATTGAGAACTCGTTCATCTTCAGATGCGTAGCCGTGCGCGGTGTTACAAAAAATGCGCTGCACACCGCCGGGCGAAATGGGGTCTTGCGCACCCAACACGCACCCTCGCGTTCATACGGACGCGTCGAGTATAAACAAGGCTTTAGAGATAACGTAGCTCTGTTTATCATATTAGATACATTTTAGTGTGTTTAAAATGATTTTATTACTCTATGCGTTCACTCAGCGGCTGCTGTGACACTTGTTGTACTCTGCTAAGAGTAAAGCGTCTCAACAGAATAAAACCGGAAACCGAGGGTAACGCAGATATGACGAATTGACAGGCGACTTCCTCAGACGTCTCGGTTGCTTGTTTAAAATAGCAATTTTCTTACAATTTACAAATAGTTGGAAACATTGGGGATATTGTAAGTACTCAACTGAACAAAATATATAACACTGGTCTAGTGGTTTTTGGATTAAATTAATATAAATATAAATACAAACTTCAATATATAAAGCTTTTAAACTGATTAAGCTTGTTTTTGTGTGTGTTTTTTTTGTCTTTTGAGCTCTTTGTGAACCTATAGAAATATTTGTTTAACTGCCGTCTCAAACTTTTGCTGCAGCAGCAGTACTTATTCCTGACTTGTAAATGCATTTAAATTCATGGTATTTTTCATCATTTCATCACTTAATTTTAAACAGAGGAGTGAATTGTGGTGGCTCTCTAGCAAGAAGTGTTGTAACCCTATAATTTTTTATTATTTTGACAGTGGGAATTATTTAGTTTCCATACGCTTTTTTAAAATTCTGGGCCAAAAACAAAACTGAAAGTTATTTTGTGTAATTATATTAATATTAGATAATAATAAATAAAAAAAAAATCTGTCATTTTAAAGGTACTGCATTTTTTTAAAAAAGCCAATAAAATAATCTACACTTTTAATGAAAGTAACACACTAAAATTGAACAGAAAACAATATTAATACTAAATATCAATATATTATTCTTTATTCAGTTATATGCCACAGAATCAGATTTAAAGATTTTTTTTTTTTTGACCAATTATCTAAATAATGTATAAAGTCGTACAAAGCTATTATTATCAGAGCATGTGAGCAGAGCAGAGTGGTATATTTTCGGCTGTTTCGTTGCATCCCTAGTTGCCACATGGGGTTCTGGGGAGAACAACTTTTCATACCTAGAAAAACTGATGTGACAAAAGTTAGTAAGAGATGCCAAAGTAATGAACAGTGTTTTTTTTTTTTTTTTTTAAAGTAAACTTTGTCTTTGTTTTGAATCATGTGCATCATTTATATGTGCAAAGCACAGATGATTATTATTATAATTCGGCTTGAACCATTATGTTGTAGATCCTCATAAAGATACCTGAGGAACTACATCCTAGATAACTAACAATTAACTTCATTATTTACTTCCCAAAGCCAAATGCTTGGTGAGAGTTCATTTTTTAACTTGCTTGTACTTCAATGCTATTCACTAATTGGCCCGGCTAATTCATTTTCTGCTGTCTAACACGGAGTGAGAGGATCTTGTTTATGGAAGTGTGATGTGCTAATTTCCACCGTTGTCAGTGTCGAAGCCGAATAAAACGACTGCTCCTCTGTGAAACCCCAGGAGCAGCAGCAGCACAGAAGAGGGGCTGTGAGATCACATAAGGTCTGTCAGACATGATGGATCTGTTTTAATATACGCCGCAGAGAAAGACTCCAAACAGGCGAAGTGATTATAGAGCAACGAAGATAGAATTAAAGCGGGGCTCTCCCTCTGGCCCGACTCTAATGGAGGGGTGTTATGACAAAACCCATGTTTGTGTGGAGAAGTAGGAATCGATAGATCTAATTTGATCAGCGACCTTCAGTTTAAGGGACGAACATTTGAATGCCTGTTTTGATTAAAGTGAAAAGGAAGCTATTTGTGGGATTAAGCCTAATTTATTTATTGTGAATTTTCAATTGGGAACCACTATCAGCCATATGGTATGAGATGATACTTGGTTTCTTAATAGAGCCCTAAACTCTCAGTTTTGTTGTACAGCTAATGAAATGTTTATTTTCCAAAGGATATTGAAGTGTCACAGTGACCTTCTGTTTGTAAAGGTTCATCCTTTTTAAACCCTATAAATCACAGTTTGTGTCAGGGGAACATGGTTTATTCATGGTGGGTGGCATAAAGCTCCTTGTCCTGTAGAGGGCAGTGCTGCCACATAGTAGAGAGGAATTGTGTTTGGGCTGTGGTTCAGAAGAGGCAGACCTTTTCCATTTACACCCTCTGTGTGATGTTAACCTGTCTCTTCTCACTGGCTGTATGATGGCACAAAAATGTCAATAGGAAGCTGTGGAGTCCATAGAGCCATTGCTTTATGGATAAATATGACAAGGATATGTTCAGGACAGGTTATATTTCACCCCCAGATAAAAAGAAAATAACAAGAAGTACAATTTTGCATGGGCAAATTGAAGCCTGTTTTAGGGCCATTAAGATTTTGCCTTGTGATATTAGTTTCAGGGCAATTAAACACTCTTTTGCATCCAAATTCTTATTACTGAAATACAGTAAATTAATAACTAAATAAATAACTAATTAAATAATCTAATTCTCATTACAGGAATGTGGAAAAAAATATCATAATTATCATACATACTAAAATATACTTTGTGGATAGTTTTTAGGTCGTTTATTATTATTTTTTTTACTCCAAATCAAAAGGAAATAATAATATTTATTATATTATGCATTAAATTAGGTTTGTCTGTCTGTCTGTCTGTCTGTCTGTCTGTCTGTCTGTCTGTATCTATCTATCTATCTATCTATCTATCTATCTATCTATCTATCTATCTATCTATCTATCTATCTATCTATCTGTCTGTCTGTCTGTCTGTCTGTCTGTCTGTCCGTCCGTCCGTCCGTCCGTCCGTCCGTCCGTCCGTCCGTCCGTCCGTCCGTCCGTCCGTCCGTCCGTCCGTCCGTCCGTCCGTCCGTCCGTCCGTCCGTCCGTCCGTCCGTCCGTCCGTCCGTCCGTCCGTCCGTCCGTCCGTCCGTCCGTCCGTCCGTCCGTCCGTCTAAAGTGAGGAAAATAATTATTTGAACACCCAGCTATTTTGCAAGTTCTCCCACTTAGAAATCATGGAGTGGTCTGAAATTGTCATCGTAGGTGCATGTCCACTGTGAGAGACGTAATCTAAAAATACAATTCTGTAAATCGCAATGTATGATTTTTTAAAAACTATTTATTTGTATGATACAGCTCCAAATAAGTAGTTGAACACCTGAGAAAATCAATGTTAATATTTGGTACAGTAGCCTTTGTTTGCAATTACAGAGGTCAAACATTTCCTGTAGTTTTTCACCAGTTTTGCACACACTGTAGGAGGGATTTTGGCCTAATCCTCCACACAGATCTTCTCTAGATCAGTCAGGTTTCTGGCCTGTCACTGAGAAACACGAAGTTTGAGCTCCCTCCAAAGATTCTTTATTGGGTTTAGGTCTGGAGACTGGCTAGGCCACGCCAGAACCTTGATATGCTTTTCGCAGAGTCACTCCTTGGTTATCCTGGCTTTGTGCTTCAGGTCATTGTCATGTTGGAAGACCCAGCCTCGACCCATCTCCAATGCTCTAACTGAGGGAAGGAGATTGTTCCCCAAAATCTCGCAATACATTGCCTGGTCATCTTCTCCTTAATACAGTGCAGTCGCCCTGTTCCATGTGCAGAAAAACATCCCCAAAGCATGATGCTACCACCCCCATGCTTCACAGTAGGGATTGTGTTCTTGGGATGCTACTCATCATTTTTTTTCCTCCAAACACATTTAATTTGGAATTATG
This sequence comes from Pseudorasbora parva, assembly GCF_024679245.1. Taxonomy (NCBI): domain Eukaryota; kingdom Metazoa; phylum Chordata; class Actinopteri; order Cypriniformes; family Gobionidae; genus Pseudorasbora; species Pseudorasbora parva. The sequence goes on from NC_090184.1 coordinate 30,592,536, forward strand.
ACCAAAAAGTTCTATTTTGGTCTCATCTGACCACATGACTTTCTGTAATGACTCCTCTGGATCATCCAAATAGTCATTGGCAAACTTAAGACATGTGCTGGTTTAAGCAGGGGAACCTTCCATGCCATGCATTATTCCAAACCATGACGTCTTAGTGTATTACTAACAGTAACCATAGAAACGGTGGTCCCAGCTCTTTTCAGGTCATTGACCAGCTCCTTTCGTGTAGTTCTGGGCTGATTTCTCACCTTTCTTAGGATAATTGAGACCCTACAAGGTGATATCTTGCATGGAGCTCCAGTCCGAGGGAGATTGACAGTCATGTTTAGCTTCTTCCATTTTCTAATGATTGCTCCAACAGTGGACCTTTTTTCACCAAGCTACTTGGCAATTTCCCCGTAGCCCTTTTCAGCCTTGTGGAGGTGTGCAATTTTGTCTCTAGTGTCTTTGGACAACTCTTTGGTCTTGGCCATGTTAGTAGTTTGATTCTTACTGATTGTATGGGATGGACAGGTGTCTTTATGCAGCTAATGACCTCAAACAGGTGCATCTAATTTAGGATAATAAATGGAGTGGAGGTGGACATTTTAAAGGGTTACTTCAGCGATTGGCATATGGCTTTGTATCAGTTGAAATCCTGGAGTATATTCGAATAATTGTGCTCCCCCCTCTCATATCCCCTTGAGACAAGAGATTAATGAATTTTATTTCTGGAAAAATTCCTCCGATGACGCAAATTGATGATTGGAGGAATTGGAGGAATTTTTGGCCTGAGGCGAAAGAATAAAGCCAGCAGAGGGAGCCATTTTCGCATGTTTTCAATCCCCAAATTGGGGATGGGATTTCACTCACAGCACTCAGCTTGCAGCTGCAGGCATTCATGTAAACGGTGTGGCCAGTGGAGCAAAGAGAGTGTTTCAACTTCTCAAACTAATTCCTATGAAAGTTAAGTTTCCAAAGGCATGAATTGAAAATGCGACAGACTGAACATGCACTGTGAATCTATGCTGTGAGCGCGGTCGCGTTTACCTCAGCTCTCATCACAAGCTCATCCATGACTGTGAATGTAAACTGACTCCTGCAGCGTTTGGGCTGTGATACTCCCTCAGCGGCTAAATCACATCATATTGAACAAATACCAGTGTTTCCCACACATAGACTAATTTGTGGTGGCCCGCCCCAGAATCAACACTGGCCGCCACATATTGCTTCATCATTCATTCATTTTTACGACGCACGCATATTCGTTAAGCGGATTTTCCTACCTCTCCCTCCGCCTTTGCGCCTCTCTTACTCACTCACTCACTCGCACACACTCGGTGCGTGTCTTAAACAAATGTTGTTGCATTTTGCCGCATTTAGTGAGGCATAACAGTTAAAACCAGAGCCGTTGAATAACAGAGTTGCGACACGCGTTTATCTCGCGGCAGCGTGCGTTGTCACGGCGCTCAATAGCTCTCAATAATGCTTTATGTATGTTTTTGTCGATGGATACACGTGCTGGCTCCTCAGTGTGATACACTTCAACAGCTCTAATAAAAGAAAAACGTGGGCAAAACGGTCTCTCTTTGTAAACTTTGTTCAATGCATGCGAGTGCTGCCATTTGTCTGAATAGGAGCAGTCATTTTCACCGTCATCACGCAGGTAAATTCGCCTGAAGACGCGAATGAGAACTCGCGCGCCCTGAGAGAAGATCTGTCTGTGAGCTAGTCCCAACACGCACAAATATTGAGTCCTCTTTCAAATCCTGTGCTTAAACGGACAAACTCACACAAAAAGTATGTCAGAATGTCCATCTTGATGAGTATCCAATTAGACATAGTCTGAATATGCCTATTATGTATGCCTTAAGTGAACTTTATACAGAAAATACGACGACTATCCTTGCTTTAGGTCTTAAAGGGGCAGTAGCCTTTACTGCTGTCTGTTTAATGTCAAACAAAAGATAAAGACATCACTCACTACTCTTGATTGAATAGCTTTTGTAAGTTTAATAAGGATTAATTTTTTATTTAAACAGTTAAATATGCCGTTATTTTACATTTGATTACTTTATTCCATTTCTCTACCTAAAAACTAATGTTAGACCCACCTGAAAAACCCGAAAAGCATTGTTTATTTTATTCTTATCTTTGCTCATTAGTATTTATTTGTGCTGCTGCTTGTATTTAAGTTATTTGTTCTTATTTTTTTTAATTTTCATTTGACAGTAGCCCTTTTTCCCCTGAACATAGCAAATACCGAACTGTCCTGAAACCGTGAACCTAAAATAGTGATACAAACCGAACCGTGAGCAATCTGTACTGTTACACCTCTAGTGTAACTTATGCGAGGGGGTGCCACAGAATTTTGAAAATTTTCAAAGGGTACCATGACTGAAAAAAGGTTGGAAAACACTGGAATAGACAAAAGCTTCCCTATACAGGTATTTGCAGCAATTCTTTTGGTACTAAATACTATTTGTGCAATAATTATGGTCCATTAATGATCAGTTCTTAAAAAAAATTCTTCTAATATTCATATTATTTATATTACAATTAGTGTAGTAATTAAGGTTAAAATAGAGAAATCCAATGCAAAGAGGCCAATTAGAGTAATTTTGTGGCTGGAAAAATAATTTTAATTTGTAATGGCATTACCCACAAAGTGCCTGTATGGCTCTTTAATAAATAATAGTCAAGTTGATTAAAGTATTGCTGATCATAACTGCGTACTTATTTGTAGGTTTTACATTTGAATACATGTTAGACATGGTGAAATACTAGATTTCTTTAAATGTGAAATTTCAAAACGTTAATACCCCCCCCCCCCCCCCCACCGCACATTGCTTTCGAATCTGTAGGAAACACTGAGATATGTCCAGTTTTTAATTGTAGTGTCTGTTCTCTAACTGAACTGATTTTATGAAAATGAATGCGGTCATGGTGATTCAGTAGCGGTGGCTTTGGGAGTGGCCTCGTTGGGCAGCGGAGCATTCTGGGAATTGTTGTCTTTCATCCCCATGAGACAAAAATACATTTTCTGTCTTTTCTCAGTCAAGAAAGAACCAAATAAAAAAATATTTCACATTTCTACTACATTAAGGGGGGGGGGGGGGGGGTTGAAATGCTGTTTCATGCATACTGATCTTTTTACACTGTTAAAGACATGGAATCCCATACTAAACATGGACAAAGTTTCAAAAGTTAAGGTGGACGTTTGATGGGAGTATTTCTTTGTCAAAAATACTACTTCCGGTTAGTCATAAGTTTCGGCAAGTTTTTTGCGATCATGCGTCCCCTTTGACGTTAATGGGGGCGGAATTTCCTTGTATGGGCCTTACGGACAATTCTACCGGAAGAGCGTGAGAGAGAGAGAGGGAGAGAGCGAAAGTAACAGGCTACCCCCATCAAAGCGCTGGCTCGTAGGCTGCTGCACAGGTGATTAACAATGACATCAAAAAGTGCGTTTTTGGTTGCCAGACCAAGACCGTCCTGCACAGATTCCCCAAAAACCCCGCGGTAAGGCAACAGTGGATGGAATTTGCTTTTCCGGATCAGCAACTGAGTTGCGCGAATGTTTATAACTGTTCGCTGCATTTCGGTGCCGACTGTTTCATAAACAAGGCCCAGCTTGACGCCGGATTTTCCAATCGCCTAATGCTGAAGATTGGAGCAGTCCCAACGATAAAGGTCCCAACGTTAGAACCGCGGGCGGTGAGTTAGACTGCTTCAAATGTCTGTGTTTTTGCCTATGCTCATCAAGTAGCCCAAACATGATCACGTATAGTTACTATATATATAACTATATATAGAAATTGATCAATGGAGCATGCGATGTGTAGTGCTGTACATTTGTTTAGCTGGCCACTATATGTGTAACTTTATGTTTGTGTATTGTAAAAGCACTCCAAACAACAATACACAAAGAGTGGGGAAATATGTTGAACTAAATAAGCGCGCTTCTTCATTCAAATGCGCTACTATTCCGTGTCTTTCTATGTAAACACTAACTTAGCCTGCCTTGCAAAACCAGTCCGCTTAATAACGTTACAATTGTCTACACAAACCACGCGTAAACACACACACACACGTGCACAACTGCACTTCCCACATGTACACCTTCAAAGACAAAAATATGACGATATAATTCAAGTATAAATATGTACATAACACAAGCCGCTAAGCATATTATATAGTTAGTGTATAACTTGTACCACATAGAGACGTCCTGCTCTAGTCGTTTTTGCTGCTGCTCCTGTTCAACTGCAGCCTCTGGGTCTGATTCCGGATCATAGATGTATGGCTGTATCTGATTAAAAGCCATATTTTTATTTTGAATAAAGTTTTTTTCCCGCTGTTAGGGATGACACAGCTTTACGACGCACTCGACTCAACACAACAGCAGCAGCGGCGCACACGTCATTATTTAGCTCCGCTCACACGATACGCCCCCACCCGCTCGGCTTTTTTCGGAAAGACTCGGAACAGCGCATCTTTCTTATATAATTATAAAAAAAATAAAGACTTTTCGGAGATATGCAGGATGCAATGCTACTCTATAGGTACTCAAGATTGACATGACACTGACTGAAACTGAGTGTTTCACCCCCCCCTTTAATGACACAGTTTAAAAACAGATTCATCTTCCCAGCGCTGAAGACTAATAGGTCTTTGAGGGTCAGAATTCTAACTGATAGACAGGTGTCCAAATACTTATTTGCAGCTGTATCATACAAATAAATAGTTAAAAATCATATATTTTGATTTCTGGATTTTTTTTTTTAGATTATGTCTCGCACAGTGGACATGCACCTACGACAACAATTTCAGACCCCTCCCTTGATTTCCAAGTGGGAGAACTAAATAGCAGGGTGTTCAAATGCTTATTTTCCTCACTGTATATGTGTATATATATATATATATATATATATATATATCAGGGTTTGACATTAAGCATGTTCATGTGCTTCATTCACTTGTCTGAGTAAAAAAATTGCTTGTCCGGAAAAATAGTTTGATTTTTATTTAATTTTTTTGTGTGTGTATTGTAAATATAATTTATTCTAAAGCAATATTCTTACCAATGTTCAATCTGCTTTGGCATATTTATATCTGCATATATATATATATATATATATATATATATATATATATATATATATATATATATATATTTCCAATTTGTGATATTTTTAATCTTTTATAAAGGTCATTTCCCCCTAATATTATTAAATGTAGGCTATGCTTCAGGTTTAAAGCTACACTGTGTAATTTTTTTAGTTTATTCTTAGCTAAAAACACTTAGTTCTTTCAAAAATATGTGCTCATTAATGTATATTTACTTCTTTCAAGTAATAAAGTATTCTCGTAAGTTTATAATATGCCATTGAAAATACATATGGGGGAGGGGTTTGAATGCTGGTCACCATGTTGGCCCTCCATCTTGAAAGTACATTCATCTTAAGTAAATTCAAGCTTCGCCTTTCACGTTTTAACAGTCAATGGCACCATGTCGAATGTGAAGAGGGGGATTGCCATGTTAATCTTGGACTAAACTGGCCACCTTAGGAGTTAAAATGAAATCAGAATTGAGAGGAACAGAAACTATTATTCACTGGAAAGTCATATAACCTTTCACCTTTCATCCTGACAGTAGTTTTTTAACACCAAAAGAGGGTTTATGCTGGTGCAAGCTGTTAGTAAATCTGTCCCTTAAGCATTTGGCTATTTAAATCCAAACTGTGAGTTTTTTGCCTGTGCTGTGTGTGTGTTTATAAGTATGTAATGTGCGTTGCTCCACAAAAACGTGCAGCATATATTTTGTCCTATTAATTTAATAACATTATATATTTTTATTATTCCCAGCTTGTTAGCTTTCTGAGTAGGTGTGTCTAGGTCACACAAAGGTTAAAAGCTTGATTCATACCTAATTGATCTTTGAAGCTGGTGACATATCTGTCCACCCAATTAGCACAACATTTATGACATGCGTCTGCACTCTTTAGAGAACTTTTAGCTCTTATTAGTGCTTATTTAGTTTGCTATGCCCACAGTCTGGACTCTAAATTAGAAACCCTTTATGGATAGCCAAGAGTTCATTAAATTCTGTAATTAGTTGAGAGAGAAAAGTGTTTTTAAATGCGGTGTGATGTAGCTTTCCGGGATGTCCATTCATTCCTCTGGGTCGGTCTGATTTCCTCCACAAGAGCCTCTCGGTAAACGTGCTGCCAGGGCCGTGCCAGGTGCTTCATCTCTTCAACTTTCACAGCGTTCAATAGTCTGGACCGTAAGGTCCACGGATCGCCCTCTTTCAGTGTGATTCATGTTCTCAGGCTCTAAGAGCCTTGTGGATGTTTCAATACCCCTTTTAACTCTTCCACCCATTCTGACACAAGCCTAGAGATTCATTTCAATTATATATGTGGCTCACCAGCCGTCCAGGAATGATCAATATTTCAGCTCATGGAGAAGCAAACATGCCTGAGAGCAGCCGGTCCTTAAAGGCACTCACACTGTGCAGAAATACAGGGCAATCCTTGACTGAGGAGGGATTGTGAGGTTTATAATTATAATTATTTTTATTATTTGAAAATGTAGACAATGTTATTTTAGTTATTATTAAATGCTGAGGTAGTATTTGTTCATATTATAATTATTATTTTTATTATTATTACATTTCTTTTTTTAATGATCATTTATTTAATAATTTCAGCTGCATTTTAATTGTAATTTTAATTTATGTGCTTTTGTAATTTTATTTGTTAAAAATTCTATATATTATATATAGCTTTAATAAATGTTATAGTTTTAGTAATGTTAGCTTTAATTTTAATTTCAACCTATTTTTTTATTTTGTTGCCAGGGCAACGATTCAAATATTTAAACTTTTAAGGTATGTTTTTCATGTGATATTTGATTTTTATTAGATTTTTTTAAATCTTTATTTCTATTAACAAACACGATTTTCAATACTATTAGTTTTATTCAATTATTTGTGAACAATACTGTTGATAATGGTTCTCTGCTAAGTCAAAAGTGTTCATGTGTTTTTGTTTTTTAATTGTTGTCTATGTAAACAAATGCACTAGATAGACGTCTTCAACTGTTGCAATATGTCCCTTTTATCAGTGTTTTGTGCACATTTTTAAGATGACATGCATTAGTCTGACACCTTTGACTGTTGTGATGCATCTCGCTGTGTTTTTAGTCCCACATGCCGTGAGCACTCAGTCTTTAAGACGCTGTGTAAAGGTCAAAAAAGTAAAACTTTTAAAAAGCTTTTCACAATGCCTGCATTCTGTTCAATTCTTCTGCGGTAGCTGTTGTTGTAGTGCAACACATTCATTTAGCTGATTTTGAATGGACTGAATGTGTACATTTTAAGCAGTGGAAATCAAAACCTTGACTTTGGCATTGTTATCGCTATTCTCGGTTCTTGTTGAAAAAGAGGGAATTTGTGCTGAAAAACAGAGCAAAAGATGCAGAGGTACTCATCAAATAAGAGGCGGCGAGCGAAAAGATGTCTTTGAAGAGAATGAATGTGATGAAAAGCGAGAACAGAGGGCGAGAAGAATCGTTTTGTCTCCACAGTGTGTGGCGTGAAAATAATTCTGCAATCAGCACTCCCCATGGCTTCATCTGCTGCACTCCTCTCATTCCTTCTCATTTTAACGTCTCCACTCTTCTTCTTTATTCTCATCTGCTCTGTCTACTCAGACTCTCAAAGACTTGTGTCTTTGGCATTTTGTTTCTTTTTTTGAGTCTAAGAACTGCACTTGTATAGTGTTTTTTTTTTTTGGTGGTGAGCACCATACAGGGAAAGAGTCTTTAGAAGTGTGACGTTATTGATTTAACAGATCTATATGACTGACTGCTGCATGAGCTTGCGGCTGTACACTGTAATGACTCATTTTAACAGCCATACGTCTCTTAAATCTTGTGCGTGTTAGAGTAGCTTCAGAAGAACATACAGGGTGTTGACGTTTATACACTCAGGTGAATGAGTGCGAAGGCAGAACAATTGTGTTTTATACCTAAAGGGGGGGTGAAACACTCCGTTTCAGTCAATCTCATGTCAATCTTAAGTACCTATAGAGTAGTATTGCATCCTTCGTATCTCCGAAAAGTCTTTAGTTTTATTATATTTATAAAAGAAAGATAGGCTGTATAGAGTCTTTCCGAAAAGAACCGAGCAGCTGGAGGCGTATCGTGTGGGCGGAGCTAAAGAATGACGAGAGCGCTCAGCTATTGCAGGAGAGCGTCTGAAAGCTGACATCGTGAAGCGTGGAAAAGAAAACTTTACCCTAAATAAACCATGGCTATCAATCAGATTCAACTAATATATGATCCAGAATCAGATCCGGAGGCTAAAATAAATTGAACAGGAGAAGCAGCAACGGCAGGATGTCCGTCTCTGTGGTATGTACTGTATTTAGTGGCTTGTCAACATTTGTGTTTGTTTACTTGTGGATTATGAGGACATGTTTTGGTTTATGGACTACTGTATGCAACTACACCTTAGCAATCGCAAGCAAAACGGTTTTGCACGTCAGACTAGTGTATAACGTTACATAGGAAAACAATGGATTAGCGCATTTGAATGTGCTTTGTGTGAATGTCCCCTAGGTTTATGTTTGGGGTGCTTTTACAATAAACAAACAGACACCTATAGTGGTCAGCTAAACAAATGTATTTAAACACACACCATAGATTGCATGCTCCATTGATAAATTAATTATACGATCATGTTGTTTACTGATGTTTACTCACGCGACGATATCTAACTACACACAGATATTTGAAGCAGTTTGATTCACCACCTGCTTCCAAAGCACGATCGTGAACCTTTATCGTCACCGCTCCATCAAAAACACACTTCTTTGGTGACATAGGTTGCTTTGGTGAAGTCCTGAGACAGCAGTGAGTGCAGTGTTTATGGACGGCGTGCGTTTGCACTCTCACTGACTCGCACTGGTCCGGTCGCTCGCGCGCGTGCGCGGACCCTTCCGGGAGAAGAGCCCGTACGGCCCATACAAGGACATTCCGCCCGGTTGACGTCAAGCGGACTCGTACTAGAAAAAAAACTCTCCGAAACTTGTCAGAAACCGAAAGGAGTATTTTTGACACAGAAATACTCCATCAAACGTCCAACTTATTTTTTTGAAACTTTGTCCATGTTTAGGAAGGGAATCCAATTCTTTAACAGTGTAAAAAGCTCAGTATGCATGACACAGCATTCCACCCCCCCTTTAAATGTCATCAGAAGAATAGTGAAAGTTTTCTATTCATCAGCCAGTAGTATTTAAAATGGCTAGAACTGTTATGGTTGCGCTTGAGCACAATAATGATTGAGATAAAATAATGATTAGTGAACCTAAAATGAAGTGTGTCATTATTTACTATTTAGGACATTTAAACACTTTTGTCATACTTGCATTGCTATTTGGGTGTTTTAGAGCTCGACAGCCCCATTCAGTATTCCTTTTCATTCATTATATTAAAAACAGTGACACATATTCATGTTTGTAGTATAGCTTAGCACTGAGGTTCTTAACCAGGAGCTTGTGGCCTCAAGATGATTTAAAATAAGAGCATAAGAGCATATACTTCAAGGCATCCTAGGTATACATATATGAGACTTCTATATAGTCTTTCAGACAAATACAATCGAAGTTATATATATATATATATATATATATATATATATATATATATATATATATATATATATATATATAAAATCCTGGCTTATCCCAGCATTATAATGGCAGTCAATGGCAGCCCAAAATTTGAATCAATGGGTTTGTGTAAGAAGAATATCAATTTAACAAAATATCTAGCTTTCAAACAGACAGTCTTCCATATTCAATTTATGAAAAAAGCGCAACTGGCACGTATGACATCAGACACTTTCTTCGTAAATTGAATATGTAAAGCGGTCTAGATATTTTACTTCATAAAGGTTTTAATATGGAATGTTTTTAAAAAGAAAAAGTTTTTCAATCACCACCAATGTTTTTATTTGGATCATTTTCACAATGTTATGGCCCCACTGGTCTTTCGAGAACTGGATTGCTCATGAGTCACCATGACATCATAAAAAGTGAAGCCGCCGCACCGCCATACTGGTATTTCATAGTAAGCTCACGTGTTCTATTGAATCAATAGGGAATTATATAATTTTACTGAGAAAACATTGCCTAAGGAGACACCATTTTCATATATGAAGTCTATTCTTACAGCTCAAATGTCCTTAGCAGGGAAATGTATTGTTTATAGTCGGGAATTTCCACATGCTTATTAAAAAGTTACCTTCATATTCATTACACTAGTGAACATCAGTTTAGCTGATGGATGAGAGACACTTCAGCGTATGTATTACAAATATCAAAGTGCATGCATTCTGAAATCAGAATAAATATTTATGCCTTGTAACCTGAAATCACCTTGTACTGTCGTGTTTATGTATTTATGTTGTGCTATAGAATTGTTTTTATTCATACAGTAAACTAAATGAAAATGTTTCAACAATGATTTTGTTGGCATTTCGAGGCAGTTAATGATTTAAACGATGGTTAAATGAATAATGAATTCCACAAAACAACTTAACACTTTAATAATATGGAAACTGTAAACGCCATACATTTGCACTGTCTGAAATAAATATTGCTCAATCAGGAAATAAAATATGCATCATACCTTATTTAGACAAACATCTGCTTTATTTCCAAGATGATGCATGGCAAACTTTGAATTGTAATACAATAGAGTGTAATAATAGTAACAGAGCCTTATGTTAATATGTATTGTATAAGCTATTTGAATCAATTTCTTCAGCTAAACACAGATAGATGTTAATTTTAAATATTTCCTCCATAATTATATACATAAACTAATATACCTCAGTTACCTGTGTCAGCAGTGTGCAGTAGACACACCTAAATTAACGATTTCAATATATAATAATAATAATAATAAATTTTATTTATAATGCACTTTATATTAAACAAAATCTCAAAGTGCTACAGAATTTAAAAAAAAAAAAAAGTATTTGAGTATTTAAGCTGTGAATAAGTATTTGAACACCTGTCTATCAGCTAGAATTTTGACCCTCAAAGACCTGTTTGTCTGCCTTTAAAATGTCCACCTCCACTCCATTTTTTATCCTAAATTAGATGCACCTGTTTGAGGTCATTAGCTGCATAAAGACACCTGTCCACCCCATACAATCAGTAAGACTCAAACTACTAACATGGCCAAGACCAAAGAGTTGTCCAAAGACACTAGAGACAAAATTGTACACCTCCACAAGGCTGGAAAGGGCTATGGAGAAATTGCCAAGCAGCTTGGTGAAAAAGGTCCACTGTTGGAGCAATTATTAGAAAATTGAAGAAGCTAAACATGGCTGTCAATCTCCCTCGGACTGGGGCTCCATGCAAGATATCACCTTGTGGGGTCTCAATGATCCTAAGAAAGGTGAGAAATCAACCCAGAACTACACGAGATGAGCTGGTCAATGACCAGAAAAGAGCTGGGACCACAGTAACCAAGGTTACTGTTGGTAATACACTAAGACGTCATGGTTTGAAATCATGCATGGCATGGAAGGTTCCCCTGCTTAAACCAGAAAATGTCCTGGCCCGTCTTAAGTTTGCCAATGACTATTTGGATGATCCAGAGGAGTCATGGGAGAAAGTCATGTGGTCAGATGAGACCAAAAAATAACTTTTTGGTCATAATTCCACTAAACGTGCTTGGAGGAAGAAGAATGATGAGTACCATCCCAAGAACACAATCCCTACTACGAAGCATGGGGGCTGGTAGCATCATGCTTTGGGAAGGATTTTCTGCACATGGAACAGGGCGACTGCACTGCATAAAGGAGAGGATGACCGGGCCATGTATTGTGAGATATTGGGGAACAACCTCCTTCCCTCAGTTAGAGCATTGGAGATGGGTCAAGGCTGGGTCTTCCAACATGACAATGACCTGAAGCACACAGCCAGGATAACCAAGGAGTGACTTTGTAAGAAGCATATCAAGGTTCTGGCGTGGCCTAGCCAGTCTCCAGACCTAAACCCAATAGAGAATCTTTACAGGGAGCTCAAACTCCGTGTTTCTCAGTGACAGGCCAGAAACCTGACTGATCTAGAGAAGATCTGTGTGGAGGAGTGGGCCAAAATCCCTCCTACAGTGTGTGCAAGAATGGTGAAAAACTACAGGAAACATTTGACCTCTGTAATTGCAAACAAAGGCTACTGTACCAAATATTAACATTGATTTTCTCAGTTGTTCAAATACTTATTTGGAGCTGTATCATACAAATAAATAGTTTTTAAAAAATCATACATTGCGATTTACAGAATTGTATTTTTAGATTACGTCTCTCACAGTGGACATGCACCTACGATGCCAATTTCAGCCCCCTCTATGATTTCTAAGTGGGAGAACTTGCAAAATAGCAGGGTGTTCAAATACTTATTTTCCTCACTGTATATTTCTATTCTAAAATAATTTATGGGGTAGAAATTGAGTAAATTTTTTATATTTTTCAAAAACCCTTATTCCATTGGTCCCCAAACAACTTGAAAAGTCATGAGGCTGAATATTGTGACAATATCATAATTGTCGGTTATTCCCCTGAAATTGTAATTGCGATTGTAAATTACGATTATCACAATTTACATTGAATGATGTTTTGAATAGTTTTATTCCATTGTTTGCATGCCATATTGTTATATCAGAATAAACAAGCTGAAAACACTCTTCCTGAAAAACTTAACAGATTTTTTTATTGAATTTATGCCTTAAAAGTCAAATATACATTGGTTTGGTTTCTTTGAATAAAAAAAGTAAAATATGCATGTTATTATAATGTTATACTAAAAATAAAACAATGGAGAGAAAAAAAATGACGCACAGAATAATAAATGTGGTCTTTTTTTGTAATTGCGATTACATTTTATTGAACGATTACATAATTGAGGCGTCTGTAATTGTAATCACGATTACTAATTAGATTAATTGTGCAGCCCTATAAAGAACCACTAGCAGTTGATGCATGTCATGCTTTAATATTTTCAGTATTCTCTGTACTGACGACAGTCTAAGATGAAAATGATTTGTGTGTTTTGACTGTGCATCTTGCTTGTCTGAATATGATGTGTAAATCATGCTTCGTTTGTAAATTATGAGGTACCAGAACAAGGACTGGTGACAGATTCTGCAAGTTTGGTGGGATTCGGGGGTTTAACACCCAATCAACACTTAAAGCAAGTGACATGATAAAAATACATTGCTCAAAAAGATCAACAGCTTTGGATGTCACACAGACAGCTTTTTTTGATGTATGGTGGAAGAAATCAAATTTTACTGTGTTTATGTAGCATTTCTAATAGTTGTTGACCAATATTGATTTTTATTTTCTTTGATGGCCTGTGCTGATATCTTAAAGGGCAGGATAGTCGATGGAGGATATAAAGTTGATATACTTATATTTATTTTACATAATATAAACAAAATTATAAATAATAAGATATAAATAAATAAATAAGATTAGGGGTGGGCGATGAAAAAATTAGATCTCGATTTTTATTTATTTATTTATATAAATTATTTTTTTCCCCCAGATTGTTTGACCAATTTATGATTTTTTTGTATTATTTTTTTATGTTTACCTAGTCAACTAAAAAACTTAACTACAATATGATTCAGGTAATATTCTTTTTATTAACCATATTTTTATTAACCAAGTGCACCACACCTGTAAATGTAAAACAAATCACTTGCTATTTTGTAAAAATCTTTGCAGAAAATATGCATGAAATATGAAGGCAAATATTGTTACAAACGTATCTTAAAGGGTTATTTCAGAGATTAGCATATGGCTTTCTATCAGTAGAAACGCTGGGGGATATTCAAATGATCGTGCCCCCCCATATCCCCCTTAGATGAGAGATTTATGTATTTTATTTCTGGAAAAATAACTCGGATGACGCAAATATTGTCAATTTGCATTATCTGTAAAATTTTGGCCAGAGGCTAAAGACTACAGCCAGCGGAGGGATCTATTTCCACATGTTCTCAACCAGCTCATGGAGGATGGGAGAAAGCACTCACAGCTCAACTCACAGCTCAGCTCCCAGCTGCAGGCATTCATGTAAATGGAGCTATGCTGAGCAATGTAAGTGTTGTAACTTCTCAAATTAATTCCTATTAAAAGTTAAGTTTCCAAAGGCATGAACTGAAAACGCGCCAGACTGAACATGCGCTCTGAATGTATATGCCGCAAGCGCAGTCACGATTACCTCAGCTCTTATCACGAGAGCTCATTCAGCTCATTCATCACGGTGTAATCTGCCTCCTGTAGCGTTTGGCCTGTGACATTCCTTCAGCGGCTAAATCACATTATATTGAACAGAAACGTTGAATTTTTAATTGTAGTGTCTGTTCTCTAACTGAATTGATTTTATGAAGATGAACGCGGTGGGAAAGGGATCAGTGATTCAGTAGCGGCGGCTTTGGGAGTTTATGGCAGCGAAGCATTCTGGGAATTGTTGTCTTTCATCCCCATGAGACAAAAACACATTTTCTGTCTTTTCTCAGTATAGAAAGCACCAAATTCAAAAATAATTTCACATTTCTACTACATTAATGACCCAGTTTAAATACAGATTCATCTTCCCAGCGCTGAATTATCCCTTTAAACATATCCTATAGAAATAATACAACATAAAAAAAATGCTTAATATTTCTTAGTCAAAAAGTAATAGCAATGCTTTATATTAAAAAAAAAAAATAGCGTCTTTAGCAGAGTCTAAAAAATGTGGTACTCAAGTTAGAAGAAAAATAAACTTGCGTCTAATATCTTGCTTTTCCCATTCCACTGACTGTGCTTGTTTGTTTTTCAACGCAATATTGCATCTTGTGTGAACAGTCGCTTAGACGTGATGTGTTCTACGCTCACAGAGCGCGTCACACGAGAGCGGTTCATCAGGTGCACCATCGTGTGTTCGGATCATTTTATTCTCTTGTCAAAATGTCTAAATGTAACGTTTGCTAACATTTTTATTCAAAACCGGAATTTCTCTATTCAAAAATAATAAAACATTTAAAATTGAGTTTATCGAAAAAATCTGAAAAATTGCCCAGCCAATGCAACCATAAATAAGATCATAATTTTAGAAATAAATAAGAAGAAATTAATAAGAAGAAATTCTTAGTTTTGTGAATTTAATTTTTATTAGATAGTGAAATATTCGTTTAAATGAAACAAATGTTTAAATGTTGAATGCTGATGGTAAATGAGGTTATTATAGAGTTTGCCTTTTTTTAGTTGTAATGATATACAAGCAAACTCTTTAATACTTATCGTATACTATTTACTTTCTGTTTTTCAACATTTCTTACTAATAACTCATGAGAGAGGACTGTTAAACAGGTGTGCTCAGGTGCTAGCATTCACAGCGGCGTCAAAATAAATGTCCCACTTCAGACACAAAGGCCAAACAGAAAAACTTATCGGCCAATGTTTAAAAAAACAAAAACAAATATCCTTATCAGCCAATGTAGCAGTTGTACATATCATAAGTGTCATAAGAAAATGAAGTCCTGTCTCTTAGAGAGATTGATTGAGCTTAATGTTCTCACTTAATACAAAGTTCTAGCATCTTTAGAAGAATGTATACTGTAAGTGGCCATTTTTCTATTTGCCAAGACTATTAACTGTTCAATGTTCTTTTTTTCAGGTTATTCTTTTGACAATGCTGAAACTTGTTCTTTGCTTTCATCCTTGAGGGCAGCTGGTCTATAAAACCTTTTTTTTTTTTGTTAACTGTCTGTGTATATAGTTTGAAGGTGAGGAACGAGTCAATCTAGTTTCAAGCTCTTGAACACAAACAAGGGACAGCCAGATTGTTAGCGGCCCCTACTGCGATGTTTCCCTTTGAAATGCTACAAGGATACAACTTTATCAGGTCTAATTGCTTCTCTGCTCAAGGAGTGCTCTGAGCCAGGAAGGTCTCGCCTCTGTGAGCGAGTGCAAACAGCAGATCTGTCCACACACAACTGTGGACATTACATCCTTGCTTTTCTCCCCAGCAGTCTTTTATCGAGACTGGTTTAATAACGCTTGTGTTTTTCCTGAAAATATGGAAATCGTTGCAACTCCAGCAGCACTTATGCCAATGTTTTGAGAGATTTTGTGTATTTATCAAGCTGACAGAGATGTATGCCCTTCTCTTCACAGGGGAAGGAGCTGGTGTGTGCGTGAATACAAGCATGCACAGTGCAGCCTTTCCTCAATCCTGTGGCGAGTACAGGGCGTCAGCAACTTTTCTAAATCATTAAAGTAGGGCTTCATCATGATTTCTTTTGGTGAAAACGCAGACTGGGGCTATTTTTAGATAAATAATGGGCCACAGATTATTGCTTAGAAAATGCAGGCTACATGTTGCTTGAGGGGCTCCTGTTGCAAGTAATGATAATTTAAATTAGCTTGGTCTAAAAATGATCCGGTCTATGGAATAATTGTATGTGGTGCTGACACAGGAGCCGGTTCTGACATAGAACCCAGAATCACTGCACTATGTTTACAACTTGAACAGCGTCAGAAATCTTTTTTTCTTTACATTTCAATGGCAAATTTAAAAAAGTTCAAAAGATATGCTTCAATGGCATGTATTTTCCTTATTTTTCCAAATCTTATAATATGACTTCTAATGGGCCAAATCAAAGGTCATCACAGGTCAACTTTAGCCCTGGTTTGCACATCTCTGCCATATACAGGGTTTCCACGGGTCTTAAAACGTCTTAAATTCGCTTATCTATTGAGTTCTATTTCTTAAATCATTTTAAACAGGTCTTAATTAGGGGTGTGCATGAATATTCAAACTGTAATAAATATTTGAAAACTAAAAATACTACTTTACTTTACGATACGTTACGATACATTACTTGGGTAGCCGTAAATGCAGTGAATCCATTATAAACCTCACTAGAAATTGCAGTTAAAACTAAATCCACTGAATGGATGGTGCTGTAAAGTGCGTTACATTGATTGTATTTGATCACACAATGTTGTTGTCTGCCTTGCGATTTTTGGAATTACATAAACAATATAAACACGATAACCGAATGACTCGAGTGTAGGTACATTCTGCACAATAACTGGCGCAGTTTGCTTTTTAGCTTTTTCTTCCTACCTGCGCTGCTTGAGTTTAAGCTTGGAACATACTCTGCAAGAACAAAGACATTTGTTTGTTTTATCGAGGTGGCAAGAGCAAGATCCAATTTCATTCTGGCCAGTACATTTCATACTTCACGATAAAAGCAGGTGCCGAAAATCTGCGTTTCTCTGCATTAACCCTGCCCACTTTAAATTTCTGACCAATTACACAATATTTCTCGAACACCCGCAAGAAAAAAGTTCTGCTCCAGCGATGTGTCAAGAACAAGCTGCGAAAACTTCCAAATCAGGGCTGCATTCCCCTCCAGCCGTTAGTCTGCTATGTGCGTGAGATGGAGAGGAGGAGCGCGGAAGTCAAACCCTGCCCTCTTTTCAATACATTTCACTTGAAAATACGTCAAAGAACTGTAAATAAAATCAGTTGCAACTTCTGGTTCACTGGGACTTTAGGTATAACATAAGCTTGTTCAGAAATTGTGATTAAAATATGATGTCCCCCCAAAAAAATTATTTCTCATTTTCGTCATTTAAATAAACAAATATTTGAATATTTGTTTTTTATGAGCCCAAATATTTGAATACGTAACGCTTCCTCAAATGCTCATTGAAATTCTCCCACAGCGCTTTAGAATGTGTGTGCATGCGTTTGTTTTTTATTCCGGGATGTTGTCGTTCTTTCTGGGGGCGGCAGTGGCTCAGTGGTTCATGTAGGTTGTCTACAAACCGAAAGGTTGGTGGTTCAATCCCCGGTTCCACCTGACCAAGTGTCGAAGTGTCCATGAGCAAGACGCCTAACCCCAGCTGCTCCCGACGAGCTGGATGGCGCCTTACATGGCTGACATCGCCGTCGGTGTATGAATGGGTGAAAGTGAGGCAAAAATGTAAAGCGCTTTGGATAAAAGCGCTATATAAATGCAGTCCATCTTTCTTTCACTAAATGTAATTATCTGTTTTAAGACTACAAATGAGACCAACATGCATATATTACAGCCAATCTCTTTCTGATTGTAGCCTACCAGACTTCTCGCCTGCCATCTCACGTAAGCGCCAAGGACCGGGCAAAATGATGACGCAGGGTGGATGAATGTTCAAATAAAATGTATGATAGCACTAATAAAGAGTTAATAAAAGCGATGTAAACCACAAACTTGATTCAGTACTGACGTCAGATTCTGAATGTGTTCTGTTTAAGCTTATTGACCTTGAACGATCAAATACACATAATTATGCCTATGTCCATGTTGGTCGTTATGTCTTGAGTGAACAAGATTGGGAGCCGTGTGTCAGTGTTGAATCGGCTCATTTCTATAGGTCTTAAAGTGAAAGCAATCTATACCCGCTCGTGTCTGTGTCATTCAAATCAATCAAACAACAACAGGGGAAAAACAGTACTTAAAGCACTGTTATAATAATAAAAAAAAAAAATTATTTCCATCTTTCTCATCGACTACTTCTGACTGGCTCACTTCAGCACACTGCTAATTCTAGGTGTAAACTGGGCTTGCGATTCTAAACTTCTAAGTTAAATGTGTCAAGGTTGATGATTCTAACTTTAGTATTTGCATTTACTTATCGTGTCAGCGCTCATTAAAATACTCATTAAACTTGTTTGTTTTTGAGTTTGCGTGACTTGTCTGTGTGTTCGACACAACGGGAAGAATCTGATCGTCGTCCTCCCAGGGACTCGGGGCCAGGGGTTTTTAATTTGGGTGCTGTGAGCAGAGCTTCTCCAATTCCCATCAAAATAAACAAACCATGGCCTGGGCATCACGCCTGAGGCCCAGAGCCGCAGAACAACACAGCCAAAGTAAATAGAGTCCTGCAGCAGTCAAACAAAGCAGCTCACAGACCTAACAGACTCTGCCCCATCAAATCACTCTACATGCAGACACGCACACGCATACTCTCATGCTCACCGTACAAAAAAAAGCCTTCAAAACTTTAATATGTTTGCAGCATACTGATTTATTTTATTTTCAGTACGGTGTTGCATTTTCGAATAATGAGAGAAAGACTAAAGTGGGTGACGACGAGTTCAAAATCAGATTAATTTTATTGATTCGGTTTGTTCAGATGGTTTGTTTCATTTGCATATTTTATAAGCGTTTTTTTATTTAAAAAATGGGTAGTTTCAACATCCGTGTTCTTATCTATTCCCAGCTCCTCTTTATATCTTAAAGATCTCTGTGAATCACCCTAATAAACCTTGATTTCATTTTAATGCCACAAAAGGAACCGTTCTTCACTCATTATAATTGACTCCTCTCTCAGAGCTACTACAGAATTTGAATAAATCAATTATGTAACGCATTGATCATACTGTACACTGCAAAAAAAAAATTCTTACTTAGTATTTTTGTCTTGTTTATAGTCAAAATATCAAAAAATTCTTACGTTAAGAAACATTTACCAGACAAGTAAAAAATATTGTCTTGTTTTGAAAATAAAAACATAAAAAAATAAAAAAGTATCTTGTTTTCTGTTTGAATTAAGATTATTTTGCTTACCCCATTGGCAGATTATTCAGCATATTTTAAGCAAAAACTTATTTTTTCCAAAACAAGACAATTACTTTAGCTTGTCTAGTAAATACTTCTTGTTTTAAGAATTTTTAGATGTTTGGACTAGAAACAAGACAAAAATACTAAGTAAGAAAAGCATTTCTTTGCAGTGTAAAATGATTAGGTTCTCACCCTGCTGGCTCTGTAGGCACCGTACTGTGTAAATTCCCACACTTGTGAGCGAGGGAAGTGGTGGGTGATCAGAGAAGGTTAACCCAGTTTATCCCGCCAGGACCACGGTATTGATCGGTGAGGTCAGAGAAGTTTACCTGTGGGGTACAGATGTCCCTTAAACGGAATCAACTGCTCTCTGTTCCTCAGACCCCTTTTGCACATCCTGCTCAACTTAATTGAGTTGTTTGTATTGATTTGCTACGCCTTCTGTGTGTTTGGGACACGTGTGGTCCATTGAGGCATCGTGTATTGATGGCTGGAATCTAAGACTTCTTATTCTTCTTGTAAATGTCCAACACCACAGAACACAAAGAAGGCTGATTTGTTGTTATGACCAAGCATGGCCAAAAAATGCCGCGCTGGTGCCATTTAAAGGATGATTCACATTGTTATTAGCAGAAATCTAGTCAACACATAAATTGTAGTGTTGGAAAGCTACTAACTGTAGCCTGGCAAGCTACATGTAATTTACTGTAAATAGATACAACAGTCAAGCTATTCTTTAAATAAAGTAAGTGACCTATTATTCTATTGAATTTATACTTAATGTGGCAATATCATTTTACGCTATTTTTTTTTAAAACACCGGAAAAAACAGTAATATGTAAAATATTATCACAATTTACAATAACTAATTAAAAATTTCTCTGAAATTCTGTCATTAATTACTCATCCTCATCGTTGGAACACAAATGAAGAGCTTTATAAAGAAAAATTAGAGTTTTCTGTCCCTCCACTGACAGCCTACGTAACTACTACTTTCAAGTCCCAGAAAAGTAATAAAGATTTGTTCTCTGAAGATGAACAAATGTGAACCTGGACCACAAAACCAGGTCATAAGTCATATTTGTGGCAATAGCCAAACAATACATTGTATGGGTCAATATAATTGATTTGTTTCTTTATGCCAAAAATCATAAGGCTATTAAGTAAAGATCATGTTCCATGAAGATGAATGAATATATATATATATATATATATATATATATATATATTTTTTGGGGTAAACTAACCCTTTAATCAGTTAAAACAAATTCCTATTGACTCCAGATTTTAAATGGCAGTGCTACATAAGATCTTTTAGAAGAGCATCACTATTTCACTATCCAGTTACTCCCTGGAAATTAACACTGAATTGAAAGTCATAAAGTGAATAAAAACGTATAACTTCACAAAATCTCTTTCAAAAACATCAAAAGCCTAATCTGCTGTAGTGCTGGAGTGTCCATCGATAGCAACCACTAACAAGCATGTTAGAGTCTTTCATTTGCCTTGGAACAGGTACAGTCAAATTATTGAATTCTATTGCTTTCACTGTACCACATATGGTTTGCAGCAAAATACATTTGCAACAGTGAACACCATGCAGCAATATTCACCCCAAATCATTAGTGGTAGAGAACAGTTTGCGATACCAGCGTCTCTAACAACTCGCACAGGGGTTTCGTTAAATGTAGCATTGTTCACAAATGTTGTCAGTACACAACTTTAGTCAATATAGCAGTATCTGTTTAGCTTTCATTTTGTTTTGCCAGACAAATGTTTATAGTATCACTGTCCATGAGCTCTGATACCTGCAGAACCAGCCAATTAATTGACCTAAGCTACTGTGTAATATTTACAAATTTGTGACCAACAGATCTTTTTTTCTTTCATAAGGCTTGCATTTATTGGAGTACAGTACTTGCTTTCCTCTTCATTGCTGTTTAGAATGTCAGGGCTTTTTTGGTTTCGACTTGCTAAAGCATTCTGCCATTTGTGGTTCCCTATGGGTTTATAACAGAAATTTTGTCTCTAATTTAAATGGGTCGCACGGCTCGTGCTGTGCTTTCCCACTGGTTTGTGCAGCTTTGTACAAATTGGCCTGGTTTCTATAGTTGAAACTGGTTTGCACAGTGCTGTCCGTTGGGCCAACAGATAATTGGTTTGCACTGCGTGGTTCAGTTGGGTAGAGCTGTTTCATCCCACTTTTGGAGTGTTTACCATTTACGCAACAGAATACTGCAGCACATAATCACTGTGGAGCAATTTTGCAGTTGACATAATTTAGTCACACTGACAGCAAAAGTAGTCACTTTTAAAGGGATAGTTCACTTTGAAATAAAATTTTGATATGTTTTAGCTTACCTCATGGGCATCCGAGATGTAGGAGTTGTTTCCCCAGTAGTTTCAATTTTGATCATTCTATGTCAAACCGTTCTTGTCTGTGCCTCACATTATGCAGGTCTATGGTCACCACCTCAAAGAGCATACACAGAGAAGTCCAAATTAAACAATCCCCCATTGTAAGTACACACTGATGGCCTAAGACACGAAACGAGGGGTTTGTGTGAGAAAAAGAACAGTATTTATATTGTTTTTACCTCTTGTACACCACTACGTCTGACTGATCCGAGGGCGTGTGCGTGTTTCCTGTGGTGTACAAGAGGTAAAAAAGATATAAATACTGTCGGAAACAAAATGCCTATTACCATGGCTGAACTTTAGCTCCGGAAGCCTCCTCAGTGTTTGTACACAATGTAAAGACAGTAACAAAGGCGTCATTTTTACCGTATCGATTCAAGCACAAGTTGAAGAATTAGACACATTGGAAGAATTAGTTATTCAGCCCATACCTCCATTGCAAGAATGACTTGAGCAGGACATTTCTCAGTGACACACTACTTAGTGTGTCATATATGGAGGTGTTGCAAACTGTAATTCCTCACCATCAGTGTATGTCTATATATATATATATATATATATAATAAATAAAAAAAATGATATATTTCTAATTTATTGAAGTGCACATGTGGGAGCTGTATTATTAACAATGCATACATTGGTTGAGCATTAACGCGAGTGACTGATGTAAAATTACATTTTGTAAAACAAATCTTGCTCCATCATCCATTATTACTCAAAATAGTAAGAACAAGATTTTGCGGGGTTGGACGATTCGGACATGTCCCCAACACTTTTTGCCAGGGTCGATATTAACACTTTTTTTTAAAATACTTCTCGCTGCACGGTTATATTTAATGCAAATAAAACATATCCAGTTGATGTTTATTTGTATTAAATAAGAGGCGATCTGGCGCTGGAATGTGTGGTTTTTTTAAATCTTGAGTGTTCGTTGCCGATGTTGTGCATTAGTCTATTGCTTAATGCTGTGGCGGAGACTCTACTTCTGGTGAAATCACAAAAGAAAATGCACTCAGTTATTATTGTACATATATGAGATGTATAACATTATATTAGCACCCCCCAGGCACCCCTGTTCCACCCACTTTTTTTAAAAGGAAGTTACACCAATGTCTCGACTGTCACGTATACACAATGCAAACCATCTACAGTGTTTGGGCATTATGCAAATATATTACCTACATATGTATTTTATGGAAGTTAGACTGGAATTAGATTCTTTGATTCTTTTTAGACAATAAATGTATCTATTGTGCTCACTGATCTTTAAAACTTTGCAGACCTTTTACATTCACAAACAGCTATTTTACACACTGCATAAATGGTAATATCTGAAAAAAGCATGATAGGGGCACTTTAATACACCTTAAAATATTTATTTTATGGTAAACTATTCCTGTGATGGCAAAGCTGAATTTTCAGCAGCCATTCCTCCAGTATTCAGACTTGCATGATCATTCAGAAATCATTTTAACATGCTTATTTGGTGCTCAAGAAATATTTCTTGTATTATACTGAATGTTGAAAACCAGTTGTTCTGCTTAATATTAATTCCATCAGAATTGTTTTGTAACCGTCTTTTACTTTATATGCATTCTTTCTGTATTGACCCAGCTTTGTAATGTTATTGTTATTTTGTATAATACATTCTATATAATTATGTTTAAAAATGGTTTTATATCAAATACATTGATATGTTAAAACGTTAACTTGGGCTGCCCTATTACCTGGTATTTTCCCCTCGTTCGCAGTGATATGCTGTGTTGTACAGGTTCTCATCTGCTGGACTGCAGCAGCAGACAGCAAGAGCCCTGCGCTGTGATTTACTGTCACAATGATAGTTACAAGGAGTCCCTAGAGTCTGTGTTTATCTGCTTTCTGATGCTTGCTTATACATTTATATTCTCTCTTTTACTCACTTATATGCTAGGCAACTTACATATTTTAACAGAGTCTTGAACTTAGTACTTTAGAAGGTCCCTTTTTAGTTAATGAGCCCATAACAACAAATCCGCCTCGCAATCCCTCTCGCTATGCATGACAATACTCAAACCTGCTCCCAGCCTGCACTGGATCACATTAGAATGCTACTTTACTAGGACTTGGTGCCCTTGTGAATTTTACAGTGATATTTCACAACTTATCCTGACTAATGATTTGTTGACTACGTTCTTGGAGGCGTCTGAGTGAGTGCAAACTATTTCTGGCAGGGTGGATGAGAGGCCGTATTCTTTCTCGGATGATTGGCTTGTGAGAGCAGGAGAGGGGAGATCTGTATATTCATAATCTCAGCATCTCCTCCTGAATTTCTGAAGCCCATTCATTTTTACAAGGGTTTATGAGGTTGGCAAAGAACTAGGAGTCTTGATTGTGTCATTAGTGTGTGTGTTTTTAAAATGCCAGCCTGTCCTGTCTTTTAGTTCATGTTCCCACCTCACAATCGAATGGATTCACAGTTTACAGATTATTAGCTGCTAATGAGAGTCAGAGGTTCAGAAAAATTGGACTCGTTTGAAAATTCAGGCCTGTGACTCACCATTTTGAATATGATCACATGAGATTTCTTTCCTATTTTTTTGGATATTGGGTATTTATTGTGCATGATCTAATGGTCTAAGGCAGCGGCACCTGATCTCACCAGGTTGCTCACCCTTACCAACAAATGATGGATTACAAAATTAGACGCATCAACAGAGATCAGCTTTCTGCAGAAAAAAAACAGCCAATTGCAATTCCTTTGTTTTACAGCCTACCAAAGTTAATGAAACGTTTATATATAAATGATGATAATAATAATATATTTAAAGTTGTACTGGTCAAAGTGCGTGTTCAGTGCTGTTTACCACTTCCGTTTCTGTGGGAACCTAAAGCTCCTGCTCTCAGACTCAAAATTAATATCTGAATATTGTATATGAATTGTATTTTTATACTGTATACTGTAATGGTTATAATGCAGAAATTAATTTTTGTTTCTTTTTTATTGATTTAGACAAAATACTATGGATTTCATTGGCTATTTATTTATTCTGGGCCATAACAAGAAAATAATAATCTGTATAATCATTGATTTATTTATAATATATATTGTATAAATATAAAATAAATAGGTAACAAATAACGATTTCTTGGATTTAATTAGTTCTCACTTTTACAAAACAAGTTAACAATCTTTAAATTCTTAAAGCCCAAGAATTGATTAGTCATCCTGTTTTCAGTTAATGAATGTAATAAACATTGTAGTAGTGTTGTCAAAAGTACCGACTGCAATACCAAATTGGTACTGAAATTTTTAAAAAATGTGACTCTTTGAGCGCTGTTGAGCGGAATCGTAAACACCTCTGACTGGTCATTGCGCTCACATGCTAATAAAATATGTTTGTGATTGGCTACTACAATCAGCGCTTCACAAACATGTTGTAAAAATTCATCAATGACGCTTTTCACAGAGTGCTTGAATGCAGGTATCTATACCGGTCCGCTGGTCAATGTCTGCTTGTGCTTTCAAATGCTCTTGCTCTCGCTTTCAAAACACTTTCAAACACTTCCGTGTTCTTTTAAACCGCTGCCGTACATTGATCATTGTAGCCAATCACAGGCATAGCCGATGAGCGCGAGAGCCCAATGGCCAGTCAGAGGTGTTTACGATTATAGCTCAACAGCGTTCAAAGTGTCACATTTTTAACATTTCAGTACCGATTTGGTATCGCGGTCGGTACTTTTGACAACTCTACATTGTAGCGCGCCTCCCATCAATAAATCATAATAATCATTGTGCTTTATTACTATTGATATGAAACAAAGTTTTAGATTTCAAATTATATCTATTTTTTTATGAAATTCTGAAAAAAGTAAATTATGTTCAAGTAAAAGAGTGAAATAAACACGAATGAGCATCTGTGAACTGTATCATGTTACATAGAATAGTTCAATCACTGTTTCAACCACAGAAAGACGCAAGTAAACAGCTTGTAAACATGTCATGTAACGTCACATTTACATCACATAAGAAGACCATATCCAATGTCCATAAACTATATTTAATGCATATGTATGAAATAAAGTGTTTATGACAGCCACCATTTAAATGTTTACATTTCATAAATTAATAAATTAAACTAATTATAAGAACTTTTTTATTGTTATTATAAGAAGAACATTATTTAGTGTAATTTAAAGACCCTGTAAAGTCAAAATTAAGTATGTGATCTGAGTTGGTCACACCACAGAAAAATATGTTATTAACCACCCAGCCAAATTTGAATGATAAAAAAAGTCACCAATAAAATAAGAGATAAAAATCTTGAAAAATGAGCAGTATTCTCTGCTCTCAAATGCTGGGGGCGTGTCCGCTGGCTGCGCCTACCTCCGCCTCACCTCACTCACCGCTACAATCCGAATGGATGTTCCTAGCAGCTTATTAATTAGGTTTACAAAGCCATACATGTTTGAGCCTTCAGAGCCAGAAACAAACTTAGAGGACACGGACATATTCGATAACTAACATTATCCCCCTCGATCTGCAAAAGAATGGTCTGTGCTTTTTCCCCACTCCGTTTTATGCAATTTAGCAAGTTAGGGTAGCAATTCACTGACTCACATAGTTTACAACATTAATTCAGAGATTTGTTTTCCTTGAGGAAATTTGCAATGTATTGTACCTGAAAACAAATCGAATTGTGATTTTTTTTTTTTTTTTTTTTTTTTTTTTTTTTTGTGTCAATACCCAGCCATACTATCTGTGACTGCTGCTTTCCTGACACTTGAATCAGCTGTATACAATGATAGTTATTTATATCAGAACTAAAGGCAGAATGAATCATAACTTGTGCATTTAAGAGAAACCTAGAAACTATTCTTCAAAACTTAATGAACAGAGAAATTTCTAAATCTATTTGGTCTCTCATTATGGTGTGCATTGCAGAAAAATGGATTTAAAAGACATTATGATGGATCATTGATGCAAATCTGTTATCTGTATCTATGGCACTGAGAGGAAGGAAAAGCAGTCTGAAAGGATGAGTAAAAGAGAGAGGAGACCCTGCCTTTTAAATAGAAAATATGTATCCAGAGCTCTGACGTAACCAGCCCTCGCTGGTGAGCTGGGGGAATTGCCTCAACCATACAATGCAAATCATTATTTCCACTAGAGAGCAAATGAATGTTTATTCAGCTCACTGCAGTTCATTTGAAGTTCAAAGTAACAACAAGCAGAATGAGCAGAAGACAGGTAAAGTGATGGAGACATTTTTGAAAAGTTAGTGGTGCTTTGAATTTTACATGACCCCCATTTCATGCTGAAAAACAGAGGTTGACCTTCAGAGACCCACTGTTGCAAAACTGGAAAATTGTTTAAATAATTCATTATTACTAGGCGATTAGATTCAGCCTCATACGGCAAGTCCACAGAACACTTGCTAAACGTCATCGTCTGATTTGTTGAATTCTCCAGGATTTCCTGAAGACGAGTGTCCTGTATTATTTAACGGTCTATCTGTAAACAAAGCCGTAATGAAAATAATCTATAAAGAAAGCCCTCATGTTTACAACTGTGACAATGAGCACTTAGCAGGGTCAACTAAATGCTGCATTTTCAAAAGTATATGAAGTTCACATTGTTGCATGATGTTCTTGAATGTATTGCATGGTCTGTTATTGTAGAAACATCAACTTTACTAGTTTTTTATTTTTTCACACCCCTAAACATGATGCTAAACAAAACAAACTGTGATTGGTTGCTTTACATGCCGGTCAGATGTCCTCTTGGTAGGTCCTTAGCCAATGAAAACTGCTATGGAATATGAAAGTCCTTTTGCCATCATTTCTAGCTATGTGAGATTACTAGGTGTTAGTAATCTCACATAGCTTTGTTCTTTTCTCAGAGAAAAGCTTAACTCCAAGTCTTCCAGAGTCGCGGCCAAAGCTGATTCCAAAGACCGCCGTTTGCCAGTTTCTGTGTTTACTAGAAGCAACTCGGCCGTCATTATGTTAATCCCCGCCCACCGACTTCATACACGATGTGGTTGGCCTGGCCAGAGTTTGTTTTTTACAGCTCTGAAGGTATTGAGAGTTGCTAAACGACACGATCTAAATTTGTCTAGATTTCTAGGCTAGCAGTCCGTAGTTTTTCCTCTTTGTTGCCATCTCTGTTCGGAATCTGCAATTGCAGTTATTCGCAGAATTATCAACTTTACGTGACTTGTGCCTCGGACAACACAGCACGGAGGAATCCATTGTTTTGAGGAGAATGCGGCTGTCAGTTACCACGCCGGTGTAGATACTGTCAATCAGAAACACAGACTCTACTGTTTGAAAGTATGACCGACATAAGAATGTCATCTAAACAAGTAGCTAACATCCGCTTTTGTTATGAACAACTAAGGCATATAATGCTTTTTTTGAATTGTTATTGTTAACAACATCAACATTGCGTGACTACATTTAATGAGCATTATAGCTACCTGTAGTTCAGTTTCCATTTCTGTGCAGTCTAATTTCTAATTGTCGGTAACACTTTATTTAAAGGGTCCAAAATAATGCACTAGTTAAGCATAAAAGGGATAGTTCAACCAAAAATGAAAATTCAGTCATCATTTACTCTCCCTCAAGTTGTTCCAAACCTGCATGAATTTCTTTCTTCTGCTGAACATAAAGGAAGATATTTGAAAGAATGTTTGTATATAAGCAGATTTTGAGCCCCAGGCCATCCTTAAAAATATTTTGGTTTGCAGTAACAGTAAAAAATTAAAAAAAAAAGGGTCGGTAGGTAGGTCTATATTTTTTTTTTCCAAATTTTAATACAAAAAAAAAGTACATTTTTGGTGATGGTGATTTACGTAGGTATGAATTTAAACAAATTGGCATATCATGACATCACTGACTGGGTCTTCAAGCCGTGCCTTCGGGCGCATAGGCTAATTGCAGGCTATATAGACCACAAACAAATTGAAATATTTGTCAAAAACATGTTTATTGCATAAATTTCAGGTGCTTTCTTTAAGAAAAGGGTCCAACCACCAGCTAGCTGTCATTGACTCAAAGCTGTCAACCCTCCCTTTTTTTCCAGGTTTCTCACGTAATTTAGCTCTTTTCCCGCTGTCTTCCCGTTTTAGTATTTTCCCGTGATATGTTTCTTATTTTTACGCTCGATTGTGTTAACTCAGAACACGCAACTATCTGTCTCTGAAGTGGCTTGCACTTCTTGCCAGACCAACGTATCTGGTGATATAGACTAGTGCATTTGAATATTAAAAAGCTTGTTTTTATTAAAGCTTGCTAAAAAGATTGTTTTTATGAATTCAATTAATTAAGTAGCTATAACCAGCTATTCAATCAAGAGCAGTGAGTGAGCCCTTATCTTTTGTTTGACAGACAGCAGTAAAGGCTACTGCCCCTTTAAGACCTAATACAGAGATATGCATCGTCTTTCTCAACTGTATAAAGTTCTCTTAAGGCATATCCAGACTGTCTGATGGATACTCATCAAGATCGACATGTTGACATACTTTTTGTGTGAGTTTATCCGTTCAAACGCAAGACTTGAAAGAACTCAATATTTGCGCGCTGTGAGACGTGCGCGCGCTGCGCACAGAGACAGATCTTCTCTCACTGCAGAGGGTTCTTCTCATTCGCGTCTTCTGGCGAATATACTGAGTGATGATGGCGAAAATGACTGGTCATACGGCAGCACTCGCATGCATTGAACACAGTTTACAAAGATAGACCGTTTTGCCCACGTTTTTCTTTTATTTTCGCTGTTGTAGTGCACGTGTATCCATCGACTGAACCATACATAAAGCATTATTTTTCAAGTTACAACCAGTGCCGCCGCTTCCACCACGCGCTGGGGTCGAGCAGAACACACGCTACCCATAGCAACGCGTTATGACAACGACATTTCAGACTGACAGGGACAAGATAAACGGCTTTTCCGCCATTTGTTACTGTTTTGTACACGTTGTTATATAGTTATAATTCAAATTCTGTTTTATTCGGCCCAATATAGTAATGATAAATGTTGATAGGGGCACTTTTGATTAATTTTTTTTAAAAAGGGCAGTGGCTCAAAGCCCTCCCCTCTGCAGTGCACTTGCCTGGTGTGTGTAACGTGTCCATGGTCCTGACTCCTGTCACACAATGCGGCAAAATCTCCGACAGGGCTTTAACCTGGCTTTAACAGTCTAACGTTACAGTGAATGAGAGTATGAGCCGAGCCGAAACGAACGCACGTGCAGGCCATAGTGTGACATCCGTTAACCATAGTGTAAACATAGATGACGTCACGGGTTTTTCTATAAACGAAAGAACGTAACCTTCGTTTGTATGGCCCAGGCAATTTATACATTTATAATACTTACTAAAATATAATTCATATTATTTTATTACTGTTGTATTAGTTGTTTGAAAAGTAAAAAAAGAAATTGGTCGGTCTTAAAGCCAATTTACAACCGGCAAGTCGGTCGGACTAAAAGGGAAAAAAAATAAAAAATTGAGTCGGCCCTAAATTGACTATCCCTTTAATTAATGATTAACTTTTTCACAATAAGGCATTAGTTAAGCACAAACACACTAGTAATTCATGTTTAACTTTACATTTTAAGGGTCCAAAATTCTGCATTAGTTAAACTAGTAATTCATTACTAAATTAGCATAATAGAATGAGCATATTAGCCATTATTTACAACTTAATAAGCCATATATTATTTTTGTGTAGTGATGTAATTGTATTTCTGTGCCATTCTGTTAAGTTAACTGAACAAGCTAGTTATGTTTAATTACTGCTGATTTTGCCATTATAAATGGCTTAAATAGTGTAATAAAGCAAATTTGACCCCCTATTCTAAAGTGAATGTTTTATCCTCATCAATTACGGCACTTATTGAGTGATATTCAAGTTTACTAACCAGAATAAGCCAATAATTAAGCCCAACTACCATTAATACAGTAATAATAAAGGCAATTTGACCGCCTATTCTAAAGTGAAAGTTTTATCCTCATTAATTATGGCACTTATTGAAATATTCACGTTTACTAACCAGAATAAGCCAATAATTAACCCCAACTACCATTAATACAGTAATAATAAAGGCAATTTGACCCCCTATTCTAAAGTGAAAGTTTTATCCTCAATTATGGCAGTAATTTGTTATATGAGTTAATAAGCAGCTTCTACAGACACAAAGCATACTTTTTGTTCATTTGGATAAATGGTGAAAGGTAAAACATGAACGTATTGGCAACATTTAAACAAACGTGTTATGCTTTACAGCAAAAAAAACATATTTTATATCATATAAAAATGTACAATTTTCCTTTTACCATTTTATAGATACAGGTTATATCCCTAAACCCAAACATAACAATTTTACAGAAAATAAAAATAAAAATACAACTTAATGGGCAGAAATTAAATATTTTTGTTTAGCAATATAGCATTAACATTATATTTTGAGCCACTAATCTCACTTAAACCTCTAAACCTACACATAACCATGTTTTAAAAGTATAGGCTTATAAAGAAAAACATAACTAACAAAAGTGTAATCACAATAATGTCTATTGGGAAAATGTCAAAAGCGGTACCAATGGTAGTCCGAGTGACGATGTGTTGCAGTCGCAGTCCTGTCTGGTGATATAGTTTTGTATGAGGTAACGTTAAAGAGAACAATTTATGTTATTTAATTTAAACTTAACTCCACTATTTGAAGGCGCACGCATTTCAAGTTCAACCCACAGACTGTAAAAAAAATATATACTAAAACACGGCATGTCGCAATCTGTGACGAAGCAGGCGAGAACCAATGAGCGTTTGATATCACTGCCGTAAAACGCAATGTTTGAAGTCCTAACGAGCGCAGGAGTTGTTTACGGTCGTTGACTGTTGAAGAGAAAGATGAAGAACGCTGGATAAAGACGTTACACCAAACAAATTAAATTGCTGTCTTTTGTAAATTTATGTTGTTTTTTTGGTGTACTTTCTAGTCATTGTGTCACACGGCAAGCAAAATAACTATTGCAAGATAAATAATGGTTAAATGATTGCAGAAATCTTCTTCATTTTTGGGTTTTAAGATGTAGTTTTTTTGGTAACACTTTAGTATGGGAAACATATTACTATTAACTGTGACTTTTGCCTCAATAAACTCCTAATTTACTGCTTATTAATAGTTAGTAAGGTAGTTTTTGTAGTATTTAAGTTCAGGTATTGGGTAGGATTAAGGGATGTAGAATATGGCATTAATATGTGCTTTATAAGTACTAATTAACAGCCAATATTCTAGTAATATGCATGCTAATAAGCAACTAGTTAGTAGTTAATAACTGAACCTTAAAAAAAGTGTTACCGGTTTTTTTAAATGTAATCCTTTGAACTGAGTGTGCAGCAGAATGTTTATTACTTTTAATGTTGTACGTATTAGATTCATGTTGAACCACACTTTACACAAAAATACACATTCTTGTGAGATCACGTTGCAGCATAACTGCTAAACAATAAGAACTTGTTTTTAGAATAGGCGGTCAAATTGCCTTTATTATTACTGTATTAATGGTAGTTGGGCTTAATTATTGGCTTATTCTGGTTAGTAAACGGGAATATTTAATAAGTGCCATAATTAATGAGGATAAAACTTTCACTTTAGAAAAGGGGGTCAAATTTGCTTTATTACACTATTTTAGCCATTTATAATAAAAGAAAGACTATAAATCTCCACCTCCAACATGCGATATAACCTACTATCCGGGACTCCTGCTTTATCAGAAAAAAAGGTACAGTGCTGTCACTGGGGCGGTACCCTAAGGTACAAAAGTGAAAAGGTACATCTTTGTACCTTACTAAGCCCTAAATGGTACATATTAATACCATAAAAGGTACATATCAGTACTTTAAGAGTTCAAATTAGTACCTTAAAGGAACATATTAGTACCTTTTTGGTTTTGTACCTTAGGGTACCGCCCCAGTGACAGAAATGTACCTTTTTTTCTGACAGTGTGACGTAATGACGCAAAGATATGCTTGAATTTGCCATTTTTTCCGGAAATTAAAAACATAATTACATGCTTACCGTTGTAAATCGAGCTGCGGTAAGCAGTTAGTGTACTTATGTACTTGCTCAATTTATTTTGAATACATTTTAACCCAAAAGAGTTACGGACTGCAGCTTTAACGAGTGGATTAATAAAACAATATCAAGGATGAAAGAAGTAATTTAAAATAAAAGTATTAATACGTTGGTCTCTAATGGTTGAACGTTTTTAGATTGCAATGCTGTTCAGCATCTGCGGTACAAAAAAATCTTTAATCAACCCACTCGGTAAGCACTTCTTTGTATCGTATGTCATTGTTTTCGTGGGAATTCTGATCTGTGTGAACCTATGGTTTATTCTGTACTGCTTTACTGCATGTAAGTTGTGTGAATTCAATCAATGGCACAACCTCTGCTATTTATTTAAACTAGCCTAAAGTTTAAAACCCTTTCAACCCACACAACCCAAACTTAGCAGGAGCTCTTGTGGTCTGATTTTAAGACTCAGGCACCATCAACCCACATAGCCCAACAAAATCAGCCAGAGCACTTCTGCATGCTAATAAATCACTTGTAAATGGACGCATTCAAATCTTTGTTGGCTTGGTATTTTAGGAACATGAGTTTGCCATGCATATAGGCTCCATTAAAGATTAATGATCTGAATACTGCAAATATCTCTATTGATTAGGCTGTGGACATATAA
This sequence comes from Pseudorasbora parva, assembly GCF_024679245.1. Taxonomy (NCBI): domain Eukaryota; kingdom Metazoa; phylum Chordata; class Actinopteri; order Cypriniformes; family Gobionidae; genus Pseudorasbora; species Pseudorasbora parva. The sequence goes on from NC_090184.1 coordinate 30,626,349, forward strand.
CAGCCTGTCTTGTAGTTGCAGTTACGTGGACCAGGACAGGGTCATCTTATTGGTTTTCAAATGTGAGATCTTGTTCAGGTTTATGCATACAAATGACCTAAGTAAATATGACTCGCTGTGCAGCGTGTGCAGGGTGCTAGTATTGATTGCGCTCTGCTCTTCTGCCGATTTTGCAGAATACTTTGCTTTGATGATTGTGTAGATTTTTTTATTTTTTTCCCCTAAAAGGCCCTTCTGCATAATCAGAGCTGCTGCTGCTATTGATTGGTGTGGTGTAAGTAGGTGTTTCTTGTAATTGTCAAACTGGTTCAGTGGTTGCTAGAATTTAATGCGTGCCTCCATCTCTCATTTGGCTTCAAAGCGAAAGTGAGAAAACATTGTTATTCTGGGAAATGAATATTTCCCTGGGCTAAACATTCAACTTGCAGTCTGTGAGAGATGTTGTGCGCATGTGAGAAAGAAATGTGTATTTTCTGCAGAATAAAGTTTGAGGTTGGTGGTAATAGTAGATGATGGCCTTCATTTCCTCATACATCCCCAGTGAGATTCTTCCAAGAACCACACATTCTGTGTGCTCTTTAAAAAAAAAATCATTATGTCCAGGCCTCCTCTTTAGGTTGTTTTCTAAGCAAACCTCTGGGTTTCCTCTCATAAGTTCTCACTTTTCATCACAATTGTTTTATCTCTCACCTCAGATTCCATTTGTTCCGTACTGTTTTATTAGTGGCATTTGCCAAAGCTGGTAGCACTGTTATTATTGCTTGTATAAGGTGAGGGTTTTTTAGGACATCTTATGAACCTCTAATCCTACGTATTACACTTTGGTTGGTAATAACTCATCCCTCAGTGTTTGTCAGTTATAAGAATAATACCTCAAATGATGTGGTATATAAACACATTTTTGCACCACACACACAAAAGTGGTATCTTTTAGTGTTGTAAAAATAGTGATTTTTCGAATATGCATCGATGCTGAAATATCTGAAATGTTCCTATGCTCTTTTTCCACAGTATTGATACACCAATAATAGCTGCACGTTCTTGATCTTTCTTCTCTCCAAGGTCAAATTGACACTTGAATGACCCACACCCGCCTCCTGTCACTCGTCTGATTTGTGCCGGTTGAATAGTTGCTTTGCACATAATTTTAGTCATTCTCACAGCCACGTTTTTGTGGCTTATTGAGCTTATGGCCAAATATATACATAATTATGTCAAGCTGGATCAAGCTAAATAAATGAAGTATAAAACATTCCTAATATTTTGATCCAAAGGAAGCTTATGCAGCGACTGTGTTCTTCCACATGTTTATTTCTGCTGGCTGCGCGCCTAACAGCTCCATGAGTAGGGCCCTATAAAATCCGTTTTATTTTTTCCCAAATTCCGTTTTTTCCGTTTTAATTTTTGCAAATTCCGTTTTTTCCGTTTTAATTTTTGCAGGTTCCTTTTTTTCCGTTAAAATGTTTGGCAATTCAGTTTGTTTTACCCTTTACTGTTATTTTGGTGAAAAAAAGAGTGTGCTTTTAATGTTAATATAATAGAACATAAAACAAAAAATAGGAATGACCTTAAATTTATTAAGGTAACAAACATCACATTTACTTTTTAGGACAAATACTGCATGATGCAACATAACACTGCACTTCAAGTACTTCAAATATTAATGGTTATTAGCTTTTAACTTTCTTTATATAAGTTTATATAAGTTAAAATGAAAGTGCTCCATTAGCTTTTTCTTTCAAAAAAAAAAAAAAAAAAGAACTAACAAAAAATCATAAGAATCATCTTTTACATACAGTACTATTAAGTAAAACATTTAAAGCTGAAAATTAACATGAAAAAATAACACATTTTACCATGAAATCATATAGTGAAATGTTCTGTGTGTTTAACAATCACCATTATGATATCCAGAGCTGTGAAAAATAAAGATACACAAAAACACAACACTGCCAGAAGTTTTTTCCCCCAACCTCAATGGCCCCTTTAAATGATTAAAACTAGATGCTTATCTTAACTTTAAGGTTACTTTTATCATGTAAGCTACCCATATACAGCATGTTATATGTGTTTTGAACAGAGGGGAAAACGGTCGCATTTGCAGCAGATATGCATTGCTGTCTAATGTGCCCATTATAAATCAAAGCACGAGTTGACAGTGGTCGAGAAGAACACCGGAAAATCTGACAGAATGGACAATATTTGTCTGTCTGTGCAATACACGAGCCGCGGTTCAGCTGCGCGCGACCAATGCTGCCTGAGCACAACGAGCGCGCGGCTCCCGCTCTCCATACGCAAAGCTTCTGCGCTGCCTGCGCGCGCAGTGTGAAACCGCCGTTTGCGTCGAGTTTCTTTACTTTTTCGCTGCCGAAAGCAGAGCGAAAGAGAATTTCATTACAAATATGTAAAATTCCGGGGAAATCTGCGTTAACACCAGATTCCGCGTTTATATGCAGATCCCGCTTTAATATGCCAATTCCGCGATTCTGTCCGCGATTCCGTGATCACGGAAATTATAGGGCCCTACATGAGTCAGTGGGCAGGGCTACTGAATTAGACGTTCTGTAGCGGCGGTGTTTCGTAGCACTATGACGTAAGAATGAAGCTCACGATCGTTTTCTGGACCTGGTGTTCAGAAAAAGAAAAGCTTTTCTTTGACTAAAAAGGAAGTTTTCTAGCCTAGAAATCTATCAGCTTTGACCGCGACTCTGGAAGACTCGGGGTTAACCTTTTCTCTGAGAAAAGAACAAAGAACGGCACTGAAGTCATTCTTAAAAAGGGAAGATGTGTTTGGAGTTTTGCTGACCGGATACGGCGAATGTTTTAATCTATCAATAAGCTCTGTTTCACATTCGTTGCTCTGGTTGGGTGTAGCGCTATCCTATCACTTGCAGAGACAGTTTGAAAGACAACCGTTTATCCGCCCCTCGGATTGAGCCCTGTCAATGGTGAGTTTCCAGACCAAACATCTTGATGTGGGTCTGGCTTGTCAGGCTAGAAGTTTTCAGCTCTGAAACTTAAAGGATATTCTTATATTACCATTACCTTTTATATATCAAAAGCTCAAGGGAAAGTTGATTTCTCAATTCATCACCCCTTTAAAGTAATGGCAACCTAATAAACCTGCTGCTGTCTATTTGTATGTCATGTTAATCAAAGAACAAAAGAAAAAATCATTCGCTGCTGTCGACAAATAACTTTTGTAATTTAAATTGTTAACTGCATTACATTTTTACAATTAAAACTATCCATGCTATTTTACATTTGATTACTTTAATTTCTGTAGTATTTTTTACCTTAATCAGGTCTCCAGACTGCGACTAAAACGACCAAAAATATTAATTTGCGAGTTATATTTTTGCTGAGATTGCCACTAGCCATATAAATTGACATGTTATGATTAAAAATTGCATGCCCATTTAAAAGCATGCTCTGTGATGAGTAGCCCATCACATCTTTTGTTGTGTTGACATAAAATGAGACGCGCAGCAAAGTAACAGTGGAAAAAAACCTCAGAGTCTGGGCGACAAAATATGCGTCAGAAACGGATGTCAAAATGGAAAATATCAGGCTTTTTCAAAGCCCTCATGTCTCACATCAGGCTGTGCCAGCATGTTATAAAGAAAAACGATGAAGACGTGTCAAAGAATTAACAACCAAGTACTGTAAAAGTGCAGGAAGGCAAGTGTCTATTTTGTGCACACAACATGGTTAACCACAAAAGATAAACATGTCAGCTGTGTGGACGGCCGCTAACTAATTGTTAACAATTCCTTGCTGAATCATAATATTAATTTCTTTCCAGAAATTTTTTAAAATGTATACTATTATCACCCAGCTCAAATCGGCTAAATGTGGCATAAAGAACATGAGGCATGAAGATATTAAGTTATTTTAATTGTTAACACATTTAACGCTTCTTTGAAACGTGAGCAACAAAAAAGTAAAAAATCTTTTTTTTTCTAGGTGGTTTACTTCCACACTTCCCTTTGTTTGAGCGCCGTGGTGGCAGTGGTGGAGTTGGTGTCTCTGTCCATCAGGGCAGATGGTTCCCAGGATGCAGTGGGGTCAGGGTTCGGACTCCTCCAGCTCTTCACAGGTCGCGCAGACACCATCATCTCTCAGGGAGAGGGCAGGTAAAGGTCAACACCTCAGAGCAATGCAGAATGGGCATTTCCGAATAAATTCAAAAAAGTCAGAAAAATTACACTCCTTTAGAATCCAAAGCACAGTCTCATGGACTATGCACCAAATCCTGAAACCTGTAATGAGTGAATAAAGTGGTTTTATTATAATTGTCCCACTATTCAGCAGAAGAAAGAACTGAATATGTACCTCTTTCAATTAGCCTGTAATTCCATGTTCTCAGTGTCATGCTGGAAATGTTTCAATATCTGTACAACACTGTGTGGTGGACCTCTGAAGGGTATTTGTTCTTATTTAAATTCATGCCACCAAACACATCTCCCTTCTTTCACATGGTAGGACACAAAAAAGGCCACCTATGAAACTTTATCTGTTGATGCTGCTTTTGGACACTGCTACTTTAGGGGGAAAAAAAACTATTTATTTTATACACTATTTAACCTATTTTTTTGTGTAATATGTGTTTTGTTATAATTCATAATATATACACTAGCATTCAAAACATGGGGATTATTAACATATTTTTTGTACACATATATTTAAAAGAATATGTGCACCATGTATTTATTTGATAAAAAAATTGTAAAATAACAATCATAATAATAATATTATTACAAATTAAAATAAATGTTAATGTATATAAAAATGTTCATGTAAAAATGTCATTGTCACAATTATTCTGAAATTAGTTCAGATTAGTTCAATATTTTTTGGAAACTCATTTGTTGATATTCACTTTTTATTATTTTTTGAATAATTTAATGCAACCTTGCCAAATAAAAGGATTACTTTCTTTAAAAAAATAAAAATAAATTCATCCTGACCAGTAGTGTATATATTTTTTTAACCACCATATCTCTTTCAGATTGAGTCTGTTCAATGGGACCCCCAGAGCCCTTCTGCACCCAACGCTGAAAGACCCCCTGCAATGTGAGTGCAACCCTGAGCTTCACATTCAGTCAATAGTTCAAATACCTGCTGTGCTGCTGGGTAAATCACATCAATGAAACACAAGACAGAAGGTGTTTTTTGCTAGTTTCAGCCTGACACAGATATCATTTTCTCGTCCAGCGGCATGTTGTTTAAATAGCAAATGCGCTCATGCCCATCTGTTCGCCCATGGTTGTGCTGGTCTGAAAACGAGGTGCGTTTAGGCACATTGAAAGCACGTTGCTATTTTGAGACGACTACGCCATTGCCCAACGAAAACCTGGTCTAAAGTCAACGGCACCTTATTTTTTGTGTTATTTAAAGAACAGGTTAGTAATATGCAGCTATAGTCGTTTGCACAACGAGGGTACAATCTGCTTATTACACACACAGGGATGTGCAGCAGTACACAAACATTTTTAAATATTAAAAATAAAAGGATCCTCTCTGGAAAAGTGTTCAATCTCTCCGCACAGAAAATCTGCCATGTAATTAGCAAATCCGTCATGGTGCAAGCGCAACTGGCCTTTAAAGGGAATTGGAGATAAGGTTCTGATTGTTTATTGCAAGTAATGTCCAAAACACACCCATGACTCATGAAGAGAATAGGTACAACTCTTTTGGACCATGCGCCTGTTTCAGCTGTTTTTTTCTTCATTGTTAAACTATCAAAAGTAGATTCGGACTGCCCTACGTGCCTTTCAGACCATTGCCCATGCCCATGCCCTTCAGACTGTTAAAATAGGGCCCACAAATTTCCATGTTCTGGTCAAAAAGACTCAAAAAATGGATACCAGAGGCATTTCAGGGGGAATTAAAGTGCGATGAGACTCTGTTTTCTGCGGCTCTAAGCAATGCCCTATTGTCATGATCCAGTTAAGTCCTTCCCTATTTTTTCTCATCTAAAAACCTGTCACACCTAAATGTGTCACATTGCTGAAGTGAAAAGTGTTGTGAATTTTTTCATGTTGACTTTTAAAGCTGAAGTGATCAATCAGTATGAATGCGGTTTTTAAAAGATGAGATGACATTCTCTGTTTTCTTCTAAGCAGTTCTCCATGAGTTTTTTTTTAGTTCTGTACAGTAGATAGATGTTTCACTGATGTGATTTACCCAGCAGCACAGCAGGCCTAATTTGAAGGCTTGACTGATCTGGCCCAATTTCTGGGAAAGTACATGTAGTGAAATTTGACACTAGATAACATATTCAACTCATGGTATCAAAGGAGTCAAACTGAGCTAGAGACAACAGCAAGAGCTTAGTAATAAATAGTTGATAAATAGCTCTTTATACTTTCTGTCACTAGTGATGAGAAAATATTTGCATGTGTGTGCATTTGCCTCATTTTTTAAAATTCTTTCAATATTTAATCTGTCAGTTTGCCTTGACTTTTCCTCATTTATATTTGTATCCACTTGAAAGAAAATTAAATTAGGACTATTTCTTGCAGTGCTGTTCTAAGAAACCAATCTCCATTGTGACCATTTCAGATCTTATTTTCCTATCTATCCTGACACTAAGGTGAACAGGCTGCTTCTGTTGAAGGAGAATCTTAAATTAAAGAAAATAGTTAGGATTTGCCTATAAATAATTGAAGAGATTCTTGAGACATATTTCTAAAAGTAGTCTTAATTGCTGAATGTTCTTTTAATGCTGGCCCTTTTTTGCTGTTGTTTGGTAGAGTTTTCTTATTCTGGAAGATGCGTCATTTGGTTTTGGTTTAAGTGTTTACTGTATGCATCTCCTTTCCTCTATTTAGGTATTCACAAAATGTGTTTTGGGGATTAATTAATTGCCAATAAAAGGCTGAAAGAGTATTTTTCTCAGCTGACAGAAGCATTTACATTTAGTGCTTTGGTATGTTTGTCAAAACACTTTAAGTGTTTAAAATAGCTACGTATACTTTTAAAAATTAAACTTAAAGGTTTAGTTCACCCAAAAATGAAAATGATCTCATTAATTACTTACCTTAATGTCGTTCGACACCCGTAAGTCCTCCGTTCATCTTCGGAACACAAATGAAGATATTAGTCTTGAAATCCGATGGCTCAAAAAGGCCTCCATTGACACATTTCCTCTCTCAAGACCCATAAAGGCACTAAAGACGTCGTTACAAAGCCCATCTCACTACAGTGGCTCTACAATCATTTTATGAATCGACGAGAATAGTTTTTGTGCTCAAAAAAAATTAATAACGACTTGTATAGTGATGGGCCGAATTCAAAACAATGTTTAGAACGGTTATGAATCAGCGTATTGATTCATGATGAGCGGAGGTCTTACGGGTGTTGAACGACATGAGGGTAAGTCATTAATGAGAGAATTTTCATTTTTGGGTGAACAACACCCTTTAAGTGTTTTAAGAAACATGGGGCCCTATAATACAACCGTCACAATGCGAAGCCAGGCACAATGTTTAAATAGCAAATGCACTCATGCCCATCTGTTGACCCATGGGCTTTCTGGTCTTAAAGTGAGGTGTGTTCAGGCACCTTGTTGGCGCATTGCTATTTTGAGGCAGCTGAATTGATAAACAAATAAGCTGAACTCATAAATTCAGCCATGTAAATACTAGCGAATCCACCATGGTGCAAATGTAACTGGCTTTTAAAGGGAATGGGAGATGAGACTCTGATTGATTTATTGCACGTTACAGTCAAAACACACCCATGTTACAAGGTACAACCCTTTTGAACCATGCGCCTTTTTCCCGTGGTTAAACTAGCAAAAGTGGATTCGGACATGCCCGAGGTGCATCTGCGCCATGCGGTTTAAACCATGCGCTCAGAGCGTTAAAACAGGGCCATGAAAGTGTACTGACTTATTTGGCTTTTAATTGTATTTATATCGTGTTTTCTGCAAAGTATATTTTAAATGTATTATCAAATGTATTATCTTACAAGTGAGCATTCAATACAATCAAACACTTCCTTCCAGATATTTGGCTTAAACAATGATGTTCATATAATCACGTATGACAAAACTAAACAAAGGGATTTATAACGAGAGCAAAGTAGTTTTGTTGTTGTCCCATCGTACTGCTTGCTTTGTAGATGTGTTGATCTGGAGACTGAGAGCGCCATATGAGAGTGATTTATGGATGTAGTGTATCTGCAGGGTGTCCAGCTGTTGGAGTGGAGAGGGAACAGCGCTGATCTAAAATTCTCTCTGAATCCAGCCTCTTCTTCTAGCTGTGTCTCTGTGCTACCTGCCATTCTGTCTCAATTATGCCTCTCCATGCTGGAGGGAGGAGATGTCCTGCTGTCTCTCTCAGAGTCTGAGCCTCCTAGGGCCTCTTGAATCACACACAAACTTGCTGTCAGACACACACAAACAAACAAAGGTGCAAACATTCTCTCACCTGACTTATACATCAGCGCACATACATTCAACCATTGTCTGCTTATTAATGCTTCTGAAACCACCTTCTGGATGGTGGAGAAACATTGGGAAATTGGGAGGATGAGAGCTGTGCTTATACACTGGTTTTTCTTCAGGATCCAGATTCTAAGTTATTCATCACGTGACAACCCGACACAATACCAGGCCCAGTTTAGTTCTGTTTAAATCAATTTAGTTTGGTATGATTCAATTTAACCCCTGTGTTGTGTTGAAAACCTTGTGACACCTTTTGTATTCCTGGTCAAAAATGACCTTTTAAAAATTGCTTGTAAATCCAAATATTGGGTTCAATCTTTTTGTCAGCTTGTTTTCTTTCAGTTAGGACAGTATTTTTTTATTTTTATTTTTTGTAAAGAACTGATTGATTGTAGGCCTTATTGAGCTTTTTTTGACCGGGCCGTGGTTCCATTTTGTACACAATAAAAATATTTCAAAACAAACTTCATGGTTAAATATTAAAAACACTATTGTATTGTATTGTTATTAAATTAAATTGTATTCAGTATTGCCAAAATAACCCACAAATAATGCTTTGTATAAAACATGTAGGCAAGCTCAGATAGTCTTAAGAAATTAAGAAAGAAATACAAAACTTGTCCTAATTGAAAGAAAACAAGTTGACAAAAAATGTAATCCAATATTTGGTGATAATATAGAGTACGAGTATTAATATAGAATAAGCAATTTTTGTTAGGCCAGTCATTTTTGACTGAAAACACCATAAGTATAATTCTCAAAAAAAAAAAAAAAAAAAAAAAAAAAAGACATTTGGGGAAATTGTTCTATCCTGGGTGAATAAAATCAGTTTTAGTCATGCAATAACATTAACTAGCGTTTTCAGGAAAAAGAAAATTTTCTCTGGGTCAAAAATGACCCGAACACAACATGATTAAAATCGGTTTTATCTATTAAGTTTAAATTGAATCCAGTTCCATTTGATTCATTTTGATTTGATGGAATTAAAACTTGACTCAAATTAAACTTGAGCTAAATTTATCAAGTTGAAGTTTAAATTTAATTAAAATAATTGAGTTAAATTAACTTGAACTAAACTCAATCAAATAAAATAAAGTGAAAGTTAATTGAACACAATTCATTTTTAATTAATTAATTAGTTCAATTCTAATTTGATTCAAATAAGGTTGTTTTGATTTAATTTAAGTTTGCTTTGTTTCAGTTTTATTAATTTCCATTAATTAAAATTTATTCAGGTTCATTTGATTATGTTCAAATAAATATAATTCAGTTTAGTTTAGTTCAGGTTGAATTGATTTAAGCTTTACACTTCACAATACAGATTTATCCAAAGCAGCATTACAAAGAATAGTGAACAAGCCAAATAAACCACACTGACTTGGAAAACAACCTTAAACAGATGTTTAAATTAGATTCAATTAAATGATTTTCTTTTAACATGTATATACTTTTAATGTTTTTCTAGGATGAGGGCACTACTTATAACCTACCCATGTTTCCCTAATTTGACAAATTTTATACCGTTGCAAAAAAAAAAAAAAAAGAACTGGTAAATAAGCAGGTTTATTTTGCTATACTTAACGTTCAATTATTTGCATGGTTGGTTACATTTTGTTTTTCTCCATCTAGCATTGATTTTCCCCTGCTTTTGCTTAGGGCTGGACGATATGGCCAAAATTCATATCACGATATTTTTCTTAATTTTGGTCGATACGATATAATTCCGATATCGATATGAACTATATAAAAGCTTTAGAAAAAAATACTAAGAACTGCCACATAGGATGTCTGTACCTACAAACTTCTGAAAAATGTATTGGCCAAGTCTATGAATAGTCCTCCTATAAAATATAATATTTTAGAAATAAAACCAGTACAAATAAATTAATGTTCACCTTTTATTTGTATTTAGCCTTTATATGAAAAAGAAATGTGAAATCAATATCAAATAAACATAAAACTCTCACTTTATTAATATTAATATCTTTAAGTTTAAACTATAACATAGGCTGATTATATTATTCTTAATATAGATTAAACAAAAGTGATTCAGCCAGGATTCAGCCTGACTCAGAATATTCTAGCGGATGGATCTTCTTCAGATGGTGGATCTGCTTCACAGCGTAGGCTACAGTGCTCCTATGCCGCAGACGCAGTTTATTGAGCATTTTCTTTTAAGTTTTAAATTTCAGTGAAGAACAATTCATAGCGCTCTATTTTTCATTTAATGCAAAATTATAGCATATATTTAATGCTGCATTTATTTAATTAAAAATGCAGTAAACAACGTAATACAGTGAAATATTATTCTGATCTACATCATCTGTTCACTACGTGAATATATAGTAAAGTGTCCTTTATTTCTGTGATCAAAGCTGAATTTATTATCATTACTCCAGTCTTCAGTGTCACTCATCATTCTCATATTAGGATTTGATGCTCAACAAACATTTATGATTATTATCAGTGTTGAAAACAGTTTTGTTGCTCATGATGCTCCTTCATTGCTTTCATATATTGTCGCAATCGTCTGACTGTCGATCGTCACCTTTCAGCTCATAACGATTTGTATGTATATGTAACGTCCTTCAGCTGCAGCTCCAGCGCGACAGTAACGTTAGTTCTGCAAATCCGCTTTTGGACTTTCTGTGAGAGAGCGTCCTCCTCATATTTAGATACGAATAAAATGACAGGTCATGCATAGATTATTTTTGGTCTCTGAAATTAAATCTTGATGTATTCACGTTGGTTTCTATGTATACACTTGCCCGTGACCTCAAGAAGCGCGCAATCAAACGAGGTTAGAGAAAGCGGTCTTTAGCGTCCCTGTTAACTTGCCCGCCCTCGCTCCAGGTAACGCCGTTTGGAATCCCGCTCGGAGCGGGTCGACTAGGACCGGGGAGACCCAGTAAAAGTGCGGGGGACACGCCGAACCACTTCCACCCCACTGAATTAACGTTAGTCTTTCTTCTCTTATCAACTATTTCTTTCTCCTTACTTGTGGAAGTTCGTTCAGTCACATTTGTGTTGCGGTCAGGGAAACTGTTTTTGTAGCTAAAACTTGCCGCGTTGGATCTATCAGCCTACTACTGCTGAGCACTGACTGCGTTTCTGTGGTGTACGTCATCGCGCAAGTAGCCAATCATGTTCTGCTCTTTCTGACGGCTGCGCCCTGAACGTCAGTCAGTGAGGAATGCTGTAATATATTTATCGAAATATCGGAAATGTGTTTAAAAATCATATCACCGTTATTGAAAAAAATTATATCGCGATATATATTGATATTGAATTATTGTCCAGCCCTACTTTTGCTGCAGAACATTTTTGGATCACGACCCACGAGTTGAGAACTACTGGCATAGAAAGATGTGTAAACAGCACTGGCAAAGCCTAATAATTCTGGCACATTGAAATCTGTGCTTTATTTGATGTGTTTGTCTGGGCGCATGTCTTTGTGTGTTTGTGTGTGTGTAAAAGAGAGCGAGGGAGAGCTGTGAGAATGAATGAGCAGTTTTTCATCTCAGAAGATTAGAATGCCTATTTTGACACACTTCAATGTTTGTAGATGGCTGATTTGGACAAGCACAGTAGCTTAGTCACTCCTTCAGAATATAGACAAATAGATGCAAAGCCATGTTGTTGTTGTTACATCTGCTGTTCCTTTACCCGTGAAAGAAATGGATAATTAACCTCGAAAGTTCAAAGAAAGGCCATGTAAAATTAATTGTTCAAGGGTTACTTCAGTGATTCAGCATTAAGCTTTGTATTTAAACTGGGTCATTAATGTAGTTGAAATGTGAAATTATTTTTGAATTTGGTGCCTTCTAGACTGAGAAAAGACAGAAAATGTATTTTTGTCTTATGGGGATGAAAGACTACAATTCCCAGAATGCAGCTTTTTCATTGCCCTACGAGGCCACTCCCAAAACATGATCATTCAAATTTACTCCCAGGTTTCTACTGATACAAAGCCATATGCTAACCATTGAAGTAACCCTTTAAATTATAGGATTAATTATGAAGTATTCACTGGGAATCAGCAATAAAGCTGGTAGACAGAGAGCTGAAGTTTCTGTTACACTGATTGCTAAATTATATTTGAATGTTAACAATTATAGTGCTTTTTTGTAACTATGGCCTAGTGGTTTGTTTGTATGCTTCACTCATGTTGAGCCTGTTTGGAGATACAAGCTTAAATCTACACTGCAGTGTGTCATGATCACATTTTACTCCCCCAAAATCAGTCTTTTCTCAGCGTTTTATGTTATTAAATTAAAGCTGCAGTCTGTTGAGAGTCAAAATCAATTTTTCAGCAAGTACATTGCCAGCCAGTGCATTTCAAAACGATCTCCTTACCTTAGCAAGATTCACAACGGTAAGCCTGTAATAATGTGTTATAATTTGAGTGGTACTGGTGGATTTTTGCAGGAAATTCGAATATGGCTTTGTGTAACGTCTGTGTACATAAAGAAAGAGTCCGGCTAGCTGTATCACATGTGAGGATGCTGCAGGTGGCGGATCATTTATTTGATGGTGGATTGTAATCCAGAGAATTCCAAATGACAATCACTAGAGATTCACCCGTAATCAAATGCAAAAGATTAGACTATATGGAAATTGAAATCTATGACAGATTTACAAGGGTACAAGGGTTCAATTTGGAAATTCGTCACAAGATGATAGATAGATTTCATATGAAATCCGTCAATGAAATCTGTAATGTTTTAATAGCACTAATGCACATAGTCACGCAATGCGGTTGTTGGTAATTTATAGTTTAACAATAATACAAATATAATTCACGTAAACATGATAATTCCGCAAATAACTGTAATTGCAGGTTTTAAACAGAGATGGTGACAAAGCGGCAAAACTTACAGACTACAGCTTTAAAATTAAAATAAATTCACACATTACTGTTCAGAAATATTTTTTTAAAGAAATGAAGACTTTTATAGTGACCCACAAGATTTCTATTTCAAATGCTGTTGTTTTGAACTTTGTATTCATCAAATTACATTTTAAAATAGATTCTAATAATATTTCACAATTTTACTGTATTTTTATCAAACCTTGGTGAGCATAAGAGACTTTTTTCACTGACCCCAAACTTTTGAACTTTTTTAAACATTAATAATCAGTAATATTACACCTAGCAGGCATCTCATTTATACAGATACACTGAAACAGGAAAAAACACACATAAAAAAGATCCGCAGGTTTAAAAAAAACAACAAAAAAAACATATTGCTGCACAATAAAGCAGCACATGCTGAACTTTGCCGCACAGACAAGAGATATGCAGGCCCAAACAAAATCTGTGCACAGATTTCCTCCGCATTGATACTTCCTTTACACATCATTCCATTCTGCAAATTGTCCACCAAAATCAGTGTAGAGGATAGAAAATGTATACTGATTATTTCTGGGCCTGGTAACATGTTATCCTTAGCATGTTTAGCATGTTTATTTACTACTAAGTGGATGTTTTTTAATCCAATTTGTTGTACTCATATTGTACTGATTGGTCCATTAGATAAGCAATCTAAGCAATTTCTGTCACCCTACTTGTGATTGAACCTGTGACCTTTCCTTTAAGAGCCCTGATGCTTAACCATTAGGCAAGCTCCATTCAGAGCAGTTATTAAGAGTGAACAGAATGACCTAATGCAGCTCAGTGAGTTGCACAGCGCCACAGAATAAACAAAGTGCGATTCTGACCAATTAGAAGGAGTTTTTCTGATAAAGTGGCTGTGCTTGCTATCTGGCAATGGCATTGGTCTTTTTTTTGGTCTTTTAGAAGGAATTCTTTCTTTTTGGAGTTTGTCTGGTAATGTTTGGTATATTACCATTGCACAGATTTCCCTCCTCCCCAAAATCAGCAGAAAATCCAAAATAATTTAGCAGATTCCATCTTGACCTGCTCGTTTGTTATGTGAATGAAAATGTGTGTGCTGTCACCTCGCACCAGGTGTATGCAGGTGTCACCGACATCCATTTCTTCAAGTAAGGCAGATGTGTGCACACGCGTTTGTTCCATTCAGAACTAAAGGTGCTTTTTCCGATTGAGCGGCAGTGATGCACAGTTCTGTGTAATACGGCTTCGAAGTAATGGAGCGGAATGTGTGCGCGCGTGTATCCGTGTCTGGGATAAATGGCCTAATGAAAAATGGAAAGCTCTGCTGAAATGTAATGACGCACACTGGCTTGAGCGGCCTGTCTTTCAGGGGTTTCACACCAGCTTTCTCTTTCTTTCACACAGATGCGCACAACAAAGAATAGCACATGAAATAGCACACAATAGCAAAAAAAACACGTATTGAACCATGTCCAGTTGCACGGTGGGAAACTTTTCTTTGACCTTGTTTACACGCCTCACATCGAAAAGCCTTATATAAGTTCTTACATATGCTGCCTTTGTGAGATTTCAATATCCGAGTGTTACCTTCGCACATCGGTGTTGCTTTACCTAAGAGCACAAGACATAAAGTGCCTGTTTTAAAAGTAAATAAGATTTAGCAACTCCAATGGGAGATGTTTTTCCGTTGCTGTGAAAGCGTCTGACAGTGAAAGTATTCTCATGTAGAGTGGGCAAAAATGTGAAATTAAATTAAAGTGGAGATTGCTAGCATACAATATAGTTGTTGACTCTAGCATGAAATGAAACTATCCGCCTGTGCCCTTGCATGTTGTCCCGGTTCAAGAAAAATATCTGTTCATTTTTAGTCATCTTTTATGATGGTGAGTTTCATTGGGTGCAGTCAACAGCACAGATTTGACAGGGATGTTTTTCTTATATAGGACTCAGTGGTTTAACAATGAGGTGTAAACCTTGGCTTCACATAAATCTAGGTTTTTCTGTGCTGTGGGGTTTGACATTATTCGCGTTTGATCTGTTTATTGTTATTAGTAGTGCTTGCTGCTAAGACAAGCATCTATTATTGCTCATATTTGCGGTTAAACGCTCTAAACTTTTAAGCATGCGTGTAATTTGCCCCGTTTGAGCTACAGACATATACAGTACTTCAAATTGTGTGGCTTGTATAGGAGAGACCTGCAGTTACCATTTATACTTTTTAGCAATAAAATCCCATAAACTAACTCTGAAGGAGGAGCTGAAGGCATCAGGGCCGTGCACAGACATTTTGAGGGGCAGTGGCCCAAAACAAAAAAAGACGCACTATAACTGGGTTGAGGATCATCTTAATATAGAGAATGAGTAACAAACCTTTTACAATCAAATTATAAGTAATTTTTTTTGGCTTTAGTGCTAATTAAAATGTATGTTGTTGTAATTATTCTTCTAAAAAGTTGATTCTGCACTAATTGGATGATCTTATATTTAATGCTATTTAAAATGTTGTGGATAAGAATCACAAAAGTTATTGAATATATTTTGAGATAAAGGTCTTGTTAATGATTTTCAGTTTTGTTCAAATTAAATAAAGCAACAGTTTTTTCAATAACTAAAGATTATGGTATTTGGAGGAAAAAGGCACCATATTTAACATGGTAATATAAACAGCCGCTGACTTTTCCATTTGTTGACATGACATGGTCAGATTCAGATGGAAAATATCATATATTAAGTTGGTTGTTTACCTTAGAGATAATTACCATATTTATACCATCATAATTTAAAAATGCGATACATTATATATATATATTTTTTGTTGTTGTATTTGTTAGCAGGGCTGGACTGGTAATCTGGCATACCGGGAATTTGCCCGGTGGGCCGACGCACTTTGGGCCGGTAGTGTTTTTTTTTCTTTCTTTTTGTACCACTGACAACATGCAGCGACAGCAGCCCATTGGTTTGTCTTCTGAATTGACAAGCCGAAGCGAGAGAGAGACATCCCTTCCATATTAGGCACTTTTTTCCATTTATTTATTTATTTATTAATTAGTATTTGAGCGCATGGAACTGCAAAGGTGAATATCCGCACAACGCTGCCGCTGACGAACGTACGCTGCGTTTAAATACTGCTCTATACGGCACTTTGACTCCGAATTTAGTTTTATACAATCGTATGACATGGAAACATTACATGTTCTGTGTTGAATCAGCTGAAAATAGCCGCGAGCATGTATTCATGACGAGGTAAAGTGGAAAACGGCAACACAAAAACGTTTCACTTTAGCAGAACCCCAATTTACATTGCAGCTAACAGCGAAGATATATGGTGTTTTGGAAAAAACATATTAAAAATGTGCTATATTACTTAAATTAATATTGCAGAATATAAATCACTTTTATAGAGGCTGTTTTCGTATTTTCTGCAGGTGTTTACATTTTTTAAACTTACAAATAAAATAGTTTATTATATATGTTTTATATAGTTTTAGAAACCATATAGCCATATAATGAGGAGCAAGGTTTTACAGTCTATGTTTTTTCCCCTTTGACTACCATGATCTTACATTTAAAGGGATCCCCTGGTGTTGAGACTTGTATGGCTTAATATAACATAAATGATGTCTCTTACTGAATTATGTAGTAGAAAACCCATGAAAGATCTACGTTATTTTAAAAATCGATTTTATATTCGGACCATGGGCGGCGCCATTTTGTTTGCGTTCTAGGTTGATGACGTAGAGTGGTTGAACTCCTCAATCAGCTGGCATTACCCGTAGTTATTTTTACCACAACGCAACTCGAAAATTGTTTCAGAGTTAAACAAAACCAATGAATTCCTTTGTAATTATACTTAAAACACACTCAAACATACATGTGCACACAAACTCACCTACACAAGTCACAAACAGATCGGCGGGCGCGCACACGACAGGCTCTGTCTCAATCGAGATGTTGGGCTGCTCAGTCTCCACGACAGGGGCTGAATCTGAAATCGACCCTATACCCTTAAATAGGGCATTATTTGAAGGGACGGACATTTGTAGTGTTGTCCGACACCAGTGGAGATGTTCGAGTGCAGTCATTCAATCTCACGTTCCACCGCAATAACGAGTGTACAGCCGATTTACAAACAGCTGTCTGACTTCACGCACTCAAACATACATGTGCACACAAACTCTCTCTCTCACACAGACTCACACACACCCCAACAGATCGGCGCGAACACACACACACACACACCCCAACAGATCGGCGCGAACACACACACACCCCAACAGATCGGCGCGAACACACACGCACGCACTGCGCGCGCATACATAACCCTCAATCTATTCCCTGTGTTGATATCCTGTTCAACACATCCTGTTCCCTAGATAGACTGTTGATAGTAGATTAACTATAATGCCTAATGTGACCAGCAGAGGGAAATATCAGGTAGGACGATGGGATAAAGTAACGTGAGGAAGAGAGGCAGGATGTTTTGGTGATGATGCATGCGATTGAGACAGAGCAGTCAGGTGTGTGTGTGCGCGCCCGCCGATCTGTTTGTGACTTGTGTAGGTGAGTTTGTGTGCACATGTATGTTTGAGTGTGTTTTAAGTACAATTACAAAGCAATTCATTTGTTTTGTTTAACTCTGAAACAATTTTCGAGTTGCGTTGTGGTAAAAATAGCTACGGGTAACGCCAGCTGATTGAGGAGTTCAACCACTCTACGTCATCAACCTAGAACGCAAACAAAATGGCGCCGCCCATGGTCCAAATATAAAATCGATTTTTTAAATAACGTAGATCTTTCATGGGTTTTCTACCACATAATTCAGTAAGAGACATCATTTATGTTATATTAAGCCATACAAGTCTCAACACCATGGGATCCCTTTAAATGAAACTGGCCTACAGTTAAACATATAGTCATAAACATTTTTAAAGTCTGGATACCATGAATTAAGGACAAAGCTTTTTCCCCCTCTTTTAAAAGTTTTCTTTTACTTTTTTTTAATAGATTTAATGAAATTTAATAGCCTCATGAAAGATAGATATCAGTGACTTACTTAAATGATGTGTTAATTATTGAAAAATATGATTGTTCAACCCAAAAATGGGATAATTTGCTCACCCTAATGTCATTCCAAACCTAAATGAATTTATTTCTGTGTAGCATAAAATAAAATAATTTGAGTTATTTTTTTGTTCATACAATATTCAAATGGTAGCCTAACCAAAATGGCTTGGTTGCCAAGATTCTTCAAAACATCTTATTTTGTGTTTCACAGAAGTCATAAAGGTTTGGAAGGACACGAGAGTAAGTAAATGACGACAGCATTTAAAAGAAGTAAATTTACTTTACTGCATCCTAGCTCAAAATCACCAGTGCTTTACTGCCAAGGGCATTTCTGTGTGACAAAAAAAAAGCAATATTAAGTTTATCTGCATTTGCAGCAAATTCGATAATATTTATCATTATTTGTCCTTGTCCTAGTTTTATTTATATACTCCAATTTAAGGCCTCAACCCCAGCAAAAACATTCACGGGGAACTCATGGGCCGGATGTGCTGGGTATGCCAGAGCCGAATTTTAGACCCAGTCCAGCCCTGTTTGTTAGTACTGTAAAGATTTATTAAATTATTGTGGGATCTCATTCAATGCTCTAAAGCTGCAGTTCGTAACTGAAAGACTACAATTCCCAGAATGCTTCGCTGCCCTGTGAGGCCATTCCCAAAGCCACCACTACTGGATTACAGTGACTGACTTAGAGAACAGACACTACAATTAAATACTGAACGTGTCTGTTCAAAATAATGAGTGAGTCACCACGCGAGTATCACAGCACTGATACTGCAGGAGTCAGATAAATGAGCTGATGAGCTCTCGTGATGAGAGCTGAGGTAATCGCGACTACACTCGCGGCATACATTCACAATGCGAGTTCAGTCTGGCGCGTTTCAGTTCATGCCTTTGCAAGCTTAACTTTCATAGAAATTAATTTGAGAAGTTAAAAGACTTACATTGCTCACCATAGCTCTGTTTAAACGAGTGCCTACAGCTGAGCTGAGCTCTGAGTGTGATCTCCATCCCCCATGTGTGGATTCAAAACATGCGGAAATGGCTCCCTCTGCTGGCTGTAGTCTTTAGCCTTTGGCCAAACATTCCTCCTATGATGCAAATATCCTCAATTTGCATCATATGAGGAATTTTTCCAGAAATAAAATGCATATTAGGGGGGAAAGCACAATCATTTGAATATACTTCAGGGTTTCTACTGATACAAAGCCATATGCTAATCGCTGAAGTAACCCTTTAAATGTGAAAATAAAAACTATAATACAAATCTATAATAAAATCTGTTAAAGTTTCCACAAAACGCAGCACAAATTTCAAAGATTGATAATATGAGCACCAAATCTGCATGTTAGAATGATTTCTGAAGGATCATGTGAAACTGAGGACTGAAGGAATGATGCTGAAAATGCTTTTTGATCACAGGAAATATGTTTAGTTTTTTTTCCTTTTTACTATATCTTTGATTTAAAAAAAAAAAACTTTAAACAATAGATTATAGATATATTTTTAATGAAATATATATATTTGAATAAAATGCACTTTTTTCAACAGTTTTATATATTTTTTATGGCTAATTTTCCTCATTGGAATGAATAAGTTAGTGGTAGCAAGGATTTATTTCCTTATTCTATAATGCCTCACTGTATGTATATTACAGTAAGTAACACCTAGCAACCATGCAGAATACTATAGCAACCATTTAGCAACACTCAGAACACATTAAGAACCACTTAGCAACTCCTTTTGAGATTGGCAGTGAGTTTTGCACTCTTAGACAATATAAAAATCTAGAATTGTGGCATCTTCCTTTTGAAGTTCAACAGTAATCACGAATGTTTGTTTCTCTCTCTGTAGTGAATGCCGTATTATCAGTGATGGAGGGCTCTCAGCTGCTCTACTCTGTACAGCCACACCCAGCTCTCACTCCCATCATGCACCTGCTCCCACCAAACATTCTAGTGTCTGGACATGACCACATCCCTGGCACGGTGTTCTCCACGGACACAGACACAGGTAGGATGACCCATAATGCCCCTTCTCAGTTTATCATTAGAATGAGAATAGAGAGAAAAGGCTTTATTGTGTGAGATGTTCACTACAGTTATAAAACAATCAAATGGCATTTGATGACTGCTCATCTGTAATGAGAGAATGTGTGTTGCCATGGAGACAGCAGTAGGAACTCTAGAAGCCTCATGAAAGAGTGCTCCCCGTTTCTCAGGACACTCCTTTGATTAGCTCCAGAATCGCTTCATGCCAAACCAGGTCATAAATGAGACCATGAAGCAGAAGCCTTTTCACAAGTTTTCCGACTCACAGCACTGTGCTCATGATGCGTCTCCTTTTGGATTTTTGTTCTGAGCTGCTTTCAGGGGTGGGTAAAGACAGACTTTATGAACCGTGGTGGGTTTCACCACGGAGAGGAGATTGAAGGTTGAGCAAAATACAAATATCTCACAGGGAGCGTGACCCACGACCGCAGTTTAGACCCGAAAAAGGATGCAGGAAATTAGAGAATTATTCCACACTGATATTTCTATCTCTCTCTCCGCCTCATTATAATCCGATGAGCAGATGTAGGAATGGGATTCCTCTGGAGCAGGTTTCTCTTTGAACTGCATCTGAAATGTTTGAGTGCTATATTCTGCATCCTCCTGGGCCTCCACACAGACTGAAAGTAGAGAAAGAGAGATGTTTCCCCCTGACTGTTAATACGGTTAATAAGACATGATTCAAAGCACTTCATTCCAAGATCCAAAAGCAATACATTCCATCTGATTATGATTCCTATAAACTTTTCTTGAGTGGGTGTTATAAAAGTCAAATTTATCTAGCTGCCTCTTGATTTTATTGCATAAATTGTATCTAAGTGAAAAATCACCTTCAATTTTCCAGTAGTCTTAGCACATCATTTATTATAACACTCACCCATTTTTTTTTAAGCTAGATTAAAAATTATTTAGTATTTAATTTATTATTTACATATTTATAAATATACATATTTACAACCATAATAAAATGCTTAATATGTAATTGGGTTGTAAGAGCAGAGTCAGTGTGAAATTATTTAATTTATTATTTAGCTATTTTATCAATATGTAATAATGAGTAATTGCCTATTGACAGCCACAGTAATAATTCATATTTTAAAGGAATAGTTCACCCTAAAATGAAACTTTTGTCATCATTTACTCTCCCTCAACTTGTTCCAAACTTATATGAGTTTCTTTTTTTCTGCTCAACACAAAAGAAGAGATTTTAAAGAATGTTTGGTAACCAGACAGTTAGCGGTAGCCTTTAACTTCATAGTAGAAAAAAAATAAGTCAATGGGGACCATCCACTGCCTAGTTACTGACATCTTTTGTGTTCAGCAGAAGAAAGAAATGTTTTGAACAAGTTGAGGGAGTTAATAATGAATTTTCAATTTAGTTTGAACTGTTCCTTTAATAATTAATAATTTTACAGCCAAAAATGTCAAACAGTCAGTGTGAAATTCTGTAGGTTCTTCAACTACTATGCTAAGCTATTTGAAACAACACTTTTTATTCATTTGTTTATTTAAAGCATAGACTTTAAAAAAATATGGACGTAGTGCCGTTCTGAAGCTTAAAGTAGGGACGAGCTGGGCGTTGCCATCTTGCGAGCGAGTCATTGCGTGTCACTCCCGGATAACAGAAAATGGGCAAAAAGGCGGGATGTGGGCAGAGCTTAGGTGACGCAATGACTATAGACGGCAGATAAATGGGTATCCACCGGTCAATCAAAGTGTCCACTCCCTTAATTATGCAGAACTTTAAGGCTTTATATAAAGTAAACGAATGAGTTATAAAAAAATTCACCCCCCTCACAGTTGTCATGAAGGTCAAAATTAGCCATATGGACCAAAACCACAATTTGTACCAGGCTGTAAACATGTTTTTTCTGCTGTAAAGTTGGGAATTATAACATGGGGATCAAAGAGATTCTGCTCCCCTCTGGAGCCTGTATTTATTGGCCAGTCGATGAATTGCAGTTTAAGCTACTTCCGTATTGGCTTCAAGAGAGATTGCGGGAGGTTGCCGCTTGGTTTAAAGGAGTGGTTGCATGCGATTTCACTTTTTTAACTTTAGTTAGTGTGTAATGTTGCTGCTTGAGCATACACAGTATCTACAAAGTTACAGCGCTGAAAGTTCAATGCAAATGGAAATATTGTCTTTTAAAGTTCATTTGCCTAAAATTGCCTACAAAACAGCAGGTTTGGACTACAACGAGCTTCTTCCTTGGTTGGTGACATCATAAACCCTTGCTAGTCACCGCAGATGTGACTTCTGCCCGTAATGATAAGGGAGGGGCGTGTCGTTTCCGGAAACCTGTGCTTGGCACTTCAGCCAATAAAAATACATGAAACTACATTAGGCCATCTAACCAATCTAAGACCATTGCGTTTTTCGGAGGTATGGGCTTTATAGAAGCAGGAAGCAAACAAGCTGTTCAAAGGACAGTGGAGACAGAGGTGTGGAATAAAGGTCAAATATAAGACAAATATGGCTGCGCTCCATAAACACAACCAAACCTAGAAAAAAAAACACGGAACCACCCCTTTAATTATTCTTCAAGACATTTTATCACCTCATATTACATTAATGTCTACATGGGGTATTTTTTACTTTTCAATTAATTTGTCACACCTCAGCACTATTTAATTGAGCCGATGATCTAATTTATCCTCAAAATTAAAATGTTGCTGTTGAATGTACACATTCATATCTACCTTATTAAAGATGTATAATTTCAAGCTAACAATGGAATTATTAAGTTGTGAAATACATTGTATTTATTAAAGGTTATCATTACTTGAAATCTCAGGGGGTATTTGAAGTAAATTAATTTAGGTCTTAGGGGTTAAACTGATAGAAGGAACTCCTACCGTAGAGAAATGTGGTATCCTAAACTTTACATTTACACAACACCCATGACTAGAAGAACAGTAGCAAACATAAGATGTTTAAGAGGCACGTTGAGTTCCCCTGATTCTCTTCTCTGGAGCCGTCACCTATCAGACCTTCTGTAGCACATCTCTCTTCGGCTGCAGTGGTGGAGTGTTTGTATGTTGTAATGTCCTGACGATGCTGCACTTGTTTGGCTGTCAGGCCTCAGTGCTACTGTGCAGATAAGCCTGGTTTGGTGTGTGTGTGTGGTTGAGTGTAGAGTGATTGTGCAGTGTGTTTGAGGTAACAGACTGTGTGTACAGTAAATGTCTGAGTGCGTCGGAACTCTCCAGGCCTGGCTTTGATAGTGGCAGACTGTGTGAGTGTGTTAAAGCTAAACAGTGATAGACTGTGTTTGTGTATGGCTGAGTGATCCGTGAAAGTGAAACTCTCCTGGTTGTGACTCATTCCAACCAGCGGGCCTGCTGTCTGCTGCCACAGCAACCTATGCATTATTACACACACACACACACACACACACACACACACACACACACACACACACACACACACACACACACACACACACACACACACACACACACACACACACACACACACACACACACACACACACACCATATGATAACTTTTTTTGTGAACAACAGAGCCAAATGTATGTGGTTGTTCACTAAAAATCATGATATCTGTCTGAGCTCTGCTTAGCGAGAGATCACAAAAAAGTAGCAAAGTAATAAAAAAATAAAACAACATTCACACAGGTTCAAACAAAACCTGTCTGAATGATTTGTTCATGAATCAGACTGGTTCCATTCTTAGCTTTAACTCACTGACTCAATGACTCGTTTGCAAATGTTAAACAATCTATGTATTTTTCGTTCTGTTTCTCACACAAATCAATTGTGTAGCTTCTGAAGACAGATTATGAATTTGATTTACTTGTATTAAAGTGGTAGTTTGAGACACTGTTTTTGAATTCAATTCATTTATATATAAAAAGACAACAACCAAATGATTGTAATACACATCTCTTGCACTTACCATTCACATACCATTATTTATTTAAAACAAGACACATTTAATTGATCAAAAGTGACAGCATGACATTTATAATGTTACAAAATATTTTTTTTCAAATAAATGTTGATGTCTTGAATGTTTTATTAATCAAATGTTGAAAAAATGATTGTTCTGCTCAATTTTATGGAAACCATAATGTTTTCAACATTTATGGTAATGATAAATGTACTTCTGAGTTGTAAGTCACTTTGGATAAAAGTGTCTGCTAAATGCATAAATGTAAATGTAATGTAAATATAATGAAGAGTTGCACCGACAAGTCGATATTATTGATCTGCCATGCTGCTTTAAGCTTGATGTCGACAAGCCGCTGATCATGGCCTATAGAGGGTGCAACATGATAAGAAATCTATGAAGTCCACTTTTATGCTTTGTTTCCAACACTTAAAAAAACAAAAACGCTCCGAGAACGTTCCAGAAGATATATTTGATTATACCATCTGGATGCTCAAAATGGATTGGGTGAATGCACGTATTAAGCATCTGTAAGCACTTAAGTTAATCGGCATTCTAAACTAATGTGCATTGTAACATACACACACACACACACACACACACACACACACACACACACACACACACACACACACACACACACACACACACACACACACACACAGTATAGCCATAGAGTCTCAGCTCGAGGTTCAGGTTTATTTGTTCATTTAATAACGACTAGTCATCGTTGACTCACATTAATTACACAAATGTCGACTTTAACAAAGTCGTTATCAACCACTAATAGTAATACGAAATGTTTAGGAATTAATTACATTTTCACAATATTACTGGCTTTATCAAAAACATTTAAAATATTTGTGTATCTCACAAAATATTAGTATCAATTCTTTCTAAATTCCAGGTTGGATTTCACTTTACAAAAAATCACTGAGCTTTGAAATGAGTCATCATGTATATATTATGTAAACATTGAAGTCCAATATTTCTAAGAAGAAACTGATTTATATACAGCTTTCACTGGAGATTGTGCATCAATTATTGAAACCACAGTTAGCTTAGGGGTTAATGCTGTATAACAGATGTTTATCTTTAAACGATTTATGGAGGGTGATTCACTTAACCTGTCTCTACGTGAAGGGTTTATTTTATTGCATTTTTATTTTTTGGCATATTTCTCTGAGATGTCTAAATAAAACATTTAAGGGTGAGTTTTTCAAAGAGAGCTGGTTATCATTGCCTAAGTTGAGCGTTTGTGGATGTGCAGAGGCGGACCAGGCAAATCCTGACAATCAGAAGCATGTGGTGCGATTCGACCGTTTTCCTATCACGCAAATGAATTTTGAATCGATTATTGAGTGGCTTAGACCCCTATGGTTAAGTGAGCAAATTTTTTGTGTTTACCAGAAAGAAACAAAAGTGGGTGCAATGGCTTAGATATGCAGAAGACATTCTCAATAGACAATGTTTGAAACGCTTCTCAGCAAGACCCCCGCTGAGAGCGGAAACGGGGCCAGCCAAAGATCTCAGCTGGAGGAAATGTGTCTCTGATGCTACAGCCAGACACATACTCCAAATGACAAATTATCATTGGTCCTAATTCTTTTTTTAAATCTGAAGAAAAATTTGGGCCACATGGAGCTCCATTACGTTGGCCTCAACTGCATGGATTTTTCCCAGCTTCTGGAACACATTGAGCTCTCTTGTGCATCGCTCAATAGTTTGTTATCCTGTGCACTTGTTCTGTCTTTGTGTTGTTGTTTTTTTCATATTTGAATTGATTGCCATGAATAAGAGGATCTTGGCATTCTGGAGTGTGCTGATAAATTAATTTTTACTGTCTAATTAATTCCTTTGTTGCTGCAATGTTGTAAAAAATGAATAGCCATTATATATAAAGGAAAATAATAAAATGGCTGGATGGAATTGGCTTTGCATGCAGGAAATGAGTACAGTGTTAATGTTATATTCACTCCATCTCTGTTGCAGCAGATGCACTGCGGAAGCCTCGTCTGTTGAAGAGCTTCTCGTGTGTGTTGGAGGGCCTACGTGTGGCACTCTTCCCCTCCGCGGAGGTCTTCGAATCTGACCTGCTCCAGCTGCTTAACAAAGACTGCCAGAATACAGTAAGCTATGACTCTAATCAAACATTCAGGCCATTTAATGATGTAAATTCATCAAGTTTTTCCCCCCATTTTTTTTTATACAGAAATTGTAATATGACTCCTCCTTAAAGCGGTCATATCATGTGTATACAATCTTTAAACGACTGTTTTTGTCTTTAAAGGTTTAGTCCACCTAACAATTTAAATTCTGTCATTAATTACTCACGTTCATGCCGTTTAAACCCATAACCCCTTCGTTACAAGCAAGTAATATTACGAGATTCATCGGCCTGCCGACGGGCTTCCGTTTTGGTATACACACAGCCCTAGCTGGGATGTTGGGCTTTGCGAGCCCTGGTCCATACATGTCTGAGTCCAGTGTGCTAAAGGTATGTTCTGTTAGACACATACACATAAGGAAAACGATCTATAACAATGCAATACTACTACATATAAAAAACACGTTTTACTCACATAAGTGTGTTGCTCCATTCCTCCTGTCGGATCCAATATAGATGAATAGCATTGTGAGATTTGTTTACAAATGATCCCGCGGTGAAATTAAGTGAACACCATGTCTCCCCCACATGAGCTGGAACTTCATTAAAAATAAAGTTCAACCACTCATTCCTAATATTAGGATCTGAAGGAAGCGTATGCAGCGACTGTGTTCTTCCACAACCAGGAATAGCGCAATATCTTGCTATATTCTTCGGCATGTTTATTGCTGCTGGCTAGCGTGATCCGATGAGTCGGTGGGCGGAGCTACTGAATTACACGTGCTTATTATTCTGTAGAGGCGGTGTTTCATCAGTGGATGACGTCAAGATGCGAACATGATCGTTTTCTGGGCCTGGTGTCTATAAAAGCTTTTCTTTGACTAACAAGGACATTTTCAGCTCTGAAACTTAGAGGATATTCTTATATTACCATGACCTTTTATATATCAAAAGCTCAATGGAAAGTTGATTTCTCAATTCATCACCCCTTTAATGAACACTTTCAAGGCCCAGAAAGGTAGGAAAGACATTGTTAAAATCGTTGCTCTGTTTGCGTTACGTCAACAGATTAAAGGGTTAGTTCACCCAAAAAGGAAATTGATATCATTAATGACTCACCCTAATGTCGTTCCACACCCGTAAGACCTCCGTTCATCTTCAGAACACAGTTTAAGATATTTTATATTTTAGTCCCAGAGCATATGCAGTCTTTACTTACACTATACTGTCCATGTCCAGAAAGGGAATAAAAACATCATCACAGTAGTCCATATGTGACATCAGTTGGTTAATTAGAATCTCTTGAAGCACCGAAAATACATTTTGGTCCAAAAATAACAAAAACTACGACTTTATTCAGCATTGTCTTCTCTTCCGTGTTCCTCAAATAAAGATTCAAACGGCCATGAATCAGTGAATCGATCAATGATTCGGATCGTCAGTGACATGTGATTTCAGCAGTTTGGATTGCGTGCCTTGTGACATCTTGTGACTTGTGTCTTTGGTCCATGTTGCATTCATATTTCATTCATACCACACCAGTTTGTTGAGTTTTTTGCTCGGCCTGCTTCTTATGCCCGTACAAGGGTTTACACTTATCCAAATGAACCGCACCAACAGCGTAATCACACCAGGATTCATTTTATCGAACCAAACACAATATAACTTAAATATAATGGACTTTTTTTTAGGTTATTGCCTTCAGGGCTTTAGCAAATGCACAGGTGGTCTGAACACAGTCTGAATAAAGTAGTCTGCAATGGAAATCATTGTTGAGTTCTTTGGCACATTGTGTTGGCACAGTTCTGATCGTCTTGCTAAAAGAGATGTTATTTACTTCTGAAATAGATTTATTGCTGACAGACATGTTGTTTATGACTTGATGCTTTGTGCAAAATATAATGGACTTTTTTAGAGGATAGCCTTCAGTGCTTCAGCAAATGCACAGGTGGTCTGAACACAGTCTGAATAAAGTATTCTGCAATGGAAATCATTGTATATTTACTTTGGCACTATGTGATGGGTTTTGTATTAGAATGTAGTTGAAGTTGAATGTAGACCGTTCTACAGACTCGTGTGTTCCAGATTTGTGAGATTAGAGTTGCATTGTGTCTCTCTGATCAGCCTAACATATACATTATAAATCTACCAAAACTCTCGACAGTCACAAACACCATCTGCTCCTGTTTTTCCATAATAAAGATCTAAATGATCAAAGTAAGTGCAAAGCTCAAAAACTTCAGATTATGAAGATGTTTGTTTGTTGGTTTGATGCAGCCTAGTTGTAAAGGGTGTAGGCTGTTGCTTTTTGAAGCTATACAGTACCATTTAAAAGATTGGAAATCTATACTTTTATTCAGCAAGGATATATTAAATGTATCAAATGTTTTATTATAATTATATTAAGTTATTATGATAATAATAAGAAATGTTTATTGAGCATGAAATCAACATCATGTTGATCATGTTGAAAATGTAGCATGTTTTTAGAAACTTTTCTTCTTCTGTGGAACACATAATATACGGAATTATAGGGCAATTTACATCATTATTCACTGAAAGTCTTGCTAAAAGAGATGTTATTTACTTCTTAAATAGATTTATTGCTGACAGACATGTTGCTTATCACTTGATGCTGTGTCACACTTAAGACATGATATGAGTCACTTTGGTTGGAAAGTGTCAGCAAATGAGCACAAATTAGTGATTAGTTTATTTAGAGCTGTGGTCCGTGTCCTCTCCATGAGCACTCAGCCTTGAGTGAGAAGTCTTATTATGAAAATTTCTTCTCCCTTCTCACAGGGACACTTTGCATTGTGGGAAGGGAGCAGTGCAGTTTCTGTAAGTTTCTGCTCTGTATTCTAGTGTGGTTGTGTTTCAGGCTGTGTGAATCTGCAATGGCTGTCTGCAGTCTTGTGTGTGTGTGTGTGTGTGTGTGTGTGTGTGTGTGTGTGTGTGTGTGTGTGTGTGTGTGTGTGTGTGTGTGTGTGTGTGTGTGTGTGTGAGAGCTGCCGTCTTAGAGCCTGGACCCCGGTAACCATGTTTGACAGATGCACTCATGCGTTTGCAATTATTTACACACTGCAGACACACCGCTTTGGTCATCCCTTAAACTGAAAGAGAGAAAGATAACAGTAGAGGGAGTAAAATTGAAGTGGTGGAAATTGATAACAATGTCATTTTTTTGATGGCTTGTGACAAACCTTTTGTTTCTCATCCTTTCATGATGGTGCTTCTCTGTGTGTTTATTGTGTGAGGCAGAAAAAAACTTTCAGTATTCTTTAATCAGGTGTCCCAAACACAGTTTTAAAACCTAGACAGAGACACGCACCTACAGTACTTTACACAAGAGCCTGTTTTAATTGTACTCAGGTTGTGTCACTTTCTCTGCGGTGTCAGTGGAATGTCAGATGAACTATTTTAGCCGAGCTAAAATCAGCTCGCAGGACGTCACTTGTTGTCATGTTGAAGTGAGCCTCTTTTTTGTTGTTCTTGGTGTATTTTTGGTAATATAACACTGCTTGAAATTTTCTTCTAGTACTTTTTATTGTAGCGCTTGCAAGGCAGTTCTGTATTGATGTTCGTCAGACATTCTGGGTAGTGTTTCTTTAAAGGGTTAGTTCACAGAACTTTAAATTCTTAACGTCAGATTTTTTATTGAACCTGAACTGCTTACTACTCCAAACATTGTTTTGTAGAAAATTCTATCAAATAACTAAATTTAAGACTCTCCCATTGACATGTACAGTTGTTGGATGTGCAGCATTCAAAATGCATAACGTTAACATTATTAATTTGTTGCTTATAAGCACTGGTATTTCCTTCCTTATTAATTATAAACCCTTTCTACAAAATAAATAAAATCTGTATAAATTAGAGTGTTTTATACACTGAAAACCCTAATAAGTTGATTTAACTCAATTGATTTGAGTAAACTCGTTCCCTCAATTCAATTTGAGTAAACTCGTTCCCTCAATTCAATTAAGTGATGGAGTCTCCCAAAACTTGTATAATTAAGTTCACTTAACTTGGTGCTCATGTTCAATGTACTTAAATTGCTAAGTTCACCAAACTGGATACACAGTTCAGTACACCATGCTGGGTACCACCAATCAAAACTTCCCCATTGGTCCCAACATTCATTGCGGCATAAATAAATTATACATCGAAACTGTGACTCATTTTCTTTGATTCTTACTATTTTCTTTTACATTTGCTGTTCTCTTCTGATGTTTGTGTAGCTTTCTTTATGTTCAGAGTTGATCTGTTAATTGGAATAAATATCTTTTTTTTTTATTGTCACCATTGTGTTTTTTTGTGTTTAAAATTGAGATTTATACGCAGATTCTTGATGTCTGTGTGTGTCTAACTAATGCCATAGATTATAAATTTTTTTTTAAGTTCAATTACCATAACAGTGAAAGATCTCATGGTTATTATTATTAATTCTTCAAAACTATTATTAACCGCTTCGACAACCAGAGCTTTAGACTCTGTATGAGATCATGGATTCTGTCATTACATGATGATGTTATCATCATCAATGAATAAACAGCATCACATGATGATATTTTCTCTTGACTTTGTGTTCCACAACAAATGTGTCTCACAAACACAAAGCAGCCAGAGAAACACTAATATTACATAATCAAGGGTCAAGAGGCCAACTAAAGCAAACACTTATCTCCATGGTGACTTCCAACGAAACTATTATTTTAATTAAAACAGAAATAAAGTCAATCTGGTTAGTTATATGTTAGTTTACATATTATTGTTAGGTTTTGTAACTTACAAATTTTAAGAATTTAGGATTGCACACAATGAAAAAGTCTCCATCTTAATTTGAATCAGCAACAGATGAGGCGAAAAGGACCGCCTTTTGTAAATATCCTCCAATCAGTGAATTAGTTCTTGTTGCCAGACAGAACTCCTGGCATGGCAAATCACATCAAAGCAAGACCAGAGTGAGCTATTTTAATTAGTTATGATTTTGAGTTCATACAACTTGAAATCTTAAGTTTATGTATTTTGGAAGTTAATAAGTTATACTAACTTATATTTGTGAGTTTCTGGACTAAACTAGTAATATTAAGTTGATTACTTGATTTGTTTAAGTAAAGACAACATTAGGGTTTACAGTGTAATAATTCATACTAGTAATAAAAATGTATTATCTTTATTATTATTATAATAAATATTAATATATATCTACAAATGAATATTTTTTTTACAGTGATTTCTTTATGATGTACTGTGTTTTTGTTTTTAAATTCCTTTGTCAATGAAATGCAAACACCTGACAGTGGGATTTCATAGTTAGGTCGTTTCAAATCTTTTATCAATCAATAATTCATTATGCTTTGTCCTCATCGCAGGTCAAGGGTTCTTACGCACATAATCTCTGATTTATTCCGGAAAAAAAATAAAATACAAATGTGATGAATGAGTTTGACAGGTGACCTCCAACTCAAAGATTTACTGTACAGCAGAGGATCTTTAGCAGGGTCAGAGGCGATTAGATGAATCCATCATCTGTGATTGGCAAGCAGCTTTGAATAAAAAAGTTGCGCTTTCTTCATTGTGTTAACAAGAAAGATGGAGACAATGGTGACAGAAAACAAAAAGAGAAATCAAGATAAATAGTATGAGTGAATGGAGGAGGGAATATTCATCAAAATCTGTGCACTCTCATCGCCTGACGTCACTTCTCTGCAGTTCTGAGGTGATAATTCACAAGTGATAGCAGTTGACAGCAGGCTCTAATTGGCCCTCATGTGGGTGGTTGACCTTTAGAGAGTGTGACTCTCAATGCATTGTCATCAGGATATTGTTGACTCTCTGAACACATCTCACTGTGTGAAAGATGTATGAAACCCCCAACTGTCAGAGGTGTGTATGTCTGGGCAGGTGAAAGAAAAAGGAAATGAGGAGATTATTGTTTTTAACAGTATTGATCCCCATAGTCTGAACCCAAGGTTTTATCTGAAATATTCTGTTGGTGTTCAGTGCTGTTTAGGTGCTAGAAATGTATTTAGATTTCTAAAAAAGAAGTTTATGATTGTTGGTTTATGATTGGCTCAGGCACCTCAATTGAAATAAAAGGGTGGTCAGTTTAATAGAGTTTCGAAGACTTCTAAAGGATTTAGTAATACTGGTTAAAGGTAGCCTAGAATGAAAAATTGAGTTAACTATGGCATAGTTGAATAACAAGAGTTCAGTACATGGATATCACATACAGTGAGTCTCAAAAAACATTATTTCCTCCTTCATATGTAAATCTTGTTTGTGAAAAACACCACGAAAAACAGGCGATTCTCGACATAACGTCAACTGTGGCGCAATTGCTGGGAATCATTAATATGTACGCCCCCAACATTTGTACACGGCAGCGTTTGCGTCGCGCTAGGATAACGAAAATGGCAGATCATGGAAATAGATGTTATGTTGCAGGCTGTGCAGGGGACGTGGGGACTTTTCATACCCTTCCTACTGAACAAAACTGTCAACGGGCATGTTTATCTATAACCGGATACTGCAAGCAATTTAATTAAACGTTTTTTTTTTGCTCTGCCCATTTCACCACGGACAGTTTTTCTAACCAGGACAATAGCAGCGTCTGATACTGGAGAAGCGGCAATTCAAACTATATTCCAGTGAGCAGTAAGTAGTGATTTTTATCCATTGATTATTTATCCACATTAACGATAATATCCCTTGTGTTGTCTAGATCTAACGCAAGATCTAGTAGTTAGTAGTTTCAGTATGACAAATGTCAAAGGAAATTTTATTTCCGTCCAGTGTTGTCATATAAATCTACAAAATACAACCGTATACATATGGCAATCCCTTTTGTTGGATAGAATTATAATTTAGCCTATAGGCTATTTTCATCAACAACACATAACTCAGAAATCTTAATTTGAAATGGTAGTAATTTGACAAGGCATCGTCAATTTGTTTAAAAAAAACTGTAGGCTACTGTACAAACAACATATTTGTGCGCTAACGTTACCCAGTTCGCTCTTTAGAGTTTGTGATTCAAAGTGTGTGACGCATTATAGTGATTTAAAATGTTTTTAAAATGCTAAAAACAATGTTTTGACTGCTGACGATATGAGTTAACGTGTAAAGTTAATGTTTGTACTACTAGTTCACATGTAGGCTGAAGTTAGAATAGTACTGACATTATGTTTTGCAGGTCTTACTGAGAATAAAGACTAAACTTACCACTCAAAAGCGTTAATTTCCAATCTCAAAAATTGGTTGTTCCTCAAAATCTTTATCTTCGTCAGAAACAGGATCAAACATAAGGTTGGATGCATAATCTCTCCATGATTGACAGTATAAGGTTGATGTGTTTCTGTCACTGAAATGATCCGCAGTGAAACAGCCAATCAGAGCCCAACACCACATTAAAATTCATGACCCTTCCAAATAAGGCAAAACCAGAGCATTACATCCTAGGGACAATTTCTGGTGTTGTATTTGGACCTGTAAAACCATATCTGAACAATTTTAACCCCTAAATAAGTCACAAATTTTGGCCAATGTGACGTCACATTGTGCATTGCCGTATTAGCATACGGCAGAGACCCTGCCCTCAGAGAGCTGTACAAAGTCTGCCATGTTTATCTCCTGGCCAGGGCATTTAACAGCAGCATTCAGGTAGGAAATGTGTTCTTAATAAAGCTTCTAAAGTTCATTCAGTCAAGAGCAGAGAGTGATTTTCTCTTTATCTTTTGTTGATTGATTCATATTAAAAGCATATACAGCTGTAGGTACTGTATATTATACTGCTCTTACTTTAATACACAGACCTAAAATACACACAGGATTTCTGTATGCTGCATAAGTGCACAGACATAACCAACGGTTTTGATGGGAACATAACCTTGTGTGCATTTGACAGTTTATCAATAACACATGAAAGAGAACTAATCTAGTAGTTTAATACTCAGGGATGCACCGACATCCAGCTCTCTGTGTGCTCAAGTTGAGAGTGAAAGGGCTTTAAAACGCATGTAGATGATGATATTTAATGATGATGAAGAACTTGAGCGTGACCTTGTTTACGATAGA
This sequence comes from Pseudorasbora parva, assembly GCF_024679245.1. Lineage (NCBI taxonomy): Eukaryota > Metazoa > Chordata > Actinopteri > Cypriniformes > Gobionidae > Pseudorasbora > Pseudorasbora parva. The sequence goes on from NC_090184.1 coordinate 30,660,876, forward strand.
GATGATCATCAAAACCAAACAGATGTGTCATGTTTCAATTTTCTTTTGCGTGTTCACAAGCTGTGAAGGCTCCACCCTCTGGGATAGGGATTAGCAGCTCATTTGCATTTAAAGGAGACGCGCACAAAACATAATGTTTTGCAAATGCCAATTTTGGGGTTTGGGAAACATAAAATGATCTGTTTAGAATATTGATATGAAACTTCACAGACAGACTCAGGGGATACCTGGGGGACTTATATGACATCTTGTAAAAGGGGGCATAATAATTGCCCTTTAATGTAAAGTGTGGTTTTGTCAAAATTGCAAGATTAACTTTGAATAGTTAGAAGTTTCCTGTATAATTATAAAACTATTTTATAAAATATGATCTTTAATGAATACAAAATGTATATGTATGAATAATAATAAAAAATCAAATAGAAAAATTATATACTTTTAATTATTAAAAGTGATTAAAGTATTTTGTGTCAAAGTATTCGTACCCCTTAAATTTTTTACATTTTCTTATATTTCTGCCTTATGTTAAACTTCTTTTAAATAACTTTTTTTCACATCAGTTTGCACTCTGTACTTCATAATGACGAAGCAAAAAAAAAAAAAAAAGTGACAACTTTTCAAGGAAATAAGTACATTCTATTATGATTACTACAGCCTCAAGTCTTTTTCGGGTATGTTATGACAAGCTTTGCACATCTGAATTTGGTGATTTTTTGTTTTTTTTCCACCATTCTTCTCCTCAGATCCTCTCAAGCTCTGTCGGGTTGGATTGGGACAATCGGTGGACAGACACTTTAAAGTTTCTACAGAGATGTTTGATTGGGTTCAAGTTTAGGTTCAAGTCCTGATTAAAGATTTTTTTAATTTTTTAAATATATACTGGGGGACTGGGGGTGGAATATATAGCCTATTCTGCTCTCAAACGCACACATAAAGCTTGTTGCAAACCACCAGCAACGGTAATGATTATGAATGTGTCAGAATTGTTTTTAAAGTCAGTGTTGGCTGCAAAGATGTAGTTGGCGATCCTGACTCTCCGTCTCCGTAGTATAGTGGACGAGCCTTTAGAGAGAAAGGCAGCTTTAGTTAAATAATTAGTATTTGCTTTCTATATTTCTCATATCGGTGAGTTAAGTAGCCTATACACTGAGTTTTGGTTCATTTTTGTGATGCGTTCCAGTTCATAGATACTGAGATTGAGGTAGAAAGTGCATCCTGTTTTTTGTTTGTTTTTGTTTTTATATAGTTTTTTTTTTTAATTTTTTTTTACTTTTTGTTGTTATTGTGAGTTTACAATAATAAAAGTATGCCAAGTGATTAACGATTTGTCCCTCACAGACTGCGTGACTTCTCCATATCTAGAGAGCCACTCTTGCACGTGTCTTAGCTGGGTGCTTAAGGTCATTGTCCTGTTGGAAGGTGAACCTTCTGCCTTGTCTTGGCTATCTCTATATTTTGCTGAATTGACCTTTCCTTCTTGCGTGATGAGTCTCCCTGCCATTGAAAAACACCCCCACAGCATGATGCTTCCACCACCACAATTTACTGTTGGGATGGTACTGTACAGATGACGAGCAGTGCCTGGTCTCCTCCATTCTTGATGCTTGGAACAGTGGTTCAACAGTCCAGAAAATCTTGTTTCTCACAGTCACTAGAGAGACCTTTAGGTGGATTTGTACAAATTTAAAGTGGGTTTTCATGAGTCTAGCTTGAGTCTAGCCACTCTACCATAAAACCCAGATAAGTGGATTGATGCATTGATGTTTATCTTTCCGAAAGTTTCTCCCATCTCTTATGGAGCTGAACTAGAGTGACCATCATCTTCTTGGTCACCACTTTAACCAAGGCCCTTCTACACTGATTGCTCAGTCTGGCAAAGAGGCCAGGTCTAGGAAGAGTCCGGGTTGTTCCAATCTTCCTCCGTTAAGTCTTGTGGAGGCTACATGCTTCTAATCTTCAATGCAGCAAAATCTTTTTTGTTGTCTTCCCCAGATCCATGTCTTGAAAGAATCCTATCTCTGAAATCTATAGGCAGTTCTTTTGACCTCATGGCGTGGTTTTTGCTCTGTTTGACGTTTTATTGAGAGGTGTGCACCTTTTCAATTGAATTTTCCACAGATTAACTCCATTAGATGTGACATAACATCTATAAGCAAAATTGGAATGCTCCTGAGCCAAGTTTCAATCGTCCCAGGAAAGGGTACGGAATATGAATACTTAGCCTATGCAATATAACTATTATTTTTTATTTTATTTATAATACATTTGTAAAGTAGTTATAAATCTTCTTGCCATAGTGGTGTACGAAGTGTAGATTTATGTGAAAACAGTAGTGAATACAGTAGTGAGATGGTCTTTGTAACGAAGTCTTTAGTGCCTTTTATGTGTCTTGTGAGTGGGTCAGTGGAAATGTACTGAATGCCAATGGAGGCCTTTTTGAAGCCTTTCTCAGCCATCAGCTTTCACCAAAAATATCTTAATTTGTGTTCCGAAGATGAAAGAAGGTGTTACGGGTGTCCAACGACATGAGGGTGAGTAATTAATGAAATAATTTTCATTTTTGGGTGAACTAACCCTTTAAACATAAGGCAGCAACATAGCAGAATGTGAAAATGCAAGGTTACGAATACTTCCGCAAGGCACTGTGTATTAAAATATTGCCATTTGAACTAACCCGAGCTACTGACAAGCATACATTTTTTTTTTGTTAAGCCCTGTCCTTGTCCTCCTCTTCATCCTTTTCCTCATCCTCATCTCATCCTTGACCTTATCATTCTCCTCATCCATGTCTTTGCCCTCATCTTCGTCTTTATCCTCATCCTGTTTGAGAACACTACTTGCTAGCAGCTGCGTTAAATAAGCCTTGGCCCAAAGCTTGAAGACTTCTCAATTATCATTGCTATTTTTGCTCACAGTTTGGCAGAGCCTGGTGAATCTGGGCTATTTGTCTAGATATTTATTTTCAGACCTGCCTCAAAAACCCTTATACAAGCTATGCTAATTCAAATTGTTCATAAAACTATAAACACAGAGGAACTATACGATCTTAGTCACGGCAGAGGGAGCTGCATACACGCCAATGATCTGACAGCTTTGACAGCGAGTTTTGTCCAAGGATTGGTAATATGAAATATCCAGCGTTTTTCCCAATACAATTTTAAATAATTCCTTCTTACAGACTTGCAAGATTTTATCTTTTAATTTAATTTCTGTTTAATTTCATACAGAGTGTTAATTTAGCTTATTGACTAGATGTTTTGAAAATACTTCTTTCACTTTTTACATTTAGAGCTGCACACAGATATTCAATTAGATGCGAGTGACATGCAAAGATGGTCTAAAAGAACACAATAAGACTAAATTGAATCTATCTTTCTAAAGCGCAGTTGCTCAATACAGTGGTCTCAGATTTTATCATTGCATTACTGCTGATGTTTGATGTACGTTTTTTCAAAGTTCCGAGAATAAAATGTGAAAAGACCTGTTACCATAGTGCTTTTCCATTTATTAATTTTCAATTTAGGACACTGCTTAGTACATTGCTGACCCAAATAAAATATCCTTCTGAATTATTGACCTTTTGTAAGAATGTAAAGAGCCGCTGCATGTTGAGCGAAGTTGGCGGCAGCTGAATCGACTCGTCTATCATTATCTGTTTCATCCATTTCTGAGCCTGTGGGCAACTTTTGGGTGCTTTTTTTTGACTGGCTATGTAAAATGTTGTCTGCCGGAGGTTTGAGCTATTTTGTCACATTAGTGCAAAACATTTTTGTGTTTGGCAACTGTGTTTGTATATTTTGTGTACATCTGTGCATTTGTGTCTTTTGTTGATGTACTGCTTAGCAGAGGGCAATGATTAGCATCATCAATGAGAGGTGTTTGTCAGCTGCAACAATTGAAAGCTGTGTGAGTGTGTGTGTGTGTGTCTGTGTGTGAGAGAGGCTGAGTGGGCGGATGTGGATAACATGCTAATGATACTGCTGTTACACTTCCTGCATGACTCATCCCAGTTTGAGCCAGCACCCTCTCTCAGTGTGGGCACACACACGCTCACAATCTCTGTTAAAGCCTGAGATATGGTATATAACTGCATTCATTCTGCTCTTTCTGAAGGCATGCTGGGATGCTCATAAGCATCGTAAGAAACATACAGTCTGTGATCAACCCACTTTTCAAATGCTTCTAAACTTTTAGATGTACACTGAAATCACAAAACCTTATCTGAGCAATGGTGGTATAAACCTTACTAAAGAGTAATTAAAACGGTCAGTAATAATTTAATAACGCGGTTAAAGTTAACATGAAATCAAAATATACAATTCTTGTTTTTTATGGAATATTGCAGTGTTTATTATAAACTTTTTTAAAATTTTATTCATATGCCCTTGTAATCTTCCCTTCCCCTTTGCAATGAAATCACTTCTCTAATGACGTACTTTTCGGCACAAGGACGGGACAACCTGGCAGAGGGACCGTGAGAACAGAGCGAGGTTAAATCCAGTCTCGTGCCGCACTGTCCCTCTGCCTCGTCCAGCTTGCTACATGGGGGTTGACTGATATATCACCAACGCCAATATTATTGGCTACTTACCACCGTTACCTCATTCTCTGTCTTCATTAGTTTGCTGTATTTGTTTAACAGTTCTGTCTAATAATTGAAAGGCAAATGCTATAATACTTTATTCATATCCTATCTGCATTCAGCAAATATGCATTTTTAAAGTCTTTGAATATGAACATTTAATGCCACAAATCTTGCAAATGTCAATAAATCCATTGATGGATCATGTGTACATAAAATGCATGTACACTGTGTGAGACTCTGTAGGTTTATTGATATAACTCACTGCCTCCTGTTACTCTCATAGGGGCTTTAACATTAACAAAGGATCTCTGCCGTAAGCAATGTTCTTCTCAGTGCTCCGATTTGCTGGATTTCATGGATTTCAGTGTCATTCATTCTGTCGTGCTGTGTTTCTAACCCTCTCTAACCGTTTTCTCAGGGTGTCTAATGGAGAGCTACTTCCACGGGACAATGTGTAATATGTGAAACCCTAATACAGATTTCAAGCATCCCATATGACCCAGATGCATATTTTATTTCCTGTGACAAGCTGTGGACAAAATTCACCCTTTGCTGGGAATTTGATTGACAGGCGATCTGACCAATCATAACGCCGGATCCGCCATTTTGTCCGATGAAGCAAGTCAAGTTAGTAGATTGACAGTAGACTTGAACTTGAAAAATAGTGACTGACGTCTTTCCAAAGTTGATACAACATTCCTTCTGATGTTTATTTGTGCTATAAATTAACTAGTAGGAAGAGATGAATGGTTCACAAGCCTCTTGAATTGAGGTGATACAGCGATCTGTCACCACACAATAAAGATTCACCAAACGCTATTTGACAACTTGAAAGCTGAGACTTTGTTGCATACCAAAAGTAACCTGCTCTGTTCTCTCTGTCAGTGCCTTGTCAGTGTCCTCTTTGCTCCTTGATGCGTTTTCCACTGTGAGTGAGAACATGCTGTGTGGTGTGAGAGCTCCATGGCTTGTCAGACATAGCAACAGTAAAAGATTCATTCACATCTAAATTTATGATTCCACACATTGTTTTTCATAGAAAATCAGAGATATTTTGATATAAGGATAAAAACATATAAAACACCCTAGTAACCCAAATAGCAACATGCTAAAATCACTTTGAGCAACTAAGCAAGTATATCAACACCATGGCATCCACCCAAACATTTTTTATGGCCACAGTACTCATGTCTCCGTGAGTATGTATCACTTTAAACACATTTAGGAGAATAATTATTAGTTAATTATTATTTCTATACATTTCTTTCTTTTTTCATTTTCCAATGTACAACCTTTTAGTGGAAATCATTATTTGCATCTTTAAGGGTTAATAGTAATCGTCTCTTGGTTATTTAAGCATTTACACATTAATTTAGTTGTGTCACTGTTTATACCCTGGGTAATATCTCCTTTACTCCCGGCTCTTTCAAAAGTCATTTGTCAATAAATCCCAATAAATTTTATTGTACATTTTATGAAAGCTATTAAAGGTCTATTATGCGGGAAGAGCTGCAGTGCAGATTCAAATTAATATAAGGAAGCTTGTCTTTGTTCTCTGACTTACCCTTGACTCAGAGTTCTTTCGACCGCATTGCTGCTTCACAGAAGTCAATAGCTTAGTCAGACCCTTTTATAATTTTCAAAGAACTGAGGACTTGCTGACCAGAGACCTCTTTTGTGTCAGAGTTATGTAAATTGTTCGTGCTCCCCTTCAACTCCATAAGTATAGTTTGCTGCCACAATAATGTAATTGATTATTGATTAGAGAAACTATAATGGCTGTCATTGTGATGCGTTTTGGACATGTTAATAGATTTTCATATCCGCTTTTTAAAATGTTATTTTATTCATAAATTATTCTTTATTTATTTAATACACATTGCTGGCATTGGAGGGGACAACCAGGGACACAAAGGTCAAAGGTTTTCTCATTGCGTGTAATGTAGGGGGTCCCTAACAATTTAAGCAACAGCCCAATAAATACTTTTAAAAAAAGGTGTATAATTTTTTTTATAATATCAATCAATCAATCAATCAATCAAAACTTTTATTCAGGACACACAAGGTCCAAAAGCACATAAAAACCAATACAGTTATACCAATACAAACACAACAACAAAACACAAAGTAAATAAATAATAATAAATAAATAAATAAAAATGTCACTCCTCTACGGGCTAAACAAAACTTATTCCCTACAAACATCAGCCCACTGGTATTAAATAAATGCTGATTGCACTCCATAGTTACACCCCCTCATCCCCGAAATAAGACTCCCCCTATTCATTTAATCTGCTCACTACAAAGAAATAACCTTCAGAAACCAATTTTATTTTTCAGGGGGAAAAAAACCTTCTTCAATTCTTGAGTCTGTATGGGACGATGACCCTCACCTCCAGAGCTTGTCTCTTCTTGCTGCTATTATTCCTATATTTGGTTTAAATGACCTTCCCAATCACTCACCTGAACCAGACTATTCAACAAACAGCAGGTTCTTTAAAATCAATTTGCTGGCCCACACTTCATCTTCTATACCTCTTTTTAGTGAAACTGTTAGTGCTTTTGTTCATACTGGTGACAGTTAATCGTGAGTATTATCAAAGGGAAAGTGCTACTTGCAAAAGTCCTATTTTTTAAGTTTTTTTTATTTGAATGGCCTTTCTAGCAACCTTTATTTAAAAATAATGACAATATCAAGACTGAGGTGAAATAAGAAAAAAAAGTTGGTTGTCATTTTATGCCATTACATTGTGATCCAACCCACTTATGAGTTAAATAAGTTATATTCTTTTGGAAAGCATTGAAGTCTTTCATGAAGATTCAAACGCAACTGTTTCTATTTTTAATTCTTCTGTTCTGATTCCACCGTCAAACACATCAAAGACATTTTGGTTTGAGGCTGAATTTGCTTGTGATGCCAATGGGAGCATGTATATTCCCCGCAAACTAAAATACCCCCCTAAAAATCAAAAAATAAATACAGAACTCTTGGAGGGAGCTCTCTTTTTTTGCTTTCGAACTTGATCTTCCAAATAGAATGGCCTTAGTGTGAGACAACCACATAAACAGATGCAAAATAAAAACAGCCATTATGTGTTTTTTTTCTTATACTTTGGCAATAAGTCTTAGTATAAACTTTTGCTCGTTCCATATAAACCTCTCATCTTTTGTGCATTTTGTTCATTTCACAGTAATATTCCTCCATCTTTGTTGCTGGCCTTGTCTGTTAAAGGGCCTGTTGTCGCGGACGTTGGGCTAGCTGATGCGTGACCTGCAGTGTCCAGAAATTTCACAGATGAGAAACAGAGGCCAATAAAAGAGGATAAGCTTTGTCATTACTGTGAGATACACTATGCTGCATTCATCACTCAGAAAAGATTCTCCTCCCTCGCTTTCCTTCTCCTTCAGTCTCTCTCTCTCTCTCTCTCTCTCTCTCTCTCTCTCTCTGTCTCTCTCTCTCTCTCTCTCTCTCTCTCTCTTTCTCTCTCTCTCTCTCACACTCAGCCACACTCTTTTGCTCTGTGAAGCTGGAAATGGGGTATGATTTAACTTCAGGCCATTTCATTGTTCCCTTTAAGCTTCTTAGCTCTAAAATATTCATATTTTGGGCACAGGAAGCGAAATCTGTGACAGCACAGAGAGCAGACAAAAAGGAGAGTGAGAGGAAAAAAAGGACAAGAGTATGAAACAGAAATAAGATATTTCTGTAGCCGATGTGTTAAGATAAGCTGCAGACAGGCTCGTTTTCCATGCTTATCTCTTTCACGTTATCCTTTGCATTTCTGTCTATTTCCTTTATTTCTGTCCATCCGTCATGTCTTTTTAAAAGTAGTAGTTCACACAGAAGTGAAAATTCTATCATTATTTACTCACCCTCATGTCTTTCCAAACTTGTGTGACACTTTTTTTTTTCTTCTGTCAAGCTTTCTATATAGTGGACGTAAATGAGGGTTGGGCTTTTCAAGCTTCATAATTAAACTATAATCAAAGTGATCATAACACTTCTAAAGTTATACAATAGGGTTGTGTGATGAACTGAAAATCATGAGCTCTAGCTCTCCTTGTTGCATTCATGAAAGAAGTATGATGTCCAATTAATGTACACATAATTTATAATATAAGATTTGTTCACAAATCAACCTGATTCATTTCTCAAGTTCTCACTGACTCAGTGATCTGCTCCCTGCGGGTATCAGTGAATAACTAATCAGTCACACAAAGCTATCGTAGTATCAAGTATCGTACAGTATAAGGACTTAGAAATGATGTACATTACAGTCCAAAAATTCAGTAGATCAGTAAGAAGCGAAAAAAGCATTAAATTGATCACTTTTACGTTGTTGCAAAATATTTCTATTATCACAGTTTCTACTAAAATATTAAAGGGTTAGTTCACCCAAAAATGAAAATTCTGTCATTAATTACTCACCCTCATGTCATTCCAAACCTGTAAGACCTTTGTTCATCTTTAGAACACAAATGAAGATATTTTTGATGAAATCCGAGAGCTCTCAGGCCAGAAAGGTATTAAAAACATTGTTAAAACAGTCCATCTGGCAACAGTAGTAATTTTATAAAGCGACGAGAAAAATAAAATAACAACTTTATTCAGAATAATAAACTTTATTTTAGTTTACACTGTAAGCAGTGCAGTTGCTTTTCGAGTTCTACGGCAGCCGATGCTGTTCACGCGAGCACCGCGACACATGCGTGTGATGATGCAGGAGATGCACGGTATTTACAATGTAAACTGCGTAGGAGATTGACACAGGCTAGAAAGAAATTGTTGAATGAATTTGTTAGTTTTGTTAGTTTTTTGCACACAAAAAGTATTCTCATCGCTTCATAAAATGAAGGTTGAACCACTGGAGTCACATAGACTATTTTAATGATATTTTTTCCCTACCTTTCTGGACTTTGAAAGAATTAATTAAATTGCTGTCTATGAAGGGGTCAGAGAGCTCTGATTTCATCAAAATATTTTAATTTGTGTTGAAGATGAACAGGTCTTGCGGGTTTGGAATGACATGTAGTTTTCTCTGTCTGAGTAATGACAGAGTTTAATTTTTGGGTGACCTGTCTCTTTAAGCAGCACAACATTCAACATTGATAATAGCAAGAATTTTTTTTGAGCAGTTAATTAGCATATTAGAATGATTTCTAAAGAATCACGTGACACTGAAGACTGGAGGGAATGATGCTGATTTGCCATCACAGGAATTTTATGATATATTATAATAGATTTTTTTTTTTTGTAATAATATTTCACAATAATACTGTTTTCACTGTAAATAAATGCAGTAAATGTTTTGGTGAGCATAAGAAACTTTTTAAGAAACATTTAAAGTTCTTACCAATCCAAAACTTTTGTAGTGTTGTATTTTATGGTGGCCCAGTAGTCCAGCCGTACTAAATTAAACCACAACACAATGGAAATGAGCCAAAACACAACAGAATCACCATAGCACGACGAAAATGCTCCTTACCACGAGGGGGATCTCGGAGTGCAATAAAGTTAGTTTTCCTTGCCATTGTTCTATAGATAAACTGATCGTAGTGTTTATATCTTTGTAAGACTGGCCAATCTATCGAATGGCAAGGAAAACTAACTTTATTGCACTCCGAGAGCCCCTTGTGGTCAGGAGCATTTCCGTTGTGATGTGGTGATTCTGTTGTGTTGTGGCTCGTTTCCGTTGTGTTGTGGTTTAATTCCATTGTGTTGTGGTTTAATTCCGTTGTGTTGTGGTTTAATTCCGTTGTGTTGTGGTTTAATTCCGTTGTGTTGTGGTTTAATTCCGTTGTGTTGTGGTTTAATTCCGTTATGTTGTGGTTAAATTCCGTTGTGTTTGGGTGATTCCATTGTGTTGGTGGTGGTTCCATTGTGTTGTGGTTTAATTCCATTGTCTTGTGGTTTAATTCCGTTGTGTTGTGGTTTAATTCCGTTGTGTTGTGGTTTAATTCCGTTGTGTTGTGGTTAAATTCCGTTGTGTTTGGGTGATTCCATTGTGTTGGTGGTGGTTCCATTGTGTTGTGGTTTAATTCCGTTGTGTTGTGGTTTAATTCCGTTGTGTTGGGGTGATTCCATTGTGTTGTGGTTTAATTCCGTTGTGTTGTGGTTTAATTCCGTTGTGTTGGGGTGATTCCATTGTGTTGTGGTTTAATTCCGTTGTGTTGTGGTTTAATTCCGTTGTGTTGTGGTTTAATTCCGTTGTGTTGGGGTGATTCCATTGTGTTGTGGTTTAATTCCGTTGTGTTGTGGTTTAATTCCGTTGTGTTGGGGTGATTCCATTGTGTTGTGGTTTAATTCCGTTGTGTTGTGGTTTAATTCCGTTGTGTTGGGGTGATTCCATTGTGTTGTGGTTTAATTCCGTTGTGTTGTGGTTTAATTCCGTTGTGTTGGGGTGATTCCATTGTGTTGTGGTTTAATTCCGTTGTGTTGTGGTTTAATTCCGTTGTGTTGGGGTGATTCCATTGTGTTGTGGTTTAATTCCGTTGTGTTGTGGTTTAATTCCGTTGTGTTGTGGTTTAATTCCGTTGTGTTGGGGTGATTCCATTGTGTTGTGGTATAATTCCGTTGTGTTGTGGTTTAATTCCGTTGTGTTGGGGTGATTCCATTGTGTTGTGGCTCGTTTCCGTTGTGTTGTGATGATTCAGTTGTGTTGTGGTTTAATTCCTTTGTGTTGTGGTTTGATTCCATTGTGTTGTGGCGATTTCATTGTGTTGGGGTTTAATTTCGTTGTGTTGTGGTTTAATTTAGTACGGCTGCACTACTGGGCCACCGTAGTATTTCAATTAAACTGAAAAATTTCACCAGTACATTATTTTAAAGTTTCTCCTGCTTTGTTCCAATTTTGTCTTTCAGTTTTAAATTGCACAAGGGTGAGGGAAAAAATGGGTGTGAGCTATCTCTTTAAATCTGTAATGCAGAACACTCTATGCCTGTTTAAAGTAGTGTGTTGTTGTTGGGTTCAGCGTCAAAGCATATTGCACTAATTATATATCATTATATTGTTATCAACTTGTTGCAGTGAGCTAGTGTGTATGCTTCTTCTGACACTCGTACGTCGCTTGTGTCATTCTCTAGGCAGTAAATTGGCAGTGATATACACAAACTCATTTGATGGGATTTAAGCCATGGTGACATATACTTGTCTCATCACTGTTAGTGGCTCAGCTGCTTGCTTGTTGTTGCTGCTAATTTGGTTTTAATGGAAACAAGAAACACCGATAAAAATTATAGACAAAGTATAGACAATGAAACATACCCTAATCAGAAGTGATGGATAAAGAGAGAAGTAAACCTACTGAAGGCATGTGGTGCTGCTTTAAGGCCTGCAGACTTTGTGAAGTCTGTAAATGTGCAGTTTTATTATAGATTTGTTTTATCTATTGTAAAGAACCATTTTATTTTTATGTATTATTTAAATTTAAAATATATTATGGTTAAAATATACACTACTGTTCAAAAGTTTAGGGTCAGTAATATTTATTTTTTAATTTCTTACAGAAATTAATACTTTTAAGCAAGGATGGATTAAATTGATTAAAAAGTGACATTAAAGACTTTTTACATTGTTACAAATTCTATTTGTCTTTTAAACTTTATATTCATAAAGTCATATGGAAAATATATATATATATATATATATATATATATATATATATATATATATATATATATATATATATATATATATATATCACAGTTTCACTGTTATGCTTCACAGCTGTTTTTATTATTTATAATACAAAATGTTTCTTGATCAGCATATTAGAATAATTTCTGAAGGATCATGTGACACTGAAGTCTGAAGTACTGAAAATTTGCCATCACAGAAGTAAATTACATTTTATGTAATTCAATCAAGTATTAAATATAGTAAATTATTTGTAGTTTGTTTAATTAAATGATTAACAAATATTCATATATTAAGTTATTTTAAGTGTAAAAAGATTTCCCAATATTACAGTTTTACTTGTCTTCAAGCATAAGAGACTTTTAAAACATTAGCAATATTACTGACTCAAATGTATTGTAAACAGTACAATTCTTAAGTATTCTTTTTTTAATAAATCTAAAATGTTTTATTTTTTATTTTTTTTATTTTTTTGATGATTTATGGCAGTAGAGTCCATGGCCTGGAAGTTTTAATCCCCGTGTTTCATCAAAGTGGGACTGTTAATTGCCACATTAACGTGTCTTGTTTGACCTGCAGAGCCTGTAAACCGTCCCACCGACCTTTCGCAGTCACTCAATCGACGCTGCACTGGGCTGCATCACCTGAGGGCTTTGTGTTACATGTATTTGCTGAAAACAGGCACATCATTACGTGATTTAATTACTTAATTATCTCTCTCGACTGAGAACACTTTTGTTTGTGAAAACAGGCATAGCCTCTTCCATTGCTGAAATAAATAATTGCTGAATATAGTGTCTCTGGAGTACTGTTTCTCTCGGCTTGTTGCACCAAAGCATTTCGCATTGTTCTTCCAGATAATTGGACCTCAGGTTTGTCATGTCTCCCACAAGTGATTTGAGACTGTTGACCAAAAGTAAGCCTTAGAAGGTATCAAAAATGTCTGTACCCCACAGGGCTACAACCACCAACAAGTCAGAAAATTCATTGATCAATATAGGCTTTTCCATGACCAGTGTTTTGGTCTGGTATGTGTTGGTGACTGTATCTTGAATACTTGATCCTACTTAATATATATTCTTTGAATATTATTGGAACCCATTTAAAGGGATAGTTTACTCTAAAAGTTTGGAGTTTTTTTTTTTTTTTTTTTTAAGTTTCTTATGCACATTAAGGCTGCATTTATTTGACAAAAAAATGCTGTAAAAAGAGTAATGTGAAATATTTTTACAAATCAGTACAAATGATTATTGCAATTATTGCGTTCCAAGACTTTAATATAAACTTTAATATAAAGTTTAAAATAGAGTCGGTGAAACAACATCTTAACAGAAGTGCAAAAACAGTTATTTAAGTGCAAATTAGGCAGATGGAATGCAAGTGGTTGTGTTACAGCAAGTGTTATATTGGCCCTGTCACAAATGGGACCGTAAACCCTCATGGTCTTCCTCTGAAGTGCGCATCGAGGACGCATAGCAGCCGCAAAGCTTAACTTTAAGTTTAAATGACGAATGGAACACCCTACGGTCTTGTGGACTTAACGGACACACACACACAGCGGCCATTGTAAGTCCACAAGACCGAAAGTGCACTGTGCCATTTGAGACAGGGCCGTAGTGTAAATGAATTGGAAAATGTGAACTCTGGACATAACTATCAGTTCGCCCCCTGGTGGTCTCAATTTGTTAACAAAACATTTTTGATCGATTAAATACTTATAATATAAACATATTTGTGGCTTTATTTACACTACCATTAAAATTTTGGGGTTAGTAATATATTAAATGTTTTGGAAAGAAGTCTCTTATGCTCACCATAAAATGCTCGCTGCATTTATTTGATCAAAAATACAGTTGATAAAATGCTGCGAATATTTTTTTTCTTACACTTGAAAGGCAAGTTACACCTTTACAAAACTTATCTTGCGCATGCAAATTTAATTCACGCTTGCAATCTTATGTACACTTTCACAAATCTTACCCTACGCTTGCAATTCTTTAAGGCATTATTTTACCTTCATACCTTCAGGTGTGTTTCACTAACCGACCCACAGAACAGAGGGGCGGGGGGAGCAAAGCTCATTAGCATTAAAGGCACATGCTCTGAAATGGATTGGTGAAAACAGAGCTGTTTTTGACCAGGTAAAATATGTATATTACATTACAATAAAAGTATATTACAAAGTTTTAATTTAGACACTAAAGAATCATATTAACTTGCCATTATATGACCCATTTAAAAAAAGGAAAAAACAACAACTTTTGAATGGCAGTATAAAAGTAATGACTTGAGAGGCATGTTGGTGTTTTTGTGTCTGCACTGATAAATGCATTGAAACGAAGATTTTTTTAATTTATTTGCCATTCAAACAAATTTCTTTCTGAACCATTTTCTTGATTCCTTTATATTATTATCAGTGAATAACAACTTAAATGTCAGTCTCTTTCTTGGATAAAACTATTCTATGGCTCCAGAAAACTATATTGTTGTGTCTTGGGAGCTACTGGTCACCATTCACTTTCATTGTGTGCAAGAAGAGCAGCATGAACATTCTGTTAAACTTCTCCTTTTGTGCTCTTCGGAACAAAGAAAATCATACAGGTTTGGAATGACATGAGGTTGAGTAAATGATAACAGAATGTTCATTTTTTTGGTTGAACTATCCCTTTTGTTTTGATCTTAGCTTTGTGTTTAAACAGCAAATGACATTTTGCTGAAAGATATTTACTCTCAGTGTATTTATCACATAAAATCATCAAATGAAATGTACGTCTCAAGTCATTCACATCTATATCACTGGCAAGAATCCATCAGACTCATGAAAATGCGCAGCTCTGACCTATTAAGCCTCGAACTGGGCACAAAATTGCATTACATCCACTTAAAGGAAGGATTTTAGAGGTACGTTGATGGTCGCCACAGTAGCTGAGTGATTCATGGCGTAAAGTGGGATACTCGTGGACTGCTTCTTGTAGGCCTGCATATAAAACACTGCACACAATTGATATGCTAATTGGAGTTGCCGTGAGTGGGAGGCCTGAGCAGATAGATGCGACTCTCACCCTGAGGAGAAGCGAGAGAGAAAAACTGTTAGTTCCATACCTTCTTTTACAGATCCTCTGTAATGCTGCAATTAATAACATCTGACTGCTGCTGCCACACCATTGCGGAGCCAATGCATTTTTCAAAAATACCAGGAGTCTCCACAATGGCAGCAGGTTGTCGTTTAATTGATGTGTTATTGTAAACTTGTCTGGACACTGACTTACAAAGACAGCAGATGGTGTAGGAGTTGCACCCCCTAATATTAAGCAACTGGTGACTGGGATGCACGTACATGTGATGGTTTGTTATGTAACAGGTAGGGACATTGACAACTTGTGCTACAGCTATCAGTTTTTTCTGTATTTTGCTAGGACACTTTTGAAGTGGTTATTCCAGTGCTGGGGGAAATCGAACTGCAACTACTGACTTGACTACATTTTTTTCAGTGCCAGTTGTTCAGCTCAAAACAGTAGTGTTTTTTTTTTTTTTTTTAAACAAGCTACTTTTTCAAGCAAATAGCAATGTACATTAAAATTCAAGCTTCCAAAAGGGGGTTTTCTCAACGGTGCCATAAAAGAAGCATTTTGGGAGTTTTGCAAACAACTTTTCAGTGAACTTTTGCACCACCTTGGTTCCTCCCTCCCTCAGCAGGTGAGCAGCAGTCAGGTACCCGCATAAAATTGGCTAAAACGGGTAGATTGTGGCATTCCTTAAATTCACGGGCGAGGATGCGAGCGGATAATTTATTCCTTTTGGGCAGGTAGTAGTGCAGATGAAAAAATATGTGCAGTATTTCTATGTCTAAATTACCATTACACATACACAACAACGATATGCCATTTGACCCATCACGTCACTACCACTGCGACAGTTCTCGTAGCTCAATTGGGGTGAGTGTTGCAGGAGTAGCTATGGATGAAGTAAAAGTAAAGTTGGTGGAGTATATAAAGTTGTTGACGAGTCTTTAAAGGCACTTTAGCCTGTTTCATTAGCCCATACATGACGCTGTTGTAGCATTAGCTTGATCCTGGAATATCTTAACACTGGACATTTTAGATGTCTCTCCGGTTTAACACACCCAATTTACATAATTACTTTATCAGTAGGTGAGATTAAACTGGGTGTATAAGAGTGATGATATTCTATAAGGGTGACATCCAAAATGAATAGTGCTGTTTTCATCCAGGACCAGGATTAAGAACCACTTACTAATTGTAAGAACTTGTTTGTTGTTTGGGTAGCTAGCTACAGTTTCAAAGCTTTCCCAATTTCACATTCACAATCTAAAATACTGTTTAGGCTTTACAGTGTGTCTAAACTATAGGGAGGAATCATGTTGCCAGCATCAAGTGATGTTTCTGAAATACTACACAAAATGAAAAAATAACAGTGAATAAGAACATATATTTACAAAAAATCTTACATTGTCCTACATCAAAAATGTGAGGTCCGAAATAAATACTTTTATTCAACATGAACACATTATATTGATAAAAAGTGACAGTAAATAAATGCTGTTTTTTTAACCTTTCTCTTAATCAAAGGATCCTTAAAAAAAAAGTATCATAGTTTCCACAAAAAACACAACTGTTTTGAACATTGATAATAATAAATGTTTTTCAGCATATTAGAAGGATTTCTGAAAGATCATGTGGCACTAAAGACTGGACTAAAGGCTGCCCTAGAATCAGCTTTGTTATCACAGGAATAAATTATATTTTTAAATATTTAATAAAAAAGTTTTGTACTGTATTTTTGATTGAGTGCAATCTTCGTGAGTAAAAGAGATGATTTTCAAAAACATCCAAAAACTCACAGATCCCAAACATGTGAACGGTAGTGTATGTGGAGCTGGATTTTGAATTAAAAAGATTTGACTTTGAGTGAAACTACCATGAAACAAAAAAATAAAATCCAATTAGCTGTCTTCATTAATGTCACTTTATTGCATTTTGTCATCTCGGGGCATACTGCAAAATTGAAAAGGCAATTAATTCTGTGGAAATCTAATAAATCTTAATATTGGCCTCTTTGAGTTGAGTACATTTCATTCTCTGTATATTTCTTCCCTGCAAGTTCAACACTCTCTGCTTACAAAAGAAATGCCATTCAGATTCAGTCCCAAGGATAGAATGGATCAATAGAGTTTACATGGCCCTCTCACTTACTGGCACAGAGTCGTCAGAACTATGCAGCTTTTAAACGCAACCCGCACATTCCATCGGCATACCTCCTTTGAGGATTAAATGTTAACAGGCCTTGCCAAACACAATCCCCTGTATGGTAGAACGTACAGGAATTCCTCACACGTGTCTGTGTACAGACGCACATGTTCCTGTAATTATGCATGAATATCCCCCGATCAGAGCAGCTATTGAATTCCCATCACGTGTGCGTTTTCTTGATCAGAACAGGGGTGCGGAGGGACGCTCGGTTGTGGTGCAGGAGCGCAGGCTGCTGGTTGGCGTCCATAACGGCTGGGGTTGGGTGGAGAAGCCTCATGTGTTGGTGCTGGAACGTGAGGCCGCAGGGAGCAGAGAAGCCAGGGTTCGTGGAGCCAGCGTAGGCGGCAACTTCATGCAGACCTCCACGGACAAACTCAGGTGGGTAGTCATTCCATCTGGTCCACTAATTTCCCATAATTCTGAGAAATGTTGTCATACTTCCATGGACCTCACTTCCAGTTGCATCCACTTTTATTGGAGTTCTTTTTACCAGACATCCTGGATCTTTAATGATCTGTTTTTCTTTTCAGCTACATCCAACGACAATGGTCATGATTCTTATTCTACTCTCTATAAAGAGATCATTGATTGATCTGTGTCCTCCTGGCTTTTGCTGGATGCTCTCATTATTCAGAAATTATTTTGATCACCCTCATGTTGTTTCTGTATTGATTTCTTTTTTAAAGGAAAACAAAAATAGACATTTTGAACGATATTTACACTGCTTGTCTTCATGCAATGAAATCAAGCAGTGCTCAGGTGCTAGACGGCTTCGAAACTGACATAAATCACCATAAAAGTGGTTTGCGCCATAATATTTTGCCACCTTTCAAGTTTTCTGAAGTCATACAAAAGCTATGTTTGAGGAACAAATATTTTTATTTAAATAATTTAACTTTATTTAATTTAAATGTACAGTACTGTGCAAAAGTCTTAGGCACGTTAGTATTTTCACCCCCAAAAATATTTTTAAGCCAGTTATTTATATATTTTGCAATAGTGTGTCAGTAGGTAATATCAGTTTACATTTTCAAACATTTATTTGGCCATTAATTGTCATAATCCATTTCAGTAAGATTTTTGCATGCAGAAGGATGTTTGATCCACACGGAGATCTGATCCCACCATCACCATCAACCTTCCTGCAAAGCTACAATACTGTGAATACTAGTTTTAGACACTTGTGTAAAAATGCTGGAAAGTCAGAATGCTTAAAAAAATTATCTCATGAATAGATTTTGTTTATCAATTAACTCCTAATAACTAATCAAATCAATAATCAAATCAGTGTTTGGTGTGACAACCCTTTGCATTTTAAACAGCTTTTGTCCTGGTACACTTGCTCATAGTTTTTCAGGGAGCTTTGCAGGAAGGTTTCTTCAAGCGTCTTAGTGATGTTATCACAGTTCTTGTGGATTTTGTCTCATCACAGTCACAGTTCTTGTGGATTTTGGATTTTTCATTTTCTTCATGTAATCCCAGACGATGATGGTGAGATCAGATCTCCGTGTGGATCAAACAACTGTTGTCAGACTTCTTTGGATTATTACAATTTATGGCAACTAACTTGCCGTACAGAGTACTGTACTTAATTTATAAACCAACAAATTAAAATATTTTTATTTAATTGAATTTTTTTCATCTGCAACAGCTTTATAACACTCAACTGCGGTCACACTGCACTTTTCGTCCCATTGACTCCCATTCAGCCGCATGTGAATGCTTCAGACCAGAAAGTTTCGCATTTCACTGCATTCCAAAGTTCAAGCTTCTAAGCTGTGAATTCGCATCACGTGACGGTGTGTCACCAGTAGAAAGTCGATGTGTCACGGTGTGACCTCTTAGATGAATTAAAAGTTCGATATTTTTTGCAGTAGAGTAGATTTGTGTGTGTATATATATATTAGGGCCGGGACTCGATTAAAAAAAATAATCTAATTAATCAGAGGCTTTGTAGTTAATTGATCGAAATTAATCGCATTTTAATTGCATATAAATATTTGACCTGAGAACAATGAGAAGTCATTTTTCCACATGTATTTTTAGTATACCATTGAATAATGACTGAAAACATAAGCTTAATCAACAAAATATTGTTTATTTATTTCAGTCCAGCAGACCAGCGCAATGTTTGCCATTAAGTTTAGCAAAAGCATATTTGTGATATTTGAGGCTCGATGTGCTGCGGTGATACAAGTTCCTTGTTGTATAGCTTGCACACAACCGTGCTCTTGTCGACGCTTCCATTCTTTCGTTTTTTTAAACAAAATTTCCCATCCACGGGGCCGAGCAAAGCGGCTTCTTCGTTCATGTTCAAAGCGGCTTCTTCGTTCATGTTCAAAGCGGCTTCTTCGTTCATGTTCACTCATGCCCTGCGTCTCAATTAGCTCCCTAGTTCACTAGTCAGGGCACTGATCAAGACATAAGTCAATGGGCTGACTCCCTGATCAGTGCCCTGACTACTGAAATAGGGAGCTGATTGAGACGCACCCATGGTTTGTTATTGTCGTGACTCCGGAGCGCTAGTTGTTGTTCCGGTATAATCGGTCCGTCGAAACTCATTCATTGAAAAACGTGTGGTTAATTTTTTTTTTAAAAATTTTTTTTGCGTAATTAATTAACGCGTTAAAGTCACGTAATTAATTAATCTTAATTAACGCGTTAAAGTCCCTGCCCTAATATATATATATATATATATATATATATATATATATATATATATATATATATATATATATATATATATATGTTATATGTTGAATTCATGTTTATAAAAAGATGCTTCAGAGAGTGACATCATGTCACGATCACTGCCGTGTCTGAATAAATTTTGCATGCTCAAAGTCTAGTGTGACCGCGGCTTAGCACGCATCATCACCATGGTTGCATTTAGTAGATCAAACAATCAAAAAATGTATAATAAAGTAACAACGAATTAATTAGTGTTAATATTATTACATTAATTTTTGGCAGCCATTACTCCAGTTCTCAGTATCTCATGATCTGTCAGAAATCATTTCTAATATTTAGTTTTATTTAATTTAGTGCTTAAGTAACATTTATTCTTATCAAAGTTGAAAACGGATGCTTAATATTTTCTGCAAATGTGTTTTGTTGCTCAAGATTTTTTGATGAATAGGATTTATTTCTAATAGAAATGTTTTGTAACATTATAAATGTCTTTACTGTCTCTTTTTAACCATTTAATGCGTAAAATAAATGCAAAAAGTTATGAATGGCAGTATATGCAAACAGCTTTAATTTTAGTTTATTCTACATGTAAAGCTATTTTATTAATAGCCCTTTATATATAGTGCACTATATACTTGATAGTACTTTTATGCTTCCTTTTTTTCGTCCTTTTAGAGCTTGACAGCACCATATGCTTTCATTGTTAGGAAAAACAGCAGCTTGGGGGTTCTTTTTTGAATTACTTATTTTGTATTACACCCAAGTACACAAGCGTTTCTGTTCTGGAACGACATAGGGGTGCGTAAATTAGCTCAGGATTTTAATTTTGAATCAATATAACACCCTTTTGTCAGAAAGCTCCAGTGTCTCTCTATGGCCTCCTCCAGTCTAATGCTCCATCTGTCCTGTGTCAGTGACTTCAGTTCTCAAACCCACACTGGTTCTCCTCCCTAGTGCTTACTTAGCAGAGATCCCTGTGTCCTCGCCTCACCTCGTTGGTTTTCATCCCATTTCTCCCATCTCTTATTTAACACAGTCCTTATCAAATATGGATTTTTAGGGTGATTTACACGCTTTCTCTCTGGATGTTAAATATTTTAAAAGCATCTTTTCTAGAAAGTATTAAAGTTCTACTTTCTAAATTAAGGTTTCTTGCATCTGCACTTTAATTAAAATGCTGATAAGCAGTACAACGCAAACGAGAAATGAGGGTTTGATTGTTGATGTCTATTTCACTCCATCTGCTTCTGCGAATGCAAAAAAAGAAAAGCCCCAGCCCCCACCTCCAAAGAGATCTCGCAGAACAAGTCACAAGCACCGTTCGTGCGCGGTGAGAGAAAGAGGTCTATAATTACCCAATGAGAGAAATTTGGCGTCTGAGAGAGTGGAGCATCACATTCTGCCCTTTATTAGAGAGCGAAATTGGCTGTAATTATGGAGACATTAGCACTAAAAACTTTTTACCGCACGTTCTCCACAACATTGCTCTGATGACGGCAGCGAATGTGTGTGAAAACCCTTCAAGCATGATGCAAATGATCTGATGCCAGCCTTCCAGTTTGCAGATGAGGAACATGAAATTTGGAAATTTCAACACCTTGTAGTAACGCTGTTTGAAACTAACTTTTTCGAGTCCCTGTTTCAATTTCATCAGTTTCTGCTTTGTGTTCCCATATGGAAAAAGTTGTGAACCTCATCAAGTCTTAATATTTTTTGTACTGTGCTGTGGGTTCATCTTAGATGCGGTGTTCCTCTGTAGCCTGTAACTGCTTATGTAATAAGCTGCAATAATTTTCAAAGTTTTTTTTGAGTTTCAGAATTAGACTATAAAGATTATAATGTGATGACTACAGAATCAGTCATAGCAGGAACAACACCAATTATTATTTTATTTTTTTTAATTTTAATGCAATTTGAACAACTTAACATGTTAGAACGATAATTTTATTTCAAGATCAAAATGTTGTGTACAGTTCATGCTAAATTGCTGCTATTTCTCTTTTGACTCTGTATGAGCTTCTAAACCCCATTTGTGAAATTAATATGGCATAGCTGTTTCTTCCTAGAATTAGAATTTCTAAAATGTATATAATTACATACACTACCATTCAAAAGTTTTGGGTTGGCTGTTTTTTATTAATGTTTTTGAAATAAGTCTCTTAGGAAATATTACAGTTTAAAATAGCAGTTTTCTATTCTAATATAATATTTCAGCAGCTATTGCTGCAGTCCAATATTTTTTTGGAAACTGTAATGCGTTCAAAAGAACAGTTATTATTAAAAATAGAAATCTTTTGCAATATTAAATGTTTTTGCTGTCACTTTCTTTCAATTCATTTAATGTGCCCTTGCCGAATAAAGGTTTTTATTTCTTTTCCAGCCTTTATAAAGAAATAGCCTGCTAAATCTATAATAGTCTTTAGATTCAACAGTGGACTATGTGATTGCTGCTCTTTCCCAACTCATAAAACGGTGAACTGAGACACCTGTGTTAATGAATGTCAATTGACTAGTTGTGTTTCTGGGTCAGTGTGGGTGTGTAGGGTCATTACACAAGATTCCATGCCGAGCTCTGGTATTTCCGTGATCTCAAACTCTGCTTTCTCCCTCCTGCAGTGATGGACTGTCTCTTCGTGGCAGTGTGGAGCTGAAGATGATGAGGGACGTGGCTTTCAGCATCGTCTTCCAGCTCCAGTATGTTTTCTCTTGTCCACTGGTTGGAGATGGACAGGTGAGTCATATGCTAATGATGTGTCTCTAAAAATGTCTTTCTCAACTTTACTCAGGTGAACATAATACGAGTAGTAAATCGCTTGTTTAATGGCACCGTCACTATCTTTTTTTCTAAAAAAAAAAATGTTCATAAAAAAAAAAAACAGTTCTAAAAAATAATTTGGGAGGACCAGACTGTTTACTTGTGTTTACCTGCAGTCTACAGGAGCAGCATCACTAGCAGCTGTTGAAATGTGTGGGAGGAAGTTTCCTCAGATTGAGCTGAAGTATAATGTATTGTTTTTTTTGACACCCCTGGCCCTGACCTTAGTATGTCTGAAAATTTAGTCCAGGATTTTTGGGATGTTATTACATCAGTCAAGCTCACCCGAAATGTATTTTTTTATTTTCTAACCTGCCCCAGAGAAACTGCACTAATGGGTCCCGAGATCATTTCCATAATTGTGCACGTTTATCATAATATGAAATGGAAATCCATCTTTTTATAAGGCTGTTTATTTATGATTTAAGTTGTTGTGAGAGAGAGGTCAGGGGGTTTGTTGTGAATGGTCTGTTTGTGTTGTGTACTTGAGAGCAAAGGTGATTGTGATTTTGCTGAGTAGGTAGGTATGTAGCCATTTTTGCTGACACAAAGACATGCCACATATATACTGTTCTAAAATGTGGGCACTTATGCACAACAAGGCTACATTTATTTGATAAAAAATACAGTAAAAACTGTGAAATATTACAATTAAAAAAATCAGTTTTCTACAAAAAAAAAAATATTTTGAAAAATACCGGAACCGTGTGAAATTCATGTGAAACTTTTGAATTTTTTTTTTTTTTTTTTTTTTTTTTTTAAGTGGCTTTTTACTACCACTTGGTGTTTTGTAGCACTTTGAGATTGTAAAAATGTAAAGTGCTTTACAAATAAAATTCATTATTATTATTATTATTATTATTATTATTATTCTGAAAAAGACTCCTTTGCACCTCATGGGCGAAGCACTATGAGCGTATCCTAGTAACATGAGTAATAGCTGTGTCATTTCCTTGATAACGCCAAGGACTTTGAAAAAGTACTACCTCGCAAGCAGGGCCATTTTGGGGGGGAAATATTTACCTGGAATTTTATTTAGATCCTGGTTCCTGTGGTCGAAGCACACCGAGTACCACGCCAAAGTCCCTAGTTCCTGGGGAAAGTTCCCGTTGTGGAAACGCGGCTAATGCAAGTATAGTTAAATAACTTGCATGTGCAAGTAAAACTTCACTCTGGGCGTCTAAATAATGTATATCATTAGTAGGGCTGAAACAATTCATCGAGTAACTCGAGTTAATCGAATTAAAAAAATCCTTGAGGCAAAATCATCTGCCTCAATGCTTCGTTTAGTCCATTTAACTACACACTGATGTTGCAGAAAGACATTTTTTTGTGTAAGGACTCGGAGTATGTGCGGATTGCGGTTATATCCAAAAATTTAAATCCAAATACTACAAAAAAACATTGTCACTTTTTTAAAGTAAAAAGTTGCTATTTATATTATTTGTTATGTATATTTATATTATGTCTTAAAATATTATATTAGATGAACTGAACACAAAGCTTAACACACTAAAAATGAAAACAAAGATTGAGCATTTGAACATTTATTTTTATGACACAATATATTTTTTTACTCAAGCATCTCAGAATAAACCTTTTTTTCCATAGTACATAATATACATTACACAATTCTACACTGTAATGCATGATTCAAGCTGATTCAGATTAAACAAACACCAAAACACACATTTTTTTTAATAATTTTTATAAAATGTCCCCTTAAAAATCCCCTTAAGTCCAAGGATTTGGACTTCCCCTCATCAAAGGCATCATATACTAGCTGTGGTTTGCTTAAAAAATACACAATCAGACCAAGAGGAATAAATTGAACTAAGTTAAAAGTTATTGCACAGCAGGTACATGACAAATTAAATCTAAAATAAATAAACATTGACAACTGTGTCTTTGGCCAGTGTCGGTCAACCATTCAGCCTGTGAAAGTTGAAGGGCTTTTTCCTAATCTTCCACGTTCAAATTTCAGAAATCACGGCTCTTCCACTAAACCTTTGAAAACTTTTGGTTGTTCCACAGTCTTTCAACTACAGTGCAGAGGTCTTATGTGATCCGTGGCTCCTTCAGGAGACAAGGGTAAAAAAAAAAAATAGGATGAAATATTGAAAGTATTTTAACAATATCGTGTGTTGAAGTCAGGATGTAGCATGTATAATAAAGTTCTAAAATTCAGTTTTTCTCATGTCTATATTTCTGACATAAATTATACCCTGTCACAATCAAATTAATTAACCATTTTCAGTTCAAAATGTATACAAATCAAAGGCAACGACTTCATAGGGCTTTTCACACTGAGCTTATCGTCATTCTAAACACACTTTTAACCTCGGGTAAAGTAACATTTCACAATTTTATATTTACGTGCTTTGGACAGTCACTGAAACACTGTGCATTCTATATAAATAATAAATTCAGCATTGAAGAGGAAAAACATCAAATGCAAACAGAAAACGCAACAATTGCAGCGAAAAAGAGACCATTTAAAATATTGTATAGTCTGAAATGTCCATTCAGGATAAACTTATAATACAAGGAAATGCAAAGCTTGAGCGTTTATGAAAACATATTGTGTGAAGTGCAGTGTCTGTCCAATCAGTGACCGTGATACTGCACATAAGGATGTTATCCTATGGTTTATTAAAGTACAGTGTGGAATGACAGTGTATGAATACCCAGGATTAATTGTTCATCTCAGGTAAATGATGATCAGTGTGAAACATGAAGCAAGATAACCCAGGATTCTGTATACCTGGAGTTTACTATTTTAAGTGTGAAAAGCCCTCATGTTTTTTAGCCTAAGAGAAGGAAGAGAAGGATAAAATGAAGAATACATTTTTTTTACCTTTCCCTTCTATTTCTTACCATTAACATGAAGATCCCATTATATATATATGCTTGGTTGTGTATTTAATTTAATATAATATGCATCAGTTAATATATTTGTCACAACTCACCAGTGTGAGTGCCCGTGATCACCACCAGAGGGCACTCCACCCCGGACTGTCACTCCATCACAAACTACATTACCCATAATCCTTGGACTCATTAGCACTCACTGTTTACACCTGTGTCTCATCACCTCATTACCTCTGCCTATATATACCTTGTTCACTCTGTCATTCATTGCGAAGTCTTGTTTAGTGTCACAACTGCATTTCTGAGCGTTTCCCTGTTTTCATGTATCTTGGTCTTTGATTTCTTGCCTTCTCTGTGGATTACCCTTTTGCCTGTCCCTTTTGTTTTGTTTGCCTTTTCGGACTGATTTCCTGTTATGACATTTTGCCCGTTCTATGGACTACGACTTTGGATTACTCTTCAATAAACACTGCGTTTGGATCTTCAACCCTTCAGTCTCAGAGCGGTTCGTTACAATATTAATATATTATATATTATAAAATTTCATGTGTTTGATTAAATTAAATACACAACCAAGCATTATATATACTTGAAACTTTAAAACCAACTAATTCAAAAGGGAAATAAATACTATTTCTTGCCACTGTGTATAAACAAATAACTCCAAACCTTCATACCTCCATGGACAGCTGCTGTTTGAAGTGAATATGAAGGTGTACTGTGCCATCTGGTCAGTTTAAAACACTGGGCAGTGGAAACTGTTGCAGAATGTCTTGCATTGATGAACAAGAAGTAAAGCTGAGCCTCTCCAAATCGTAATGCCTCTATAAATTAGAAAAAAAAAGTCAGGATCAGATAAATGACAATCACAAACAATGTTACTTAAAGCATATCAACAGACGCGATATACATTGTAAAGCCCATTAGGAAAAAAATAGAGCCATGTTCTGTATAAAGTGTTAATACAACAACGATGGATCAAATACACAACACAAATAAACTTGATAGATTAAAACCACAGCACAAAACAGCTGTTTACCGTGTTCTCTTCTTCTCCGCCCACTTCCGGCATGAGACTGTGGCGTGGTGCTGTTGTATTTGAAATAGATTTTTATGTAATATTGTATGATTATTGTATGCATTAAAATTGTTTAATTTCACAGTTATTAATGTATGCAATTTCAGCAATAAAACTAATTTTTTCTAAAAAGAAAACAAATTAGATGTTAATTTTAACATGTAACTTATTTTCTCTTATATATTTAGTATTGCTCTTTAATAAAGAAAAAAGTAATTATTATCCGATTAATTGATTAATCGACCGATTGAGTGCTAGATTAATCGATTATAAAAACAATCGATAGCTGCAGCCCTAATCATTAGGTATTGGATGATAAAGTGTTCGATTTTACTCACCAGTTTGTGTGTTAAAGGGTAAGTATAAGTTTAGCATAGATACTTGCTGAACACTGATCAGTTCCACTGTCTGTCAAGCGATCTGAATCTGTGCTATTTCAATTAATCTTAGTGGATGCAACTATTATTTGATATATATTTTTTTCCTTTTAATCGAATAATCATAAAAAAAGCCTGGTTCTTTTTTATTTTTTGCTTCAAATGTATAGTTGTATCTATGGTATTTGTGTGGTTATTCAAGTGTAATCAGTAAGCATAAATACATGGTTTTAATTGAATAAAACCATGGTTCATTTTTATAAGGGTATATCTGTGCTATACATTATGGGCCAAAAAATCCTGAGCAAAAGGACAGTTTAAATCCCTACATTAAAATGATATTAACACACACACATTCGCTATAGACAAAGTAACCCGTTACTGTAATTTCTTTATCCTATAAATAGGCTAAAAAACATCTTGCATTTATATTTGAATACACGCTGGGATCCCTTTACAGTTACTACTCTCATAAAATACTTGAATTACATGTTGACTTTTAATAAAACATTTAGTGTCCAACAGCAGATATTTCACCGAAATCAATGTTTTTGTGCTGAATATTATTGTCTCCCTCTCTACTGCATTCTGTCTGACGCGCATGCTCGCACCCGCCGCACCAAACTCATTCAGTAAGGTTTGAAGCTTAATGCAGACTGTCAGGACACGCTTTTAAGCTAAATGAAAATAGCTGCATGAATTAGTAAGATTTACAGTGTTACTATATAAGGATATTACCTGTAAAATTAACATTTTGCCCTGAGGATGCACATGCATCTGTGCATCAAAGCACATGACAGGGTATGTTAAATGCTAACCCTGTTGAAAAAAAACAGCATATGCTGTTTAGGTATGTTTTAAGGCATGGCAGCATGGTTTGAGCTGGTTTGTGTTGGTCCACAGCTGCTCATGAGCTGGTTTAAACTGGTCAAGTGCTGGTCCTAAACTGGTCCTAAAAAAACTCCAGCTCAGGACCAGCTTAATCCAGCACTTGACCAACTAAGGACCTGCTTTAAAACACAACTAACCAGCATATGTTGGTTCTTTCGCTCTCATGCACTAGCTTGAAGCTTAAAATAAAGAAATCTCATCTTTTGGGCATTTGGATCATGTACCTTTCCAGCTCGCTCAGTTTCCTTCACTCTTTTTAGATGCATTTTTGTGCGTTATTCAGTGTTGTAATTTGGCATGACTGGTAGAAGTTTTCAGTGCACAGAGGGCAGACCCGACTAATCAATAATGATCGATTTTTTTTTTTTCATTATCAATTATCGATTGGTTGTTGCAGCACTTATATAGTCTTCACTATATAAATGAAATATTATTCATAATTAAAGTAACAAAAAAGCTTTTCAGTCAAGAGCAATGAGTGATTTACTTTGTTCCTTGATTAACATTAAAAACACAGACAGCAGGAAAATTAGCCTGCTGTCCCTTTAGAAAATACACAGATCAAAAATATGTGTTGTCTTTCTCGTCTGTTTACGCTCAATTAAGACATTGCCTACTATATTTGCTAGGATACTCGCCAAAGCTTTCAGTGTGCATGCTTCGGATAAGTGCACACACAAATCTTCTCACAAACAAGTTCTCTTTCGTGTCTTCTTGCTCTTAAATGTTTAAATTGGCAAGGCTTAAATGAGTTTATTTTAAACACTGATAGCACCGATGTGCTGTTCAGGTCTCACCTGTGATTGTGCTATCAACAACACCCGGGTGATTACTGTGTAAACGACTGGTCATATTAGAGCATACGGCATTCCTATTGAACAAAGTTTACAAAGAGTGACTGCTTTGTCCATATTTTGATCAGTGATTGTTACTGTTGTAATATACTGGGAAGATATAATGCATATCCATTGTCTGATTTATACGTTATTATTTTCAACAAATTATATTATAGATGTGCCATCCGATTTAAGATGAAACCTTAGCAAGTGTGTGGTGAAACATGGTAGAGAACAGTATTACATTACAACAATATTACATTTTATTATGTTTTACCGAGAACCATTACACCCATAATACTGTATACATTTACCACCATATTGAAAATGTCATATTCAAAAATTTTGATTTGCCTTTTCCAAATAATAGTCACTGTATAACAATAATAAACACTGGCTAACTATGTAAAACTTGCAGTCAGTGACCGTGTTATTGAATCAAAACGTTTGCTCTTCGTCTTTGCTGTTAGATAGAGTAGTTCAGTAAGTTTGAGACCTCCAGTCCAGTGAACTTCTGCAACAAGACCCAACTACTGTAATTCCACAGGGATGGAGGAGAGTTTGCCTTTTGTGTTTAGAGCTGTTTCTAATTGAGACTGAATCTGAGAGATAACTCTCACTGCCACACTCTCACTTTCACTTTTCCCCCTCCCCTATCTTGCTCCTTCTCCCGAGTATTGCCATTTCTCTCATTGCCTCTCCCTGAGGAAATTAAACAGCCATCCTTGACCAGACAGCCTCAGTAAATAAACATATTGGGGGGAAAATAGATTTAAGGTGGGGGTCTCTGGTTCCATGCAGCAAGAACAGAAGCAATCCAATCAGGCTTTATTCATCTGCCCGGACCCCCATTCTCCTGTTTCTTTGCTCAGGGCTCTGGTTCAATCTTAACACCCTCAGGATTAGCCCCCTCTAATGAAATGACACAAATGTGCCTCTTTAGTCTATCTAGAACAGTCTCGACACACACACACACACACACACACAAACACACACAGAAGTTGTCTGAAAACCCAATACGTCTCCAGGGTGCTTGTTTTTCTCTGCCAGGCAACACAGAAGGTTTTTAAAAACACTTGTCTCTACAGTTAAGCCACAAGAGATATTCGGCAATTACACGTGTGGGCAGAATCACCATAGTGCTCTATGGGATGGACGCTCTTCGTGACCGGCAATGTAATTTTCCACCTGCGAGGGTTAAAGAGTCGCCAATTAAAGCCTCTCAGAAAACAAGACGCAGTTCTGTAGGCCTGCTAAATGCTAACTTAAAGCGACTATCTGAACTGAAAGGCTCATTTTTAAAATGCTGGTTTAATTGGATCCGAGAACTTGCTCACGAGGATGAAATTTCCAAGTAATTATATGCAAAAGCAAAGCTTTTTTGGAAACCGAGAATTTCTCGAGCTGTCAAGGCTGTTGGTTGAAGAGACAGGCAGAAGTGTTGGACAAGTATCACCTCACATAAACTGCAGTCACAAACTGTGCTGAGTTTGAGGTTAAAAAAGGAAATTTGAGTGTCTGTGTGTAAATTTCTAATGACGTTTGAGATGGCGTTTGTGAGCGGGAGAGGGGAGACAGACAGGGAGAGAGAGAGGGAGAGAGGGAAACAGACAGAGAGGGATGAAGTAATTGCGTTATAGGTGTATTTATAGAGCGTGCTGAAGGAAGGTGTCTGGAAAGTCATCATAGTGACTAATAAAGGTGGGACGAGACTCGACCTCCTGAAGATAGAATGACCTGGCTTGGTGCAGCATTAGAAAGAGAGAGATTTTTCTTTACATTTTTAACACCTAATGGGTTTCGAAAACAGGCTTTTTTCGCTGCTGGTGTGACATAGATTGTTTGTAATTATTACACAACTTTCTGGAATACTATATCCAATGGACATATTTTTGTAAGCGTCAACCATCGAAAGTGCCAACAGTGGGCACATAAGCATCAGAACTGGACCACAGAGCAATGGAAGAAGGTGGCCTGGCCTGATGCATCACGTTTTCTTTTACATCACTCGGATGGCGGGGTGTGTGTGCGCCGCTTACCTGGGGAACACATGGCATCAGGGTGCACTATCAGGGTATCCGCGGGGTCTTGAAAAGTCTTAAAAGGTGATAAATCAATTTTGGGAAAATTAAGACCCTTATAAAGTATTAAAAAGTCTTATCACGGCTCTATAAAGTCTTAAATTTTGAAAGTATTTTGTTCAAGCTTTGTCAAAAGAGTTTGACTCCAAAAAAGTATTTATGAATATATTTATTTTCATCCCCATAAGTATTAAAAAACAACGGGGCGCTCAGTCTGAGATCGGCTCGGAGCGCGCGCGCCACGGATGGAAATAAGCACTGCCACCAGCCAAATGCGGCTGATTTAGAGTTGTGGCGGCTAAACTCGCTTCACCTACCGAGCTGTTTCACCTCTTTGTAAACTTTGTTCAATGCATGCCAGTGCTGCCGTATGTGCGCATATAACCAGTCGTTTTCTCCGTCATCACTCGCGTGAAGACACGCTGTGAGACTCGCGCGCGCTGAGAGAAGATCTGACGCTGTGCATCATCCGAGAGCGAGCGCGAGTCTCACAGCGCGCAAATATTGAGTTTTCTTTCAAGTCTTGCGCTTAAACGGACAAACTCACACAAGAAGTATGTCAACATGTCCATCTTGATGAGTATCCTAGCAGACATAGTCTGAATATGCCTTAAGTGAACTGTATAGTATGCACAGTCGAGAAAGACGAGCATATCCCTGCCTCAGGTCTTAAAGGTGCAGTAGCCTTTACTGCTGCCTGAGGGATGTCCTTATATTTAGTTTGACATTAAACAATGCTCTTGATTGAATAGCTTTTGTAAGTTTAATAAGGATTAATCTTTCATTTAAACAGTTAAATATGCAGTTATTTTACATTTGATTACTTTATTCAATTTCTGTACCTTTCTGCAGGCCAGTAGGCCTGTACATTATTATTTAATGTACACATGAGTGAGGTCGAGTTAAACATTCTAGTTTGAATTTTATTTTTCGGTTTTCGGCTTTTGTTTCTTCTTTTTTTGTTTCGGCCAAGAATTTTGATTTCGGTGCATCCCATTCTGACAATGTTCTGCTCGGTATGTTGTCAACACGCTTCAAAGATGCCAGAACGAATAGTTTCATTCTTGGGACTAAAAACCATAAAAAAAAACCATTTATGGAAGCCATAAAAGACCACAAATCATGGTGAAAATGTCAGTATTTCATTGAGACTTGAGATTAAATAAACTGCCCAAGTATTGTAGAGCTTGTAGTATTAATTTGTTAAAAACAAAAAAGTGTCTGGTTTTAAGTTTACATTCGACTACAACTGTTTATTAAAGGTTTGTTGCCGATTAGAACTTAAAAGTGCGATGAGGTCTTAAAATATTTTGAGACGGTCTTTAAAAAGTCTTAAAAAGGTATTGAAATTAACTTCAGGACTCCTGCATATACCCTGACTATGGGAAGAAGACAAGCCGGCGGAGGCAGTGTGATGCTTTGGGCAATGTTCTGCTGGGAAACCTTGGGTCCTGCCATCCATGCGGATTAGGGATGTCAATTTACACAAATTCCCATGATCGATCGTTGTTTAAATTAACTATCAATTAATCGATTAATCGTTAATCTTAATACTGCATTATGCGTCCACAGCAGTAGCTTATAGCTGACAACATGACAGGGTGTGCAAATGCTGCTCTAAACTGGCATGTTGCTCACCAAATGAATGAGAAGGATTTTTAATGTAAATAAAGGGCTATAAGATTGTAAAATTCATCGATGCGATTGATAATTTAATTAAATTACTTATTTCATAATGAAATATAACTTCTAATACAATGCCATCCTCAGATCTGTTAATCAGAATGTGCAGACGCACTAGGCACAAAAGGCACATAAACCAATTCTGGGTTCATGATGCCAACAACCCGGAAAAAAAGCTTGTTGTAGTCCAAACCGGCCGTTTTTGTAGGCAACTGCCATAACTTTAAAAGACAGTATCTCCGTTTGCATTGAACTTTCAGCGCTGTAACTTTGCAGATACTGTTTATGCTCAAGCAGCAACATTACACACTAACTAAAGTTAAAAAAGTGAAATCGCATGCAACCACTCCTTTGTTATGTAATATGACCGTCCATCCAATCATAGTTATTATACATTGCTGTTAGAGCTGCATGCGCTAAAGCCGAAGCACTCAATGAAAACACTGAAGCCCTTTGCTAGCGCATTTTATTTAGCTAAAAGAAACGCATCATATATGAAATTGATCACATATATACCAAATTAATGTAATATTACAAATTACATCTGCACGATCTGATGCTAATGCACAAGTGAACTTTAACTAAGTTACGTGCGCGAGTCAGAATGCGTGACTCGTGTTGTGCACGTGCTCTTCCTGGAGCAACGCAATGAAACAAGGCAAATAAACCCAAATAATTAACAATCACAATGTTTTATTACAATAGTGTTCTCATGAATGTTGTGTAATATGACAGTCCCAATCATAGTCATTATTAGTTGTGCATTGCTGTTGGAGCTGCACGCACAATCTGATCACTGCCACGCTTTTACTACCGCACGCCTCTAACGTTAATAATTAACCAAATGCATCCTTATGAGATAAATCAGCTATAGATAGGCCTGCACAAAATAAACACAATATTACAAATTACATTTGCACAAAACAAAAGGCTGCGAATGCAAACTTGCAGTCATGATGAAGGTGTAACTCCAGCATAGACAGTCAAAGAAATAGACAGAGCTATCCCATTGACTTCTATGGCAGAAAATGAAATCAATCAGAGGCACTCACTTCCTGATGGCTGAGCGAAATGCGCAGGCTCAGACTAAGCTTGATGACGTAGATGTGACGTAAGCAACCTGTCTGACAGCTGTAGGTCTTCTAGTAGTTGTGGAAAGCAAAATCTGAATCACGTTGTTTAAATATTTTCTCCCGTTGC
This sequence comes from Pseudorasbora parva, assembly GCF_024679245.1. NCBI lineage: Eukaryota > Metazoa > Chordata > Actinopteri > Cypriniformes > Gobionidae > Pseudorasbora > Pseudorasbora parva. The sequence goes on from NC_090184.1 coordinate 30,694,891, forward strand.
TTTTGGCTCACTATGGGCTTCTCCCCATTCTTCTCCCTTGACTTTATCGGACTTTGTTTCCACATCCCCCCGACTGTCTCATACACAGTAAAAGATTGCCTGCGAGCGTCTCCTCAGGTCTATACTGTAATTTCTCAGTCGCGTTGGTTATAACGCAATAGTTAGCCTATTTTTACAAAAACAGCTTCTGCGGGGCGATAGTGTAAGATACAAGGTAATGGAGCCTTTTGTGCATTGTCGTGTTTCTTTATAAATAAACAATAGACAAATGGAGTCTTTAAACGTCTCAGATGTAAAGTTATTCACTGTCAAAGTGACTCAAAAATGAATGGGAGTCAATGGGATGCTAACAGCAGGTGATGGCTTGGTTAGCAATGGCCGCCCCTATGGGTGGAACGCTTTCCTAGTGCTAGATTACCCCCTTGAACTCCAGCTGTAAAATGGTCCCACACGGAAGTTGGGCACGCTCGCTTCATTTTTCCCAAGGACAGTAAAAGATTTTTCCTCCTGTTTCGCGGTTGATCTGCACACACGTGTAAGACCCTTCTTAATCATTTATCAATAAGCCTTATCGATTAAATGTCTTATGGACAATTAATCAATCATTGATTAATCGTTGAAATCCCTAATGTGGATGTTACTTTGACATGTACCACCCAGAGATGTCACGTCAAAATTCCAGTAGTTGGTACCAATACCATAAAAATATTACGGTTCTCGGTACCACAGCGGTTCTCGTTTTTTTAATTTTTTTTTTTTTATTAAATTCAATGACTTTATTATTTATGATGATAATCATTATAAGAAAATCATACATAAACATTTAAAGGCTACATGTTGTTTAAAAGAAAACATTAGTTATAAAAAAAGATCAAGTGAAAAATAAGCTAGGCACAATTATTATTATTAGCCTATTACGTCTCTAAATCTACTGTACAACAGAAGTTTAATATATTTGTCAATTTTTTTAAATTAAACCGAAGCTTTTATTTTGACGGGTTGCCATGAAGACCTTTGAGTGACAATATCATGTTTTCTCAAATGAAACGGTAAATTCTCTTGAAGTGACTGTTTATGCGTTCATATCCTTATCATAAAGTGACACGGCAGAGGCTAAAAAGACAGCGAGTGTCACGCGTGTGTAGGCATATATCTGTGTGTGTGTGTGTGTGTGTGTGTGTGTGTGTGTGTGTGTGTGTGTGTGTGTGTGTGTGTGTGTGTGTGTGTGTGTGTGTGTGTGTGTGGTGGGCATATCTATGCGCGAGCTGCAAACTAAACCAGGCATCTGTACATCATTCACACAGAGACGCAGAACATGCATTTACATTTAATCATTTAGCAGACGCTTTTATCCAAAGTGACTTACAAAAGAGGAGAGCGATAGAAGCAACTAAACAAACAAGGGCAACAGCATGCAACTGCTGTAAGGAAGTCTCAGTTAATCGAACAGTACACAAGCAATTTTTTTCAATATAAACAAACAAACAGAAAATTGACATGCAGGAGTAATATTGAATAGTATTTAGTTGTTTAATATTCACAGATACATTAATATATATTCTGCTTCAATCTGGAGCCCTGCGCATAGATAAACACGGAAGCCTTTGAACAGCCGCGGGTACCGAATATACTCAGGAGGCGGTACTACCGGTACTACAGAAATGCTTCAGTACTGACTTGCTAGAGAGGTACCGGTACTTGTGACATCCCTAGTATACCCTTTCACGGAAACAGTATTCCCTGGTGGCTGTGGCCTCTTTTAGCAGGATAATGCGCACTGCCACAAAGCAAAAATGGCTCAGGAATGGTTTGAGGAGAACAACAACAAGGTTAAGGTGTTGACTTGGCCTCCAAATTCCACAGATCTAAATCCGATCGAGCATCTGTGGGATGTGCTGAACAAATAAGTCCTATCCATGGAAGCCCCACCTCACAACTTACAAGATTTAAAGGATCTGCTGCTAATACCTTGGCGCCAGATACCACAGCACACCTTCGGGGGTCTAGTGGAATCCATACCTCGTCGGGTCAGGGCTGTTTTGGCAGCAAAATGTGGACCAACACAATATTAGATATATACAACACAATAAATATAATGTAATGCCTGATCGGTGTATATCATTAATAAAGTATTTGTGTTTATAATATACTGTATATAAATACTTCACAATATATACATTAAAGTTTTGATGTTTATTTACTTAAGATATGGATCTAAATACTCATAGATGTATAAAAACATATACAAACATATATACAAAACATGCTCATGAATATTACACCAAGTAATAATGATATAAACATATAGATATAGTACGCGCATACTTACCAAAAGGAATGGTAAGACTAGCTTAATGTTTAGTCCTTGCTTGATTGTGATCGTGAAGTGGATGACCATTCTGCACCATCTCTTGTATTCATTTGATGGTGGCTTGCTCTCTCTGAGCTTGCAGATCAGGTAGATGTATTGATGTATCTATAGATCTCTCAATAATTTGTTATGATAAAAAAGGCAGGTCCAAGGCACTGGTTAGATGTAAACATAGGATAAGGAAAGAATTAAAAAGCCTTTATTAGGTATGGCTCAAATAATTTTAAAATACAAGAGCCAACATGTTTCGACCAACAATGTTCTTCATCAGGGCGGCAAAGCAACACAATGAATGAGAATGATACCAACTTATAAGTTAAACCCCACCCATAAACCGGCAATATTCAATTAGCCTAATAAGGCCTAATACAATCAATTAACCCAATGAGGCAATCAGGTCTACAGGATTGGAGAAACGTAATGGCAAAAAATGATATAATGTTGTCGGTTTATGGGTGGGGTTTAACTTATAAGTTTCTCATTGCTTTGCACTGATGAAGACTATTGTTGGTCGAAACATGTTGGCTCTTGTATTTTAAAATTATTTGAGCCATACCCAATAAAGGCTTTTTAATTCTTTCCTTATCCTATGTTTACATCTGAATGAGTGCCTTGGACCTGCCTTTTTTTGTCATTGGACTTTTCTCTTTCCCAAGAGCACCTATTACAGACTATTTAAACTCCACCTGAGCGCCGGGTTGAACCTGTTGCAATTTGTTATATCTTCTGTATGCTTGCTTTCCAATAAAGCTGCTACCTTTTTTGCAACCAACTAACAGCACATTTGCATACTCTAGACAGGGTCTTTTCAGGTGTTTGTACATATTAATTATTTACATACTGTATATTATTCAGCATTCATTTTGTAAAACATGCGAGTTTAGAGCTTCTAAACAGTTTAAATTAATTTAAATCCGTCTTCAATGTAAAATGATGTTTATTATTGATAATAACAGCCATGAAATTATAGTCCTCTCCTTCCTCAGTTATCTACAGGTGTGCTACTTTTCTGCATGAGAGCACTGTGGTTCCCAATCAATCGGTTTATAATTGATCATGATGGCTTAAATGCTCAAATCATGCATTTACTGTTTCACCAGTAGGTGGAGCTGTGTAACTCATAAACAGGCTGAAAAAGAGAGCTAGGTGTACATAGTGTTGCACTCAAACTGTGTAGCCACTATTTACTGCACCTCATCTCTGTCCAATTGCTCTTGTAATATGGTCTGATAGATTTGCTGAATGGAGGAACATAAAGTCAGCGAGTAATTAGCAAATCGACCTCAAAACAGGCTGCAGTACCTCACTCTCAAAGGATGTTTCCCAGAACTCCAAAACTTGGTCTGACAGGCTCAGACTTCTTAAGTTTGAGCAATTCTGAAGCGACTGTTTCATGCTTTTGTTTCGGTTCTTTGACTCCTTCCTTCATAGGGTTCAGTGGGCTGGTACTCACATCCTTATCATCATGCTCATGGAGCCAGTGAAAGAGATGAAGAAAAAGGAAAGTTGGAATGTGTATGTGAGAGGGATATAAACGCAAGCAGCTCTGTGCAACTTTCCTTAGCTGGATAGAGAGACTGAGGGCCAAATTCACCGTTGTGCATGGGTATTTCAAAACCCCGAACCTCCCACTGTGCATTATAACCTGATGCAGAATGTGCTGAAAATGCGCCTCGCCTTGAGCATTTAAATGAAGTTATTGTCACTGTTATCTTTGCAGAAGATACATGGCAGAGTGTGGCATCCTTCACAAGCTAGCACTCGAAACCTGCCTGCAAAGTGGGGAATTTCACTGTGCAAATTGCATTCAGAATAGATTTTTTTGGTGTATCTTATATAATTCCTTTAGTGAATCAAATGCTAAAACAATGTTGACATGTAGCATGTGCAAAAACAAAAACAAGAAAACAGCGCTATCAGGACACATTTCATTCTTAGTGAATTCCCCACTGAGAAACTTTTGTGTAGTGTACTTTAAGTGGGAGAGAGACAGAGATAAAGAGAGGAGAAAGATTGAGTATGGGTGATATTGACACACACACACATGCACACACAGAGAGCGAGAGATAGAGAAATATGAACTGCTCACTTGGCATGATCCGGTTTGACTCAGCACAAAGAGGCTTGTAGTACTAAATCTTAAGCACAGAGAATCTCAATCACCCAAACGCTGACCTAAAAACACCATCTCCATAATTCGTTTTTCAGCATTACTCTGATCAGATTTTTCTGTGCTTTATTACCCCGCATATTAATTTCCTTTCTAGAATCTTCATCAGCTGATCGACACCAGAGGTGGTCACTTGATTTCATTTAGAGCAGGCTTGGCCTGTCACACATTTTTGACTGATGATTAAATAATTGCAATTTAATTATTTTATTGATTTATTTAGTTTTTTGGCATTTTTCCATTTCAAGTATGAAAATAAAAGCAAATTTTAAAACATTCTATTTTAAGATACATTTTCTAGAACCCAGTCAACCTATATTTATTATATAAATAATTTATTGTTTATATTTGACAATAACATAAAGGGTTTTATTTAATTCATAAATTAATAATTTTGTTACTGTACTAATACCCTTTGTTACTGTCAAATTTAATTTTAGGGTTAATGTTATTTATTTATTTATACTTAAGATGTGTTCTGAGAATTGTTTGATAAGTCTGTGTTTTGGATCGCTACCCCATTTAGTGCATTTCTGTATTCTAAATTCTTTTATTATATTACAGTATGTGTGATTTATGGGAAATGAATGTGCAAAATGATTGCCGTTATCTCAAACAACCACGGTTAGGCAATAATGTAGTAATTGTGACAGCCTCAGCACAAGCTTTTGTCTCAGTCATTACCATAAATTCTTATATTCTGCTCTCTAGTTTTTTCTTTTGCTCTGTCTGTTCTCTGCTTGAGTTGTAGCTGTACAAAGACTGACAACTGATCCCCTGCACAGATAGCCCCTAATGCTGGTCTGTCAACACCAATTTTCCGACGAGGCAGCTCGAACAAGACCCGTTCTCCGACTGAAATGCTGTTTTCAACGTTATGGATCAGCCTCTGTCAGTTAAGCTGTGCTAATGTAATAAAGTGTTGCATGATGCTGAGAGACAGGCCAGCTTCCGGGCGATGTGGGGTTTTGTTGCCGGCCTACCGCTATCTGTGACTCATGGATAATGGAGAATGAGCCAGAGACTGAGACTTCCCCACTCCTGTCCTGCGGCCAGTAGATAATTTGTGTTACAGCAGCTTTCATGCGAAGACACTGATGCTGGCGTGAAAAGGGGCTTCTCCTCCGAGGCCTGGAGGAAGGGTGAGCAGGGCCGGTCACATAATTGTGATTTGTAGTAACGAATTCAATGGCAACGGGTCTTGACACGCTCACGGACACACTAATGGTTTTTGCTGCGCAGTCATGATGCCCCATTCTATCTGGTGATCTGGAACAGACGACAAGATTATTGGTGAATTATTATTATTATGATGTAAAGAGGATGAATTTTTGACATTTTCAACTTTCTTTAATGTGTAATGTTGCTGTTTGAGCTTGAAAAAGGTCTACAAAGTTACAAAGCTCAAAGTCAACTCCAAAGGGAGTTATTCTCTGTAACATTCAGTGAGTTCAGTGAGATCAGTGTTGGAGCTAAACTGTGCATTCCAGGATTGAGTTTGAGGAACCCTGATGTAAACGAATGAGTTATAAAAAAAATTCACCCCCCTCACAGTTATCATTAGTCGTATTAGCCATATAGACCAAAACCACAATTTGTACCAGGCTGTAAACATTTTGTCTGCTGTAAATTTGGGAATTTTAACATGGAGCTCAAAGAGATTCTGCTCCCTTCTGGAGCCTGTCCCTTGTGTCCCCAAGTCGATGAATTGCAGTTTAAGTTACTTCCGTATTGGCTTCAAGAGAAACTGAGGGAGGTTGCCACTTGGTTGCCACCAGTGATGTGCTGGATGATCCAAAATTAAGTGGGTGCCTGCGGTCACCCGGGGTTACTCCAAAAATATTTTGAATGTTTTTCGGGTCGCGGTCGGTTAGGTTGTTTGAAATAAAGATGCCAATTAAACCTTTGTAATTTATATAGTACTAGACACAATTCACAAGAAGGATTCTCTGCATTCCAGCAGAAGTGCAGCCAGTGAGCGCAGATTCAGCTCCTCAGGTCGTGTCATAGAGGCAAGAAGAAACCGTCTCAACCCAGGGGTGGTTGATTCAATATTATTTCTACACAGCGCGAGGATAGCTAAAAATAAGTAGGCTAATCTTCTGTTTTAGGCCACCAACGGCACCTTATAGCCCTTTTAACCCCTTTCTTAAAGCCGGACAAAATGCCAGATTGAAGATTTTTCAACATGTTGAACTGAGCAATGCCATTGTAAATGCCATTGCAAAAATCGGGGGAGAGACACACACTTCGATTAGACTGGATAAACACATGAATTTAATTGTTAAGAAAATGAAACAAAATAAATGAATAAATTTATGCTACGTGGAGCATTTACTACTAAAAAATGCGGGTCAGGAAGCGGGTCGGGTACAATATTTTCTTTCTTTCTTGCGGTCTGGGTTGCGGGCGGATCAGTTGTGTGCGGGTTGTTTATACATTGACCCACGCATCACTGGTTGCCACCAATGATTTGTCACTTGTCTGTTGATTGGCCACCAGTTTCTCTGTGGCTGGAAAGCTGCTAATTCTTGTGAATAAAATCTCTTTTTGTGTTTCTTGGAAAACATAACAGCGTGCGGGTTTGGGACAACATAAGGCAGATTAAATGGCTGAACTATCCCTTTAACCTCACTGGCATTTGTAAAAGACTATCCAAAATAACAATGGAGGAAGTGTGAAGTGCTTAGTCAGATTAGATTCTCTGAAATTCTCACTATACAGCATGAAGACCAACTAGAATCAGGCCGTGAGCTCACCTGGAGAGATTTGCAGGGATAATGATCTATTTCGGATTTGACAGCCATTTCACACCATTTTATTAGCAGAGGAGTGCCATGGAGGGGATCGGTCAGACAGAGTAAAACATCCTTTTTTTAAAATATAAAATAAATAAAACTCTGAAAAAGAACGCATACCTGAACAAAGCACTTCAAAATAAAATAGAACACAATAACCATGTGGGTTGTAACATGCAGGAGGCGGACGCAACAGTTTTCAAAAGAATAGCACTTTTGAGAACATCTGACAATTGACATTGCTACATATTGAACACGTTTTTAAACAAGGAGGTCTATGAAACCTGGAGAAAGCTATTCGCTATAGCATTCCCCAGATGCTTGACTGGCACCTCATGGAAGGATGCAGTTTGAAGTCTTACATGCTCATGAACACAATTGTTTGTGAGCCAAGTACATTTTCTTCTCTAAGCGAATCATTCAGTCACAACTTTAGGCAGTGTCAGGTGACTTTTTTTTCTTTAGCCACATCTAAAAGTGTTTTTGGTTGTCGGAGCCGATAGCCTTGTGGGCAGCAATCCAACACATAATGTTGTTGCTCTTCGGGCAACCCGAAGTTAAACCCCATTTTGATGCCCTTTCCTATTGTGTATAAATAGAGGTACATTTTTTTATTAAAATAAAAAGTTGTTCTACTGTAATTTTTTTGTAAATGAAAAAAGAAAAGAATATGAATTATAATTTTATTATATTTATTTATTTATTTAAATGATCAATTAAAACAATGCCAGACAGCTACTTTTGAATAACCTTAAAGGGTTAGTTCACACAAAAATGAAAATTTGATGTTTATCTGCTTACCCCCCGGGCATCCAAGATGTAGGTGTGTTTGTTTCTTCAGTAGAACACAAATGAAGATTTTTAACTCCAACCAGCAGTCTGTCAGTCAATGTACACGTATCATGGGATACAAACAGCGGAAGTGATCTCTCGCGCGTATCTCTACACCATATCATGTACATTGACCTCATTTGCGGAAAATGATGGCACGTGGATGGCTGTTGGACACATGAGCTGTGGATCCCACTTCGGGGTAAAAAAGAAGAAGAATACTGTTGGGTTTCTAGAACAAACCGATCGTTTCATGTCTTAAGACAGTGTGTCGTCACGAGCTGCAGGGTTTAATATGGATTCTTATTTATATGTTTTGATGATATGTTTTACTCTCATAGATCTCATATGCTTATCTATTGCCATTGACATGCATTATACGACAGACTGCAATAATTGGCGTTTAAAATCTTCATTTGTGTTCTACTGTATCTTAGTTGCCCTGGGGGTAAGCAGATAAACAACAAATTTGTATGTTTGGCTGAACTATCAATTTAAATGTAGAAACACATTTTGCCCTCAAAATGGTGTAGTTACAGCATCTACCTGCAGGGGCTATCCAGAGCATTCTTAACTATTCAAACCTGGAACCCTTGCAGTGGGTAAATTAATGTTCCATATCACACAATTCTAGATAAAGAGCTTAACCTACACTCTAAGAGCATTGAAACTACTGGAGCAGAAATCGATGGAGCCTCTACAATTGATTTACCACCAACATTCAGCTCTTTTACAACAGCACTGCTACATGCTTTGGTAAGTAGCATGATTTATTTTTGCAGCTGAACCTTGCTTATTAAATTTCAGCCTCCATGTTTCACCTCAGAAGATACTTCTCTTGTTAGTGAGTGTGGCCTGCAACGTATGAGTCTAAGAGCTTGGTGAAGCTCTATTACCCTTACATTTTCTGTTTAGTAAACTGTAGCCAACTTGCTGCTCACATGGCGTATAAATTATGGAATGGGGTTGAGCAGTTGCACACCCATATCAGCTTAGATTTACTCATGCTCCTTCACATCAGTGCCACGACAAAAACAAGCAGCATTTCTCCTTTTTAAAGGGTTGCCGATGTTTAATTTGGGATCAAGTCATGCGCTTCGTTTTTTTATGAGCTCCATGCGCTTTTCTTTAAAACTCCCTGTCTCCCTCTCTTTTTCTGTGTCTACTATGTTCATTCAGTTCCTCATTAAGGCCTGATTTCCTACAGGCTGTCTGGCTGCACTCCCTCAGTCTTGTGATAAAAAGACGATTGCTGAGCAGTAATTCTTATTTATACATTTTTCTTTTATTTGTATTTTTCCCCTATTCTGTCGGAAATGTCACACAAATGTTAATTAAATGTTAATCAAACATCACACGGTAAGAGAGCCTGTGTTTTCGCCATTGTGCAGCTATATTTAGCAGTACAGAGAGGTCAGTCTACGCCGGGGTCTGATGCCTTCGCTCCAGGGGTTTGCATGGGAGTGCGGGAACAGGAGAAACAATGGTCGACTAATTAGTATAAATGTCAATTTCTCCCATTGAGAAGTTCATAAATCTCCTGGCCAGCCTATTGGGAGTTCACCCCGTTACATTTGAGCCTCACTTTCCAGACGTCGCCTGTGCATCTGCCTGCATTGATCCTATCACAGACTTTTAAGTGTGTGGGAGCATGAACAAGGTTCTCCTGGGCAGTGCTCTAAGGCAAAAGGTAAATCGAGGTTGAAGTTGAAGCAGTGGTTCTCAAGTGGTTTTGCTTCAGGGACTTAATCAATTTGGACATAAACTGGCAATCCAGATTATATAAAGGTGAAAAAAATGTCATTAAAATTAAATATTGATATTGTAATATTAATAACATTCATCAGTATACTGCCGACCAAAAGTTTGGGGTCGGTAAGATTTTATTTTTAAGTTTCTTATGCTCACCCAGGTTTATGTAAGAAAAACATATTGTGAAATATTATTTTAATAAAAAAAAAAAAAAAAAAAAAAGCAGCAAAACAGCATTTATTTGAAATATAAATTGGTAATCATTTAAAGTCTTTACTATCACGGTTGATATATTTAATGCTTCCTTGCTGAATAAAAGTGTCAATTTCTTTAAAAAAATATATTTTAAGATATTGCTGGAATATTTCAAGACTACCTACATCTTCTCTGGTGGCCTTTCTATAAGTATCTCCCACAAAGATTTTCCACTTGAGTTTCTCTCAATCACATTAGTTCTGTCAATTACCTTTTTTCCTCATTCTTTACATCCCCTCCCTCTCTTTTCTCTTACAACAGTACCTCTCTCTAGACTTCACCTAATTTAAGGTCTTTCAGCTGCAGGGTTTGAAGCTTCACTCTTCATCTATTGGATGCAGAGTGAGGAAAAATCTCAGTGGGTAGTAGTATTCCAAAACAAGGATAGAGGGCCTAAATTCACCTTTTTTTTGTATATTGATATTACATTATATTTATTTAGCATTCATACGTTTGGTGCAAGCAGGCATTTTTTAGAACTCAGATATGTCAACTTCCATTTGGTCCGCATTTGTTACTGTATTAAAACAATCCAATCTAATTTGCATACATTCAATGATATTGATGATACATACACTATCATTCAAAAGTTCCTTATGCGCATTAAGGCTGCATTAATTTTAATCAATATATAATAACAACAAAAATTGACATTTTGAAATATTCCTGCTATTGCTATTACTATAACTATTTATTTTTTTTTAAATGTTTTTTAGAAGCCATACTCCAGTCTTCAGTCTCATGTGATCCTTCAGAAATCTTTCTAATAGAATTTGGTGCTCAGAAATCTTTCTAATATGATTTGGTGCTCAAGAAACATTTGTAATTTTGAGGATGATGAATTGAACAGTATTTATTTGAAATAGTAAAGACATTATTAAAAGTGCAAAAAAGTGCAAAAATGATCATATTTATTTCATCCTTGTTGAATTAAAGTATTCATTTCTCACTGACCCCAAACTTCTGAATGGTGGTGTAATTTTCAGATTCAGCTTTGAACAAAACAATCAAACTAAGTCAGAAAACAACTTTAAAAGGGGCCACATGCACCTTGCAAAGTTTTGGAAGAGACAACCACATTTAAATTCAGGAGTGACACCCGTAAATTAACTTTTCATGTGTAATGGCTACAGAAGGCACACCTAAAATTGATACTCATTTTCGTTTCAGTAAACAAAGCATAAATATCAGCAAAAACCTGTTTGATTTCCGATATTTTAGTAAAGGAAATGTAAAGAGAGACATACAGTGGAAATACAGTACGGAAAGTATTCTGAATTTTTCACTCTTATATTGTTATATTGCAGCCATTTGCTAAAATCGTTTAAGTTATTTTTTTCTAATTAATATACACACAGCACCCCATATTGACAGAAAAAACATTGAATTTTGCAGATTTAATAAAAAAGAGACACTGAAATATCACATGGTCCTAAGTATTCAGACCCTTTGCTGTGACACTCATATATTTAACTCAGATGCTGTCCATTTCTTCTGATCATCCTTGAAATGGTTCTACACCTTCATTTGAGTCCAACTGTGTTTGATTATACTGATTGGACTTTAGTAGGAAAGCCACACACCTTTCTATATAAGACCTTACAGCTCACAGTGCATGTCAGATCAAATGAGAATTATGAGGTCACAGGAACTGCCTGAAGAGCTTAGAAACAGAATTGTGGCAAGGCCCATAGAAAATTGAATAGCCCATAAAATATTTTATTTTATGAATATCTGAGCATGCAATATATCAAAAGAAAGAGCTGACCCTCTTCTTTTAAACAAACAATCAAACAAACAAACAAACAAACAACAACAACAAAAAAACATTTTATTCTAGCTTCTTGCATTCCTTTTTTTATCAACAGTTAAATATGGGTAAGTTACATAAAAAGCTACATTTTGAACAAAAAGCTGAGAAAATCAAATTTTTTGTGAAAGACTGTATCCAGATCAGATTCAGAGTGATGATCAAACACAGATGGAGTAGATTAAATCCATCAAAACACATTGCATAAGTCGCTCTTATAGCTCGTCCTGAGTCCACTTTTCAGTCAGTCACATTTCATTAAAGAGTTAAATGAAGGACGTTTGGGATGACCAGAAGCCTTCCTAGAGCTGGCCGTCTGGGCAAACTGAGCTATCAGGGGAGAAGAGGTAAAGAAGAACTCAAAGATCACTGTGGCTGAGCTCTAGAGATGCAGTTGGGAGATGTGAGAAATCACTGCAACCCTCCACCAGTCGGGAATTTATGGCAGAGTGGCCCGACACAAGGCTCTCCTCAGTGCAAGACACATGAAAGTTTGCTAAAAAAAAAAAAAAAAACACCTGAAGGACTCCAAAATGGTGAGAAATAAGGTTATCTGGTTTGATGAGACCAAGATTGAACTTTTCGGCATTAATTCTAAATAGTATGTGTGGAGAAAAATATCACCTGTCCGATACAGTCCCAAAAGGTGAAGCATGGTGGTGGCAGCATCATGTTGTGGGGGTGTCAAAGGGGTGAAAAACTTGTCGTATCTTTCCCAAAAAGACCCAATGGCTGTATTAGATCATAAAGGTGCTTCTACTAAATACTGAGCAAAGGGTCTGAATACGAAGGACCTGGCAATTGTTAGCAGTCAAGAAATACTGTACAGTACCACTTTTCTGATGAGCTGTCAGTGTCCCAAAGAGTCACTCCATGAACAGGTTGTTTATTTCTGCACACACTTTGTTTAATGAAAATTCTGTCCCTACTTGAAAAGTGGACAGTGTTTAGCTGCAGTGTGTATAAATCAGAAATCAACTGATCAGCATGTATTAGGGTGAAACAGTGGCTCTCTTTAATCCTGTCATCATCAGATCTCATGGTGTTACTCTGTCAAAAACGGTTCCTTTTCATTATTTAAAACAAGGATTTTGACAGGGCCCCCTGGTAAGACCATATGACACATTGATCTCTGTTTCTTCTGAGAGGTTTTAAACAAAGACACGAGACAGTTCTGCGTTAGTGATCCGAGAGTGTGCTGAGCTAAAGACTCGACACAGCATGCGCAGGCAAGGCCTGGCATCAGCCTCTCGCCATGACGGTGCCGAGAGCCAACAATGCATCCCCTTGTCCCTGCCACCCGCCACATGGCTGAGCCGCCCCTGAGGAATACGCCAGCCAAATGTCTAAAAACACCATTTCATTCATCAGTATGCTGCTGTCTCTGCCGTCAAGGTGGCAAAAGAGTTTCCTGACTACAACAGTTTCACTGTATATTCATATTGTCTGGAATTCAGCGTTGATTGTGAGAGAAACTAGATGAAAAATGAGAAGGACTGATTGATTTGTCAGCCCTAAATGTGTGTGTAGTTCTTTTGCCTTTTTTGTAATTCAATCTGCCTTGACATAATCATTCTGGTTTCCTCTCCGCACTCCGGGGCTCTGTGCATCTCAATGGTATTATTAGTTTTGGATTTCTATAATCTTCCATTGCTTCTCTGATGTCCTGTTTTATGAATTATGGATATTCAGCTGTCTGGTGGCTGTGAAATCGCCAGCAGCCATCTGTAAAAGACGTTTGATCTTTCACCTTGATTGATTTATGCACTTTTTTTGTGATATATCACACATTTAGTCACTTTCTAATGGTGCGGTCTTAATTCATTCTGCATGGTTTCTGTCGACTTTCTAATTCTTCAGTGTGCTTCTAAACAAGAAGAGTTTAATTTCTGCCTCTGGCAATTTCCTATTTCTTATAATTGTATTCTCGCGTGGCAAAGTTTTGCTTGTTTGCTCTTTAAATTCAGTTTAACATCTGTGTTCTCCAGACAGCGCTGCAATGTCGTGACTTTGATGTGGAATTCCTGTTAGTTATGTGCAACAGTTAATCTCATCTGCGGCTGCTTTGATTCGATTTCGCTTTGAAGCTTTGCTCGGTCTTTCAGAGGTTGCTACATTGTTTAAAATGACGTAACAAGGGCTTCATATGTATCTTGTATCTTCTTGTATCTCTTTTATTCAATGGGTTTTGTGTTTAAGACAAATTACATGTTCTGACATGCTCCTTTGGAGACTTTCGGGTATTCAAGGTGTCTATTGCTCACCGAATCAATGGCAGAGTCAATGGCACTGTTTACTGTAAATGTCATGTGGCTAACCACTCTTGAGCACACGATGCTGATTAGCCAACTATATGTACAGTCTTGTTCAAAATAATAGCAGTACAATGTGACTAACCAGAATAATCAAGGTTTTTCGTATATTTTTTTATTGCTACGTGGCAAACAAGTTACCAGTAGGTTCAGTAGATTCTCAGAAAACAAATGAGACCCAGCATTCATGATATGCACGCTCTTAAGGCTGTGCAATTGGGCAATTAGTTGAATTAGTTGAAAGGGGTGTGTTCAAAAAAATAGCAGTGTGGCATTCAATCACTGAGGTCATCAATTTTGTGAAGAAACAGGTGTGAATCAGGTGGCCCCTATTTAAGGATGAAGCCAACACTTGTTGAACATGCATTTGAAAGCTGAGGAAAATGGGTCGTTCAAGACATTGTTCAGAAGAACAGCGTACTTTGATTAAAAAGTTGATTAGAGAGGGGAAAACCTATAAAGAGGTGCAAAAAATGATAGGCTGTTCAGCTAAAATGATCTCCAATGCCTTAAAATGGAGAGCAAAACCAGAGAGACGTGGAAGAAAATGGAAGACAACCATCAAAATGGATAGAAGAATAACCAGAATAGCAAAGGCTCAGCCACGATCACCTCCAGGATGATCAAAGACAGTCTGGAGTTACCTGTAAGTACTGTGACAGTTAGAAGACGTCTGTGTGAAGCTAATCTATTTTCAAGAATCCCCCGCAAAGACCCTCTGTTAAAAAAAAGGCATGTGCAGAAGAGGTTACAATTTGCCAAAGAACACATCAACTGGCCTAAAGAGAAATGGAGGAACATTTTGTGGACTGATGAGAGTAAAATTGTTCTTTTTGGGTCCAAGGGCCACAGGCAGTTTGTGAGACGACCCCCAAACTCTGAATTCAAGCCACAGTACACAGTGAAGACAGTGAAGCATGGAGGTGCAAGCATCATGATATGGGCATGTTTCTCCTACTATGGTGTTGGGCCTATTTATCGCATACCAGGGATCATGGATCAGTTTGCATATGTTAAAATACTTGAAGAGGTCATGTTGCCCTATGCTGAAGAGGACATGCCCTTGAAATGGTTGTTTCAACAAGACAATGACCCAAAACACACTAGTAAACGGGCAAAGTCTTGGTTCCAAACCAACAAAATTAATGTTATGGAGTGGCCAGCCCAATCTCCAGACCTTAATCCAATTGAGAACTTGTGGGGTGATATCAAAAATGCTGTT
Source organism: Pseudorasbora parva (assembly GCF_024679245.1). Lineage (NCBI taxonomy): Eukaryota > Metazoa > Chordata > Actinopteri > Cypriniformes > Gobionidae > Pseudorasbora > Pseudorasbora parva. Next base: position 30,710,412 of record NC_090184.1, read on the forward strand.
TCTGAAGCAAAACCAAGAAATGTGAATGAATTGTGGAATGTTGTTAAAGAATCATGGAGTGAAATAACAGCTGAGAGGTGCCACAAGTTGGTTGACTCCATGCCACACAGATGTCAAGCAGTTTTAAAAAACTGTGGTCATACAACTAAATATTAGTTTAGTGATTCACAGGATTGCTAAATCCCAGAAAAAAAAATGTTTGTACAAAATAGTTTTGGGTTGTTACAGTCAAAGGTAGACACTGCTATTTTTTTGAACACACCCCTTTCAACTAATTGCCCAATTGCACAGCCTTAAGAGCGTGCATATCATGAATGCTGGGTCTTGTTTGTTTTCTGAGAATCTACTGAACCTACTGGTAACTTGTTTGCCACGTAGCAATAAAAAATATACTAAAAACCTTGATTATTCTGGTTAGTCACATTGTACTGCTATTATTTTGAACAAGACTGTATGTTACACTTTTCCCATCAATTTGTTTTATTTTGTTTTTATTTGCTAAATTTAGGACTAATGCTACTCAACCTTGCACTAGAATACTACTATTATGAATTATTGTTCTGGAATTCTCAGCTTTTTTTTTACTTCAGAACAATTCTACAGTAGATTCTGCTTGGATGTTTTATTCATCTGCTTTAAAGCAGGTTCTTTTGTGTTTGCAGCACAGTTCTGACTGAAGTTTTACTACCCGACTGGACTTAAGGATGGATACTTCATTACTATTCCACCTTTTCACTCCCTTCCCATCAGTCCTGCTGGCAGCCCCAATGTAGCATAGCGCACACCCGCTGACAGTTCTTCACACTGGGCTGCAGCTCACGGCAGCATTGCACCCCTGCTCAGAGCCTCGCTCTTACCAAAACCAGTAGTTATCAATGTGTTCTCAGAGCTTGCAGTGATTCGGCAGTGCTTTGATTTATTGTGTGGAAGCTGAGGGTAAAGGACATTATGGTGTTTGTTTTATGATCATTGCTGACTTGGGTGCCATGTCATTGTTTTGCTACTGTCATGGCACATTTTAGTTTTCTGTCTTTTCAAGAGTTACTTATAACACTTTTGTTCAAAGGGGGTTTGTTCTGAGCAGCGTTGAAATCATGTGAAATACCTTTTCATTTTACTACTGGAGTTATGAGGGTTTCATCACTGTGCTTTTAAAGTCCACATCTTCAGCCCTGTTGCTTTATATATGAGGAAAAGTGTTTGATTGATTGTAAATGATTCTTGATTTTCCATCTCACAGGTCTCTTAATTTATAACTTGGGTTACATCCAAATAGTTTGAAAGCCTTATTACGATTCAGTCCATATTCATGTTGCTGTCTTTGATTGCTCTGAACTATCAAACTCTGTATTGTATTCCACCTTCTGTAGTTAAATTTGCTGTGAAATAATATTCACCCTATCAATAATGCATCTTATTTTGAACAATTCATCTGTGCATCTTATTTGAGGTTTTCACAAATGTTTTATCTATATAATAGACTTCTCTTAGGTGATGTATGCATGACTTTTCCAGTCATTTAGTCAAACCGCCTCTGCAAGTTCATCTGCCAACATGCAACATCCTCATCTTAAAATCCAATCACCAACCTATGAATAGAACCAAGTCCCCAATTTTCTCCCCTTTTTTTGATATTCTGTATATTCATCCCTAACCCGTCTAAGCATGGATTCCACTAGACCCCTGAAGGTGTGCTGTGGTATTTGGAACCAAGATGTTTGCAGCAGATCCTTTAAGTCCTGTAAGTTGCGAGTAGGGACCTCCATGGATCGACTTGTTTGTTGAACACATCACAGATGCTTGATTGGATTGAGATCTGGGGAATTTAGAGCCCAAGTCAACACTGCAAACTTGTAATTTTGCTCCTCTAACCATTCCTGAACCATTTTGGCTTTGTGGCAGTGCACATTATCCTGCTGAAAGAGGCCACAGCCACCAGGGAATACCGTTTCCATGAAAGGCTGTACATGGTCTGCAACAAATCTTAGGGAGGTGCTACGTGTCAAAGTAACATCCACATGGATGGCAGGACCCAATGCTTCCCAGCAGAACATTGGCCAAAGCATCGCACTGCCTCCGCCGGTTTGCTGTCTCCCCATAGGGTGTTCCCAGGTAAGCAACACGTGCCTGCCATCCACGTGATGTAAAAGAAAAACGTGGCACATCAGACCAGGCCACCTTCTTCCATTGCTATGTGGTCCAGTTCTGATGCTCACTTGCCCACTGTTGGTGCTTTTTGCAGTGGAGAGGGGTCATGGGCACTCTGACTGGGCTGCAGCTATGCCCTGTATGCAACTAATTGTGATGCACTGTGTATTCTGACACCTTTCTATCAGAACCAGCATTAACTTATTGAGCAATTTGAGGTACAGTTGCTCCTCTATTTGATCGGACACAGGCCAGCCTTCACTCCCCATGTGCGTTAGTGAGC